>NC_139222.1:76715864-77440864 GCF_055691185.1 Crinia signifera | reverse complement strand
CAAAGTGGTGGGTGCGAGCGCCAGATGAACACTGTTCGCCATCATGCTCGCATGTGGACGTATGAACCATAATAACCCCGTATGTCTCTAGTAATGCAAAAAATCCAGCAACATTGGTACACAATGTTTAGCAACTAAGACGCAGTATGAGGAATTTGCCACATATATTGTAATAAATGCATATCACTAAAGAGGCTCATGGTCACAGGGAGATCGTGACGGGCTTCATTCATATCATTAAAGTGCAAGTAATATTGCAAAGGGCTTGTGAAGCAAATCATAGCTACATGCATTACAGACTCTGGCTCCACATATTATACTTACCTCAATGGCATGTGCATCAACTTCTGATATATTTATGATTTAAGTGATTAATATGGTGACCAGAGGACCCTGGAGAACAATGCTTAGAAGCAAAAGGGCTTTTAATGGTGTCCAGTGGCAGATCCTACATTGGTTTAGCCATGGGCTCGTGTTCAGGTCACTCCGGTGGTGCAGATCTATGCTGTGGCTACTGGGTGTTCCAGTTGGCCAGATGGTGTTTTCTTGAGTTTGTATATTATCCCCGTACTTGCGTGGGCTTCCTCCGGGTACTCCGATTTCCTCCCACAATCCAAAAATATACTGGTAGGCTAATTGGCTCACAACAAAATGAACCCTAGAATTGCTGTGTGTGTGTGTGTACAGTACAGTACAGTACATGTGGTAGGGGATATAGATTGTAAGCTCCACTGGGGAAGGGACAGATGTGTGCGCTATATAAGAAACTGTTAATAAATAAATAAATAGGGAGGCGCTAGAAAGTGTTTGACAGGAACTTTTATTTAGTTCATCCTCAATTCCCTTAGTTTCAGTCACCGACCCTTCAACTCACCAATGGCTGAGTGCCTTATTAAATACATCAATGTACTTCGAGACAGATGATAGGATAATTGTTTTCAGAGATGATTTATCTATTGGGCTGTGAATAACAAACAAGTATTTACTCTCTCTGTATTTCCTATTTTGTTATGTAACTGTCTGGAACATAGATATGGATAATTATTTTACATTTGCCAATTCAAACCACACTCTAAAAATTATTTGTTTCTTTTGTAGAAAATGTCCTCATCATTCAGAACATTGTTTAGGATAATTCTGTGCTGTCATTTAAGTATAATTGTTATAAACCTATCAAGCACAATCTCTTATTGCAGGAAATTTCATACCGTGTCGGAACATTGTTGAGGCTAATCCTGTCCTACAATACCATTTAAATATAATTGTTAAAACCTATTAAACTCAATATTTTCATACAAGTAATTGGGTGTATCACTTTTTTAATCATAAACTAGATAATTTTTTTGTTTGCAGTCTTCAGTTGTGTACATAATATATATCGATGTACATCTGTATGTGAATGAGCATGGATTAACAGTATGCACAGCCTTTTTCACTCCAGTTTATGCTTCATATGTGACTTTTATACATGTTTAAATGTCATTTTTGGTTAGTTAAAGTTCCAGCCCTGCTTCATTAGAATACATTGGAAAATATTGTAATGAAATAGATGGTCAGCTACACCTCATAGAGTGGCTCAGTCATGCCTCAAGTCTCATGCCATATTTATTTATTATTTATTTATTAACAGTTATTCACAGAGAACAACAGTCCCTGCCTCAGTGGAGTTTACAATGTATATTCCCTACCACATGTACACGTACACACAGACATTCTAGGGTTAATTTTGTTAGGAGCCAAAAAACGTACCAGTATATTTTAGGATTGTGGGAGTACCCGGAGGAAACCCACGCAAGTACGGGGAGAATATACAAACTCCGCACAGTTAGGGCCCTGGTAGGAATCAAACCTATGACCACAGTGCTGTGAGAGGCAGTAATGCTAAGCCATATGGCATATACTGTAGACATGAGGGGGTAAAATTAACAAAACTTCTAAAAATTACAAGAGGTGATATTGCCAATAGCAACCAATCAGACTGTGTCTGTCATTTTCTAGGATACAATATAGAATGACAGACTGCATATAATTGGTTGCTATGGGCGGCATCCCTTAATTTCCTTTTTAGAAGGATTAGTAAAAGAACACCTCTGCTCTTTTATTAACTATTAATAAGAAATCACTATCTTTCTTATCACAGCTAAATAATTGCTGTGCATCAGATGTGTACAATGTATGTAAAAGTCATTGACTCTTTAGCAATTCATAATGAGACAGATCCACTCTGATTTACTGTCACAAGGTCTTGTTTTTAATAATACAAGATAAAAAAGCACTTAGTCTTGTAAGATTATGTAAATCATATACTGTATATTGCTAGATAACAGGAGCTTCAGACTTCCTGCTCTCTCGACAATAAACTTTCACCACTACTAGATGGACGCAAGTCTTTGTTCAGCCTCACCTACTATGTAACTGTGTAACCATACCTCTGTCCGCAGAATATGCACTGATAGAACATACAGTATACAGACAGAGGGCCAGATGCACTAAGCTTCAAAAGTGATAAAATGGACAGTGATAAACAGCCAGCCAATCAGCTCCTACCTGCCATGTCACAGACTGTGTTTGAAAAATGTCAGGCAGGATCTGATTGGCTGGTTGTTTATCATTCTCCATTTTATCACATTTGAAGCCTAGTGCAACTGGCCTAAAGGCTGAGGCCATATCCTATGGGTGAGAACAAATTTATGTAGGACTGTAGAAAATTAATAAGGGGGAGATCAATATTTGGATATAATTAATTTTAAGGGTGCATATATAGGTTTAAATTTATTTAGGTGAGCATGACATGAAATGGGTGAGGGATGCAGTTAGCATCCGGAGGGTCAGGATGCTGGAACCACAGCATCCCAACTGCGTTCAGAAGACTGACATAAGAACCCCAAAAGGATCAGGATGCCTGTGCCAATATACTAGCATCCCAGTTGTTGTACTCACCAATTGGGATGCTGGTACATTGGTGGGCCAGGCTAGGGTCAGGCTGGTGATTAGATTTAGGTACTAGTTGGGGGACTTAGGCTAAGTGGAATTAAAGATTAGTGTTAGGCTGCCGGCATGGGGGCTAGGTTTAGGTGGTGGAGTTTGGGGGGTTAGGGTTATGCACTAGTGGGGAGGGTTAGGGTCAGGCTATAGGGGGCTGGATTCCCTCATTCAGGATGCTGGCATCGATACTCTGGATGTCGACGTCTTGAATGCCAGTCATCCATACTGGATGTATCCCATGGGTGAGACTCTATAGAGGCAGGCAGCATATAACTACAATTATGGTGGCATAATGTATGATAATGGGTGGAATACCACATTCCATTATATATGACCATCACTGCAATGGTCTTCATTCCGTGGAAATGAAGAGATAAAAGAAAAATTGTACTTAGAATATGCATTTCTGAAGACTGTATCTTCTAATGAGTTTCACAGCACTCAGTACATATGTTAATATACATTACACAATTCTATTAGGGAAATGTAATTTAAAATGTAATTTCTTATTTGACAGATAAGTATACCATTCCCAAGTGAGGCATACAGAGGCAGGTAGATAAAGCATTGCAAGCTGTGTGTGTTAAATTCAGTGGTGGTGTCTTGCAGTTCATGCTGGAGAATCTTCTCACAGTAAGCATTTATTTCAGTAGCTGAACAGCATAAGAACTGAAGGATTTTTTTTCTCCATTCCTGTCTTGAGCTTTGAAGATAAGATCAACTATTATTAGTCGTGTGATATTACTGTCATTTCATTGAAATAGTTTTATGTGGCTAAATTGAAGCTTACCTTGAAGTTATAATTTCCATATAATGTTATGTAATATTTCCAAGTGAAATGTTCTCAATAAATTTAGTGATATTAAGGAATATTGCACGATGCCAAGTAGAATTTACTGTACACAAATCAACATTCTAAAAAAAAATTAGAAAGTAACATAGCAAGGGATAAGCTTTAGACGGTGGCACAATTATCAACCATTGCTTGGGGTGTGGACTTTATGTAGCTTGAAGGTGAAAGCAGAGTGGTTACCCACAGAAGCCATATTTGTTCCAAGGAGAGTGAACCTGGAAATGCTGCGCTTGTACCACTTCATGACTTGTTGGTCGACATAAGTTTAAAACCAACTACTTTAACAATTTGCTCTTCTAAGATCAGGGAATGTTGATAATGAGGTAGGGAGGAAGCCCCAGACTTTCTTTGAAATTTAAATATGAAGCCCAACTAGAGTATACAGGTTTACCACCTCAACAGCAAATTAAGCATCTTCAAAATATGGTGGAAATATCTCAAACTCTCTAAAGAATACAATATGATGCATTGCCTATTGCAACCAACCAAATTATAGCTGTCAGTGTATAGCATATTCTAGATCAAAGTTTACAAAACTCAAGGTTCAAGGAACCCTAATAGTTTAAATTTTAAGTGTGTACATGCAAAAGCATAGGATATTGAATCAGTACATTTGATTTAACCATCTGTGAATAAGCAAGGATATACAAAACTTTAGAGGGGTGTACACACGGTGAGATTTTGGCAAGAGATTTTGACTAGATAGTCAAAATCTCCTAGAAGGTTAGCCAAAATCTCCCTATGTTTCTCCTGCTTAGTCAGTATTATCTAACATAGATTGCTTAGCATAGATTGACTGTGCAGGCAAGGCAATCATGACTAAATCATAGACTAACATTACTTAGACAAAATCGCTTAGGCAAAATCTCCAGTGCAAAATCTCTCTCAAAATTGCATAGTCAAAATTTGCCATTTGCCGATATCTCGCCGTGTATATGGGGCTTAAAAAGACCTAGATTATTAGGGTGTACTAAGAACCGAGTTTTTCACACCCTGTGTAAAATATATGATAGTTCAAATCTGACATTTCCATTTGTCATATTTCGAAGGTTTGATAATTCTCCCCATTTGTTACACAGGTGTTTGTGTATAGTGAAATAGAAAATGCGGTATTTGTCATATAAGAATGTGTTTTGACAATTTAAGTGCTCTGAACCATTTCTAACGTAACAGAAAAATCTTTACTAAACAAACAAAGGAGCACTATATTTATCTAGCTGTAAACAATTGCTTGACACAGACCTTATATACAGTAGTGGAATGAGCTTGAAGGTAATACATATTATCATAGGAGAAAGTAAAGGAAGAGAATGAAGTGTGGAAAATGTATTATGTTTATATTCTTTTTATTACAGGGCTCCACTTTGACTTTAGCTCAGGCCACAGTTCTCAGAATCAAACCAGCTAAGCAATGTGTTCTTGGACATCTTGGACATTTGCTACAAAAGAAATCAGACACCTTTTAATGAGAACATACTTTTTATCAGGACTGTAGGGAGTGGTGTGTGATCAGTGCTATCAACCATAGTGCAAGTCCAAATCCCTGACCCAATGATAATCTTTTCCAACTTGTTGGGATCATAGAAAAGTACCTTAAAGAATGGAAAGGTGCTTGACAATGTCTTCCAAAAGCACCCCAGTTACCTGTCTCCTCAGCTTCATACCCCATACATAAATGTGTTCCAGACCATTTTTGCTGGTTTTGGTTCAAATTCCTCATCAGGTATTGGTCAAATGTTTTGATTTTGGATCTGTATTTTCTTCAGAAAGTGAAGTCAAATAAGTTTGGCCTTTTTTTGTTCCTACATTATTAGCCAGTTAGTTTGGATTGCCTCATACAGGTATGATTCACCAGGGTGATGGGGAGGAGTTACAGAATCACCCCCCAAGTTAGAGTGCACACCTACATGTTGTGTGTGGGTGTGTGTATATATATATATATATATATATATATATATATATATATAAAGGGTGGATCAATAAGTACCTGTGTTTGAAGACAGGTGGTATTGCTGAGGATTGATATTACTATCATGTACTACCCATTGCCAACAATGCCAAACCAAATATCGGATTGATTCATACAGTAGGTTAGTTTTACAGATATGCTTTTTCTAAAATTGGTATAGATACTACCTTTTTTGGTAACATATGGTCCATATTCGTATGCCTCTTAAACTCAAAACTCATAGCTCAAACCAGTAAAATCAATGTCCTCTATTATAGTAATATACTTTGGGGCTTATTCTGATTTCATCGCTTCCCTGCGCATTTGCATGGGGGGGCGTTGTTTAGCATCTGTCCATGCGCATTTATGCACATGTGCAGATGCTTGGTGCAAGCAGGCATGGTAAACTGCTTGTTCACTGTTCTTTTCGCACCTAGCAGGCGTGCGGGCGGAGTGTGTGAGGCGCCAGCAAGGGGTCGCGCCCATGGGAACACCCAGCATTTCATGGTCGTTCCCATGAAAACACTGGGTGTAAACATGTAAAATGCGCCCATGACGTGGGTATAGGGTGGTGGGCAGCTGACATCAGTGGCTGTCAGCTGCTGCCCACTTCCTGTACAGGGCACCCACTGACCTAAGACAACACAGTGGTGTAATCATTCGATGGTCGGCGACCTTTTAAAGATTTTGTCCCTGCACACAAGCCTGCAAATGGATGTATATGCAAACATCCATTCAAATGCATGTGGGATATTTGGCGTGTGAGGTGGGGCTGGGTGGTGGCCGCTAGTGCAGGTGGCATTTAGTCCACACACAAAGCTGCAAAATTTGCAGCTTTGCATGTGGACCAGAACTTTGCAATCTCATTTCCTGGATGCAGCATAATTAAAACTGAAGCATTCTCAAGAGCAAAACAACATGTATTTCCCTTTGATCATAAAGTGTCAACGTAAGTGTGATTTCAGCTTAAGGATAGAACATTCTTCTGGAAATGGAACACACTAACTTGCCCTCCTTAAGAAGCAATCATCTTGTGGAGGTCCCTAATCTTCATTGGTTGTTTATACTAAGCAATTATGAACCAGCATGTTTCAATTAAGTTCTGCAACACAGACTTAAAGTTGAAAGGTAGCATAACATCAAAATGGAAAGCCCAACCAGGAAACTCCGCAGAATGTCTTCTCATACCTGCAAAGGAAATGGAATGTATTTTGACTATACATTATGTTAAGTGATGAAGTTAATGGAATCTGAATGCCTTTTAATGTAAAGCTAATTGCATGTGTATACACGAATGGATAATCTAAAAATATAAAATAATATCAAATATTTATATGGCACTACCTTGTCAGGCAGCACTTCACTGAAAATATATTAATTATTAATTATGCCCCAATGGGCCCAACCGACTATGTTCTATTCAAAACAAACACATTAGGTACCATTTTGTCCATAGCCCCAAAAAAACTGCAATATTTGGTGCTAGGAGAAAAATGGAGCTACCAAAAGAATGGCAAAAAATATATAATGTAACCTTATAAATCCAATAAATATAGGTGAAAACATACACTAATTGCTTATCCCTCAAATCCTGTGGTGGAATATTACAATTATTTGGAATATTCACTACAGCCAGGAGAGCACCAAAGAATTTCAAAACAAGGAATGTGATTTACCTCTGTCTTTGTTCCAGTCACTATGATTTCTGTCTCTGCTGTTTACTCTTTACAAATCCTTGTGGGACCCATAGCAGTAGAAAATACAGTTTGTCTGATCCCTATGTTCAATGTCTTCTTATCTCAGCTGCTGGTCTGTGAGAGCTGTTGAATGTTTTATAATCTTTAGTTGAACACACAAAAAGTACAATGGGGTTATTTTGGTTCACTCTTTCTGACAAAATCCTTCTTAGATGGACAAAACCATGTGCACTGCAGGTAGGGCAGATGTTACTTGTGCTGAGAGAATTAGATTTGGGTGGGGTTTTACTTCAGTGAGATCTATATTGCAGTGTAAAAATAAAGCAGTCAGTATTTTTACTGCACAGTAACAAAATAACTGCCCAAATCTAATTCTCTATTCACATGTTACATCTGCCCCACCTGCAGTGCACATGGTTTTGTCCATCTAAGAAGGATTTTGTCAGAAAGAGGGAACTAGAATAAGGCCCAATATAACAATAACTATTGAACTCATGCAAGAAGGAAATTTCAAAAGGTGTCACTTAGCTTGCGCTGATTCAAAATGTCAGTCCCAACATCATCAGGACCTTGAAAAAGACCCCTGTAACGGGTCGAAACGCGTTGGTTGGTGGAGCGGTGGATGGACGGCAGAGTCAGCTAATTTTGCACAGAGCACGGGCACTTTAAACATCAGAAGCAAAGAGGAGCAGTTATCACCCGGGGTATCCTGCAAATCCTATGCTTTATATGAACTGTGTTGCTACACCAGTTCACACCCCCTCTGGTAATTTTTTCTGCAAGCTATCCATTCCACTGCCATATTTTGATGTGATGAATTTTATTGAAATTGTATTGATGTTTTAAAATTGTTTTTATATGTTGTGATTAAATACTTCACTAAATATATTACTTCTTCGTTCCCATCCCGGGGACCCATATACCTCCGGACTGACATTTTGAATCAGCGCAAGCTAAGTGACACCTTTGAAATTTCCTTCTTGCATGTTTACCTTTGGTGGAGGTTTTGGGAAAACTCCACATACCTAGGAGTCACTGGCATTGCAGCCCATTGCGCATTCATAGTCTAATACACTTCTACCTTTTTTGTATAAACTATTGAACTCAACCTATTAAAATAAAAAATACAATTTATACCAAGAGAAATCTACAAAAAAGGTCAAATTGCATTTGGAATATATCGCATAGGCATTAAAATTACCAAGCATATCCCCCTATAAGTATAATGTCCCAGTGAGCAGCACTTATATATGTAACATGACATGTACATTGATGCCTAAAGTCAAAGTGGTTCGTGTGACCAATGCCATGATTAAAGATTCTGGACTTTATTACCTTTTCCTGAATCTATAGACCTCTGGTAGAGGGTAACCAATATACTGTATGTATCAGTATTTCTTATTGTGTGCTGCTGACTAAGGCAGTCGATCCTATGAATGCATTGACTTTTCAAAGCTTTATCGCCTCTATTTTAAGAGTATATATATATATATATATATATATATATATATATATATATATAACCTCCGAAATAGCAGGCGTCACTCCAGGTCTTAGGTGAAAAAACGTGATATTTATTTATCCTTCTAACGGTCAACGCCGTTTCGGGCAGTCGCCCTTCGTCAGGACCAGAAGAAACAAAATTCAACAGTGCAACAACAAAGTGTAAATGAAAAATGGACTTACATATAGAGGACCCGCCGTGTAGCATCCTCCTCCGTCTGGGACTCCTGCTGACAACTTCCGGGATCCCGGAAGTTGTCAGTAGGAGTCCCAGACGGAGGAGGACTCTACACGGCGGGTCCTCTATATGTAAGTCCATTTTTCATTTACACTTTGTTGTTGCACTGTTGAATTTTGTTTCTTCTGGTCCTGACGAAGGGCGACTGCCCGAAACGGCGTTGACCGTTAGAAGGATAAATAAATATCACGTTTTTTCACCTAAGACCTGGAGTGATGCCTGCTATTTCGGAGGTTGTATTAGTGGCAGCAAGGCTACTTGGGAAGGCACCTGGGCACGTATACTTGGTTTAGCGAGGAGTGCCGGACAACCCATATGTTCTATATATATATATATATATATATATATATATATATATAGATAGATAGAGATATATATATATATCCATCATCTATCCAAAACTTTAGTAATGAAGGCACTCACCCCTTTAATTCAGCTTTTTAGATATTAAGTCCATTTATTGTAATATTTCAATCATTGTGATTTTATTCAGAATTTATGACAGTCTATATTGTATACCTTCAATCAAAACAACATTTCATGTAGATAGCAAAGTCAGACAGGAAAAACAGCATGGCCTCCGAGTACCCCTTGTATACCATATGCCAGTGGCCTATGCAACAAACAATCTCCTTCACTTCCTGTCAGCCAAAAGGAAGTGACATCATTTTTTGGGCCATATTGTATACTGTACTTGAACTTAACTGTGTATGAGATCCTCAGTGCGAAATGTGTATGTATCTACTTGATAAATATATATTACTGTACATGTTCCATTGCCCTTCCCTGAAACTATTTCCTATTTAAAAATAGATAACATTACAGTTTATCTCTTAACAGTACATCAGCTTCTATCCAATAAATGCAATTCAGTAGGAAATTTATATATATATATATATATATATATATATATATATATATTCATTTTGCTTACATGCTATTTATAGAGAATAAAGTAATGATAATGCAAACTTTGATATCCCTGCAACATTTGTCTTAAGTTCTTCCAAGAAGTTGAAGCGTTAATAATACACAAGGAAGGTTGCTGTTCAGTATGAGGATGTGCATTCAGAAAGCTGATTATGATTAACCTATTGATTAAACTAGAGCATGCCTGGAAAACTTAACTTGCCTCAAACTATGATTAACCTATTGAACATGTTCTGGAACATGAGTTTCCTCAAATGTAAATCTACATTCCATACAGTGGAATCTTGCTGTGGGCAAAGCTATGTTGCGGAAAGTTGACCTGCCAATTACTCAGAAAGTTAAAAACAGCAGCAATTTGTACCTGGTTTGGCCAGTTATTACTCTTAACTCAATGGTTAGCAGATTGTGTTTGTTTCTATTAAGCAAGCAACCTATCCATCTGTAATTGATAAACTCAATTCTTCTGATTGTCAGTCATTCAGTTATGCTTCATGTTTTCAGTAAGCACAACAACACAGAGCAAGTGGCCTGCAATTATATAGTTCACTTATATATGCTTATTCTACACAAACAATAGTTTGTTCTAAACATATGTGGTTAGCAGTTTTATGAAGGGCTGTCATCGGAAACCGTAAGTCCCATGACTAACAAAATAGGCACAGCCCTCCTTCTCCTTTTTTGAACCCCATGTCTGCCTGTTGAGACCTGCCGTGGTCGCACTCAGGGCCGGCGCCACCACTAGGCAGCTCTAGGCATTTGATATACAGGGGTGGGGTCCTGGGGTGCACACCAATTGAGAGGTGCGACCCTGCGGAGACCTTTCAGTAGAACTGCATACAAAGTCAAAGGTGCAGGTGCACAAATTAAACTCCCAATTTCAAAATTTTTGCAATAAAATTTTGCATTTATAGCGAGGTTCTTCGCTTAGTTATGGCCATAAGTAACAACTTGCCCGACTAATGAGGTCACCTGGTCGCGGTGGGCAAGCCGTTACTTATGGCCATAACTAAGCGAAGAACCTCGCTATAAATGCAAAATTTTATTGCAAAAATTTTGAAATTGGGAGTTTAATTTGTGCACCTGCACCTTTGACTTTGTATGCAGCTCTAGGCATTTGCCTAGGGCGCCGGCACCTGGAGGACGGCAGTTCGCCCCTCACCCCCAGCATGTGCATATAGCTGGCGGCGTCGGCATCCCTGCAGTGCTGGAGCGGGCAGGTGCTAAAGCAGGCAGGGGTGTCCGTGCCGCGGGGGTATAAAGCTGCTGCTGGCGGCGGTGGCTGATGGGGGCCCTGCAGTGAATAGAGAATAACTAGCGCTATGCGGCGGCGCGGGAAGTGCTTCTGGGTTTGAAAACACTTGCCGCACGCTGATTGGATGAGATTCAGCCAATCAGCGTGCGGCAAGTGTTTTCAAAATCAGAAGCGCTTCCCACGTGTCCGCATATCGCTAGTTATTCTCTATTCACTGCAGGGACCCCGCCGCTGACAGCAGCTTTATACACAGTGACAGCGCCGCAGGTACCCCTGCGGCACGGACACCCCTGCCCGCTCCAGCACTGCAGGGACGCCGACACCGCCAGTTTTTTATAATACAGGTACCACCCCCCCCACCCCCGGGCACCGGGGCGCCCCCACCCCGACTCACCTGGGGCGCTCCGGTGCCTTGCACCGGCCCTGGTCGCACTACTACTTTTAAGGATAATAGGAACTATGTTTGTGATAAATTATACTTGATAAGGCCCCATACATTAATGTGACTTCTCCAAGGGGAGCAATCTCATGCGAGCTCCCTTGATCTGCACAGCAGTTTCATGAGTAGCAGGATCACGTACAATGCTATCTTTTTGCATACAAAGAATTTATTTATTATTATTGATTTACAGTTTCTTATATAGTGCAGCTGATTCCGTTGCGCTTTACAATTGTAGATAGTGATAGAAAAAACTGGGTAACAACAGACAGACTTGGAGGTAAGAGGGCCCTGCTGCAAGCTTACAATGTATCAATTTATAGGGACATAGGAGGGAAACACAAGGACAGGCACCAGTAATAGCATAGCAGTCCCACCAAGTTGCAAGTCCATAAGAAAAGCTATATAATACTTAAGTGCCTCAGCGGGTTATGTGTTTGGAACTTAAATATGATAGGCTTGCCTGAAGAGGTGAGTTTTCAGGGAACACTTGAAAGTGTGGAGGCTAGTGGAGAGTCTTATTGTGCATGGAAGGACATTCCATAGGGTGTGAGCAGCCTGATGAAAGTCCTGTAATAGGGAATGGGAGCTAGTGATCCGTGCAGAAAAGAGACGCAGATCTCAAGATGGGAGATATTTTGTGATAAGTAGAGAGATATATGCTGGTGCAGTATGGTTAATAGCTTTATATGTGAGTAGAAGTGTTTTATATTGAATACGGTAAAATACAGGCAACCAATGGAGGAACTGGAAGAGCGGATAAGCAGACAATAAGCATCTTGATAGGAAGGACAGTGTATCGTATACAATCCCAGTCATAGTTGCTGGAGGCTACCGGATCCAATAAATCTTAAGTGCAGCACTTGCAATCTTAGACTTAAATCCAATGCGCAAGAGACTGTGCATCAGGTTGGAATCAGAGAAAAAAAACATATAATTTGCCACTTTTCCTATGACTTCTCAGGCCGATCCACCGAAGTTGGTGTATGGCTACCTATAGACTCCAATCCTGCGCCACATTTATGTCTAGGTATGGTGCCCCGATCTGATGGTGGCCCTGGTCACAAACCTAGCCTAGGTCATCAGAATACATTTATTTTATATATGCAATGTACATTAAATATTATTTCCGGTGATTACTTCTGGGCCTCTACAGTAACATTGGTTTATACAAATTAGTTGTCTTGTAAACCGAATTACATACAGTATGTAATTTGAAATTCAACCATTTTAAACTGTTGATATAAGTAACCTTGGTGTTGTCTAAGCAACTGCATTTGGTTTTCAATAACATCTTTCATGAATTCATATATGGTAATGTATTCAAGGCCTTCGTTAGAAATAGATGTGCCCTGATACTTTAGTGGATGTGAAAATGAGACATTGACACATTGTGAATATCAGCTCAGATCCTCTTAAAGTCACGTGCCTATAGAGCATGGGTCTTCAAACGGTGGCCCTCCAGATGTTGTGAAACTACATGTTCCAACATGCATTGCCACATGTTTTCCTATAAGAGCATGCCAAAACTGTCAGGGCATGCTGGGACATGTAGTTCTACAACATCTGGAGGGCCACAGTTTGAAAACCCATGCTATAGAAGGTTCACACAAGAATGTTTTCAATGGATATAAAGTAAAAGAAAGCAATAAGCTCCTAAGTGTCATTTTTCAAGCAAGGTGGTAGATATATGAAGCTTCATTATTTGTGCTGGTACAGGTGATCTTATATGTATGAAGAAGAAGAGTGCAAGGTGTGTTATATCCCTGGCTTCAGTGTCTGCACATGTTACATCAGCCCCACCTGCCATGCACATGGGTATGTCCATTAAAGAAGGGGCTTGCTTTTGCAAACCAACCAGAATCACCCCCCTAACCTAAAAAAGCTAACAGGAGCTAATTGGTTGCTACTTTATCTTTCTCCACGGTTTGATTTATATACTTATAGGAAAGAATATTTTGCATCTTTTATATTGTTGTTGTTTTTCATTTGCCTCAAGTAAATACCTCCCATTTCCCTTGAATTCCTGTAATTTGGACATTCAGTTCTATGTAAAAACCTTCATTAATTAGACATAAGTGATACACACTCTCTATAATTTAGACCAGTGGTTCTCAATCTTGGTCCTCAAGTACAAACAGTTCACAGATTCACAGGTGGAGCTAATCATTTCACTTGTGATTCTGTGAGGAGACCTGGAAAAGCTGCACTGTTTTGGGTACTTGAGGACTACTGCTACTTCAAATTTTTTTTAGTAATAATTTCTCTAACATTTGATTACAGTTAGTTTAAATATATTTTCTGTATCAACTAATTTACCATGGACCTTCTCTTAAATGTATTTACTTATTAAACCTACATTTCAAAGGTTTTCTGTTCTCATAGTAAATGCAGTGATATAAGGGAGATCTATGTTTGTATCTGTATGATCACAGAAAGATAAGTTCTGTGAAATTCTCAAAGCTGCATATCTTATTCCATAAAATAACTATAGCTGACAGTCCAAAACTAACAGCACTCCTGTTCGTAAACAAATCTTATCATGAGTTTCTCTACTTATTATTAGTTTGCAATTACTGTATTAATTCTCCCCCTCTTACTCAAAAAGAAGTCTGTTTAAGCAGAATGAATCATTCTCCCTTTGACGTGCAGCTTTATTTTTTTACTACTTACTAAATCTATAGATTTCTTAGCTGTTTTCTTAATAGTAAAATTAATCATTGATTTTCAATCAACTGCCCAATCAACTGTGCCTTAACACAGATTCTTTATTTTTTTAATTCATAAATACGTTTGTAAAAAAAAAACAGTTAAATACAGTATATAGCTTGTATCAGTGCATCTGTGCTATGGATTTCATTTATTTTTGGCATAGGGACCATTTTTACTTATGAATTTGTTTTAGCTAGATTACTTTTCTCTATTGGGTTTTATTGTGATATTATTATTGGGTGGTATTGCAGAATACTGTACTCATCCTTGGAATGTTCATGACCGAGTGACATAACCAGTACTGTAGATTATTATGAGTAGTAGGCAGATATGATCTCTCTGTTGTTATACTGGTTAAGAGCATGAAGTGGATCTTGTAGCAGAACAGGGATGTAGCAGCTCCCCAGCTATTGGGCCAGATGCACTAAGCTTCAAAAGTGACAAACTGGAGAGTGATAAACAACCAGCCAATCAGCTCCTGTCTGACATTTTTCAAACCCAACCTGTAACATGACAGGTAGGAGGAGCTTATTGGCTGGCTGTTTATCAGTCTCCATTTTATCCCTTTTCTAGCTTAAAACATCTGGCCTTAAGTCATTCTACAATGTACCAAAATAGGGCAGTAAATTTTAGTGAGGGAAAAAAAATAATCCCTGGGGAGACCATGATGAGTATGCAGAGTTGCGCTCTATCGGTAATGCATGTGATATTTGTGTCTTGATCGATCAGTTTTAGGACTTAATTTATATTTTAGATTTTGGCCACCCCTCATTTCTTCCAACACCATGTAATATCTGAACCAGCTCACTTATGCCCCCTCATGGCTTGCTTACCATATTGTTAAAAATTAGCAATTTTATAAAGTTTTGAATTTCTTTCATAAAACTTTATTTAACCAAGCGACAGCACAATATGGTAATACAGGCTCTTCTGCATGTGAACATAAGTGTGTATCTTTGAAAATATGTGGTGTTATGATTGGTTGAGCTAAAATGTACATTTTATGAGCCTTAAGCTATTATCTGTAAGCTGCTTGCATATGTGATAACCTTGCCAGATTTTTTGTTGTCCTAGCTCTGTTTATCCTTTAGTTCAATAGACTATTTGTTCCCATTATTAAATCATCAAAAGCCACTTCTCACAGATATGTCCTTCTCCTCTAAATCTCTCACAAAACGCAAGCCCGTGACCTTTTTTTGACAAACCTGCTGCAGAGTTAAGCAAAAGTAGGATTAATGTAATACCAGAATATTTGAAAACAAAACTGAGAACATTCTTTAAAATATGGCTTATATAACGCATACAGATGTCTGGTGGGCGGGATGCCGACAGTCATAATATAGTTACATGCATCCCAATGGTATGAAGCTCAGGGGTCTGGTAAGTATACTTACCTTCTCCATGTCCATTTTACCCTCCCTTCCTATCAGACACTGGCCAGATCTATTAAGAGTATGTACATAAGGGTACATGGATTGAACATATTATACAGAAAATCTCTGAAAACAGCCTTTTTCAGATGATATCTACATTAATTTAATGGGGTTACAGTCACTAGGTCTACAAGCAGATGGTCGAGAAGCATTAAGTCGACATGCATGAAGGTCGACATGACTGTATGTCAACATGGGTTAGCTCAGTGATGGCTAACCATGACACGCCAGCTGTTGTTGAACTACACATCCCAGCATGCTCTGCTACAGTTTTGCTATTTGGCCATGCTACAAATTCTGTAGGGCATGCTGCAATGTGTAGTTCAACAACAGCTGGAGCATCAAGATTAGCCATCACTGGCCTAATCCTAAATCTCCCACTATCCCGCCCTGCATACTTACGATAGGCCTGCCGACAGTCAGGCATCTTGTGCCAGCAGCTCAATTGATGTTGGAATTCTGGCTCCGGTCTTCTAAGCCATAAGTTGCAATTCTGCCATTGTTATAATATATATATATACAGTATATATATATACAGGTTGGGTATCCCTTATCTGTGTATTCCAAAACCCGAATTATTCCAAAAACTGTGTTTTTCTGAATATTTTGTGCTTTTTTTTTTTTTTGGGTGGGGGGTGGTTCCCCCCTGTCCCCCCAGTCCCTTTTTTTTGTCATACTTACCTCTTTCCCCGATGTCCACTGTGGCCTTCAGGTTCCTCTTCAGCGGAATCTCAGGTCCCAGGGGTGCATAGCACAAGTGCACAATGCACCCCTGGGTACACCATTTGTGTGTTTCTGAAACAATTCTATCTGTTGGCAGCGAGTGAAACTACAGGTGAGATTTAATGCCACCCGAGTGTCAGATGTCCGCTGAACTCAGACTTTTTTAAAAGGGAAATAACTTACAAGGCATGGTTTTGCCTTGTAAATTAATTCCTCTTAAATTACGTCCAAGTTCGGCGGACATCTTGCACTGCCGCTGATCTCGGGCGGCATTAAATCTCGCCCAATATCTTTCTTTCTCACACATGCATAAACACTGCAGCAATCACAAGGTACCAGACTAGCTTTCGAAGCATTGCTTCTAGCAGGCTCACTTGTAGTCTTAAATATTACAAAGCATTATCATTACTACAAATTAAATGTTAAAAAATCTGCTCAAATGAAAATGAGATCTTATGAGTTAATGTGATGTGAATGTACATTAGGACGTGTTTATTACACTTTGTTCAAACACTACTGTACGGTATCTGTAGAAAAGGGATTAAGATATTGGATATTGACGTACAAAAAAAGAGAAGGTTTTCTCATTCGTCTGTAACAGTAAATCAGCCAGTCCTTGAAGGAGCGAGAGAAAGGTCAGCATTTGCAGTACTTCATTAAAAGTAATTCTAAAGCTTTTTTTCAACTACAGTATGGATCATTTATTTTCTTGTTCTTGTTTGGCAATTTACTTTTCATCATACCGATATTATATGGAGCAACATACTCAGTTATTTTATACCATATTAGTGTCAGTTCTTCACATCTTACTATTTACACTTCTAGTGTCCATGCACACACAATCATGTCCATCGAGTACACATGATTTTGATGTGCTATTGATATCTCAGTTTGTATTCATTAATGGCTACCACATCTTATTTCTGTAATTTCTTAGAATCCAAGCACTAAGAGACAGGAACACATTTATTGTTTTACCAATAATCCAATGAGTTTTAAGGATAAAGCACAGCAATATATGTTGATAATGCTGACAATATGCATTATAATGAATGAGAGGTACTAAAACTTCGAAAAAGCTAAAGTACCAACCAATCAGCTCCCATCTGTCATTTTTACAAACAGCCTGTAAAATGACAGAAGTGACTTGGTTGGTACTTTCTCTCTCCCAACATTATTCCTATCCAAGGTTTTTTACATCCAGTGTCGGATAATCCTTAGGGGTACAGGGCTCACTCCAGTGTCAGACTTGGGCACGGAGGGTCCACCAGAGGAATGCAGTGGTGGGGGCCCATGGTCTTCCCCTGACAATCTGTAATGGGCCTCAGAAATGGGGACAGGATGTGAAAAAGCATGAGGGTCAAAGACATGCCCCATTGGGAGTAGCTTGTACCCTCTCTCTATGTGAAACTATCCTGAGAACATGACTTCACATCCTAAACAGATTAGGTCCCTGGAAAGGCATGGACATACAATCGGTACAGTCAAGATTTGGAAAAAGTTTATCAGAAAAAATTATACGAAAACAGGAAATATTCTAAAACCCAAAACAAGCAGGATAATTATAGTCCTATGTTATGCCATTTTTTATGCTTTTGCTTTGTTTGTGCCCAAATCCAGTGTGTATACACTATATCATTAACTATGTCCTCCATCGTCATACATGTAAAGCTAAGGAAGGACACTGTTAATGAGGGACATGCTGCAGGACAAAGGAGATATGTACTAAGCCTTGAAAAGTGATAAACTGGAGATTGTGCATTATATTGCTGGCTCAACATATTGGACCTTATTCTAGTCCAAACACAAGTGTGAGCTTTTAGAAATTAGAGATGTTTCCCAGATTATGCTCTAGAACAGACATGTCCAACCTGCGGCCCTCCAGCTGTTGTGAAACTACCCATCCTAGCGTGCAAAACTATGGCAAGGCATGCTGGGATGGGTATTTTACAACAGCTGAAAGGCCACAGGTTCCAAATGCCTGGTCTAGAAGGTGCTAGATAAATAATAAGTCGAATCTGATTTACACCTCGCACTAGGTGTTGCTGATCTTATTGAGTTATTCATTATAGAAGACTAGTATAACGAGGTATAATAATTACTATTAAATAATAATATTAATAATAATATCATGTCTTGTTACACAATACAGGGTACAATTAGTTAAACTATTTAAGCACTTTTGATGTAATTCTTTGTCTTTAATCTATTCTACATCCTCAGAATAGATTAATTCAGGACAGGCCAACCTGTGGCTTTCCAGATGTTGTGAAACTACAATTCCCAGCATGCCTTGCCACAGTTTTAACACTCACATATAGCAAAACTGTGGCAAGGCATGATGGGATTTGTAGTTTGACAACATCTGGAGAGCAACAAATTAATTGATAAAATATATTTTTTATAAGCGTTACATTTCTTCAGCTGATTCAGTTCTATAAGAAGCTGTAAATAGACCCAGACACCTGTATATTAAATGCATAATGCAGCTTAAACTTTGCAAACAATCTAAATATTATTTTCACTTCTACCATTGAATACAACTAAAAATATTTTCTCATTTATTTGTAACGTGCTTCTGTCTTCATCCTAAATTCATCAGACACCTTCTATCTGGCAGATTCTACTAGCATGAGGTTTTTGATAATTTCATCCAATTACTTTTCTTTAAGTCTCCATGGCATTTTCTTCTTTTTATAGACACCATCTGTCCTAATGAGTTTCTAACAGCTTTTGCTGTATAGCACATAGTTGTCTCTATTACAGTGCCTCATTTTCATCCTCTCTCTCTCTCTCTGCCTGTGTTTTATCTTGCTGAAGTAGCAACCACATATTTGTTCCCAAGGCACAAGTGTCATATTGTGCAAAGGTCAAAAGATTTGAGTTAGAATCCTCATCTTGGCACAAAACGAAAAGTGAAACCTACTTAATGATTTACCTTAGATATTCTTAGAGGGGGATTTCGAGGAAAATTCAGAGATTGAATTGCTATAATCTTGTTGCTGCCCTCAATATTTCCTATTTGTGGATAAATGTAGAAATTAAGGGACTGATTTAAAGTGAGTGTAGTTACATTTGATAGTGTGATACTGGTTTTCTGGATTTGTCCTGCTGTTCTACGGAAACAAACATTTCACCATAGACACATGCACCAGCCTATAGAAGGCACAGTGTATCCTTCTCAAAGCCGCATTGTACCACATGGGGGGCGGTTGGGAGCCCCCCTGTCACTCACTACACTGCTTAGCATGGATACAGTGAGGGGGTCATGTCCAGCAGCTGAAAGAGTGCTGGACATGACCATAGAGATATCAGTGAGAGGCTTAGCTTGAGGGAGCATCATCCCTACAAAGCCACACCCCTTCCCATGAGGCCATGTCCCTTTTCACCACCAGCTTTGCAGTATTTCCAAACTCAGCTGCAGGAATGTTGAGAAATATTGCACTACCATAACATGACCACGGAATGGTCTTCGATTTAATTCATTTTAGGGCACCACCCAGTAACACTCAGAAGCCTTATCAGTTTTAATCCCTCATTGTTCCTAATGTCAGCGATCCCATACACAACAAAAGTACAGAGTCCTACAGCTAGGGAACCACTTGCATCTATTTGTCTATATTTGTGTGCATATTTGTGTATTATGAGAGTTTGTCTGTGCTTTGTACTTTCAATCGTGCAGAGACAGTTCAAAGTTAGGGAAGAACCTTTGATGTTCTAGATTGAATTGGAAATACTTTTTCCATTTAATATAAGGTTTGCAATAGATGCATTAAATGCTGCTCTTATTACCCGCCTGATGACTGAATACTTGATTTCATCTAAGGACATCTTTAAATTGTATGTGCCTCAGCTTATGTGCACAAGTATGAAGACATAGTATGGCTGCTTCTGTGACTCAGACTCCGTATAAATAATCAGTCAACACAGCAGCTTAGTGTGCTAATGTTTCAGGATTTTACTCCCTTTATCAAAGCATAAACGCGTAGTAAACATTAGCAGGCAAGGATTGTACCTATATTGAGTGAGCACCCTGGCGGTGATACTTTGTAGCACTTCTATCCTAAAATCTCTGTTATGCTAATTAAAAGCCTTTCTGTAAGTTCTCCAAGGGATTCCCATCCACCACCGAGGGTTTCCACCAATGTTATCTCACTCATAGTTTAACAATGGAACGCATAGTGTGGGGGATGCTTTCTCTTGTTAAACTATGAGTGAGATAACATTGGTGGAAATGGAATACGTGGTCCAGCATTGGAGACTGAATTCCTCTGTCCATAAAAGTTGCATTGCATTGTGAGTGGTGATAGGGCCCTGCTCCCCTGTGGCCAGCGCTAGCTCTGCCCAGCAACGGGTCTTTGTTGCATGGATTGTCCCCCTTTCAACAGTACCTCTATCAGTGGTGCCGGGTCACCTTCTACCGCTCAGCAGTGCTGCAGGCCTTTTAATTGTGCTGCACCACTACAGCGCAGCACTATTTTGAAAAAAAACCTCTATTCGGTGCAAGGGATTACCTTGGGGCCCCCCAAGCCACTGGGCCCCATAGCAGCTGTATCCCCTGCACCCTCTATAGTTACATCACTGGCTAGCTGCATTGATCATCTGCCATTTTTCAGGTATGACATGCATGTCAAAAGGCGCACAACTGTCACCACAGCTCATTTAAAATGCAGGGTTAGCAATAGATAAGTTACCCACTAAAGCAGGCTCTGGAGTACATTCTATTGCTCCGAAATGAGACAAACTCTAAATTACAGATAATTCAAATGAAGTGCTAGTCATTTATTAAATAAAAAAGTTTATTTCATAAATCTACCAAAAGGTGGGGCTATTGCACACAAATAAATGTTCAGTAAGCTTATACATTTTAATGTACAATAACCTGCAGATAAATATTTAATATGCTTGCTCAATGTCCCCCTTCAGTAAGAACAAGATCCTCTTATCACAAAACCATATTTTCTATAGATGAGTGCAGTGAGTCTGCGCGAGTATCCAGAACATGGCGTCTATGCCTAATAAAAAAAAAATTGTGTGCTATAGCGCCACTTACCAGCAAATTTCTGAAATAAACATTTTTATTTAAATGTTCTCTAGAGCCCTCTGAAGTGGGTTTCCTGAGCGTGCCATCGAAAACGGTGGGTGTGCCCGGAAAAACTCTGGGCATCCCCATATGAATGTAGGCATGGCAAAGCCTGCACTGGCCAGTTGGCTGATGTCACGTGAGCACCCCCTTTTCTGCCATCTACTGCCTTGATAAATGTCATACTGACTTTTATCTGCGAGTAGGCGAAATGTCATTCGATGGTTGGTGACCATCAAATGATTTTTAGCCCATACTCCCGCATGCAAATGGATGTGTCAGCATACACATCCATTTGCATCCTGGCATGGGCATTTGTTCAGTGAAGGGGTTCTCTCCCCCGGGGAGCGGCGTTGACCTGCTTGCTAAGTAGCAAAAGAGCGCTGCTTAGCGAGTGGGTCTGAATCAGGCCCATTATCTGTTGCTTTAATTTCTGTGTTCTGTATGAGTCTGCGAAAGTACTGTACTTGCATCAACAGGTGCTTGTAATGTTCTTTTCTACAGTATAATCAATATGCTACATGCATCTAATTAATGAATGTCTGTATTGATATTACAGATTGCACTATGAACTTATCTAATGTGTGCTTGTTTTATAGGATTGTGCTTGAAAAATTGCAGCAGCTGATTAAATGGTACTTTATCTCTATTTTACCTCTGTCCAATATTTGATAGATCTCTTTTTGTGGCTAGGATGCATCAGGCATCACGTTTTTCATGTGATGCATTCTGCTCCGCTTCATAGGCATAGTAATGCCAAATATCCTTTAAAAAAAACTCAAATGACAGCTCTCCTGATAAGAGTTCTTATTTTGTATACAAGGAATTCTGAGTTTATGACCCCAGATGCGTCACATGCGCAGAGCTGTGTGCAAGCTTGGGGTCTATCACATTGGTGCATATGAGGAATGCGGGTAAACCTCAGAAAACTGCATTTTCGTCAGTTTGATCAGATTTTTATCTTTGATACATCTTGCCCTATGTGTGCAGTCCATTTTCTTTGGGGGTGCACCATTGGATGGACGTGCCCATCATGCCTACTGGGTGTGTCTATCTCCACCTACTGGGTGTTTCTATAACCGCTTACTGGCCATCAATGCAGACGAAATAGGTGACTTATTTAAGTATATGGGCTTCAGAATAAATCATTTCCCCTCACACACCAGAAATAGGGACAGTGAGTGCCAATGGTCCTCTGCAAAACTTTTACACTGTAATGCCAATCACACATAATGCCACACACTGTAATGCCCATTACAAAGAGGCCCTTATTCTGGACGATCTGCAAGGATGGAAGGACTTGCACCAGAACCCACCCTGCAAATGGCAGACTGTTCATGCTGTGAACATCAATTTGCAGGTCGGGGGAAACTCCAACATCTTTCAATGGTCTCCGGCCATCGGAAGATGTGGTGCGTGCACACATATATAAAGTTACTCTCAGGTCGTGCACATTCCATAGGAACTGGGCGGGCAGCTGACATGCGGTGGTCCCGGCACCCACATGACCTGGTGATTTCCATGAAAACACTGGGCATTCCCATGGGCAACTACCCTAGCCTACCAACCCCCCTGCCACCAGCTGCAATGTTGGATGCATGTACCTGGCGAACAATCTATTTGCCGTGGACGCATGCACTGGCACATGCGCAGAAATGCGCATTTAGAAAACATTGAGCTCGCATACAAATTCGCATGCAAGCAAACGGGCATGAATAAGGTCCAAAATGTCACACATCATAATACCCAGTAAACATAATGCTACAAAGTGTAATGCCCAACATAACACAACACACCATAATGCCATACACCATAATGCCCATTACACATAATGTCACCGACCGTAATGCCCATTACACATAATGCCACCCACTGTAATGCCCATTACAAATTATACCACACAACATACAGTAATGCCTATTACATATAATACTACACACAGTAATGCCTATTACATACAGTAATATGGCAAATATATGAAGCTTATCTACATTATTGTTTATTTGTATGATCCCACAAGGGGTCCGTAGTGCCCGACCACATAGATGATCAAAAAAAAAAACAACAACAAGAAAATAACTATTTACAGTACAAATGCAAATTAGGACAAGTACATGATAAATAAAAGATAGTTGAAGCAGACACTAAGGCAATGACGGGGGGAAGGTACATGCTCATTGCTAGTAGGGGTTTCATGCTCATTGCCAGGGGGGGAGTTATATGTTCTTTGCCAGTGAGGAGTAATATACTTGTTGTCAGGGGAACGGGTTGCATGCTCGTTGCCAAGGGGACTTGCATGCTCATTGCCAAGGGGACTTACATGTTTGTTGCCCAGGGAGTTCTTTCACAGGTCCTCTGACTGCCGCATCTGGCCTCCAACCCACAGCAGACTGCAGGCACATTCCATTGGTGGAGACCTCTTGAAAAATGTCCATTGCCTTCGACGGAAACAGACTCTAGAGTTCCTGCAGGACTTCTAGTGTCTATCTCCTAAAAGACAGTGGCCATTTTGGAGGGGCCATCGCCGAAAGAATGTGCATGGGGGTGTGGGTGTGTTCGGCATGCCTATGCCTTTGTGTGTTTTTAGGTCTATTTAATATTTTACAGCATGGCAGTTGTGATATATGAGATATTGTAACTGAAGAAAATATAATTTCTTACTAACCTATAATTTTATTTCATTTAGCAAGAAAGCATTTGAGAGTGATCTTAAATTGATTATTTTTGTCTTACAGCTCTCTTCTATTTATCTGTTTCCAATAAAAGTATTCTTTACAGTTTGTCATGGCTGATTACAACAATTTTCTCATTCCATTCAAGATTTTAATTAAAACTAGCTGAGTTGGTCATTCATTTGTATGTGCTCCAATTGAGAAGCACAACAGTGGAGGTTAGGAATCTGGTGCACATTTCTATTTAACAGTAGATGAACAATTGCTTTTGAAGTTTTCCACTAGAAACTGGATGGACTTCACATTTAAATCTGCTCGGTAAGCTGCAAAGCTCACAGCTTACTGAGCAGTTGTTGCGCTGCCCCCCGGTGAATTGCCACGCAGTACCAGCCCCTTGCAACCATATGCGGGGATGTTTCAAGAAGATGCATCCATTTACATGAGACCGCAGTCAGAAAAATCATTTGATGGTCGCGGACCATCAAATGATTTCTCCAGGGCTTGCAAATGTGTCAGTGGAGACTGACTAACTGTATATTTGCTGGCTTCCGGCCAAAGCCATGGCAATCGTCTGATGTCATGTGACGTCAGCCACTCACCCCCAGCACACATTGGCACACCCGCATTCCCATGGGAATGCCCAGGGTTTTCATGGGGACACCCATGAAATGCTGGGCATTCACATGGGGGTTACCAGTCCCACATGCCCCTGGACTGCACCGCTCCGTGTGAATGGCTCGGTGACTATGCAAGTCGCCTAGCCCATTTGCCCAGGGAACCTGCACATGCCGATAAACCATTATGCACATGCACAGTAGAAAAACATTGCGTGGGGGAATGAAGCTACCAGAATCAGGGTCAAGATGTGTGCATAGACAATGTCTTGGTAAACTGTCAATAAGTCAATACCAAGGGGCCAAAATGCACTAGGTCAACATTGACAAAGATTAACAAGTAAAAGGATGACCTGTAAAAGATAAAAACATGAAAAGGTCGACACCTGAGGATTTCAGAGATTTTTGTATCAATGTCGACACCTGAGCAGGTGGAGCCCCAATTAGTGTAGTGCACACACTCATTTGGCTCACTTAACCATGCTTTGGGCCAGGTGCTTCGCTTGAGACACTTTACCATTTTAAATCCTTGTCGATGGTAAAGCATCAATAAGTCCAAAAATTTAAAACAAATTGTAAAAAACTTACATTGTCCTTTTCTTGTGCTGATATTTTGTCAGTGTTAACCTTGTGTACAGTATGTCAACCTTCACATTCTGTTTGGGTCACATAATGGGCATCTACTGTATGCAATATATCAGCGGTTCTTAAACTGTGGATCATAAAGTGGGTCATGACCATCTCAGCATGGCGTCACAACCTTTAGGCTAATGACTCCTCTGAGATCTCAACCAATGATCCAAGGAGTCTGAAAAATCAGTTGTTACTTCACAATTCTTGGATCACTGGCTTATTGATCCGTGGAGTCATCAGGCAGCCTAGCTGCCACCCAAGTTCTCTGCTTCTCCTGTCCCAAACTAGCAGTGGCTGCTGCTTCCACTGTCACTAGCATTCTGACTCCTGTTTACTTCCCTTGTTTTGTGCCTCTGCAATGTTTGTGTACATGTGCAGTCTGCTGACATCGCATGTGGTGGCCATTCTATGTTAACTTGCTGGGTTCCTGTAATACTGTATATGTTTTTGTCTGATGGGGTCCCTGAGCAAAATAGTTTGAGAATGCCTGCAATACAGTACATCAATGCAAATTCCACTACATTTCAAATTTCTTGTGTACATTTAAAAATATGATGGAATCATTTATTTCCTGCAGTGCAGACTGAATTGTGTCCAAGGCCGGTGAATCAGTGAAACGCATAGCAAAATAAAATGTTATTTGGAAATAATTTGTTTTTCTTAAAATTCGACTTCACTGAATTCTGTCCATGGTGGGTATTGCACAGTGGGTTATAATGGACATGCCGCCTCCAACAGCTAGGCTATTTGAATCTGAACATACATTTGAAAAATGCAGGAACACAACAGAAAAATCCTGTAATCAATAAGATTCTGAGAATCTCTAAAAATATCAAACACGTGCAATACGGCAAAAACACTTGTAAAAATAAGCCACACTTCAGAGGCTAATTGAAAGTCTTTTTTGTGTAGTTATCTGTGCCACTTCAGTGCCAAATCTATACATGTGCACTCTGCAAGGTAAATGTACTAATATGGGAGATATATTAAAGAAAGTGATATTGCCCCATATCAACCAATCAGATTGCACTTCTTATTTATTTAGTAATAGATCGAATCTGATTGGTTGCTATTGGCAATAATCCATTTTCAATAGAACTCCCATTTTAATATATTTACCCCTGCATGTTTATGTTCACTGTAGTAACCGGTTGATAGGTCTACAGTATCTAGGTCAACAGTTAATAGATTGACATGCAAGAGGTTGACATTGACAAAGAGATGAACATGCAAAAGGTTGTGTGAAAAGGCCAACACAAGTTCTTCAAGTTAATTTTCTTCATTTTTTTTTATTTTTTTTTTTCCTTTTTTAACATCCATGTGGAATCTGATTGGGAATGGTAAAGTGTGTTGAGTGCAGCAGTAGTGGAGCAATACACCATGCCCAAAGCATGACGATGGTACGTGCTACACTAATTGGGGCACATGTCGACAAATTTTGATCTTGACAACAAAACAACTTAAAAACTTAAATGTTGACCTTTTCATGTGTTAACCTTTTTCATGTCAATATTTTGTCAACCTATTGCATTGACATTGACCCATTTATTGTCGACCTAGACTCATTGCACTTTTCCATCTACACCACTGTAGATCACTGTACACTCACAATTTATACTGTAAAAAACATATAGCAATTCCCTGTTGCCCCAATTCAGTTCTAAGAATGTTCAATATAAGGCCTGTATGGAAGATAAATCATCCTGGTTGCCTCCATTATTTTTCTAAAATGTCATTACTTGATATATATTTTTTCATTACTCAGAAAAGTAATTTTACATTAATATGTAGCTGTTGTGTGAACTTAGGATAAAATGATACAGCGTTCAATTAATATATTAATAACTAGTTGCATTATAATCTTATTAGTTCCCTGTCCATTAATATGACTGAACACCCTACTATTAATGTCAGTAATGCGTGGCCAAACAGAGCATCACTATAAATGCTCCGTCATGCCCAAAACATTTGAATATCCCCGTAAAGGTGAGAAGCGGCGTTATGTTTTATTTCATAGGATACCAAGTTGTATTGTCAACTTCAGAAAAAAAAGCGGTACTTATATGTTAGTTGGGCGTCCACTATAGTTAGTATGCTCATACCCCCACTATCCATGTCGGCATGGAGTTGATTTTGAGCCACCGAGCCTGAAGCATGCCGAGCGTAGCGAGCCCCACGAGGGGACGGGTACAACTAAGAAAATAGTTTAGTGGGTGCCCAACTAACATATAAGTACCAAAAAAGCTGCATTTAAGAGATGCAAACAATGGAGTTGATGTATCAAGTAGTGAAAAGAGGGAGAAGTGTTGAAGTTGCCTCTAGAATCCATCAGCTTTGAGGTGGGATTTATCACTCTTCCACTTCTCCACTCTTCCTCTTCTCCACTCTTCCACTTCTCAATTCTTTTCACTGCTTGATACATCACCCCCATGTATTGAGTGTGTGACGCAGTACAGTTTGTGGCCCTCAAATCCCGGCTTGTAAAATAGCTAGACTGCCTTATTATAGACACCTTGCAATAAGAATATTTAATATAATATATCCCATACTATAAATCATATACAATGTTCTACTTTTGTTTAAAATAGCATACTTGCATACTTAAATGTCATCATTTATTTCTAAAGTAATATGAGCACTTTTAAATTGTAAGGATTTAGCAAGGTCTTAACTATGGTTCTTGTCGGCAGTCCAATTTTAGACATAGTCTCATTTATTTCAACTATTTAGATCAGGATTTACATTGTAGAAGAGAACACCGGGGGTAGTTTTGTCATCCCGGTAAAATGTGCTTTGGTTCAAATTGTAATCCATTTGAGCAGTCCTGCTTAACGCTCCTGTTTGTGCTTCAGATCATTGCCAAAAGGCTTTTACTAACAATGATTTATTCTGATCTGTTTCATAATACATTCTAAGTTACTGTACATTCTTTTGGGAATAAACTTTGTGAACTTAGATTTTAATAAGAAGTTTATTATCTAGCTACCAGTTGGAAAACGCCTGTAACATTCTGCCTGTTTCTTAGTGGTGGAGCAATTTGAGAATTGGTTTATTATAAAAAAAAAAAATTGCTATAATTTATTTTTGTTATATATGTTGTTTTTTGTTATAATTCTATGTTGAAACAATTATTTGCACAAAGATCTATGGGGGAACAAGCTTATCCCATTATTGCAGAACCAGCCTCCATAACAATAGTGGATTATTGCTGACTACTACTTTATAAATTAATATGGTGGTTTTCAATTCTTTATATGCAGCAATTCTTCTATCTAATGGCCATTATAACGCTTGGTCCCCATCTGCAGGACATGTAATCCAATTGAGTCAATAACATAATCTGTTATGGAGCTGGATCCAATTTATTTCTGACATTACTTTCTCCCATTTTGCTACAGAATATTATACCCTTCCCCCAATGTTCCAATCTTCAGCCAAAATTGTTGCTATATTTTTACGTTTTCAAATTGTCAGGGGAGGATACGAAGCAGACTGTGGATTGAAATATATTAGATAACTTTTTTACAAATCTGCTTAAATTCTCACCTTCTTAAGGGGTGTGCGCACGGTGCAATTCCCTTCCTATTCAATATCAATGCGATTGGGATCGAATTCAACAGTGCTTTGTACACATTCGATTTAAACAATATACTGTAGTACAGATCAGAACTATATAGTTACCTGCACAGTGTATTTTTCTATTCAATTTTGATGCCGCGGGTCTGTGCATCAGGGTCGAATCAAGGTCGCTGTTCAACTCCGGTTCACTGATGCCCCTGATTATCAATGTACAGTAATGTTTACATCAGCATAGTCCGAACTGGGTACTGAACCACTGATGGATGGCCCGCATTACCTTTTGAGCTCTGACTTGTAATTCAGTTTTAGTTAATAAGATTTATGGGAACTTGTTGGAACTTATTTTTACCAGTTTTCCATTTCTGATTGCAAAGAGCTGCAGCCAATCAGAGAATCACTAAAGTAACCAATATTTAATACCAATGACCTTTTTTTTCCTACTGACAATGATGATGCTTTAAAAAATGGAATCTTGCTGTTCTTCTAACAGGGTAAAGGAATATGGTGGGTGATTCTCTAATTCCGTTATCTGGGTTTTCACCGCATTTTGGGATTCTCTAAGCATCCCCCACCGGGTTGCGGGGTTACCGTGACAGGGGGCATCGGAAGAAAAATCTGGTGATGCCCCACTGCCACGCACCAACCCCCGCCACCCTGCACCGACCCCCCCTCACCTGTGTCCGGGCAGCTCAGCGCTGTGCTGCCCAGACCTGTGACCACCTCCTCCCTGTACTGTACATCCTGTTCTGGGTGCAGGGAGGAGGAGGAGGAGGAGGAAAACCAGCCCCCGCTGCAACAGCATCCAGGCCGGGTAAGAGATGGAGGGGGGAGCCGCTGGGACCCGCCACTCATCCCAGGGTCACCGCAAAAGACAAGAGCTGTCTTTTGTCATAATTATCACATATGTTAGATCATATCCGATAATTATGTTTGCGGTAGGCGGCGGGGATGTTAGATCATCCCCCCCTGAGTCTGTAAAATGACTCCATTATGTACTACACCATACTGACTCTTCCAAGGCAAATTTTCTTCCACTCTCCTAAAGGGAAGCAATATACAGTATATTCTAAATGTGCAGAAACATTGCTGTAACTAAATTATTTAGCAGACAGGGAAATATTCACCCTTTCTTGTCCTTTTGAAGATTTTTTTCCCCAAATACAAAGCACAATGAGTTGCAGTAAAGCACATCCTAATTAGTAAATTAAACTGATTTATCTATAAAAACTATTCGCTAGAATGATTGCTTGATTGATATGCAAAATAGCTATTTACCATTGGTAAGAAATAAAAAGTTGCGTGCTCTGCTAAAAAAATAACATGTTTCATTTTCATTTGATTCAATGCTTCTCAAAACATGACAGCCTGAACAGAGTTATTAAATATCTTTTTTTTTCTTGGATGTACACCTTCTGTACTCACTTGCTATTATCCAAGTAATACATGTCATTCCCTTGACTGCGACATTCTTTATGACTATGAGCAGTTACAGAATTGCACTGCAATGGCATTTTAAAATACCAAGAATTAATTACTGTAATTTTAATTAATCGCTCAGAGGAATGTAGAATAGGCAAACACAAAGGGAGGCATTTTCTGCTTTTATCTGCTGCCAAAAGGTCACAGCTCTTACAGCTGTTTAACTAAATAAAATACATTATGCTGTACATCAAACATAAACTACCCAAAAATACTTAACCCCAAGGTTATCAATAGTGTCTAAATCTGGTTGAAGTTTATACTCCCCACACTCAGCTAATTTCATTACATGTGTACAGTACCTATACTGATCTTGACATATGTACAATGCCATATCTATCTATCTATCTATCTATCTATCTATCTATCTATCTATCTATCTATCTATCTATCTCTCTCTCTCTCTCTCTCTCTCTCTCTCTCTCTCTCTCTCTCTCTCTCTCTATCTATCTATCTGTCACACACACTTGCAATGCAACAACAGCACTGATGCCTTATGTACCTACCACTGGCAGGGTGAATGCTGAATATCATCACATTCAATTAGCTGATAGATAAGACGGCAAAAAAACGTATTGTGAGGTGCATCACCCTTGCCCTTGTTAGCTAAGCAAGAACTGCTTCTGATTCGTTATCATTCTTACATGGTTACCTCTTAATTATTTTGATAGGGGCAAGCCAAGTACCCGGGCTTGCATGAGTGTTGAACAACCCATGTGAATTGTTTAGGTTATATCATAATGATACCACTTAATACATTATTTACTAGATAAACTCATAGTTACAGTAAAAAGCATTGATTCTTTGTCTTAATAATATATTGTTCTTATTAGCAAATTGAGGCTACTGTCTGCAGTGACCATTAATAGTGTTGAAAAGAAACTATCATCATATCTAAGTACTCAACAATCCATCCCTGAAATTCCAAGTAAACCTAAACCAATGCATTTTTATAGCCATGTCATGCAGGAATTCTACTATTGTTTATTTATTGACAGTGTTAGGCTGGATATACACTCTGCCAACCGATCTGCTGACTTATGGATCCACTGATATAGTGCCCAGTCTGGTAAGAATACAGACTTAAAAATTGGCCACTTGATATTTCTGTATCGGCATCAACACTATGGAGGGATTTGAATTTGCCCCTCCTGCTGTGATGTTAGTGAACATCTAGTTGATATACTTATTCTTGCTGCAAGTTAACTTTCATCTATAGGTTGACCTCTATATCTGAAGCACATAAGAAAGATGTTTTCTTTTTGATTAAAACATTGGGCCAAATTAGTTTAGTGTGAGGGATAAACTCTCACAATCTTCGATACTAAAGGGCAAGTTCATCCCACAGCTTGGCAAATGTAATAGGGTCCAAGTTTTTAGAGACAAATGCAACTCTTGTGAGATTATAATGCGAGTTTCATTATGAACATTCCACAGTGTGAAAGAAAGTCACCCATTGGCACACAAAAGTTCCCCGCCTTAAGCATCACACAACCTATATAAAACCTGGATCCTCCATTTTATTCTTTGAAAGGTAGTAGTCATTTGTGAGATGAAGTGGTGGTTTGGGACAAAAAGATCTATTTTCAGTGTGTTGGAGTGCTTTTTAGACAGACATGACTTCCATGAGATTGCCAGAGAGAGAGAGAAGTTGATCGAGAAAGAAGAGGAGTGATACCATCATCCTCTCTATAATGGGGCTTTCTCCACACCATAGCAGTTGCGACCACACCAGCCAGCTGGACTCTACTGGGCATGTGTTAGCTCACCGGACATCAATCATGGCACAGGGCTCCCACACCTGGATGGCTTTTGAGGTCAACAACAACCTGTAAGACTTAACAAACTCTACCCATGATCAATCCCAGGTCACATGGTAGTGGTTACAGGTGGTCTGGGAACAGCTACAGGAGATGAGGCAGCAGACAATAATATGGGTTAGTGTAATGTAGTTTTGCATATACAGATAGAGCCAGCTGCAATACAATAGAGAGAACAAGGGGATTAACAGGGATTAGTGTGACTGGTCTTTCTCAATTAATCCTATTAACCCCTTCAGTGGTGTTTTTTTTTGGAGAGCGCTCCCTTAAAGAAAAACCACCACTACCTCCCTGGGTCCGGGCAGCGCCGCTGCACTGTCAATCAGTGGCTGCCCAGATCTGCGCCCCGCACTGCGTACCTGTCCCCGTCAGTCAGCTTGTCATAAGCCGGCGCTGGGGACTTCAATAAGAAACCTGGAGGGGAGGGGGGAGGAGGAGGGAGGAGGCGGCGCCGCAGAGAAGAGGGAGCTGGGCAGCGCGAAGCTGCCTGAGTTCAGTGATTGAACTCAGCAGCGCTGCCCGGCTGTAAACAGTGGCAATCCCAAGAATTTTCCAGGCTTGCCAGACTGAGCACTGAGGCACAGCCTGGAAAATACTCAGGATTGCCACTGAAGGGGTTAACGGCCAAGAAGAAAGAGGCTACATCTGTATATGTACAGTATGTAGACTATTTTTAGTGGTAAAAATATTGTATTTGTGTTTTGTAAAGTATTTTGGAAATATTTTAAAAATGTTTATTTTGTGTAGATGTGCTTTAATTGTGTATTTTTTGCATGTTTTTTTTTTAATTGACAAATACAGTACAACTGACCTGTTAAAACCACCTCTATTTTTATTGTTTTTTTTTTAAATTATATCTTATGAGACTTTCAAACTCTCACCCTATAACATTGGGTGAGTTGTATGATCGAAATGGGAAAACATATATATATATATATATATATATATATATATATATATATATATATATATATTACATTGACAAAAAACCTTACGGTTTCACGTGTCCCATTAAGGCTTCTTACACATGATCTCGCATTTCAGAAACCTGTTGTAACTCTTCCACTCAAACGCCAAAAAGCAATGAAATTACGATCATTAAGGCTGACGCCTTAATGGACGTGTTCCTTGCGCAATACAGATATGGTACGCCATCACAGCCTGTGGGTAAGTGCAGATTCAGCACTCTCACAGAGTGAGATTGCTGTCACTCACACAATGGTGGAGCTGCTAATTCACAGATTTGTGTGCTCATTGGAATACACACATGCAGTCTATGCAACTGAAGGTCTGAGCAGTTATGTGGCGCACTCATCCGAATAAGTACCCGCAATCATCTAACACTGTCTATCCCACTGAGTTATTAGAACTATACCACTGGGGTCCAACATCTCACACTCACTACCTACTATCCATTTCATTTAGTATTCACATGCAGATACCACAAACATCTTGCATAATTGCAAAAACTATAATACTCCAACTACTATGTATCTACACTTTCTTACTTTTCTCCTACAGTATATGCCTCCATGTAGCTCTGTCTTCCCCAATCCTTACTGCTGTGTGTTCTCCTATCTATGCTAGTCTGTATTCCCTCATCCACGCCAATGTGTATTCCCCACCTGTGCTGCCCTGTTTTTTCACATCAATGCCACTCTGTTTCCTTCTATCTGCGCCACTGGCTTCCCCTCTATTAGTGATACTGTGTCCCCCTTCATCCAGGCTGCTCTGTCCCCTCATCCATGCCACAGTTTCCTTCCATCTGTACTGCTGTCTCCTCTCTCCATCTGTGCTCCTGTTTTCCCTTCATCATCTTTGCTCTGCCACCCATCCACACTCCTCTGTCTACCCACCATCCCGGCTATGGTCTTTTTTCCTATCTGGGCCACCTTTAATTGTTCCACTGTTTCCCACCTAATCGCATCACTCTGTCTTATCTCCCCCAATCTGTGCCACTGTTTTCCACCCATCTGCTTTGTTATTCCCCCATCAGTGCTGCTTAGCCTTCCCATTATCTACGAATTTCTATTCCTCCCCATCCACATGACACTGTCTCCTCCCCCAATCAACAACACTTTTACCCCATCCGCTCAGCTCTCTTTTGCTCAGACCTTCAGTTGCATAGACTGCATGTGTGTATTCCAATGAGCACACAAATCTGTGAATTAGCAGCTCCACCATTGTGTGAGTGACAGCAATCTCACTCTGTGAGAGTGCTGAATCTGCACTTACCCACAGGCTGTGATGGCGTACCATATCTGTATTGCGCAAGGAACACGTCCATTAAGGCGTCAGCCTTAATGATCGTAATTTCATTGCTTTTTGGCGTTTGAGTGGAAGAGTTACAACAGGTTTCTGAAATGCGAGATCATGTGTAAGAAGCCTTAATGGGACACGTGAAACCGTAAGGTTTTTTGTCAATGTAATTTCATAGCTTTTTTCAATTTTTTTTTTTTTTTTTTTAAATTTTAAATTTCAGTGTAAGAATAAAATTAGATTTTTTTAAAATGTTTAATGATAACATACCCCTGGCAATGAGACAGCGTACACGCGGGGGACACTGGGAAGGGGACAGCGTACACGCGGGGGACACTGGGAAGGGGACAGCGTACACGCGGGGGACACTGGGAAGGGGACAGCGTACACGCGGGGGACACTGGGAAGGGGACAGCGTACACGCAGGGGGCACTGGGAAGGGGACAGCGTACACGCAGGGGGCACTGGGAAGGGGACAGCGTACACGCAGGGGGCACTGGGAAGGGGACAGCGTACATGCGGGGGGCGGCACTGTAGGGGGACAGCGTACATGCGGCGGGGGCACTGGGGGGGGACAGGGTACACACAGGGATAGTGGGGTGGGGGGCAGGGTACACACAGGGATAGTGGGGTGGGGGACAGGGTACACACAGGGATAGTGGGGTGGGGGACAGCGTACACACAGGGACAGAGGGGGGACGGATTTACCTGGGTGCAGCAGCAGTACAGGGGGGACGGTACACATGGGGGACAGCATACAAACGGCGGGCACTGGGGGGGACAGCGTACACATGGCGGGCACTGGGGGGGGGGGGAGGCAGGGTACATACAGGGACAGTGACGGAGGAAAGGGTATGCACAGGGAAAGTGGTGTGGGGGACAGTTGGGGGGACATGGTGCACACAGGGATAGTGGGGATGGGGGACAGGGTACACACAGGGACAGTGGGGGGATGGATTTACCTGGGTGCAGCTGCTCCTCTGATGGCCCGGGTGGCTGCTTTCTGTCTTCCGGGTGGCAGAGGCAACTCAACGCCGGGGCTTCACCAGACTGTTAGGGCTGCAGGCTGTGGAAGTGGCTGAACCGAGTCCCGGCGGCAGCATGGGGAGGACAGAGTCTGAGCAGGAAATATAATAATAATAATTATTACAATAACAATGCGTACACACGGGGGGCACAGCGTACACATGAAGGGGGGGCACAGCTCACACATAGGGGGCACAGCATACACACAGGTGGGGCACAGCGTACACACGGGGGGGCACAGCGTACACACGGGGGGCACAGCGTACACACGGGGGGGCACAGCGTACACACGGGGGGGCACAGCGTACACAGGGGGGCACAGCGTACACACGGGGGGGGCACAGCGTACACATGGGGGGCACAACGTACACACGGGGGGGCACAGCGTACACACGGGGGGCACTGAGGGGCGATAGCGTACACACGGGGAGGCACTGAGGGGGGACAGCGTACACATGGGGGGATGCACTAAAGGGGCACTGCATACACACGGGAGGCAATGAGGCACTGCGTACAAATGGTGGGGCACAGCGTACACACGGGGGGCAATGAGGGTGGACAGAGTACACACGGTGGGCACCGAGGGGGGACAGCGTACACATGGGGGGCAATAAGGGTGGACAGCGTACACATGGGGGGCAATGAGGGTGGACAGCGTACACACGGGGGGCAATGAGGGGAGACAGCTTACACACGGGGGGGCACTGAGGGGAGACAGCGTACACACGGGGGGCACTGAGGGGAGACAGCATACACACGGGGGCACTGAGGGGAGACAGCGTACACACGGGGGGCACTGAAGGGAGACAGCGTACACACGGGGGGCACTGAGGGGAGACAGCGTACACACGGGGGCACTGAGGGGAGACAGCGTACACACGGGGGCACTGAGGGGAGACAGCGTACACACGGGGGGCACTGAGGGGAGACAGCGTACACACGGGGGCACTGAGGGGAGACAGCGTACACACGGGGGCACTGAGGGGAGACAGCGTACACACAGGGGGGGCACAATGTACACACGGGAGGCAATGAGGCACTGCGTACACACAGGAGGGGCACAGCGTACACACGGTGGCACTGAGGGGGGACAGCGTACACACGGTGGGCACTGAGGGGGGACAGCGTACAAACGGGGGGCACTGAGGGGAGACAGCGTACACACGGGGGGCACTGAGGGGAGACAGCGTACACACTGGGGGTACTGAGGGGGACAGTGTACACACGGGGGTCACTGAGGGGGGACAGCGTACACACGGGGGTTGCACTAAGGAGGCACAACGTACACATGGGAGGCAACGAGGCACTGCATACACACGGGGGCACAGCGTACACACGGGGGCACTGAGGGTGGACAGCGTACACACAGGGGGGGCACTGAGGGTGGACAGCGTACACACAGCGGGCACTGAGGGGGGTCAGCGTACACACAGGGGGCAGAGCGTACACACGGGGGGGGACTGGGGGGACAGTGTACAACCGGGGGGCACTGGGGGGGGGGCAGCGTACACATGGGGGCACTGCAGGGGTACAGCACACACATGGGGGCACTGGGGGGGTACAGCGCACACACGGGGGGGCACCGGGAGGGGCACAGCGTGCACAGACGGGGGACAGCGTACACACGGTGGGCACTGAGGGGAGACAGCGTACACACGGGGGGCACTGAGGGGAGACAGCGTACACATGGGGGGCACTGAGGGGAGACAGCGTACACACAGTGGCACTGAGGGGAGACAGCGTACACACGGGGGCACTGAGGGGAGACAGCATACACACGGGGGGCACTGAGGGGAGACAGCGTACACACGGGGGGCACTGAGGGGAGACAGCGTACACACGGGGGGCATTGAGGGGGACAGCGTACACACGGGGGTCACTGAGGGGGGACAGTGTACACACGGGGGTCACTGAGGGGGGACAGCGTACACACGGGGGGTGCACTAAGGAGGCACAACGTACACATGGGAGGCAACGAGGCACAGCATACACACGGGGGGCACTGAGGGTGGACAGCATACACACAGGGGGGCACTGAGGGTGGACAGCGTACACACGGTGTGCACTGAGGTGGGTCAGCGTACACACGGGGGGCACTGAGGGGGGTCAGCGTACACACGGGGGGCACTGAGGGGGGTCAGCGTACACACGGGGGGTCAGCGTACACACAGGGGGGCAGAGCGTACACATGGGGGGGAAGCGTACACACGGGGGCACTGCAGGGGTACAGCACACACATGGGGGCACTGGGGGGTACAGCGCACACACGGGGGAGCACCGGGAGGGGGACAGCGTACACACGGGGGCACTGGGAGGGGGACAGCATACACACGGGGGGCACTGGGATGGGGACAGCGTACACATGGGGGGCACTGGGGGGGGCGCAGCGTACACACAGGGGGCACGGGGGGACTGCGTACACTCGGGGGGCACTGCGTACACATGGGGGGAACTGGGGGAGGGACAGCGTACACATGGTGGCAATGGAGGAGGGACAGCGTATACACACGGGGCACTGGGGGGACAGCATACACACACAGGGGCAACAGCATACACACAGGGGGCACGGGGGGGCAGTGTACACATGGGGGGCACTGGGAGGGGGATAGCATACACATGGGGGGCACTGGGGGGGGCAGCGTACACACAGGGGGCACTGGGGGGGACTGCGTACACACGGGGGGCACTGGGGGAGGGACAGCGTACACACGGGGGGCACTGGGGGAGGGACAGCGTACACACGGGGGGCACTGGGGGAGGGACAGCGTACACAATGGGGCACTGGGGGAGGGACAGCATATACACATGGGGGCACTGGGGGAGGGACAGCGTATACACACACAGGGGCAACAGCATACACACAGGGGGCACGGGGGGGCAGTGTACACATAGGGGGCACCGGGGGGGACAGCGTACACATGGGGGCACTGGGGGCCGAACAGCGTACACACGGGGGGCACTGGGAGGGGGACAGCATACACACGGGGGGCACTGGGAGGGGGACAGCATACACACGGGGGGCACTGGGATGGGGACAGCATACACATGGGGGGCACTGGGGGGGGCGCAGCGTACACACAGGGGGCACTGGGGGGACTGCGTACACACGGGGGCACTGCGTACACACGGGGGGAACTGGGGGAGGGACAGCGTACACATGGGGGCAATGGAGGAGGGACAGCGTATACACACGGGGACACTGGGGGGGACAGCATACACACACAGGGGCAACAGCATACACACAGGGGACACGGGGGGCACAGCGTACAAACGGGGGGGCACTGGGGGGAACAGCATACACACGGGGGGCACAGCGTACACACGGGGGCACTGTGGGGTACAGCGTACACGGGGGGGGGGACTGGGGGGTACAGCGTACACACGGGGGGCACTGGGGGGTACAACGTGCACATGGGGGGCACTGGGGGGTACAGCGTACACACGGGGGGTCACTGGGGGGGTAAAACGTACACACGGGGGGGCACTGGGGGGGGTACAACGTACACACGGGGGGGCACTGGGGGGTACAGCGTACACGCGGGGGCACTGTGGGGGATGACAGCGTACACACGGGGGCACTGTGGGGGATGACAGCGTACACATGGGGGCACTGGGGGGGGACCACAATGTACACACGGGGCACTGGAGGAGAACAGCGTACACACGGGGGGCACTGGGAGGTGGACAGCGTACACACGGGGGGCACTGGGAGGGGGACAGCTTACACACGGGGGGGCACTGGGATGGGGACAGCGTACACGGGGGGCACTGGGATGGGGACAGCGTACACACGGGGGGCACTGGGATGGGGACAGCGTACACATGGGGGGCACTGGGATGGGGACAGCGTACACACGGGGGGCACTGGGGGGGGGTTCAACAGCATACACACGGGGGGCACTGGGGGAAAGACAGCGTACACACGAGGGGCTCTGGGGGGACAGCGTACACACAGGGGCACTGTGGGGACAGCGTACACACAGGGGCTCTGGGGGGACAGCGTACACACGGGGGCACTGTGGGGGAGACAGCGTACACATGGGGGCACTGGGGGACGAACAGTGTACACACGGGGGCACTGGGGGACGAACAGTGTACACACTGGGGCACTGGGGGGCGAACAGCGTACACACGGGGGCACTGGGGGGCGAACAGCGTACACGCGGGGGCACTGGGGGGCGAACAGCGTACAAGCGGGGGCGAACAGCGTACACACGGGGGCACTGGGGGGCGAACAGCGTACACACGGGGGCACTGGGGGGCGAACAGCGTACACACGGGGGCACTGGGGACGAACAGCGTACACACGGGGGAACCGGGGGGCGAACAGCGTACACACGGGGTCACTGGGGGGCGAACAGTGTACACACGGGGGCACTGGGGGGCAAACAGCGTACACACGGGGGCACTGGGGGGTGAACAGCGTACACTCGGGGGCACTGCGGGGCCAACAGCGTACACACGGGGGCACTGGGGGCGAACAGCGTACACACGGGGGCACTGGGGGGGACAGCGTACACACGAGGGGCTCTGGGGGGACAGCGTACACACAGGGGCACTGTGGGGACAGCGTACACACGGGGGCTCTGGGGGGACAGCGTACACACGGGGGCACTGGGGGGGAGACAGCGTACACATGGGGGCACTGGGGGACGAACAGTGTACACACGGGGGCACTGGGGGACGAACAGTGTACACACGGGGGCACTGGGGGGCGAACAGCGTACACACGGGGGCACTGGGGGGCGAACAGCGTACACGCAGGGGCACTGGGGGGCGAACAGCGTACAAGCGGGGGCGAACAGCGTACACACGGGGGCACTGGGGGGCGAACAGCGTACACACGGGGGCACTGGGGGGCGAACAGCGTACACACGGGGGCACTGGGGGGCGAACAGCGTACACACGGGGGCACCGGGGGGCGAACAGCGTACACACGGGGGCACTGGGGGGCGAACAGTGTACACACGGGGGCACTGGGGGGCGAACAGCGTACACACGGGGGCACTGGGGGGGTGAACAGCGTACACACGGGGGCACTGCGGGGCCAACAGCGTACACACGGGGGCACTGGGGGCCAACAGCGTACACACGGGGGCACTGGGGGGGGACAGCGTACACACGGGGGCACTGGGGGGGACAGCATACACACGGGGGCACTGGGGGGGGGACAGCGTACACACGGGGGCACTGGGGGGGACAGCGTACACACGGGGGCAGCGTACACACGGGGGCGCTGGCTACATACAGGGACAGTGGGGTGGGGGACAGGGTACACACAGGGACAGTGGGGGATGGATTTACCTGGGTGCAGCTGCTCCTCTGATGACCAGGGTGGCTTCTTTCTGCCTTCCCGGTGGTCCGCAGGCTGTGGAAGCGCCTCAGTCCCGGCGGTACCATGGGGTGGTCAGCGTCTGGGCAGGAAACATAATAATAATAATAATATTAAAGGGCACAGCGTTCACACGGGGGGGGGCACAGCGTACACACGGAGGGGGCCACAGCGTACACACGGAGGGGGCCACAGCATACACACGGAGGGGGCCACAGCATACACACGGAGGGGGCCACAGCATACACACGGAGGGGGCCACAGCATACACACCGAGGGGGCCACAGCGTACACACCGAGGGGGCCACAGGGTACACACCGAGGGGGCCACAGGGTACACACGGATATCTTTCTGATGTGTGGCCGGCATTATGCTGGCCACACATCAGACCAACTTCAGACCAACTTTTTCAAAACCCTTCAAACCTCCAACATGACAGTCCAACTAAAACAGTTCCCCACACATCTAACCAACTTTTCTTCTAAGCAGTAAACTTTTTTTTTTTTTTTAGTCCATCCAACTTCTGTCCAACTTCTGATGTCACAGAAGTAGGTGGACAGGTTCTGCCTACTTCTGTTTTTTTATTATTATTATTATTATTATTATTATTATTATTATTATTATTAATATTATTATTATTTAGTTTAAAAATAGTTTAATTCCAAGTGAGAAGTGAAAGTAAATGAAATTCTCTGCCTCACACACCAGGGAGTATCCTAAAATGTACATGTATCTGTATAAATTTGCTAAATGCTAATAATTTGTAACAATCTTTCTCAGTGTTCCAACACTATCGCTCATTTTAACCCTAAATCAGTCATATATAACAATGTGCTCATTGTATATATACAGTATATATATATATATATATAATATCTATCTCCCCAAACAATGAAATAGAAATAAAATTCGCCCCGTGCCCTCATGAGTCAACTCATGTACCCCTAAAATACAAATGCACCAACTGTGGTTCTTTTTTTTAAATCTTGTTAGATGAGTGGTCGGGGAACTGGGGTAAAAATGAAATTCCTGCAGGTAATGGACGATTGCACTGCCAAGTAGGGTGACCAACTCATCCCTTTAACATACCTCCCAACATGACCCTCTCCAGGAGGGACACATTGCTCGGTACTTGTGTACTAGCACGGCGCCCATCGCATCGCAGACCATATCGCATGCGATGCGATGCGATGCGATATCGCCCGATATAGTACAATTTTACAATTTTAAAATTGTATGCCATTGTATATGGCATACAATGCCATACAATGCGATGACATGCGATTATAAATTGTATAAGCACCCTAATGGGTGCTTAAAATGCTTAAATGCACCCCCATGCCACCCCTCAAGTATAAACGTGAACCCGAAGCGTGGCGAGCGCAGCGAGCCCGCTAGTGGCGGCGGTACGCGTCCTACGACCTTTGATACCTCCACTATCCACGTCGGCGTGGAGTTGAGAATAGAAAGTGTGGCGAGTGCAGCGAGCCACCGAGCCCGAAGTGTGGCGAGCACAGCGAGCCCCGCGAGGGGAGGCGGATACCTTCACAGGTATCTGCCTCCCCTTGCGGGCTTCACAGGTATCCGCGTCCGCTCGCCACGCTTCGGGCTCGGTGGCTCGCTGCGCTCGCCACACTTTCTATTCTCAACTCCACGCCGACGTGGATAGTGGGGGTATGAAAAGGTCGTAGGACGCGTACCGCTGCGCTCGCCACGCTTTGGGTTCACGTTTATACTTGGGGGGTGGCATGGGGGTGCATTTAAGCATTAGGGTGCTTATACATTTTATAATCACATGTCATCCCATTGTATGGCATTGTATGCCATATTCAATGGCATACAATTTTAAAATTTTATGCCATTGTACAATATCGAGCGATATCGCGTCGCATCGCATGTATGGCATGCGATGCGATGAAAAAATCGTGCGACTGATTATCGGGGCGCCGTGCTAGTACACAAGTACCCATTGCTCTGTTCCTGGACTTCCCTCATAATGTATGATTGCCATCACCTGTTTTACACAGGTTAATTGATAAGAAAGATGCTTCAACACAGGTAATGGCAATCATTAATTAAGGGAGAAGTCCAGAAACAGAGCAATGTGCCCCTCCTGGAGAGGGTCATGTTGGAAGGTATGCTTTAATCCGGGACACATATTAATTACACAGGTTCTGTGGCTGGCTTTCACCTGGTTTTAAACTGCCACACCTCAAGGCTCCATTTCACCTGGTTTTAAACTGCCACAGAACCTGTGTAATTAATATGTGTCCCGGATTAAAGGGATGAGTTGGTCACCCTACTGCCAAGCCACAGCTGGGCATGTGTATGAAACTATAGGAACCTATATGAAACTATATGCATGCCAGGCTGTGTCTCGGCAACACGCCCGTCCATTACCCCCTGGAGTTTTATTTCATGGTCCGTAGCGGCAGTACTGAAACAGTGTGACAGATGGGCAAAAGCGGTGGGCTGCCCCAGCTGTCTTCAGAGCGGGTTCGTGGCTGTTTTAAACCTTGCGCCAGGTCACCAGCCACCGGAGCTCCTATTGGCTGGTGGCCTGGCGCGAGATTTAAAACATCTGCGGACCCACTCTGAAGACAGCCGGGAAGCCCACAGCTCTCTGCACGGCTGTCAGACTGCTACTCCCTTGGCAGCAAGCAAAAAACCTCCTTGGAATCGAGTATGACACCCATGGCATCTAACAGGAAGCCACTAGATGCCAGGGGCATCATAATAAAAGTTTTATTAGCAGGTTAAACCCTATGAGTGCGTGGGCATGTGTAGATAGATAGAGCTGATGTCAGTGCTGGCAGGGTGGGTGTGGATTCAATGTTAGACAGCACTTAGGTTGACAAGCATTAGCTCGACACTGTTGGGTCGACATGCAGTAAGGTCGACATGGCTTAAGGTCGACATGTGCACTAGGTCGACATGGGGAAGGTCGACAGGTCACAAGGTCGACATGGGGTTTTTCACAGTTTTTTGTCCCAAATGTCGACACATGGACACAGGTGGAGTTGAACTGCAGCCCCTCGCAACGCTCGCTTTGCTCGGCACACTATTATAATCTTACTAGTGGATGATAGGGCATGAAATACCGCCTGTCAGTACATGCCGGCTCAAAGAGCAGTGCAAAACCCCATGTCGACCTTGTGACCAGTCGACCTTCCCCATGTCGACCTAGTGTACATGTCGACCTTGTCCCATGTCGACCTTAAGTCATGTAGACCCAACGGTGTCGACCTAATGCTTGTCGACCTAAGTGCTATCTGACAAATGACCGCTTCTTTCCTGGGTCAGGAGGTTCTACTGTCACTGATGGGTTGGTGGGTGGGTGGGGGGGGGTACAGCTGTCTGGTCAGTGATAGTGTGGGGGGGTGCAGCTGTCAGGTCAGAGCAGTGATGGGGGGGTGTCTGAGAGCTGGTGTGTGCGCAGTGTGCAGCTTACTCACTGACAGGTTTAGCAGCGGCATGGACCTGGCTGGAGCAGGATGGCAGTGGCAACGAGGATCCTCCTAGACCCAGCAGCTGGAGGAGCTCCATGGCAGAGTCAAGGACCTTGCTGGAGCAGGACAGCGGTGGTGGTGTGGACCCTCCTGCGTAGGAGAAGGAAGAGAGAAAGATGAGAAGTGTGGGGGGGGGGGGACAAAGGGAGAGAGAAAAATATGAGGGACAGCAGGGGACAGAGAGGGTGACAGGTGGTGGAGGAGAGAAGATCATGTGAGAGAGAAAGGGGATGGGTAGAGAGCGGAAAAGAGGAAAGGGGGAGAGCCAGTGTGGTGAGGGGGAGTGAGGTGATGGGTCCAGAGGTGAGAAAAAGTGAGGTGGCAACGGGTCAGGTGACGTGGGACAAGGTGGGTGATGAGGTGAGAGCGGTAGTGATGGCGAGGACGAAAGCTGGTGTAGTGACAGACAGCAAGAGTGGGTGTGGTGGTGGGGGGTGGTGTGACGGCAGGCGCGGGAGAGTAAGGTGTCGGCATACGAGATGGGGTGAGGTGATGGCGGGCAAATGGGGGAAAGGTGGCAGCGGACGAGAGGGTGTGAAAGGGAGGGATGCGGTACAGTGACAACGGGGGATGCAGGGATGGACAGCAGGGACAATGACAGAGGGGGACACAGGGACAGTAACAACAGGCACAGTGACAGCGGGGGATGTTGAGGACAGTGACCGCGGGGGGGATACGACAGCAACAGAAGGGGACTTAGGGACAGTGGGTACAATAACAATTGAACACAGTGACAGAGGAGGACAAGGGACATTGACAGAGGGCTACAGCGAGGAACATGTGGGAAGTGACAACAGGGGATGCAGGGGGTTGTGACAGAGGGCACAGTGACAGCGATGGACATGCGGGCAGTGACAGTGGGGGACATGAGGACAGTGACCATGGGGGGTAGTGACAGAGGGGGGGGCAAGTTAGTCACAACAGCGACAGAAGGAGACTCAGGGACAGCGAGTACAATAACAATGGAACACAGTGACAGAGGAGGACACGGGACAGTGACAGAGGGGAACAGAGTGACTGAGGGGGACAGTGTCATACAGGATATAAGTAGTGACAGCGGGGACACCACTTACTTTCCGTGTGGCCACTCATGCAGCTCTGTCTCCCGCACAGCCAGGTCCCGGGTGACCGCTGTCCCACTGCCGGCTCCCGGGTGGCCGCTGTCCCACTGCCGGCTCCTGGGCAGCCACTGTCGCAAAGCTGGGTCCCGGGCAGACGCTGCCCCACTGCTGGCTCCCGGGCGGCCGCTTCACGACAGCCAGGTCCCGGGCAGACGCTGCCCCACTGCTGGCTCCCGGGCGGCCGCTTCACGACAGCCAGGTCCCGGGCAGACGCTGCCCCACTGCTGGCTCCCGGGCGGCCGCTACACGACAGCCAGGTCCCGGGCAGACGCTGCCCCACTGCTGGCTCCCGGGCGGCCGCTACCCCACTGCTGGCTCCCGGGTGGCCGCTACATGACAGCCAGGTCCCGGGCACCGCCAGGGGATGGGTGGAGGCTGCACCCTGCAGGGGATGGGGGAAGCCGCCGGATGACAGGTGAAAGCTGCAGGGTGATGGGGGTGCTGCGGGGGGGGGGGGGGGGGCTAATTATCACACAGCGACACCCTCACCCACCCTCATAACCACTGCTAATTCCACTAATACACAAAATAATTTCAGTTTGCGAGCAGGGAGTCGGGAGTCGGCCATCTTGGTACACTCAAGTGAAGCCACTCTGAGTACACTCCCTCCTTGTGGCTTCTGCGGCTGCGCAACAAGTTGAAGCCTCCTATCTCTATAATGGGGGACGTTTCACTAAATTATAAAAAAACTGTACCTATCTGAAAATCCTCAACCCCAAAAGGCACTCCACTGGGACAATATCTACCTAATAAAACAAACCCCAAGTCTCAATTGTTCCTCTACCCTGAGTTATGCCTTCCCAAAAAAACCCTCATAGACTAACATGAGTGACAAAGTGTCATTTCGCAAGTGTCAGAAAAAAACTGACAGTTGGAAGTTTAGATCGCTCCCAATTGGTCATTTTTTAATATTTCGCCCTGAAATTTAGCAGGCAGCACCGGTTGACGATTCTACGCGTACATGCCAAATTTCAGCTCAGTACGCCCAGTCACTTTTGAGGTGCAGTCCCTCAAACACCATGCCCCCATCCGAAAAGTTCCCTATGGGAAAAATCCGTTCGTTGGATTCAGCCTTAATATAAGGGCACTACCGTGCCCTTATATATATATATATATATATATATATATATATATATATATATATATATATATGACTCCAATAATAAGAGGCACACAATCCAGGTGAATAATCACATCAAGTGTATTTGGGCAAAATCACATCGAGCGCTTTCGGGGGATGCAACCACCGTCTTCAGGATGACAGCCCCAACAAACAAAAAGTGTAATAAATTTTCCCAAACCCCAAGCACAAATAAATAGATATTATCTATTTATTTGTGCTTGGGGTTTGGGAAAATGTATTACACTTTTTGTTTGTTGGGGCTGTCATCCTGAAGACGAGGGTTGCATCCCCCGAAAGCGCTCTATGTGATTTTGCCCAAATACACTTGATGTGATTATTCACCTGGATTGTGTGCCTCTTATTATTGGAGTCCTGTCTATACATTGTGGAGTGCACCGATCAAGTTGTTTTCAAGATTATTGGAGTGCCGGCATAGAAGTCATATATAGTCGGAATGAAGCAAGCAGTGGCACTCTTGGGATTTTTCAAAAAAGTGTAATAGATACAGCAGCCAAAAACCAAGGTTTCGGGGCTGGCATGCCCTTTTGTCAAGGTGTGGTGAGTAACACCACACCTTGACAAAGGGGCGTGCCAGCCCCGAAATGTTGGTTTTTAGCTGTTGTATCTATTACACTTTTTTGAAAAACCCCAAGAAGGCCACTGCTTGCTTCATTCCGACTATATATATATATATATATATATATATATATATATAGGGGGGGTAATAAGCGGCACTCTCGCGGATTTCCCAAATCAAAGAACTGACAGACAGGTAAGTTCAGCAGTCGACGTTTCGGACGTCACTCCTTTATCAAGACAAGAACAATGTACATGGAAAAGGTACGTACTTACATACTCAGTAAGCCTGCTCTCTATCCAATCCGGACCTCGCGGCTGGCGTGCCTCCACTCACCTCACCTCTTCTGGGTTTCCCCGTACTTCCGGTTCTGGCGCTGTGCGTGTCATCGCACGTCACCCTCCTCCGGCGTGTTTGGATGTTGCTAGGCAACCGCCGCTGCCGTGGGTCACTGTAATGGAGAAAGCAAACTCAGTCGACAATATAGACAAACAAGGAACATCAAGTGTATACACCCATATAAAATACAAAGAATGCCATGCTGTCATAGAGAAAAAACAAAAATCATCACGATCATGAAATCACAAAAATATATTGAGGGAAAATTGTTCATTGAGACCTCGGGGTCTCATGGTATCTAATTTGTATATCCAGTACATCTCGAGCTGGAGCAACTTCCTTGCTCGGTCACCACCTCGAGGATCATGGGGAACATGGTCAATTATTACATAGCGCAAGCTGGATAGGCTATGTTTCTCAGTGGCAAAATGCCTGGCCACAGGTTGATCATTGTCATTATCGTTGATGGCTGCCCTGATGGCGGAGCGATGGAGGGCAATCCTCTCACGAAATGTCCTGATGGTTTTTCCTACATAGCCCATACCACATGGGCACCGGATAAGATACACAACATGGGTGCTTTTGCATGATACAGCATGTCTGATGTTGAACTGAGCACCCGAAAGTGGATGAAAGAAGTGTCTGGTGCTTGACATCCCACTGCACGTCGTGCAGCCAGTGCAGGTATAGCATCCCCCAGCTTTGGTCCTGGTGTTGGGAGGCAGTCGCTTTGCAAGATCTGTGCTCACCACCCAATCTCTTAGATTTCGGCCTCTTTTATAGCAGGGCATAATCGATTTGTTCTTCAATTTAATCAGATCACGGTCCTGTTGGATCACTGGCCAGAGGTTTCTCGAGGCTGTGGTAATAATGTTGTCAGCATCATTAAAGTCCCTCACCCAGCCCATTCTCTCTTTCATGGAATCTGCATCCTTAGTTTTTTCTGGCAAGAAGTGATTCCCTCGATAGAGAATCGACTTTCCTGCGTGCCCCTTGTAGAATAGCATCTGGGTATCCACGCTGTTTGAATTTTGTCATCATTTCAGAGAGTTGGGAGGGGAGCATCTCGGAATCGTTGGTGATTCTCTTGACCCTAATCAATTGGGAAAATGGTAAGCCTCTGATAAGCGCCGGGGGGTGGTGGCTTTGTGCACATAGCAATGTGTTTCGATCTGTTGGCTTGGAAAAGATCGTGGTACGGAGGGATTGGTCCACAATGCTGATCTGGACATCTAGATATTGTATGGAGGTCTGACTCATGTTGAATGTAAACTTGATCGGGCACTCCATGCGGTTGATCTCATCGATCAATGTTATGAATTTGTGTTCTGTACCGGTCCAGAACAGTAGGACGTCATCTATATAACGAGTATATAGGGCCACCTTGGGTGCCACCTGTTGATTGAAGAAAAAGTTCTTGTTCAACAATGTACATGTAGGCATTAGCGAACGAGGGTGCCACTGGCGATCCCATGGCACACATGGCATCGCCAGTGGCACCCTCGTTCGCTAATGCCTACATGTACATTGTTGAACAAGAACTTTTCTTCAATCAACAGGTGGCACCCAAGGTGGCCCTATATACTCGTTATATAGATGACGTCCTACTGTTCTGGACCGGTACAGAACACGAATTCATAACATTGATCGATGAGATCAACCGCATGGAGTGCCCGATCAAGTTTACATTCAACATGAGTCAGACCTCCATACAATATCTAGATGTCCAGATCAGCATTGTGGACCAATCCCTCCGTACCATGATCTTTTCCAAGCCAACAGATCGAAACACATTGCTATGTGCACAAAGCCACCACCCCCCGGCGCTTATCAGAGGCTTACCATTTTCCCAATTGATTAGGGTCAAGAGAATTTCAACGATTCCGAGATGCTCCCCTCCCAACTCTCTGAAATGATGACAAAATTCAAACAGCGTGGATACCCAGATGCTATTCTACAAGGGGCACGCAGGAAAGTCGATTCTCTATCGAGGGAATCACTTCTTGCCAGAAAAACTAAGGATGCAGATTCCATGAAAGAGAGAATGGGCTGGGTGAGGGACTTTAATGATGCTGACAACATTATTACCACAGCCTCGAGAAACCTCTGGCCAGTGATCCAACAGGACCGTGATCTGATTAAATTGAAGAACAAATCGATTATGCCCTGCTATAAAAGAGGCCGAAATCTAAGAGATTGGGTGGTGCGCACAGATCTTGCAAAGCGACTGCCTCCCAACACCAGGACCAAAGCTGGGGGATGCTATACCTGCACTGGCTGCACGACGTGCAGTGGGATGTCAAGCACCAGACACTTCTTTCATCCACTTTCGGGTGCTCAGTTCAACATCAGACATGCTGGATCATGCAAAAGCACCCATGTTGTGTATCTTATCCGGTGCCCATGTGGTATGGGCTATGTAGGAAAAACCATCAGGACATTTCGTGAGAGGATTGCCCTCCATCGCTCCGCCATCAGGGCAGCCATCAACGATAATGACAATGATCAACCTGTGGCCAGGCATTTTGCCACTGAGAAACATAGCCTATCCAGCTTGCGCTATGTAATAATTGACCATGTTCCCCATGATCCTCGAGGTGGTGACCGAGCAAGGAAGTTGCTCCAGCTCGAGATGTACTGGATATACAAATTAGATACCATGAGACCCCGAGGTCTCAATGAACAATTTTCCCTCAATATATTTTTGTGATTTCATGATCGTGATGATTTTTGTTTTTTCTCTATGACAGCATGGCATTCTTTGTATTTTATATGGGTGTATACACTTGATGTTCCTTGTTTGTCTATATTGTCGACTGAGTTTGCTTTCTCCGTTACAGTGACCCACGGCAGCGGCGGTTGCCTAGCAACATCCAAACACGCCGGAGGAGGGTGACGTGCGATGACACGCACAGCGCCAGAACCGGAAGTACGGGGAAACCCGGAAGAGGTGAGGTGAGTGGAGGCACGCCAGCCGCGAGGTCCGGATTGGATAGAGAGCAGGCTTACTGAGTATGTAAGTACGTACCTTTTCCATGTACATTGTTCTTGTCTTGATAAAGGAGTGACGTCCGAAACGTCGACTGCTGAACTTACCTGTCTGTCAGTTCTTTGATTTGGGAAATCCGCGAGAGTGCCGCTTATTACCCCCCCTGTATTTGACTTGCTGTTGTGCACCCCGGTTGCTGGTGACCTTGATTGACGGAGTGCCGATCCATCCCCCCTCTATATATATATATATATATATATATATATATATATATATATATATATATATATATATATATATATAGGTTTAGGAGGAGAAACCGCACACTGCCCCAGTCCGATAATTGGGTGCAAGGTCACATACAAATTACTATACAAAACTTATTTCACCAGCCGGCAAAAAGAGATCTGCACACCTGCTTGTAAATTATTTCTTTATGTAGAAAAAAAGGATTTCAAAGCACATGGCAACATATTGACAAACGGTTAGGAATTGGTCCAGGTATTACTTATCTAACAAAGCTCTATCATGGAGACCTGCGACCTGCCATATAGGGTGGTATTCAATGAGGCTGATTTGCCATGTTTTTATGGCAATTTCGAGCTGTAAGGCGAATTTTTGACTGAAGCGGTGAATCACCCTATTCAATGACCAGATGGCTAATACATTTCAAAGTTTTTTCGCCATGATTCATCAAGTAGTAATCGCTATCTTTTTATGGTGAAGTGGAATGTGAACTTTTAAAATAAAGTGTTTTGTTTTTTACATTTGGTGTAAAAAAAACAGGAATTTTATTCTGAGGAGGGGCATGCTATTTTTATTCATGTGCTGTAAGCACATGAATATATATTTAATTTAAAAAAATTTTTTTTTTTTTTTACACATACCAGCCAGCAGGGTGCCGGGAGCCGAGCCGCTCATTAGATATTCATATATTCACTGCACCCGATCATTACATATGCATGATCGGGTGCAGTGAATATCTGCTTCCCTGCTGGCTCACCCGGGGGGCAGCCTGTGCTGCCTGGCTCCCGGGGAGCCCACCTCCCCCCCACAAACGTTCTGGGGCAGGCAGGGAGACTTCCATCTTTGCAGATTACACAAGACACTTTCTCAAGGCATTTAACTTCCATCTCCCTGCCTGCCGCTGTCCTCAGGCTCCCTGCGGCATCACCACAGGAGTTAAAATTTGCCGGTCAGGGGCAACGAGCCCCTGACTTGTTGAATACTAGAGCCGGCGAGGCTCCAGAACGCAGCCAGCAGTGGCGAATGTGCAGCGAATCCTAAACAGGATTCGCTGCACATCGCCAAAATGCTCATTGAATACTGCCCATTGCAATAGAACGCCCAACAGCCTGTTTCGGTGGGTGCTCCACCTTCCTCAAGGGCATGCCCTTGAGGAAGACGGAGCATCCACCGAAACAGGCTGTCGGGCGTTCTATTGCTATATGGCAGGTCGCAGGTCTCCATGATAGAGCTTCATTAGATAAGTAATACCTGGACCAATTCCTAACCGTTTGTCAATATGTTGCCATGTGCTATGAAATCCTTTTTTTTTTTCTACATAAAGAGATACTTTTAAAGTTTACAAGCAGGTGTGCAGATCTCCTTTTGCCGGCTGGTGAAATACGATATATATATATATATATATATATATATATATATATATATATATATATATATATATTTTTTTTTCCAGGGTTCCCACACTAATTTGTGTGCTGACCCCTCACTCCAGAGGCTTTTTTTCATTTGACTGCGTTGACTGTCTCAAGCTTCTCTATACCAAGCTCCTTGACAAAGGTCCAAGGCAGGGACCGAAACGTTGGAGCATATGGAATGAGATTATCTCAGCACAATCCCATGATTGGAATAAAACCCATAAATTCATAACAAAGTTTGGATACTTGTTATTTAGGCGAGTGCCTCACATCTCACACGAATTAGTGTGGGAACCCTGGACTATATTTGGGTGCATGCTCTAATGCACCTCTTGTAAGGCACCCCAAGTTGCACCGGGTGAGTGAGAGTGTGGTCTCCCCTCGAACTATATATATATATATGTATAACATTGGATGTGAGAGTTTTGTTAGACCAAACACCATGTGGGTTTGCATGTTCTTGCACCCTATTACATTTGTCCCAATATCCAATATATCCTTAATTCTAACAGACACCCCATATAATTGTAAAAATTATAAAAAAAGCTCATTAGATTAGACAGATCATAAGCACACAAGCTAAACAGAAGATTTGATAGTGTGTTCTGTGTATCTTCTACACAATAGACATCTTGTAATCTGCCAGTCATAAGCTCACAGCATAATGCTCTTAAAATTGCTAAATCTAAATTTGTTAATTTCACACTGTATACAAAGAACCCAAAGAGGCTTAAAGTAAATAGTAAATACATACAATTTATCTCTATGAGGCCCAGAGTTAAGCCAGCTTGCAGTCCATTAGGAAGCCAGATCATAATAACCTTATTGTATTGTAAAATGCTTTATTTTGTAGAAAAATATATAAGAGAACTGTGGTATATCATTGTCATATATTCAGAAGCTAGAGAACAAGAGTGAGTCTACAAAATTGTGCTCAGATGCCGTCAATTCACTATATCTGCAAGAAAGGCTTATACAAATACAGTACTTCAAATGCATGTAAATGTGTTCCTTGAAGACAGCTTGGGTTACAGACCCTGTAACAGCTTTTGGACAACTCTGAAACTTAACTTGAAATCGTGTTAATTTGCACCATCAGGCCAGTATTCAATGCTCCGGTGAGCACAGGGGCAGCGTATACTATAACACTTTTGCCTGCCCTCGCCAGGTTTTCGCTGCCGATGATGGTGAATTTGTACTCCCCGGCGAACGTTGCACAGAGCCGGGAGTACGGCAGAAGGCAGGGAGATGGCAGCCTCCCTGCCAGCGCCACACACTGCACACAGCAGCAGGGAGGAGAAGGAGGGCTAGCCGGGAGACAGGCAGCAGAAGCTGCAGCCGGGGAGGTGCTGGAAGCACTGCGCTGGTCCCGCTCCATGCATATGTAATGACCGGGGCCAAGCGCAGTAAATGTCTACGCCATGAAAAAAAAACAAATTCAAAATTCTAAATATTTATGTGCTGCATGTTTTCAAATAAAAATAGCAAGACCCTTCAAATAATAAAAAACCTGATTTTTGGGCACCAAAAAAAATGAATAGAAAACATTTATTTTAAAAGTACACATTACAGTTCACCTAAAAAAGATGTTTAATGCAAAATGATGAAACTCTGCGAAAATCACGGTGAAAGCAGTTCTCCATTCTAGCATTGAATACACTCTTGACGAATTAGAGTCAAAACCCCATTGAAATACACCAACGAATTGCAGCGACTATGAAACAGAGAACTGGCCGGCATTCACTGTTCGCTTTCGGCAAACAGTGCACATTGAATACAGCGAATATCATTTTCGGAGAAAAATTCACAGTTTCGCTGAAAAACAGCCTTGTTCACTGAAAAAAGCTGTGAATCAAGAGCATTGAATACTGGCCACATCGTATACTACTCATAAAATGTAATTCACTTAATACTTCAGAAGTAAAATTAAAAGATTTAATGTTTAATACTACAGTAGTTAAGGTTATAGTACTAATCAGTTTTTAAGTTAATTACTTAAACCTTTTCAACTGCATTGTCAAAATAACCGCTGGAGCTTAACGTAAGATAATTCATTAATATGTAAGATGTGTGCCTTCCTTACAAATTCAGGAATTTTACAAATATTTAATCTGTATTATGTATTTTTTTTACCTATTGCCATTAGCTATCATGGATATTGAGCACTGTACCAGCTAGTCTTTTATTGAGAATTAAAATGATTACAGTAAAAATGATTAAAGTTAAAATTACAGTATATAGCGTATCGGTAGGTATTGGAAGCATATACACTTGCAAGCATGAGGCGAAACATTGACAAATATTAGTGATTACTCTATTTGCATACCATTCGCAAGTTGATTGACAGAAAACCACCACAGGTAGAGTAGGTTCTGGGTTACGCACAGCCTGCACAGACCAGTGCAGGTTAAGGGGCCCAGCAGGCAATCCTCTGCACCCTGTACTATTGTAATTTATATATATATATATATATTTATATATATATATATATATATATATTTTATGTTGCCACACTTATGGCTTCACTTCTGGAGTAGAGAAGCGGCACTGGGCAATTGTGCTCAGCGCAGGGGCTGCGGCTGCATATAATAAAAAAGTGTAAGCTTGCAGCAGGGCCCTCCTACCTCCAAGTCTGTCTGTTGTTACCCAGTTTGTCTTATCACTGTCTACTATTGTAAAGCGCAACGGAATCTGCTGCGCTATATAAGAAACTGTAAATAAATAAATAAATAAGAGACTCGTGACAGCAGAGAGAATGATGTCCTCATCTTGCAAGTCCTCCAGAAGTAGCTCTGCAGCGGTGCAGCTAGCTGGTGAATCGGCATCCACTGTGCAGTCTCGGTGATCCCATCCATCACTACAGTGTGGTCTGCAGCAGGAATGCGGATGCACCGGTTAGTCACTAACTAACAGCCTCATACATCTCTGCAGTGCCGTGCGGGCAGTAGACAGTGTCACACCACTGAGGGTTGGTTGGGAAGAGAACACTAAATATGTAACTGGTAGCAGAGGCCTGCGGCTGTGGATGGTTGCAGTTTAGGCCATACAGAAGCAGTGACACACTTTGTGTAATCCCCAGCACACAGCCTTTTACTCTTCTCATATCGCTCCTCCTCAAAGTATTGCAGAAGCAGGCTGTGAGTTCATCTGGTCCTCCATGCCCCCTCTGTCTCCATGCCCCCAATTCACCTTTGTGCCCCCTCTGAAGGTATCTCCATGCTCCCTCTGCCTGTCTTTGTGCCTTCTATGTCTTTCTCTGTGCCCCTCTGTCTCCATCTCCATGCCACTCTCTGCCTTTATGCCCCCTCTGCCTCTATGCCCCTTCTGCCACTGTCTTCATGACCCATCTTTCTCCATACTCCTTCAACCTCTGTCTTCAAGACCCCTCTGCCCCGTCCCCATGCCCCCTCTGCCTTTGACTATGTGCCCATCTGTCTCTTTGCCTTTGTCTTTTTGCCCCTTTTGCCTCTGTCTCCATGCCCCTCCGGCCTGCCTCTATGTCCCCTCTGCCTATCTCTAGCTCTACGTCTCCACTGCCTCTCTCTCTGGGCATGATGCACTAATGCGACAATGCAGTAAAAACCCCGTTATCAGGCTATCATCACTGCTTCATGTCCACTAAAGTGGAAGCCTGATTTAGGGGCCCCTTAAAAATATTGCTATGGGGGCACACAAAATTCTAGTTATGCCCCTGGTACAGTCTGTAAAAATTATTAGATGGTTATTGAGTTGTGTATGGATTTGCAACTAACCAGCGATCGTATGATTTACGCAAGTCTGTTGCAGTCTTCCACAAGGCATATGTTCACTTTGGTGAGATGATGGCTATCTGATCACAAGGATTCACAAATTCACAGAGCAGTTATCAGGTCTAAAATAAAACCTAATTGGTCTGTCTATTAAGTATAAGAATCTATAGTGACAGACTTTTTAATATCTAAATAAAATTTCAAGACTATTAAAATTTGGAACAGCTGCTCAACCGGTTGCTTGAGCAGATGGACCTGCGAGTTTCTTATGCAGCATATTGATCAACACTTTCACATTTTTGTAAGACTTTTAAGAAAGTGATATTTCACAAGTTCACAGTGTTCATTATCAGAATTGGATTGCTGAGGGACAGGGATCGTAAGATCCATTGTCTTTGAGAATGCCTCCATAGGCATAAAGTGGTATATGTTATCTGGGTGTTTTTGTATGGTCTAGGAGCTCAGGCCTTGTATTTCATGGACAATAATGGTGACTGTGAGCTTTTAATGAGATTTTTCTGTAAGTTCTCCTGTTTTATGCTCTTAATACATAGCAAAAATACACAAGCATTTATAAAAACTGTAGTAAAAAATGGGAATGTTAATATAAACTCAAGGGTAGGATATTTTTGTATAGTCTTCGAAAACAAAAATGTATCTAGATTTTCAAAAATACCTGTGACTCCCCAAATGTACTTAAATTCTCTTCAGTTGCATTGTACCCGCAAAGAATCCAGCAGATCTAGTAAGAACTATAAACACTCATCGGCTGCTCTTCACAGTAAGACCTTGATAAGGAATCCATTGGATACCTTTGGATGCCTCTAGGCATCATGGATGGTTTAATGTTTAGAATTACTGCCTCACAGTGCTGAGGTCCTGGGTTCAATTCCTACCATGGCCCTAATGGTGCAGAATTTGTATATTCTCCCTATGTTTGCGTGGGTTTACTCTGGGTACTCCGGTGTCTCCCACAATTCCAAAATATACTGGTAGGCCAATTCTCTTCCAACAAAATTAACCCTAGAATATGTGTGTGTGTGTGTACATGTGGTAGGGAATTTAGATTGTAAGCTCCACTGGGGCAGGGACTGATATGATTGTTCAACTATACTCTGTAAAGCACTGCAGAATATGTATGCGCTATATAAGAAACTTTTAATAAACAAATAATAAACCAGCAGCTTGAGCATGTGCATTAGGAGTCCCAAGGAATAAATTCGTAAGTCAGTTATCCAGTAGGGCATCGTAAAAGTATCCATACACTGCTGGCGATACCAAACAATTGGTTGTGATGAATTGCATGCAACCCTGCTCCCTGTTCGGCCCACCACCGGGAGGGAGGTCTGAGGTCGGATGGTCAGACGGGCAGCAAAGTCCGATTTGACGCCTAATTCACCGGAATCTGACAAAATTGGGCTAGTGTATGTGGTCCTTTATGTGGCAAGAGCTTTCTTGGTGGGTAAGTATTAATAAATATTGCACATAGGCATATAAGAATGCCTATATGTTTGTGAATATGTAGATATATATGATATACAGTGTTCATTCTAGCACCCGCCGTCTTTGAAAACCCATGCAGTTCCTGTTCCCTGCCTGGGGTGTCGCTGTCTGCATGGATTTTCAAAGATGGCAGGTGCTATAATGAACAATTTATATATACTGTAGATATATATATATATATATATATATATATATATATATATATATATATATATATATATATATATATATACACACACATAACATTATAGTGTACCGTAGAAATTTGCAAGTATCCCTATTCTCAAACTAGAATGTAGGGATGCTGCACATCATCAAAAGCTGCTTGTGTGACTTATCTACTCCATTTTTGCAAATAAAAAGGCCCTGTACTATGTCATGTTATAACTAAAAAGGCTGTTTAATGTTAAAGGAGGCTAGATATATATGGAACCATTTGCAGACATGCTTTACATACACACAAACATACACACATGAATACATATATACAGTGTAAACAGAGCTAAGGCTGAGAGAAGACTGGCAGCCATTGCACAGCAAAATATATGAAAAAAAATCTCTATGCATTTATTGAAAAAGCAGAAAAATAATTGTACCCCCCCCAACATATATTATATATTACAGTCTCCAAAGCCAACACTGGATTCACTTGTATATTTATATATCAGGAAGTATTTTACTATAATGCAAGTCATTTATGTATGAGTACAGCATTAAGTCTAAGTGCATAGGGATAGTGTCAGTGTTCTCTGTTCTCATGCACCTTACCTAGTTGGTTGTATTCCAAATATGTTATCGTAGGTCAAATAAGTTATTTCTTCAGAACTAATTGAAAATTAATTGTTAATTTGCTGTCATTTTTGAGGATATCTGTGTTTGTCTATCAAAAGAACTTAGTTTAGCATTATACGGTAGATTGTGGTTTGGCTTTAGATTTACTAAACAACATATTTTTTGCAATAAGTGTTCAACAAAGAATGGACTGTTACTTAAACTACAGCAATAAAATCAGTTTATGTGCCATGTATAAAAGGGCCACGGGTGTTATCGCACACAAGACTGGAAAAACATCAGTGTAAACTAAACAGTAATTTATGTGTTAAACGGGAGCGCTCAGGAACACTTTTATACACATGTTATAAAGGATGGTCCTTTTACTGAAAGTAGAAAATCATCAGTTAGCCAATAAAGATATGTTGGTTTTCTCTTGACACATTGACAGTTGTAAAGAAAGGCTCTTCCAAGTAGAAAGCTACAAGGCAGATGGAGTTTGATGGCACAAATCCATTGTCATATGGGCTTGTTTTCCTGATCGTCTCATGAAATTAATGGTCCATGTTAATGCTTTTTCTGTACACGGCTTTCTAACAAATATTTTGTTTCAGTCACTTGGTTGAATGTTGCTTATTCACAGAGCAGAAGTCATGAAATAACCTTTTTAAGGTTTCTTTTTACTTTTCGAGTAGCATTGTTATTACTTAGTTATTATTGCCAATTGTTTATAGAGTGCCAACATATCCTGTTACATTTTACAATTGTGAATACAACAAAGAAATAAGAGCCCTGCTCACAAGCGGATACTCTTCTAGAGGGATTTTGAGCTACAGTAAGGATTAATTAGTACATTCAACTAATATAAATGTTAATAACAAAATTGACCAAAAGTAGGTCGCTGGTGCCACTAGATCTTGCAATGAAAGCTCTTCCCAGTGTATCCTAAGGACCCTCCAGGCTCCATAGCTTGCAAGGTGCCTACTTGGGATATCCCTTAAATGTGCCAAACACCTCTATAGTAGCACTGCTTGTTACAGGGTGCCAATTTCAGACCATGGGAATAGTGATGGTTCCAATAACAAGGCTCTTTGTGCCATGGTAACGCTTCCTTACCCCTAGTTAAAACCCTGAATGCAACCCTATCCTCAAGAAAAAACATAAAATAATTTTCTATTTCCCAAGCTGTCCTTTAAAACAGTACAGCTTTATGAACAACCTGATACATCTCTTACCTTGCCATGGCTATGTGCTGCCCAAGCGCTGTGCCTGACCACAATTAAACTCCTAGTTATTTCATGATTGTATGCCCATGGAACAAGTTTCAAGGGCAGCTGCATTTCACAAATAAAGAATATCTCAGGCAAGGGATCCGTGTGAACAAATCTCAGCTAAGAAAAGTACAATAAGGGATGTTAAACAGTATTAAATCGGCTCTGCAGATTTGTGAAGAAGTATGTTTATTTTGTGCCTTGTGAATTATGTATGTGTTAAAAATAACAGTCCCTTGATGCTCCTTCTGCCTTATAGAGAGAACATAACAAACTAGTGCTCTATGCGTAAATGTCATATGTCTTCTCCGAAGCTGGAATCATTGTTGCTCCTGTGTGGCTGCCACCTCCATCACCGCTACATTGATTTGCAAGTGCAGAGAAATGGTGGGAGACATTTGCCTGGTTGTAAGCAATAATCTGACTGTAAGAGTGGCACATGACATTTAGATCACGCACACGTTTGTCAGGAAGAGGGTATACGGTGGGGTATTTTAACAAATAGCGCAGAAGACATATTTTGTTTATAGTCACATTCTTTATGGCATGTGCCTTATGATTCATATTTTATTAAAGTGTTTGCTTGTTGAGATAGTTACACTATAGTAACTTGCATCCTACTTTTTTCCTAAATTTTTCAAAAGTATTCATACTGGGCATACTGTAGCTACCAATTAAAAGACTAATTTTGAAAGATAGCCCTCTGTACTTAACATTTTTCTGTTATTTCTTAAAAAAAAAAAAATATTATTTGTTTTTATTCTTCCAAATTTGTAATATATGTTTTTTTTTTCACATTTTTTAGCCCATTATAGCAACATTATATTTGCGATAAAAATGTTATGCTGAGTTTTTGAAGAACAGTAGTGGCATAGTTGTTCTTAAAATAAATAAAAGGTACTTCTTTACTTTCACGGCGCCAGCATGGCGCCGCGCGTCAGAGTCCCCTTGCGGGGCTCGCTTCGCTCGCCCACGCTGCGGGCTCGGTGGCTCGCTACGCTCGCCACGCTAATTAAAATCAACGGTACTTGTGAGTTATCCGGACGCCCGATGTGGTCATCGCATGCTATTGCAGTAAGCATACGATACGACGCGATGCGACGCGATTTTCCATCGCGTCGTATGTCGTCGCATCGTATGCTTATTGTAATGGCATGCGATGGGATGCGATGCGACGCGACGCGATGTTTACACTTCCCGCCCAGTTTCAAACCTGCCTTCTGGCACATCTGGCAGAAAATCAGTGTGAGGTAGTTTCCAGAGGAGAGAGCAAGTGTTTGAGTGAGAGAAAGTGATTTTCAGCATTGGTACATATTTCTGAGGTGAATTCTTGGACATTTACCCCAATATTGCCCCATTTAGCCCTTTACACCTGCCCCATTTCACCCCTTACACTATTATGGCTGTGGTTGATGGCATCTTCAGCCTCCCAAAAACAGAGGAAGACACAGTCACCTTCCTGCAGGAGAAAGGGCTGCTCCCATTGACTGCCACATGCCCAAATGGCCATCCTATGCGCCTGTCACTCAAAGAGCGCAAATGGCGCTGCTATATTAAAAGCTGCAACAAAAAGCAGAGTCTGCGGGCCTCCCTCTTCTATCCTGGGTGCAGGCTCCCCTTCATGACCATCCTGCGGTTTATTTGGTGCTGGTGTGATGAGCTCACATCAATTGAATTCTGTGTGAAAAATTTGAAAATTTGCAATAAAAGCACCATTTTCTACAATGCCCTGATGCGGGAGGCATGCCAATGCGATCTAATGGCACAGCCGCAGCAGCAGATTGGAGGCCCAGACAAAATAGTGGAGGTAGATGAAACCCTCTTTGTCAAACGGAAGGCCAATGTTGGCAGAGTACTCCCACAGCAGTGGGTGTTCGGAGGAGTGTGCCGGGAGACAGGGGACTGTTTTATGGTTGCAGTTCCGAAAAGAGATGCACCCACTCTCATTGGTGCAATTGTGCAGCACGTGGCACCTGGCAGCACCATTGTAAGTGATTGCTGGCGTGCCTATCAAACCAGTGAACTGGAGCGGGCTGGTTACAGCCACTTGCGGGTTAATCACCGCTTCAACTTCGTCGACCCAGAGACTGGTGCACACACACAGAATATTGAGCGACTTTGGGGGTGTGCAAAGTGGCGCAACAAACGCCAGCGGGGAACAGCACGCCATCATTTAGATTCCTACATGCAGGAATTCGTGTGGCGAAAATGCCTGGCGAGAGACAATGCATTTGAGCGTATTCTGCATGCGCTGACATTAGTTGATAAATCATGATGTTAATTGAGATTATTGTGTGCTTTATGATTATTTCTTGTGTGCTTTATGATTATTTGTTATTCTAATTTATTTCATTCTTATGTTAATTATACAGTTATTACCTTTAATTCAGTTGTCTTTAATGTGTCAGATATGCATGATATGGATGAATGATATTGGATGCTGACATCCACTCCACTATGAACGTGAACCCGAAGCGTGGCGAGCGCAGCGAGCCCGCGAGGGGCGGCGGTATGTGTCCTACGACCTTTTCATGCCCTACTATCCACTAGGGCGTGGAGTGAGAATATAATAGTGTGGCGAGCGCAGCGAGCCACCGAGCCCGAAGCGTGGCGAGCGCAGCGAGCCCCGCGAGGGGACACGGATACCTTCACAGGTAAGTGCATCCCTTCGCAGGCTTCACAGGTGTCCATGGCGACGTGGACACCTGTGAAGCCTGCGAAGGGACACGCTTACCTGTGAAGGTATCCGTGTCCCCTCGCGGGGCTCGCTGCGCTCGCCACGCTTCGGGCTCGGTGGCTCGCTGCGCTCGCCACACTATTATATTCTCACTCCACGCCCTAGTGGATAGTAGGGCATGAAAAGGTTGTAGGACGCGTACCGCCGCCCCTCGCGGGCTCGCTGCGCTCGCCACGCTTCGGGTTCACGTTCATAGTGGAGTGGATGTTAACAATGGGGATGGGACTGACATTGTGTCACTTTTTGGGACACTTTTTTGGGAGTTTTACACTGGAAAAATCGGGTGGTATCGCATCGCATCGCATCGCATGCCATGTGGTTAACATGCGATGCGACGTGTACCCGATGTAAAATCGGGTTCGGGTGCTCATCTCGTCGCGTCGCATCGCATTCCATTTGGTTAACATACGATGCCATGCGATGCGACGCGATGCGCATACGACCAAAAATCGGGCGTCCAGATAACTCACAAGTACCAAATCAACTCCATGCCAACATGGATAGTGGAGGTATGAACTATCCATGTTGGCATGGCGTTAACTTCGTTTATTTTACTTAGTTTGTGGCGAGCGTAACCCGGAAGTAGCGCGGCGCCATGCTGGCGCCGTGAAAGTAAAGAAGTACCAAATAAAATCCTATTTGCCATTAGCAATCAACCTGATAATTTCACCAAGGCAAATGCTTTTAAAGCAAATTAGTGTAAAATGTACCAGCAGGAGGCATTTTGTATAAGAGCATGTTGGAACAATTGTCTTCCATCTATGATCAGCAATCATAACTAAACTATATTTCTTTCTCGTAATTCCCAGGGAATTTTATATTAATCAAAACATGTTTGACACAATAAACTATTTAATAGTTTATTGTGCAGGACAGGTTATGGCCTTTTAAGCACAAAATAATAAATGTTTCAGTCGTGTTCATCATGTTTGTTCTCAGTAGCCTGTCAACTACCTTTATTTATATCACTACTACTATTACTGTAGAGACAATTGCAAATAGAACCATGACATTAAGAAAGTAGAGTGACCCTAGACAGAATGAAAATAAAAATAAAGTTAATGAGAACTTCTAGATTCCATATACTGTAAATCTAGATTGTTGAAAGGCAACCTTAGAGATTTCAGCTTCAGGCCAAGCAGGGTGGTTTGGACATGTTTTTCTGGTACACTCTGCTGATGCTTTAAGCCAGTGCAAATGGGCATTCCACACCAACTTGTGGTTATACTTAACCCTTTGAGTGCCAACATCTCTGAGAGTTGTGCAAAATATCCGCTAAAATGCCAGCCGCATTTTTTATATAAATCCCAATTTTTTTTTTAAAGATATGTACTTTATACGGTAAGTGTTGCCCGTCAATGTCTCCAGCAATATAAAAATATTTGTTTAAATCAATTGTTCATTTTTGTTACCCTTCTTTAGTGTTTAGATCAATACTCTTACATTGGCTACGATTGAAATCACAGAGCAGGTTCATGTCATGTTCAAAGGATAAAAAGATATGCATGCCTTACTAGTTTATTGATGGATAAAAGGTTGACAGTAAAAGGTTGACAGGGTCAAGGTCAACCCCAAAAGGTCAACATGTATAAGGCTGGCACAGAAATGGTCAACATGAAAAGATTGATATGAGATTTTCACTTTTTGGGGTGTCAATTAGTAAATTAAAACACATGGACCCCCAATTAATGTACGAAGTACTCTCATATTGCTCGCTTCACTCGCCATAATACAAGCCACTTAACTGTTCCCAATCATAGTCCAGGTGGATGGTACCGTATGAAAAAATATTTGAAAAATAAATAAAATTGTAAAAAAATTCATGCCTCCCTTTTCATTTGTTGACCTTTTGCTTGTGCCGATCTATTGTCCATTTTAACCTAAATGCATGCTGACCAATAGTGGGTTTTGTTTACCAGTTGACGTTAACATTTCAGGAAACTATCCTTTAAATTAATATTTACACAATATCTTTTTCCCGTAATCTTTTTGTGCATTTCAAGTGCTATCTGCATTGGTCCCATTTCAAGCAACATTTAAATAATCTTTTCAAATCTATTTCTCCAGCCACTGGCTATATATAAACATTTCCGCCTCCATGTGACGACTCCCTTCTCACAACAAAATGGAATTGGGCCATTACTTCTGGTACAGAAACAATGAACCAATTTGTAATTTCCAAGAGGGTTAATAAAACAATTAATTAAGAGCTGATTTGAAAGAATTTATGAACTATACATAATATATGGGATATTGCAACTGGCTGTAAGCTCTAAAATGGTTTAATAATTCTTGCTAAAGTAGTTTAATTGGACAGTTTAATTAAAACTCTATTCTGAAACATTGTTCTTTGGAACTTGGAAAAAAAAATGGATTTGCAATAAAATGTAATTAGTATTTACTGGTTTGAACGCTGATGTCAATCCAAAAAATAAAGCTTTAATTATATTTATCATTAGGATGTATGTCATTTGGCATGATGGGTGATCATTTTTTTGTTGTTATGTTTTTAATTGAAATACAGTATTATCCCTCAGCTCTTTTTATTGGCAGGACTTGTGCTGGTTCGACAATACTTTATACTAAGAGTTAACATTTTATTATTTTATTATTATTCCTTCACTAAAAGGCTTATTAAACAACAAAGGAAATAATGCTAAATTGGACACAATTGCTAGCCAACTCACTGATGCATACAAATAATACAAAATTGTGGCTATATTTAAAGTTCAGTTAGTTTGCAGGACTTTCCAATACAGAAAATGCACCAGGTTTATGTCACTCATACCTCCGCTCAAATTTTTAACAATTTGTATTGCTCAGGAAATATGCATGTGCTATTAGAATTATATACTGTACTGCACATATAAGAACCCTCTCTAATGTAGTAGCAAGTAAACCCTGATATGAACAGTATCTGTGGTTCTGCAGTGCAATGTACTGTATACTCTCTCTCTGATTTCCCCTCTGGACTGGTCCTTCTGCTGGAAACTACAGTACATATTAACCACATGGTTGAACATATTGACCAGATGAGCTGATAACTATTTGGCACCTACTCTTGCACTGCATGTGCGGTGATATATTCTATTGATCATGTTTACCAATTACAGAGAAGCTAGCTTCCTCCAGACCAGGGTCACCAATGACTGATCAGAATTAGAAAAATCTACAGAACAACGCTATTTCAAAGAAGGTCTAACATTTTTTAAATGTATGAAGTGATATAAAAGCACATTCATTTAACCAATAACTTATCTATAAAAATGGTACCATGAATGACAATTGGGTAAATAGCACCTTGATTAAATTAGTCCAATAATGACCCTTGAATTGTATGGGATCCTGATAGGAAAATGTAAACTGTCCACTGATGATGTTAAGTAAACAACCTGGTGGTCTGGTTCAGGCTCCTTGTGGTTCTGCAGACTCTGGTGTTCCAAAGAATAGATTGCATTTTGATAGGTGGGCTCCAAGCTTTTTCAATGGTTGTTGTCATCTTGTTCACAATGGATTTAAATACCCCAAACAATATGGCTGCTTAATTGGTGCACCTGCACTGAGTTTCATTTAATCTACTTAAAATGTAAAAATATTAAAAACAATAATAATTCTAAAAAGTCGATTCAGAGGTGTATTGAAGATGGGCTATTACCCATAACAACAAATCAGATTTTACTTCTTTATTTAGCACCATCTAGAAGACTTTGGGGGAAATTTACTAAGATGGGAGTTGTATTTCACATGGGATGTTGCTATTATGGGCATCTTAGAAAATTTACAACAAGCTTATAATGCAAGAAAATCCATTGGTTTCTGGGGAGAACCTGATCGTGTTCATGTCATAGCTAATTAAACGGACATAATATACTATCAACTGCTCACTTACTGTGAAAACATAACACAGGCATAAATTTATTGTGGATATGTTGTATTACAGCCTTGAAATCAACTTGTTTTTTTTCTAGGAAAAGCTGAATTTACTAAGATTTCTTTTTTTTTTTTTTGTACTTGCGGGACAGCAATTCAATTCCTGAGCAGATAAAGCTGTGCATGGTATCTTGATATAAATTTCATAACTTACTTTGCAACTTGTATGGGCTTGTAGTCTTATGGGAGTGCTCTAGGCAGCAGAGCCATAATAAGACACCACTGGGCCTTAGGCAAAATATTGGTTCAGTTCTCTATCTCCTCTGAACTGTCCCAATACATATTTCACCAACCTTACATTTCTCATAGCACTATGCTTTCTTCTGACATGCACATGTACGCACACACATACACACACACACACACACACACACACACATACACCCAAGGTTGGACTGGCTCACAGGGGATAAAGAGGAAAGCATGTGGCCAAACTCCCCCTTGGCCTATGGTGTTTTTGCTACACTGCAGTCCCATAATTAATCTAGTACATTGTCATGCATTTGTTAGCAGTAATATATATATATATATATAGAGAGAGAGAGAGAGAGAGAGAGAGAGAGAGAGAGAAATAGGAAAACCTGCACTCTCGCCCAACCTTACAGCAATGGGTGCCCATCTAAGATGCATGTGATGACATGCACCAAATATAGTCCGATGACCACACACCAAATGGTGGGTGGTGATGGAGCACTCTCCAGTTTTTCAAATAGACATATAGAGTTTGTCGTAGTATTCCAACAATAAATAATCTATTAGCACTGTTGTGTGATCTCCATAAATGCTCTGACGTTTTGGTCCCAATAGAGGACGTTTATCAAGGAGCTTGGAACAACGCAGTATAGTCAATCAACGTAGTAACCCTGCATGAAATACTACGACAAACTCTATATGTCTATTTGAAAAACTGGAGAGTGCTCCATCACCACCCACCATTTGGTGTGTGGTCATCGGACTATATATATATATATATATATATATATATATATATATATATATATATATATATATATATATATAGTATATAATAGGTCCATGCCTTGTACTCTGTGGGTTTCTGACAGCTGGCTACACCCCCTCTGGAGATATGCAGTTACATATGCAATGAACAGCTCTTGCAATAAGAGCCATCCTTTGCGATGCTGCGCCAACCCTAACCTTCTCGGTCTGAGATGTGTAAAGTGATGGCACTGGCTATGGGGCAGGCTGTGCTGGATCCATGACAGATCCCTCACACAGCACTGCAGAGAGAAGCCTATAGGCTTGTATAGGGTATCACCAGATTTTGAGATATCCTGGCCTTTGCAACCAGTGCTTGCATTGTACAATAGATGCTGTAAGCTGATTAGTGGTGGGAACGATACGTGATGCAAGTCAGATCACTACTGCAACAGGAGGCACCACAATACCATGCTACTTCCAATGAATCAGCAGTGATAGCAACTTCAACTACACCTAAATGAGCTACATAGAGCACATAACCTTACGCTGGTACCTGCCTCGCGCATCTGTTAGATAAACTCTGTTTACAGTTTCTGGGGACCCTTTCTTATGCAAAAGAGATTTTTGTTTTCTTGTCTTCTCCAATCTATACACCACTCTCAGATGGCAGATCTATAGGCACATTTTGTCATCCTCTTTACTCAAAGGCCACTATTAATCTACGCACACTGTACATTGTGGAAGGCCGTTGGAAGATGGTTGTCATGCTAAAAGTAAGGCCACTCCCTTTAGGTCAGTACGAGCCCCCAATAATCCAGAAATGACCCAGCCCAGAGACCAGATTCACAGAGCCCCAAATTAGATTCCCTATCAAAATTTTTAAGGGCATCATAAGAGTATTATAAGAAAATAAACTTAGGCCCTTGGGTGATCCAGCCGTGCATGGAAGTGAGAAGGAATAAATAAGGGGCACATTACAAAGTCACAGCTGAGGGATTATAACCATATGTAATTGAATGCTACTTAGAAACTAATATTTATGTAATGTGTGGTAGGATGCATCCTCCTTATATACTGTAGCTTTATTTGTCAATAACCATTTATAACCCTGTCATTAAGATGAAATACTGTATTCTCCAGTATTCTACCATAATTCTTGCTTGGGCAGTTGTAATTTGGCTGTGTCATCTTATTTTGCAGGACCAGCTTGTCCCCAATATATCTTACTGATGGGATGTCTATAAGTTGCTGGAAATATTGCCAATGTTTTTGGTAGGATGGTAGTCGAGTTAAGTGATACTTTCACCTATTTTTGTGTGTTCAGGCCATCCCTAGAAGGTTTTTGCTCCACAGAATATTTGTGCTCACCCCAGTGAAACTGCCCAGATGCCACTGTTCACAGTGAGTGTCCTGAATACTGGATCTTTACCTGGCTAACCTACCAGAAAACAAAGATATTTTAACAAATGTTTTATCTCACATATTTTGTGTAAGTGTTCTGTAACGGCCTGCAAAGTAGTGGGCCAGGTATATGGGGTGTGACAATAGGCAAATCGGACATATTTTTATCAGTTAGTTCCAACAGTATTTATGAAATCTAACAAATAATCACTTGTGATGATGGATGAGTGACATTATCACTATTCATATGCAATATATATATGTATGCATTGTATAATAACTGTAGAAAATTTTTCTCAAACTTTTTCCTTTGTCCCACTTTATTCTATAGGTAAAATCTAACCTATATGCAGCATAATTTGAACACATAGATTGGTTACCACATACTACATTTAACCAGCGCTGGTCTCCACACCCCTTGTATTCATATTTGTCTGTTCAGAGGGTGGCCCCCTCTTTGGAGACCAGTAGTTTATAAGCACACCATTGTCCCTGATAGGTGACCGTTACCCTGTTTTAGTATATGAAGTTTAACTAATGCTTAAAAAGTTAAAATGCTAGTATGCTTTACAATTAAGAAAGAAATTCCAACAACAGGGTCAAAACTATGTGCAAGGTAGATACGTAAAAAGAAAAAACTTTTTTGTACTTGATAATCCAATACTTCTATGCCTGTGCTATGCTGCTTTTTTTTTAAACCAGTCACCATTACCAGATCATACATCAGCTATCTTGGCACCCCCCCCCCCCCCTCAAATTCTGACCTGGGGCACTTGTTCCCCTATTTGCAGGCCTGCTTAAATTACATTCTGAGGTTTAAAGTTAAAAATAAAATGTAAATAAAAAAGTGGTATAATGTTTGTTTTTTTCCTTCAGCTGTGTCTACTACTTGGTGAATATTCATGTATTTTCAATGTGGATCATTAGTTTTATTCATGTTAATATATCTTTTGAATTGTCTTTAGCAATGCCTGTGCACCAGACTGAGTTATGAGCCATTTCCATTCAAATGAGCCTCATTCGTTTATGACAATCAAGACTTTGTACTGACGAATTCGTTGATATATCGTAATGGGTAGTGGTTTGCATCTCATATAGGTATTAGAACTGCTTTTGATTACTGTAAGAACATTTGTTATACTGCCTGTGGAGCTTACATCAAGAGTTCCAGAACGAAGGTTTAGAGCTTATGCCAATAAAAAAAAAAATTATTTAGTGAAATTTTTCAAAATGTCATTGTGATTCCATAATTTCACTCTAAATTCTGAAAATTTCATCAATATGTTTTAAAAACAAAATGCTGACCAATATCAAGAAGGTAAATGTGAACAAACTGCTTATGTTCCAACTTTTTTTATATTAATAAAACCAATCTATTGTCATAAATTATATCCTTATACTGATGTTATATTAATACAGGTTGAGTATCCTGTATCCGAATTATTCCAAAAACGTTCCCCCCCCCCCCCTAACCCTTTTTTTATATTTACGAAGTCCCCCGGCATCCACGGCAGGCCTTCAGCATCCTCTCTGTCATCTCCAGCGGTCCCAGAAGTGCATTGCACGAGTGTGTGCGCGCCCCAATGAAGTCACCGGTGCGCCTGGGAACTCGTGCAATGCACTCCTGGGACTGCTGGAGACTACAGAGACGGTGCTGGAGGCCTGCTGTGGATGCCGGGGGACAAAGTGGACACCGAGGGACCATCGGGGCACCACCAGGGGACAGGTAAGTATGTTTAAAAAAAAATATTCCACAATCCCGAAAAATCCCTTATCCAGAATGCTCGTGGTCTCAAACATTTCGGATAAGGGATACTCAACCTGTACATTAATTAATACATTCATAAATTTCTGTCAATAATAATTGTAAAACACCTGTGTATGTATATATATATATATATATATATATATATATATATATATATATATATTTGGTGACTTCTAATATATTTTCATGATTATTGGAATATGTGTTTATTATAAGAAGCATGTATTTCAGACATTATGGTGGAAATTACTTAATTTTCTATAAAATATCAAAGTAAATGCCCTATGTATTTCGCTTTTATATTGCTAGAAGCAGAGGCGTCCCAACCGGTAACTGCTCCCAGTGCTGCATTTTGCACAGCAAAGCTGCACACCGGTTGAAAGGACATGTCAGTACTGTTTGGAGGCATGACCTTACTTGGTGGGGGCGAGGCTTCACAGACGAAATCTCTTGTTTTCATCAATAAGGGTTCCAAAGATGCTGTGCTGCACCGGGGGAACAGTCAGTGTGCAGTGAGACCTCCTACACTGTGACAGGAGACGGGTGCTGCACTAATTTCTATAGTGGTTCCTGTCATTGAGAAGTCAACATTTGGTATCACCCCTTAGAGGGTGACATCCTAGCGCAGCCTGCACCCCTTTAATGATTCCACTCATTACAAGTGGATTTCGCTATTGTGCAGTTTCCAATAAAATAGGAAACTGCATTTTCTAACCAAGAGGCTCACAGTTAGTGTATGCATGCAAGATGATACCCTGCCACTGTGCATGAGGTTGTGCATTCACTTCCATGAATAAAGCACCAAGCCAGAATAAGTTACATGACTGGTCGTTGCCTACACTATTTAATTGCTGGTGTATATGGCATTCTGCTCACCCTCAAGACTGCACACGAATAACTCTGTGACTTCCAATAGCCATATACTGTAAGTTATAACATTATGTTCATTATTCAATCAAAGAGCAATGTGATCATTTATAGATTATAGATAGAGAACCAACATGTTAGCTGATGTTTTGTAGTGTTCATTCTAGCAACCTCCCTCTTCCAAAACCGTGGCAGTTCCTATTTCCTGTCTGGTGTGTCATTCTTTGCTGTGGTGCTTCTAGCACCGTGTGGTCTGTATTTCAGCACTGATATTCAGACCAGACCTGTGATAGAAGTAGTGTTCATTCTAGCACCTGCTATCTTTGAAAACCCATGCAGTTCTTCTTCCCTGCCTGGGTTGTCGCTGTCTGCTGTTGTGATTTTAGCACAGGTCTAGTTTGCATATCAGTGCTGATATACAGACCACACTGTGGTAGAAGCAGTACAACAGACAGTAGAGGAACTGCATGGGTTTTCAAAGATAGTCGGTGCTAGAATGAACATTATAGAAGCACATGGGTGCCGGGGATCTTCACATCTAGTGCTATATTTCATCCACAGGCGGGACCCACAAACTCCCCCAAAAAAGCCCGTTAAGGGCTGTAAACATTTTTACTACCACTTTTTTCTTTCTTTTAGCGGCTAAGCACTTTCACTATTACTGTTATTTATGTTACATGATCAAGATATACAAGCGCTTTTTCTTTCTATTAAATCATATCCAAACCCATTAAAAGCTGCTACAATTGAGCACAGAACACACTTTTTTCCTTCTTAATCACTAGTTAAAATTATTTTAGGACGCCTAAGAGTGGTTCATTGATATACTTTAGGATAGTAACAAAGGGTACGAGCGTGTCCTAGTGCAAAGTTACTGACTTTGGCGGAAGAAAAAAAATCCCTGATAACTGACCCATTTTCATGGTCACAATTGTGAATATTGCGTATTTTCACTCAAAAGGTTTTTTTTTTTGTTTTTTTTTTGGGGGGGGGGGGGGGGGGGGAGGATGCTCTGTAATTGAAGTGACCAAGAAACCTGGGGCAAAAAATCAGGGTAGACCCTTTTTGTTTGCCCTTAATAGAATAGTGCACCCTTGCATGCCCTATGCTGGGAGCATGTGCCAGAAGAGCAAGGTGGGCACTTTGGCACTGGGGGGATGCAAGAATGCAAGAGTATTACAGGTCTACTGAGAAGCTGGAGCTGCCAATGAGAAATGGTATGAGACCACTATTTAATCAGGGATGGTCGACATATCCATGAAGACATACTGAATGTCAACATGGTCATTTCGGCAAGTCACACCACACCCACAAAGCAATACTAAGCTCACCTCTCCCCTCCATCACCATCATTTACTGACCATTCCCCCACCCCTCTATGACCACCACCAATTTCAAAATAAAACAGAATCACATGACTTATCTGGCCTGTGGCTTTGCAGGGATCCCATGTAAGTGAGCATGCTACAGTACCCCCACCCCTTCCCTCAGCATATGTCACCCCCAGGCACTTGCCTCACATCCTTAATGGGAAATCCACCACTGAAAGCAAGCATATGGATATGCACTTACTGTAGATCCATGCAAATATAACCAACATGTTCATCTCTTCATTAGCCCCACTATGTTCAATTATATTGCATTGAAATACCATTTAAACTGTACAGTGTTGAAATTGAAGAATCAAAACATATGATGAACATTATTGTATGTTTCTCCAGAATGATAACTAGGGCCTAATTCAGGTTGGTTTGCAAAAGCAAACGCCTCCTTTAATGGACAAAACCATGTGCACTGCAGGTGGGGCAGATGTAACATGTGCAGAGATAGAGGGGCAGATGTATTAAGCTTGGCAAAGAGATAAACTGGAGTTAACATGGAAGGAGATAAAGCACCAGCCAATCAGCTGTGTTTTAAATATGACAGTTGGGAGTTGATTGGCTGGTGCGTTATCTCCTTCCACTTTATCTCCAGTTTATCTCTTCACCAGGCTTAATACATCTGCCCCAATGTTACATATGGGTGGAGTGTTTTGAAACTGAAATCTAAATTGCAGTGTACAAAATAAAGCAGCCAATATCTAACCTGCATAGAAACAAAACAACTCATCGAAATCTAACTGCCTCTGAAGTTACATCAGCCCCACCTGCAGCGCACATGATTTTGTCCATAAAAGAAGGTTTGCTTTTGCATACCAACCTGAATCACCCCCGAAATCATACTTACCTTCCCTCCCAGAATGACCAGGAGAGTCCTGAAAATCAGGTCTCCCTTCCAGCCCCCTGGAAGGTTAGGCAAGCCTCCCACATTCCTAGCTATTACATCAGTCCCCTCCTCTGCCCTCTCCTCTGCCAGTAATCTGCCAGCATTCGCGGCTCTTCAGGGACGGGGCGGGAATAACAAGATGCAAATCGCGCAATTTAGCCCCTCCTCTGAAGAGCAGCGAATCATGTAATTTACTGTGATGGGGTGGGGCTTAAATATGCCAAGCTCCGCCCCCACCCCCAGAAGTGCTGCATAGAGCCTCAAAAGTAGGCAAGTATGCCTTAAATTGGTATGAAATGTTAATTATCTATATTTTATACTGATACTAAGAATAACATTTATCATAACCTGTGCATAGAAAATGCTTGAAGCCCAAAGAAAGCAGTCAGACATTTGCTTTTTAAGTTTTCTAAACTGCACCAGAGAAATGTCAGGGATAAAGAACATAATTCATTGTAAGTATGGTTTAAATAGAATACACAATAAACCTTTTTTTTTCCAATAGAAAGAAATATAAGCAAAATGTGCAATGCTTGCAAAATATTCACAACAGGGAAAGCAATTTAAAGATAGTCACGATCCATTATATACAGAACCTTCAGAGAAAGCATGTGGAAGACCAGCTGTGACTAGCCATCTGCAATTCTTTCCTCTCCTAAAACTGCCATTAACTCGTCTTCAGTTCATATTGTTACATGGCAGGTTTACGCATAAGGTGATTTTGGTGATATAGCCGCTAAATTTAAAGTGGCAGGCAGTTTTAAAGCAAAATGTACCCTGTAACCGTCCTCAATTGTATTCACCTGTAAGTTACTGTTTCCTGTTTTGCCTAATCTTTTATTTACCTTGTAATTGGGCTCTTTGGATCCCATGTGGTGCCATATATATCGGAAAATATATGATCTCAGATTGAATTTAGGCAACAACAACCAATATTTATCTATTAATAACACAGTTCAGTTTTCCTACAATAAATAAAGGTTTCCGCACTACTATACCAGCTGTGGCTACAGCCTCTGGGGTGTATTTATGACTGCCACCACTGCACCCAGAGCAAACAATCCGCGCTTCACTCTCTCCCAGATTCCTGTGAAATCTATCCAATGGGAGTCTGAAGGCGGGTTTAGAAGAAGGGATATGTCTAATGTAGAGTCTCAGGTGCCGCACGATGACTGCGTTAGACACAGCATTGCCAATCCCAGGGGACCTGCAGCCAGAACATAATGGACAAGATGCAGCAAGCATCGAAATTTGCTTGCGATGCATTCCTCCACTCTCTGCATGCATATTGGTGGTTTATTAATGCTGTATGCATAAAGATTTTGGCAAAGGACAGCTCTTGTGTTAAAAGCTTTCTTTTGCGATGATGGGAATTCCAAGTTCCGGACCCAGAGTCTTATCAGCGCATGCCTGGAGTGGCCCATACCAAATCACAAGTATGGTGGATACTAAATGCATTTTTGATTTATAAAATGTTTTAGCTGCATGAAAAAATACAAATAAATCCATAAGGGATATGTAATGAAGGGTGAGTTCGGTGACCAAGTGAGATGCCAGCAAAAATCAGACTTTAATTTAAAGGGACAATCATTTATAAAGCAAAACCATACCTTGTAAAATATATTGCCCCTTTAAAAATACATCAGAGTTTTGTTGACATCCTGCACAGATGTAAAACTTATTACATCTTGCAGAAATATAATAAAACAATGTTTTTTTTGGTGTAAAATTACCGTGGCTACAATGATGTTAATATAAGCAATGGTGAAACTTTGGGATATACCTCAATAGTCCTTTTTAGTGAAATTACAGTCACCAGTTGGCAAATGGTACCTTTTCCACATAGGGAGCCTTATTAACCAAGTATTCTTGAAGGACTATTATACATGTAGCACGTCGACCAGACAGTTAGTCTACTCTGTCTGGAATAATATGTACATACAGTAGTCTTGAAAAAAGTGGTAGAATGCCAAATGATAGGTAAGTAACTCACTTCAGCCTTACTCTACATTGTGTGGGGAATTCTGACACGGAGGAGAGCGGAGAGTACAGTGAAGCATACAGTACTGTATGTTGTCGTTAAACTTGTTTTTTTTTTCTCTTGTACGAAAGCAGTCAAATAAGCTAATTTTGATGTTAGGGGCTGTTATTTATAGAAGTTACTGCAAATATACTATGTTAATAGTCCTACCACCCAATGTGTATGGGTAAACTACTGTATGTCCTGGCTGTATAAATCCAGAGGATTATGGTTTTGGACTAATGCATTACCCTGTGTAGCACAGCTTAGTCAGAGAAGTCTGCGATGCATGTTTGTTTATGTGCGCTAACAGGCTCCACCCCTTTTATGTAGTTGTTTGCTGCTGAAGTGTATTACTGCTTTATATCTTACACACCATGAAAAGTGTCCACACCCCTTCTATGTAATAAAGTAATTAAGCAATCAATGTTTTAGACATTGAAACAAATGACCTTTTACAAGATGATTTTCTGTTCTGAATTTACTGTGGTATTTTTGAGCTGGTCACATTGCAACATCAATCATTTCAGCTTTCCCAGTCACTCGGCAGCTGGGTAGCGGGACCCTGCCTGTGTCCTCTTCAGGGAGATGGGCAGGGTGTGGGGTGGGGATGTGGGGCCGATTGGCGGGGACCAACGGGGAACTCAGTCAGAACAGGGCGCGCGAGTGCCCCCTTCTGACGGATGCTGGTGGCTTGCGGCCCTATTGCCAGCCCTGCAAGCATGAGAAAGGCTCCATCTGTATACCAAACTTTATAGGGACATCAATATAAAACATCTACATTTTATTTTATTGTAATGCATAAAATGTATAGAAACGATTAGTAAAATAAACAACATAATCTATTATGCTATATCATAATCATATGCTATATCATATATCATGATCTGCAGGCAGTTACAGTACATTTTACTCTTTCTAAAAGCAATCAGCATGCACCAAAAAGAAGTATAGTATATATATATATATATATATAGTATATATATATAGTGTATATATATATGTATATATATATATATATATATATATATATATATATATATACTGTCTTAATTTTAGTTAAAGGTAATTTTCAGTTATTGTTTAACTCTATGAAAGGTTGTCACTGAAAGTCTTTTTATTATATGTAGAATAAATGTAATCATAAATATACTAGTAATGTAATTGCTATAAGTATAAACTCATTTATAATGAGTTGATGTACTGTACCACTGTGTACATTTTGGGGGGATGTGCTCTCTGCTGTTCAACTTGTGCTACTGTATGACACGTTCATTGTTGCACACGGTAGTAGTCCAATAGAGAATAAAAGCTTACTTGAAGGTTATTTACTACATTTGGACCCATTATTTAATAAAATGGCAGATATTTCAATTTCTTGCTAATCCCAATTGGTAAAATCAGCTGACTCTGCTGGCTGTATATAAATAACTGATAATAAATAATTTATATCAACCCTAAAATCTTCTTTTGTTTTTGTTTTGCCAAAGGCTCAAACTCGTCTAAATGTAACTTTTCACCCATCCACCAAGTTCAACCTTAGTGAATTGAACATTTCATACTGAATTGTTATCTTCACATTCTCTCCTCTCTATACTTAATAATGAAAGAGAAAAATGTTCTTTAGAAAAGGATACTGACCTAGATTTGTGATACGTAAAAAAGAAAACCTTCTGTACATTTATTTGAAGGTTCTGATAATGAATTCACCCTCTTGAAAAATTAGTCTAGTATATGAATAATGACAGAATGAAAATGACCATTTTGTATTAGCTCTAAGCATTGAAATTCACACCAGCTGTTAATGCACTTGCAATGCTTTGGTAAAAACTATAAGAGTGCAATTTACTAAGCAAGAGTTATCAGTTTTCTCTTTAAAGTACATTGAGAGTACATATTTCTTAGATATGATTGTTTTCTCTTTGTCTGTTTTAGTGTTTGGTTCTTCAGTTGTGTTCCTTATATTATCATACCCTCCAACATGACCCATTGCATATGGTACACAATGCTCTGTTCCTGGACGTCCCTGGTAATGTATGATACCCCTTTCACACTAGCAAAAATATCCTGGGATTTTGCACATGAACGCGCATCAACCTGGGATTTAGCTCAGTGTGAAAGGGTCTTGCAAGAATATATTTCTACCCAGGTCCTGACATTCCCGGGTAGAGTCCAGGGAAGCATCCGGGAACACATTCCCGGGTATGATCTGGCTCTGCGAGTGTGAAAGGGGTATGATCGTCATCACCTATGTTAAAACACCCTTCTCGTCAATTACCTAGTTCCACACAGGTGCTGCCAATCCTACATTACCTTAGAAGTCCAGGAGCAGAGCATTGTGTACCGAATGCAATGGGTCATGTTGGAGGGTATATATTATTTGCATACTGTAAGTATATTTTTTGTGTGCACTATAAATGTTTTCTTTATAGTAATATGTAATACAGTATGCCAGCATTGTGACATTTTAGGCATTACTTAAAACCCTGATTGAAAATTTGAACCAATAGCTTAAATCAGGGGTGGCCAACCGGTCAGAGGTAAAGAGCCCAAAAATATCTGTAGTCAAGCTAAAGAGCCAACAACATGTGCGTGGCGAAGGCACGCGTGCCAAAAAAAGGGGCATGGTCTATTTGGACCCTTTCGGTGGGTGTGATACACATATACCTCCAATAGTGCAGTGCCATATATACATATGCCCCCAATAGTGAAAGATACACATATGCTCCCATGATGCCAGAAAGCTGGCAAGCCCCCACAGTGCCAAAAAGTGCCATAAACTGCTATGCCCCCACAGTGCCAAAAACTGCTATGCCCCCACAGTTTCACAAACTGCTATGCCCCCACAGTGCTAATTTCCCAGCAGCACTCACCGTTGTTGTTGCTGCTGCTGCCGGGTGGGGAGAGGACAGTCTGGCATCTCCCTGCAGTCCTATAATGTCGCTGAGGGGAAGAGAGCACAGCACACCGCAGGTCTCCTTCCCCCCTCACTTCCCTGTGACTGGGCCATCTGCCAGTCAAAGCTTGCAGGCCAGCTCCTGATTGGCTGCCGGCCCGCAAGCTCTTATTGGCGGACGGCCCAGTCACAAGGATGCACAGTGAAGGGTAGAAGAGATGAGCGATGGGAGGGAGAAGGAAACCAGCAGCGGGTAATGGAGGGATGGGGGACTGGGATCGACAGTGGGCGGCGGCCAGCTGAGTGGGAGCAGGAGCCACACTTTAACAGGGGGAGAGCCCTGGCTTAAATAGTAAATTTTGAGTTTAGAATACCATTTTGTTGTAATGCTAGTGAAAAACTAAGCCATGAATTCTAAACTCCCTCACTGAAATTTTTAAGACAATGTCATATGGTCATCTGAAAGACTGAAAAAATGCCATTCCACTGGCATCAGTGGCCAGATACCCATCAGACAATCTCAGCATACTTGGGGTTGCTCAGAATATCTGATGGTGTAGCCAATGTCTGATCAATGGATAAAATGGATACCATGCACTGTGAAATTAGTCAAACTAGTCTCTGAAACATGGCTGGCACTGTATTTCTGGAGACCTTCACATTTTAAGTAGACCCTGGCAAAATGCCAGAGCCTACTACACATAGAAAGGAGGGGTCATAACCCTGAGTGGATGTCTAAGTAGCCATTAATATCCACCTATGACTCAAGCTCTAGGTTGCTCATAAAGGGGAAGATTTACTAAGTCTTGGAGAGTGATAACGTGGGGAGAGATAAAACATTTTTTTTCAAACACAGCCTGAACATGGCAATCAGTAGTTGGTGGGCAGAAACATTATCTTTCTACACATCATCACTTAGCATATCTTCCCTTTAGTGTTTCAGGTACTACATAAACCTGCCATGACTGCAAGTCATAGATTTAATAATATGGAGGGATGCAGCGTAGGCTCTGCGGTAGTAATGATGTGGGGTAGAAAGAGAGAAAGGGAAATAGGGTAAAATAGAGGGCCAGATGTACTAAGCTTGAAAAGAGATAAAATGAGAGAGATAGCCAATCAGATCCTAACTGTCATGTTACAAGATGGGTTTTAAAAATGACAGTCTGTCGCTTATTGGCTGGTGGTTTATCACTCTCAATTGAATTATTTTTCAAGGCTTAATACATCTGTCCCATAGAGCGTTGATGTAGAAATGCATAGAATATGTATGTATGTATGTATGTATGTATAAACTAACACATGAGGGGCCAGATATAATAAAGTGTGAGCACGGCGGCCATGCAGGATGCCGGCCGAACTCTGTGTTGGTTTTTTTAAAGGGGCAATCATTTACAAGCCCAACCTTGCTTAGTAAATGTCTGTTCCTTTAAAAACCTCCAAGTTTAGCCATCATACCACACAGCCTCTGTACTCGCACTGCATTAAATCCACATGATGCTATGTATGTATGACCAAACACCAGTTATCCTTTATTGACAATCATCGATTTAAGCCACTGGTAGCCAACTCCAGTCCTCGGGAGCTACCAACAGTTCACATTTACCAGACAACCTAGCTGCTGCACAGGTGCAAATTACTGACTGACACATTTTAAAAGATCCACAGGTGGAGCTAATTACTTTACTTGTGAGGAGACCTGGAAAAATGCACTGTTGGTAGCTCTTGAGGACTGGAGTTGGCTACCCCAGATTTAAGCTGACTATTAATCAGTGATGTGTAACTAGAATGCAGGGTGCCTTTATCCATGGCGTACCAGTTGATGATAAAAGCATGCTCTATACTTGTCTTTACCATCGGATACACAACACAGTCAAACATATAGATTTGAAATACCAATGAGCAACTGTAATAAACCAGAACCATATTTGTTCACTCTTCATTTAGACAAACAGTACGCACAGAGACCAACAACAGATGTCTTTGGCGCTAGGGAATCTCTTAGTGTGTACCGGGGCTATTCAACTTCTGCTGCCTCTGTGCTGGAGGGTTGCCAACCTCCAAAAAATACAAAAGAACACAAAGCAAGTAGCAGGACGCGCTGAAGTGGAATGGAAACTCAATGTACTTTAGTAAAATTTATTGGTACACAAAAACGTATAAGCCTACACATATAAAAGAAATACAAAACTAATAAAAGAAAATAGATAAATGTGAAAAATAAAAAAGGGGGGGGAGGAGGGGGAACAATTGGACAAGTAAATTAGCAGCACTATACTTATCAGCCTGTGTTAGGCACCATATACCGTCCAATTGTGTAATAAAAGTTACCCGCGTCCGGGTGTAAAGGTAAGTTTTTAAGCATGTGAGGCTTTAGTTAGGGATATCCATAATTAAAAAGATACATGTGTTACTGAACCATTGGGCATATCCAATAATTGGTGGTCAGGGCCAGGTACCCAGTAAATTGCACAGTATAATATTGCAGCAATGGATTTATATATTACCAATCCTTTAGACTGGGCAGATGCTGGTGATGTGATGTGTCCTCACTTGGACTAGAAGCACGGAAACCCAGAGTGGATAATGCAGCTTCACTGCAGGTAGCGCCGCTAATGTGGGTGTCTCTCCGGCATTTCCGTCAGTGTGTGGACAGTCTGACCTTGAGACTTTGATATCAGGGGCCAGATGTACTAAGTTTGAATAGTGACAAAATGGAGAGTGATAAACCACCAAACCACCAAATCAGCTGCTACCTGTCATTTTTCAAACACAGCCTGTGACATGACAGGTAGGAGCAGATTGGTTGGCTATTTATCACTTTGCATGTTATCCCTTTTTTCAAGCTTAGTACATCTGGCCCTAGGAGTTGAAATCTTAATTTCCTTTCAAACTCCTGAATAACCAAGAAAACATATTTAAATTATCTGTGAAGTTCCAATTTTGAAGTATATTATGCATCACTGCACCTATTATTTGTTTAATAACTTCAACTATTGTTCTATGCAAGCCTTCTAAAAAAAAAACAGTTTTAGAACCAACAATATATATGTCTATCTCTCTGTTACAAAACAGGATTATGTTGCCATGACAACCAGGACATGAATTTTATGTGTAGCTATATTCTCCAGGCACTTTGTTTTCTGTATCTTTAAAAATCAGATATAAACAGACAGCATTGATGTAAATGTGCAGATTTTCTCTGCCATTTAAAAAAAATGAAAATAAGAAACCTGAAGGTGATCTTGGGAGACAGGGAAAGGAGTTTCAATAGATTGTGAGCAATTTGTATTGTCTAATTTTCTGTCATACCATCCCTGGTGGAATAATTTACAAGACGGAAAGAAAACTGATTTTCAGCAAATGAATACTTGGATTACACTAATAGATGAAGAGAAATATTTTTAGGAATGGCTGCCATTATAGAACAGCAGAAAGGGAAATTAAATAAGGAACAGAAGTCCCTGGCATTGCAAAATTTACATTCACTGCTATTTTTTCTTTGTAAACATATTTGAATAACAGTCCGTTTGCCTACTCCATAAAGTATTTTATTAAATAATTCACATTGTAGACTAAAAGCTAAGGTCCTATCAATAGCAATTTAATGACCATGCATACAATTTGCCGAATATTTCAAAATGATTTTCTGGAATACTCACCTCATTCCGCCTTTTGCTTTGGAAATTTTTATTTAGCTGGTGGAGCTTGGTTTTAAGGATAACGACACATTACAGAGAACAAATTGGTCATCATCATCATCCAAGTGGTTTCAAAACTGGTAAATCAGCAAATAGAAAAAAAAAACACTTTTAAAATTGTACAGTAGGAAAATGCAAAGTAAGAACTAAAAATTGAATACTTTGACTCATTTATGGTTATAGACAACCAGTGAAATACCATAAATCAATATATTTTTATATCAACAGGGAGATTCAAAATATAGTTATTAGAAAGCTGTAGTAATTGCATCTTCCTCCACCAGTCACTCATTTAATAAGATTTTTTAAACAAAACTTTAAATAGTATGTTGAACCCAGGATTTGCTGGGCTTCTTTCCTCGGTACACTTACCCAGTGGCGTCACTTAATGCTTGGACACCCGTAGTGGTGGGACACTATAAAATAGAGCATGACTGGGTGGTTTCATGGGTTCAGTGGTGCTGCTGCTTAAAATGGGGTGTACCTTCCAATCCTGACCCCACCATTTCCATTTGCAAGGTCTGTGGGATGCTGCATGCCCCTTCTGTTCTCTTCTGCATGGTGACAGAAAAACAGTGCTGAATGTAATGTTATTGTGCAGCTCCTTTTACTGAGCCAGGAGATGACCACTTGGTATCACTCCTTATTCGGTTACACTCGGGAGATGGCTGCACTGCAATTAACACAGATGCAACACTGTTATCCAGCAATTTCACTCAGTCCCTGCAGATGCACTCTGTTTTTTTTTCTCTCAGCCTGTCCTTGCAGTTTACCCAGTGGACCCACAGTTTAAGTCCCATCATGCCTTGCCACAGTTTTACTATTAGCGAATGCTAAGGCTAAGGCATGCTGGGATTTGTGCTGGGATTTGTAGTTTCACAACAGCTGGTGCCTGGCTTACACCCTCCTAATATGCATCCAGAAATCTGTCCTACTGTAACTAGTGCCGCAATGCTAGTTGTGGGTTTACCGCATGCGGTAGCAGCATCATGTCATGCACTTGTGTCAGAAAATGCAGTTTACTACAACTAAGTCCAAACTATTAATTGTCAAGCAATTTATTTATTTACAGTTTCTTATATAGCGCAGCAGATTCCGTTGCACTTTACCATAGTAAACAGTGTTAAGACAAACTGGGTAACAACAGACAGACTTGGAGGTAGGACGGCCATGCTGCAAGCTTACAGTCTATAGCATGGGTCCTCAAACTGCGGCCCTCCAGATGTTGTGAAACTACAAATCCCATCATGCCTTGCCACAGTTTTGCTATAAGGGCATGTTAAAACTGTGGCAAGGCATGCTGGGATTTGTAGTTTCACAACATCTGGAGGGCCGCAGTTTGAGGACCCATGGTCTATAGCAATTAATTTCTCCACAAGCAGATTATTTATATGATAACAATAGTTATAGTATGATTCTGCCATTATATGTAATTACAATAGCACTTTATTTATTATATATATTTTTTCTTTAAAATGTGCCCTGACCTTTGCGCATTCACACATTTTTATTTGTACTGAATGTTTTATATTTGTCAGCAGTAAAAATAGATATACTTTGGTAGTGTAAAAATGTCTAAAATGGTCACAGTTTTAATTCCCAGTGCTTTTCAAAACTTAGATCATATATTATTTTGGAGAAAATAAATTGCTTTCTTCTTTTGTTCGTTACGTTTGCTGGTTGTAAAAAATACAAAACAAACCCAAAATGTTCAATCTTTGTATTGCGATCGAAACCCAAATAACATAGGTAGAATGAGAAACAGCCTTTTGTTTTTGTTTCTATCTGGGGATGACTATGGCCTGGTTCAAAGTAGCAATAAAGCCTTCAGGAAGTTCAGAATCTGATGATGTATAGCGCAACGCCGCACCCTGGAGGCCATGCTTGTAAACTTATGGAACAAACTGGAAGTTAGATAGACAATTTTTTTGGCATCACATTGGGGCACAAGTTTGCTATGGTCAGGTTTATGCTGCTTCCAATATAAAATGATGCAATGTAGCATTAGAACAAAGATCTATTCGATTGGCTGATAGACATGTTTTGTTGATTGTCATGGGTTTATGTTGTAACCTCGATCATTTTCCGATTGGAGTAAATTGCAACCACAATTAAAACCAGTTACGAACCATATGTTGTGTCAAACAAATGTAATTTGCTTACTAACAGCCCATTTGTAAGTTTAGATGTGGTCATAAGGTCTTTGACTTTATGATTAAGTGAGAAAAAAAATCAAATAATGCAGATAAAATTAAGAATTGCCATGAAAGATCGATGTGGATATTTAGGTTTGTGAAATAACTCTGTTTAACTTGCTTCATTTGACACCCATCAGGAAGATCCAGAAATAGCCCAGCTACAGAATTTATTGAATACAGGGCAAAAGGTGATCTGAATACATTTTTAACCTCTGCCCTCCAATCAATGAACCCTTTGAAGTAGAACAAGGTTGTTTAGATACGACAGATGGTAATCTTCTCACTTGTGTGGAAATGTAGCAAACTATGGAGAGGTATTGAGTGGATATGCAGTAGTTAAAATACCAACCAAATAGCTCCTGTTATTTTTCAAACACTGTAAATTGACAGAAGCTGAGTGATTGGTATTTTAACTCTCTCCGCTTATCATCAGGGTTTGATACATGTTCAACATCATGAGAAAAGTGGTACATTTCATGTCTATATCTACAATTTATGATGTATTTTGAAATTCTCTACTTTAAGCGTAGCCAAATCGAACCTCAATATCTACTAACACTTTATGTTTCCCAAGCCACCTGTGGATTTTTCGAATGTGTCAGTAAGGAATGAATACACCTGTCCCGTATCTAGGTGGTCTGGAAAATGTAAAATGTTGTTAGATCTTGAGGACCAGTTTGTATAATTATAATCTGGGAAGTGAATGATACCTTAGATAGAAAATAGTCCTGTTTTTTAATAGAGACTTAAAAAGGTCATATTTATCATATACAGATGGTGCCCCTCTCTTCCTGCATGACACTCGCCAGAATGTCCCCGCTGGCTAACGCTGAGGAGAGGGTTGGGATGCGTGTGCATCTTACACGCATGCGCATCCCAGTATCTCGGGGCTTGGCGGCGTGACCCTGCCCATCTCACCTCCAGGGAGACAGGCAGGATTAGGGGGGTTCGGGGCGGAGGTGGGGACCGGCGATGGCGGGGAGGTCCATTGGAACAGGGAACACGAGCATCTCGTGTGCGCCCACCCCCTTCCAAAAGATGGTGACTGGTGATGGAATTGCCAGCCCTGCAAAGAAGAGGCCAGCTCCATCTGTACATCACAGAATAATAAGACACTGTGCTATACCAATAACAGATAATAAATAAATCTGATATATTGTGGCAATTCCACATGAAGTTAATGTGGAACAGTAGGATCTCAGGTTTAGAGCAGCAGTACTGATTAGATCCAGTCTAGGTTTTTCCTAAAATCTGATGAGAATTCGATTTGGGCTAATTAACATCACCTGTGGTTTGCTCTTAAACATCTGTTCTGTTCAGGGTAGAGGGTCGATATTCCAAGTGCCAGTTAGTGGCTGGGAAATAGGTTTAGGGAGTGAGATGTACACTAGGGACCTCTGGATTGTTGTACTCACTTATGAAGCATGTGAATTGCCTTCTGTATATTCTCTATGTGGTCTACCTGCTGAAAATAAAGAAAACTGCTTGTTTCTGATGCAGCGTACAGTATGTGATCTTTTTACATATAAATATATTGGAAAGGTAAACTGAGATAGCATAGTAAGTAAGGTTTTAAAGTGATTTACTGTATGGAAATCTGTCAAATTGTTTGCATTACAAATGACTTTTGCATTTGGTGCTAACTATAATATACTGCAAAACTCTTTGTACGTAGCAAATAAAAACATGGGTATTTTGTACATAATTTGGTCAAAACCTTTAAGCTTGCTGTGCGCTATCAATGGACTTCTTTGCAGGACCTCTCTCAGAGACATAGGAGGGTATTTAATCTCAGCTGCTATCTCCGATGGGTAAAATGACGGCCTCCGCCTATTCAATGCCACCATTTCCGATAGCATTGAAGTCAAATTCAGAAAAAACAGATCTGACTTTAAAACAATCTACTCTGTTTTGTCGGAAACGGTGGATTGTCGAAATTCACCTCCATTTTTCGACAATCAGAGGGCAATTTTGCTGACACGTGTACTTTTCGACGCTCGACAGTTGTCACATTGAATTCCAGATGTCGAGTTTCTGTCAAGCTGAGCGAAAACAGCCTGGGTGTCACGACCACCATGTCTGCCACACATGCCTCCCACACTGAGGCGCCATGATGCTGTGAACTCTGCCTGGGCCTTGCTGGACACACTGGCTGGAGTGTACTGCACATACTTCCTGGTTCTGAAACCTGTTGCCTTCCCTGGCGGCTGCCATCTTGTTGGTTTCTCCAACCAGGCTGCACTATCAATTACCTTCAGCCAATTACAGTGCAGCTCTCCTTTTAAATACTGACCAGCTGAGCCAAACAGTCAGTCAGTATAATGATGTCCTTTCCCTAGGCATCTGACTCCCACTCCTACTGAAAGCGCTGCTGCCTGTCAGCTATCTCCAGACTGAATCCACTCCTGCTCGCCTGCTTTGAAGACCATCCACCTGCAGAACCCTGCTGCCGCCTCTACGGTCCGGACAAGGTTAGCCCCCCAAAGGGGATCACCCTTTCCTCACCCGACGGTTACTTCCACTGCAACTCTCCCTGGTCACAGCTACTCAGGCCTGCTGCAATACTTGACTCTGGTTATTTCATATCTTCAGTATTACCTTTGTGCCACAGTTCATCTTCTGTATGGCAGTATCTTTATTAAAACCGGTTTTCTTTAATCCAATTGCATCCCTCCCTTCTGTCGTCTATTCAAAAACCTTACATCAAGGCACCTAGCCTCCATTACACTCCAGCTGGTGCTACTGCTAGCATGACACTGGGATTCTGACTGTCGGGTCATTCCAACAGTCGGAATCCTGGATTGAATACTTTTTTTAGGCTTCTCAAAAGTTTGAAAAATTATAATCTTTTGAGGATTAATTGAATTAAAAGATAATATCTACAGTACATTATTTCTTACTGTTCTTCCAGACTGCAGAAGATCCAATCCTAAGTGGTCTATACTCTGTAGATATTTTGTTTTAAACTGTATTGTTGCAATGTATTGTATATATTATTATAATGTATATTTTGGAACCAAGCACCATGCTATTTTTGTATATTCAGTGGCAAAAGCAAAACGATTTTTAGAGGGAGGTTTCCAAATGCAATCCAAAATCTCCCACTCTGCAGAGCATTGGAGTAAGTACTGGAGTCTGGGGGACCGGTAACATCCCTGAAAATTGGTCATACAGGATACTGTATGGAATACCTCAGGCGGATGACCCGGTGGTGCTAGCATTGAGACTAATGCTCTGACCCTATCAGTTATCAATCATGGATTTTTGTCATGTTGTATGTTTTGTATCAGATGTGGCCTGTCAGTATATATTTTTTTTTATACAGCCAAAGATTTAAACACTTCTGCATTGTAACAAGCTAACACTTTATAACAGTAGTCAGATTCTTTCTGCTTTATCCTGGGAATTGATGAAAGGAACTGAAAGAGCACGGTCGGAACCTAATATCTGAGGAAATAGTAATTTAGTACAGTTTGCAATAAGAAAAATCCCTTCCCACATTTCAAAATCTTCTGTAATAACTTCTCACCAATGTGAGATATAATTTAATCACATCACATCGGATTCTGCTAAGGTCAGTAAGAGCGATAGCTTCTGGTCGTTCTCATTAAAAACGATATAAAAAACATATTTCTGAGAGTGGAAGCAAAGAGAAGCTGAATGGGATTTGGTTCCGTGCTCTTATTTCATGTACTTGTATATGAAATATATTTTAATGTGTCGCGGGGAAAGTAAGATTCAGGTAGTCGGTATACCGTAGTGGATCTCTGTTTTCCTAATACAGAATAAATTAGGTACTGCAGCGTTGTTGTTTTCTTATTTTGTTTGGACTACCTATATGCAATTTAGCTACTATGTTCAGTGGGTAAAGAACTGAGTAAAGTATGTCCTGACAAATGCATTTATTCTTACCATTTTTCATGGTTCACTTGTATCGCCTATATCTGGTACATATACATTTAATTGGAGCAAGATTAATTGTAATGAAATCAAGCAAGATAATGCATTTAGATGCAATAATGTGCATGGAATTCAAAAACTCCCCAGAGATACTTGAATGAAAGTACTTCAATACAAGGAAATAATAATGCAAATGCAATCATAAAACTCTTTTGCTTAGAATAATCCATTATTCATTTTAATATATGTTAATTAGTCAATTTCAACATAATGTAAAGTTATAGCATGGGCCCTCCTTTAGAAACCAGCTTCCATATGGTAATTACAACTGCCCTAATTAGCAAAGAAATTCAAAAGCATAAAACATCATCACATAGAAATCAATTAATCACAGAGAACATACTGCAACAACAATATTTTTTTTTACAATACAAACAATAAAATGGCAAGGTATACACAAAAGCAAGCGGAGCTTATACTTTTTCTATTGCATTTTATTCCATTCAGTAAACTGTTACAGATTTTTTTGCTTGTTTCAGTTGCAGTGGGTTTTTTTACACCTATTTAGGCTACTAATGACAAATTAATTAATTATTTTCTTGTTCAGTATATATGGGTGCATCTTTTTTTCCCATACTAATTCTGAATAGCTCGTTATGGGAATCTATTCTAAACTGGCAATGCATCTTAATGAATAAATATAAGTATATACAGTATGCTTACAGTATATATACAGTATGCTTAGCACAGTACCAAAATGTATTGAGACAGTTGGGCACTTATTAAAGAGAAGTGTAGAGTAGAGTTGGTATAAAATCTTTAAAAAGGGATTCATCAAACTTTATAGACAAGCAGATATGCTAGGGAGAAAAATCAAGACAATACAACATGCAACATAAATATAGGTTGGCACTAGTTTTTATATGCTATGAGGCTGTAATGGCTCAAATGGACTTGGACAATTGAGGCAGAACTCTCATATTTACCAGTCCCGCAATACGTGGTGATCCTCCAATGGCCGTTTTAAATTTTCCAGATTGGAAATAGAAAGTCCTCCCTTTTACTAGACATGTGCTCTGGATTGTAAGGATGATGTTCCTGTGGCCATATATTTAGGAGTGATGAATTACCAATTATTGTAAATCCCTGCGGCAGTTCTCAATGGGTAGCGGTGACCGGGACTGCAGGGCTTCACAATGCGTTTCTCCACCTGTACCAATGGATCGGTAGCCTCCTTGGCTGGTCATTGCACTTTGTAGGTCTCAATGTGCAGCCACGTGCTGCTAGTTTCTATGTAGTATATGTTTTGTATTAACAGCAGATAGTTACCATTTAATATCATTACTGATAACAATGCTAGGAGATGTTATTTAGTCAAATGAGGTGTGTAGGATGCACATAAGGCTCCTCTCCAATAGTGTTCATTCTAGCACCCACCATCTTTGAAAACCCATGCAGTTCCTCTTCCCTACCTGGGGTGTCGCTGTCTGCTGTAGTGCTTTTAGCACAGTGTGGTCTGTATATCAGCACTGATATGCAAACCAGACCTGTGCTAGGAACTCCACAGAAGACAGCAACACCCCAGGCAGGGAAAAAGAACTGCATGGGTTTTCAAAAATGGCAGGTGCTAGAATGAACACTATCCAATATGACTGTATTCTCCAATATGACATGACGTCTGGATAAAGCCATGGTTAAAATCCATTTTGTTTCAATGATTTTCTTAATTAAGAAAGTTAATTAAGCCTTAACTTCTAATAACTTACATGATTTAATTCAATATACTGTATGAAGAACAACTGCTAGTGGTTCTTGGCATAACTGTATTCAATAAAGTTTTATGTACAATAATTCCCTATTGGATTCATTATTCAATGCCAGAACAGTACTGTGATTTCATTTCCCAAACTTCCCCGGGTTAAATGTCTTCCAAATCTTTAGGGAATTAATTTATGCAGACTAATCATGAATGGGTCTGCATCATGATATGCCTACATGAATTTAAGAGGACCCTTTTCAAAGGAATGAATTAAGAAATGCAATAAAGAAGGGAATCAAGGTTTGTTTTTACTTAAAATACAGGGTGTTTCTCCTGTATATATATATATATATATATATATATATATATATATATATATATATATATATATATATACTGTATATATATATATATATATATATAATATTTTCTTTACATACAGTATGCACTACAGTTGTCTATGGACCTTGTGCGTGAGGCCATCCTGGGAAATGTGGTTCTCCAAGTGCCAGCATGCCCTGACATTTTTTTAAAGTTTTGTTGTAGACCTTTTGACTGTCGACCTTCCCTATGTTGACCTAATGCTTGTGTGGACCTAATGACCCATCCTAACCCATGTCAACATTCAGTCATGTTGACCTTCCTGCATGTTGACCTTCAGTCATGTCGACCCTTGGTGTCGACCTAATGCTTGTCAACCTAGTTGCTGTCTATCCTGTGATCCATACTTGTTGAGATCACGGCTGTATCTCGACAATCCACGGCTGTTCACACGGCCATGCTGATTGTCAGGCGGGGCATTGAATCCCCTCTGACTATAAATAGGCGAGCGGGCTGAGAACGGGAAAGGGTCACAACTGCCGGGATATCCCTATGGTCGTGACCCAGGATTGAATCCCCCCCTAAATATGTGTGCCGAGTCATGGGGTTGTTATATATTCAGACAAATAAGTGGGGTTTCAGAGAGCACTTTATTTAGACCTTTAGAGGCTGGAAAAAAGTAAAATCTAGTAATATCTAGCAACTAATTATGTTGGGTGCATAGGAGACTAGATTTAAGGTAATAATAGTCATATACTGTAGTAAAAATTTCCAGAGACACAAAAGTAGAAGTGTCTTGAGAAAGAGTATACTTGTAGAAGCCTAATAATGATCTAGACAAAATGTAGACAAACAACATTACAGCCTTCGGAATGATGGATGCATTGTTAAAACACATACTGTATTTATTAAATATAAATTTTTCAAAATATGAACATACAATATGATTTGTACCCACCAGATAAGTGTCACGCTGTGCAACATGTCAGTCTACATCAAAGTGCAGAGATCTATTTCTGTGACAACTCCAGAAAAAGATTAGTGTTAATTAATGATATTTGCTGAAAATCATGATAATTGCAATTAAGTATACTAATTCAGAGTTTTTAATTTAAGTCAGAATAAGGGTGTAGCAATGCACCTGAGGATCCAGGTGAACTCTTAGACAGGGCTCACAGGACAAGTGGATCAAAAAAATGTTATCTACATTTTCGGTGAAGCAGCCTTTCAATACCTTTTTCATTATAAAGGATGAAAAGAGAAAAGTAAAGATACTAGGGTGCACTCTAAAATAATGAATAAAATACTTTCAACTGATTATCACATAAATTTAAATGTAAAGTTTATTAGTTATTACTAAAAAGGGGATTGTTAGTTAGGTAACTAACAATCCCCTTTTTAGTAATAAGTAATAAACGTTACATTTTATTTTGTGTGATAATCAGTTGAACGTCTACTGGTTTCTATCACATTTGCTGGACCACTACTAATAATACTGTTTACATAGGTAAAGCCACAACAATTGCGTATAATGAGATTTCCATGTATTCTATAAAATGTTTTACTATTGAAACAGTAGATCATCATGTTAAGTGTGATGGATAATTAGAATCATCCATCTGAATGACACATTGCATAGTAAATAACAGATAGGAAGAAGACACATGCAGTAATAGATCAGTGGAAGAAACTTCAGGTGGTGTTTTGTTCAAATCAAATTTTGCTAGCGGAACAGAGGTGCAATGTTCCTGAGATACAATTTTCAAGTTCTGCTTTTGCATTATCATTTGACAGAAATCACTGTGTGTTGTACGCAATTGTAAGTTACATATTCTTTATGTTATATGGGATGAAACTGTTTCATTTCATCCTGCCCTGTTGTTTGGTTGGGAAAAGACTTGCAGATTATAGAACTCTGATACAAAATACAGCAGCTAAAACTTTTATAATTAAGCTTGATTTGGTGTACTAAACATATTATTGCTGCTTATTTATTGTGATTTGTTGGTGTACACTTTAGTTGATAAAAATAATAATATGTTTTCCCCTTCTAATGTGCACATCATCGGTGAGTTCAGCAGCACTGCTAGATGTCCGCCGAACTCAGACGTTTTTTTTTTTTTTTAAAGGGGAATTAACTTGCAAGGCAAAACCATGCCTAGTAGGTTAATTCCCCCAGGTTCTTCTTGAACAGCAGAGGAACAGACATCCTTAAATCCCAAATACCAGGAAATAAAGTGACACAAGGGGAATTTACTAAGATGGAAGTTCTATTTCAGATAGAATGTTGCAATGGGCAACCAATCAGATCTATTATCTTAAGAAGGTGCTAAATACATTAGAAGTAGATTCTGATTGGTTGCCCATAGCAACATACCATGTGACATAGTACTTCCATTTTAGTTCATTTCCCCTTAAAGTTTTATTTTTAAATAAAGCACTGTGTCACTAAGGTAAAGGTAAATAATTAGCAAATGTAAAATTAACACAGAACTTAAAATGATACAAACCTATATAGGCCACTGTTACTATTATTCTGTAATACTTGAGATCTAGCCAAGGGGTAGCCAACTCCAGTCCTCAAGAGCTACCAACCATTCACATTTTACAGATCAACTAGCTACAGAGATGAACTTGTTACTAACAGTCACTTTTTGAAAGACCACAAAATTGGACATCCAGGGAAACGTGTAGAGCTTTTATCTCTCTTCTATACTGTATCTACCACCCATTGGCTGACGCATACCAAGAACTTCTCCTGCAACTCAAATCTGAATTGTAAAAACAGGACTTTGCATTTGGGACGATCAGCACCTGTTCCTAATTAACCAGCTTCAACAGTGGAAATGGTATCTCTGGGAGTCACGAGCTCTTGAACATATAGAGAACATTCAAGGACCAGTGAGATGTATCTGTTTGCTTATGTGGGATACGCACAACTCCCACCATCATCATCATACCCTCACCAGCCATCGTACCAACAAGGAGTGGTAAAATCATTTACAAATATATACAGTTGGAGAGTGTTGTTTCCAAGTGAACTTTTATGATTTCAGCTTATATAATTCTTGTTCCCAAACTGAGGACAGAATCACTTTTTACTAATTTTTTTAACATATTTTTATTGTGTTATGTATGTGTGTAATATTAATTAAAATTGTTATACATTGAACCGTCTGGTAATATTTCAGCCAGCACTGGCACATCCTCTTTTTCTTTATTACATTTTGAAAGACCCACAGGTGGAGCTACCTACTTCACATCTGATTTTGTGAGGAGACCTGGTAAATTTTAACTGTCGGTAGCTCTTAAGTACTGGAGTTGGCAAACTCTGATCTAGATCATTGCAATGGACAACACTACTAAAATTTGTCAGATAAACATGAAAAGAAGACAAATTTGATATTCAAAATAGTTAAATAATTACTCTTGATACTATGCACTGTAGGAGGAACCTTGTTAAAGGGCTACAGCAACTCACACTCGGGACATAATAAACTTCTTATAAAAATATCAACAAATACAATAAAAACCTGTTAGTGCTATAATTTGAATTTATTTAATAACAGCAGAAACAACATTCACTGTAACAAAGACCCAATTCATAATGATACATTATTCTGGCACAATACGTCCTGCAAATGAGTGAGTTTACTTGTGATCTTCACTGCACAGCTCTTTCATTGGTGTTCATATAAATGTAAAGAAAGTCGGCAATTGGAATTTACGATGCTCAATTTGAACTGAGAGTCTCTGTTGCCTTTGATGTAGCTCACTTTGATGCACTGCATGCCCCTAAGCATAGAACCTTTGTCCCAACAAGTTGTAGAACTAATGTTGTGCATTAGAGAAGATCAGTCCTAAAGAATTGTTGTCCCTTTTTCTGGTCCTTTCAGTGTTGAGATGAATGTTGAGGGGCAAACACACGGGGCAATTTCAGCCCCATTTCTAAGCGATCTGACTAGATTACTTAGAAATGGAGCGCGGAGCGTGGGCGATGCTGATGGGTGGTCCTGTTGGTCACCATTGCCCCCAGGGAAGACAGTACTTACACTGTCTTTCCTGATAGATCATGGGGTTTTGCCTATAAATAAAAGGCAAAACCTTGCTCAGCAAGATCACTCAGCACACAGCGTTGCGTTGTGTATTGCTAGTGCCTCAGGATGTGCTGAGCAATCATGATTAACCCTGGCCGGCATCACCCTGTGTGTACAGGGCTTTACACTTGGCCCTGAAGGATGGCTGTGCATATGGCATGTGCTTGGTTCACAATCAGTCTATCGGTATAAATGATCACACTGGCTCCTAACTGCAAATACTGCATTTAACAGTGCTAGTCTACAATTTGTTATGTGGTAGCGGTTTGTTTCAGGGAACAGGCTTAAAGTAGGGTAAACACATTGTAGTAATGTATGCCACTTGAATGTGTAAGCTGGGTGTAAAGGTGCACTGCAATGTCTAAGTGTAAACTCTCTCAGCATCTGTCTTTGGTCACTGTTCTATTGGCTCCTCCACATCAGTCAGCTGCACATGGTCATCAGACACTACCCATAACTTAGCTGGGTACCCTGGATCCCCACATGGCCTGCAATCAATATCATGTCAGCAGCCTCTCTTCATCGCTGCCCTGCAGCATTCTCTCTGAACTTTTTCAGCAGCACACTCACACTGATCTCTATGCAGACACAGCTTTCTTCTTCTGCATGGCTCTGTTCCCTTCTGCCATAGTTCTTTTCACTGCAGCACACTAGTATGGCTGTCCTATTCTCTTTGACCTAGCTCTTGCATTTTCTTTGCTATGTGCTAAACAAGCTTGTGTCTCTCACTGCTTGAGTTGGCAGGACTGCCTGCTGGATGTCCACATGATCCTAACACCCATTCATTAACCCACTCAGTGGAGAATGAAGGGGTGGAAATGAGTTTTATAGAGCAAGGAGTTTTCAATTTTCTGTACAGTCATTTCCCCCAAGCAATCCCTCCCCAAACAGTGATTGTGATGTGCAAACATTTTGTTTCTTGCAGGAAAACATCTGCTCTCACTTTAGTCACCTATAAAATGCTAATAGAGTGTTCTTATCTCTAAAAAGAGGTTAACTTAAGAAAGTTGAAATGAAAGTCAGATTAAACATCATCTTCACATTGTTTATAGTATGAATGCAAGCCAACTATGTGTAACATGGATAGGACCTACCTACTATCTAATAAATGTCAATTATATGGGACTTATGCTGATGATACATCCTCCTAATGATGCAGATGTCAGTCTTGTGTCTCTGGATATTGTAATGTTGAAGGGAGTAGAGACATCAAGACCATTTGTAGAATGTAACGTAGTGAGAAGACTTTGTTGTATCCAACAGGGCTGTGTTATGAAGTTCAGTCGGGATTCCAATGGTCATTAGGCCAACATCAGAATCCTGACTGCCGGGACACCAACTGGGGGGGGGCACAAATCCCCCTATAAGGTCCATGGACAATCCCCCCTGGATGTTGCATATAACTACCAATCAAATTATACTTATTTGGTTGCTCTGGGCAAGATCTCCATTTAGAAAGACCTGCACTTTAGTAAATATACCCTTTAGTGAGTGTGTAACACCCAGATACCTACCTCTGTGTCAGGAACATTTGCTAGTACCAAAAATGTCTCTACCTCACTCTCTGAAAATTAGTAGAGAGAATAACGAAAATATCCTGGATCTCACGGACATGAATATTTTAGCTGGAGGCTGTATTTCCCTCTGTACAAGGAAAATACACGCACATCACTGGTCATTATTTGGTTGTACATGGATAGGGTGATTTATATAAACATGTATTGGTTAAAAACAATCAGTTGTACCCCGAAACATTGGGATCTTTTATGCACCATTTTCTTTATTAAATAATTTTTTGATACGTTGATCAATCTCTGCAAGTATTCATCTCTACCAAGCAGGTCCCGGTGCAATGCTGCATTGAGAGGGTGGGTGCCGGTACACCCCCTATATATATATATATATATATATATATATATATATATATATATATATATATATATATATATATATATATATATATGGGGCACCCAATAGTGCAGTATCATTTATTTAAAATAACAATAATAGTCATTTTTAAGTAAACGATACAGCACTATTGTGTTTTAGATGGAGATGCTTTGAGGAGCCTGCGGGAATTGGGATCAACAGAGGGGAGCAGCAGTCAAAAAAATTCATGGACAAGTGCATTTTCTGACACTGAGGAACAGTGTCTGTGTGTAATTGGACTTTTGGTGTCAGCGCACCTATATAAATTGTTTATCCAAGTCCAGGGAAGAAATATATTAAGATGGCAATTGTATTTCAAATGTGATGTTGCTATGAGCAATTGATTGATTGCCCATAGCAACATCACATGTGAAATCCAACTCCCATCTAATATAACCCCCCCCCCCCCCCCCCCATGTTTATTTCCTATTATGGATATGAAACATTATTTGTGTATTTGTTTTCTGCTGAAGCCTTTTTTTATGTGACACATTTCTATCATAATATCCTTAGGCTCTCTACAAAAAAATAGTGAAGGACTCCTTGTTTGTTCAGATGTACTGTATGTGGCTGTACATTGGTATTGAGCTGTTTTTTGCTGCCGGCTTTAATATCATCTTGGGGCTCAGGAAATGTAATTGTGCTTTATTTGCCAGTTGTGAGTTTATTTTTCTAGTTAAGGGGATTATTTGCACCTGTGTGCATGACGAGCCATCTGGGGTCTCAGAAGTAGGGTTTGTTAAGGAGATCTGTTGCTTAATCTGTAGTTGCACAGCAGATTTTTGTTGTTTGTTTTTAAATGAAAGCCTTTGATGTTCACATATTTCCCATTTGATAATAAGAAGTTGTTTTTTCAGTCTAAAAAGGCAATATGATGTGCAAATGTTCTTCCTGTTTTATTTTGAAAGTAAGTAGGACTGAATGAAGGAGTCATCAAATTAATTTATTGAGCAGATTAGAATTAGTAGTCTTGATTGTGGGTAAGAATTTTGCAAACATCTAACAATTCCTTAACTAGAATAGGTTTGTTTTTCAAATAAAACATATACATATATAAAGTGAATCTGGTAATCTCCCCATTTTATTAGAGATCCGGTCCCTGACTGTGCACTTGCAGGGCAGCCATCAGATGTGGAACCTGGGAATGACAAAATAGGCAACCTTCACTATGGTGCATAATATTTGATAGTGGAGTTTAATACTTATGGCAGTATGTCATACTGGGGTCTCTGTGGGGCATACTATTAATGATAGTTTTTTTTACGTATAGTGGAGACACTGTGGGGAATAACATTGATACTGTGGAAATTGTGCAGGCACACTATGGGGCATAATATTAAATGGGATGCAGTTTAAATCCCGGCGGTCGGGATCCCGGCGTTCAGAATCCCGACCGCCGAAATCCCTACACTTTCTCCCTCCGTGGGTGTCCACGACACCCCTGGAGCGAGAATAAATTAGCGTGTCGAGCGTAGCGATCCACGTCCCCCCCCTTGTCGGGATTTCGGCGGTCGGGATTCCGGCGTCTGGATTTCGAACGCCGGGATCCCGACCGCCGGGATTTCATACTGAATCCTATTAAATACTGGGGGAATTGTGTTGCATAGTTGCTGCACTGGGCGGCACATTGTTACTACTGGGGACATTGTATGGCATAGTAAAAGTACCATGGGTTATTGTATTACCCCTTAAGTGGTAATCCCGAGACTTTTCCGGGCTGTGCCTCAGTGTCCCATCTGACAAGCCCGGAAAACTCTTGTTATTGCCAATGTTTAGAGCTGGTCAATGCTGCTGAGTTCAATCGCTGAACTCAGGCAGCTTCAGTGCTGCCTGGCTCCCTCTACTATCCACGCCTCCTCCTCCCTCATCCTCCCCCCTCCCCCCAGCTTTTCTTTGCAAGTCTCCAGCGCCGGCTAATGACATCCCGGGTCGCCGTATGCAGGGACGTGGCGCCAGGGTGTAGGGCCGGGCAGCGTATGACATAGTGTTCAGCGGCGCTGCCCGGCCCAGGGGGACACAGTGGTGTTTTTTTAGGTAACGCTCCCCCTAAAAAACTCGCCCAGTGGGGAGCGATACCTTAAAAAAAAACATCACTGAAGGGGTTAATACTCAGGCCATTATGTAGAATAGTATGGACATTGTATGGAATAGCATTAATACTGTGAGCATTGTGTGGCAAATTTGTGGACACTATACTGTATTCTCACACATTGCTATAGGGGAGAAAGACAGGGTCGGTAAAGGCATACTGTATATTGTTATGGGGCAGAGGCAATGTGTAAAAGAAAAGGAGAATACAGAGCAGAAAGCTGAAACTCCATTCCTGATGCAATTTGTAGATGGTGGTGTCGCCAGGGCTACCATCAGAACTTGTGGGCCCTCCCGACATGCCTGGAAGCATGATTACAGTCATGGCAAAATGCCCCCTTGTGGTGGCTATGGTGTATTATCAGCAGTGCATTGCTGTTGTTAATCTGGTATAGTTTATGCATGGACTATCAGTAGTTACCATTTATATTAATAAAGGGGCGCAGACCATGCACTCTGTAATGGTTAGTCAAGCCTCTGCGCATCTGGCCACACCCCTATAGATGGGCCCCTGGCACTGCTTTCTCACAGTGGGCCTTTCAAATCCTAGTCCAACACTGCATGTAAGTACTTCAATGTGTTTGGTCAGTCATGGGATTGATCATTTGTTTTGTAGGAACAGATAACCAATTAGCCAAATGATGTGAAGATGGAATAGCAGGTGATGTAAATACTTCTATGAAATTATTGAGTACTTATAGGAGTGCCAGTAAATTTTCATTTTGAAACACATTATTGCAGAAATTATAAAATATAACCATTACAGGTATATGCAACTGTGGCTTTTGATTGGTTTTACAGGTTCAAATTTCTCTTCTCAGCATCACATGACCAAAATTTCCACATTGGACTGTTGGTCAACTAACCGAACCTTGAGCAATAAATAACTTCATAAAGCATTTGGATTTCAAGTATGAATAGCAAAGACATTAACAATTAAACTAAAATATTTAAGGCAAATCAGAAATTAGGAACACAGGGGGTCATTCTGTCTCATTTGCTCGGATGCAAATTTTCATTCTTGCGAGTGACCCAGATCCTGCCTTGCGAATGGTGGTACGCTGGCCCACCATTCACAAGACGCCTATGTTCACACTGGCTGTGAATGTGTGGTTTACATAAACATCCCTTCGCATGCCACTGGGACCCTCCCACATCTTTCAATGGTCGGTGACCGCTGCCCCACTCTCCACCTTCCCTTCATTCGCAAGCAGGGGCAGGCTGGGCCGGGGGGCAGAGTGCCATATGCCCCCCGGGCCGCTTACCCACCCACTGGCTGCGGGCCGTGCTGCGGCTGGATCAGCTTCTCCAGCCCTCCTGCACTGGCCGCGGCTTACAGAACACGGCCGCGGCTACAGGAAAATGGCCGCCGGCCCCCTGCACTGAGGACATGTTCTCAGTGCAGGAGGCCGGCGGCCATTTTCCTGTAGCCGCGGCCGTGTTCTGGAAGCCGCGGCCAGCGCAGGAGGGCTGGAGAAGCTGATCCAGCCGCAGCACGGCCCGCAGCTACCGAGTGGGTAAGCGCTCTCCCCCCCCCTCCCTCACCCCAGCATATGTGTTTCTGTCACTGTGGGGGCATATCTGGCACTGTGTGGGGGCATATCTGGCACTGTGTGGGGGCATATCTGGCACTGTGTGGGGGCATATCTGGCACTGTGTGGGGGCATATCTGGCACTGTGTGGGGGCATATCTGGCACTGTGTGGGGGCATATGTGTATCTGGCACTGTGGGGGGCATATCTGGCACTGTGGGGGCATATATGTATTTGGCACTGTGGGGGCATATGTGTATCTGGCACAGTGGGGCATATGTGTATTTGGCACTGTGGGGGCATATGTGTATCTGGCACTGTGGGGGCATATGTGTATTTGGCACTGTGGGGGCATATGTGTATCTGGCACTGTGGGGGCATATGTGTATCTGGCACTGTGGGGCATATGTGTATTTGGCACTGTGGGGGCATATCTGGCACTGTGGGGGCATATGTGTATCTGGCACTGTGGGGGCATATGTGTATCTGGCACTGTGGGGACATATGTGTATCTGGCACTGTGGGGGCATATGTGTCTGGCACTGTGGGGGCATATGTGTATTTGGCACTGTGGGGGCATATGTGTCTCTGGCACTGTGGGGGCATATGTGTCTCTGGCACTGTGGGGGCATATCTGGCACTGTGGGGGCATATGTGTCTTTGGCACTGTGGGGGAATATGTGTCTCTGGCACTGAGGGGGCATATGTGTCTCTGGCACTGTGGGGGCATATGTTTCTCTGGCACTGTGGGGGCATATCTGGCACTGTGGGGGCATATGTGTCTTTGGCACTGTGGGGGAATATGTGTCTCTGGCACTGTGGGGGCATATGTGTCTCTGGCACTGTGGGGGCATATGTGTCTCTGGCACTGTGGGGGCATATGTGTCTCTGGCACTCTGGGGGCATATCTGGCACTGTGGAGGAATATGCGTATTTGGCACTGTGGCAGAATATCTGGCACTGTGGCGGCATTTGTGTCTGGCACTGTGGGGGCATATGTGTATTTGGTACTGTGGCGGAATATCTTGCACTGTGGGGGCATATCTGGCACTGTGGACATCACATTGTGCGGTGTAATGGGCATCATGGTATGGGGCGTAATGGACATTACGGTGTGGGGAGCATTGGGTAATTGCCATCACCGTATGGGGTGTAATGGGCATCAAGGTGTGCAGCATAATGTGTAATTAGCATCACAGTGTGCGGTGTATTGAGTAATTAGCATCGCAGTGTTGGGCGTAATGTGTAACTGGCATCATGGTGTTCAGCATAATGTGTAATTGGCATTACGGCATGTGGCTTTATGTGTAATGGGTATTACAAGGTTCGCTAAAATGTGCAATCTGCAGGTACACAATACAATCATGGTACAGGCAACGCCCCTTATGATAGGCCACGCCCCTAATTTTTCAGCGCGCCTACGGCGCGCAAAAGCATTCCTTCCAGCGATGACTTGGCTGATTATGGGCCAGTGCTCTGGACTTGCCCCCTAGGCTAAAAGTTGCCAGCCAGCCCCTGTTCGCAAAGCATGGGTGCATGCACCCAGCGATCAGTTTGGTCAGCATGGATGCATGCACCAAGCGCATGCACATGAGAAGAAATGCACATGAACAATGCAAAAACACCGCCCCCGTGCGAACGCATACAGGCCTGTGAAGGGATTAAGGTCCACAGTGCATATATACACTTACTGTATATGTGGGGGCGATGAAATGGCTTGTTTTTATTTTTCATTGCGGTTTTGTCAGTATTACCCCGATACTATCTCACCTGTATTTGTATCTCTTCCCCATGTGTTTCTATCTCTTCCCCAGTCCTGTGGGCTCAAGTTTATTTTCATAGTGACAGCTTATATTTCTGCAAGGTAAAAATAAATCTCTGAGTGTATATTCGTGCAGTGGGGAGCTTAGAGTGGAAACTTTAATGGAATTGATGATGATTATATGTTCTTTCTGTAGCCATGTGTAAAACAATGGAAATGTATAAATAAAATATAATAGATAAAATCAATAAATAGCATTTAATAAGAAAGTCTGCTTTTCCTGTCACAGGAGAGAAATCCAGCTGTCAAAAAAAGGTGCTTATAAAAGTGCCCATCTGACTGGCCTAAGGCTAGCTTTTTAATTGCAAATAAAAACAAACATCTCACATAAAGGTATAGCACTTTTATTAAACTTTCTCTCAGTGGATGTCAGACAACATTTCTACATCGGTTGAAAAGAAGAAAAACATAGCTGTAATAAAGGAATGTATACCTAGTGCTATGGAAAGAAATCCTCTTTACTTATTTATTCAAAGGAGGAAAAAAGTATGTTGTCATAGAAATAATGGGTACTGTTTACCTAGAACGGCACCCACGATCTTTATCGCGGGTATCTTGCCGCAAATCGCAGGCATCGCATGCATCTTATGTGTTTGTAATGTTAAATTACCTTCCAATCAACCAGATCAACCCAATGGACCCGATTTTACATAGGGAACAATGTTAAATAGCCCCCAGACCACAAATTGAATTGAATAACCACGCTGAAGTGTGAAATGCCCCTCCCCCCCTTGTTAACGTCACCCTGCAGTCAACATCATCCCGAAGCGTGGCGAGGGGCAGCGGTACGTGTCCTCCGACCTTTTCATACCCCCACTATCCACTTCGGCGTGGAGTTGAGAATAGAAAGTGTGGCGAGCGTAGCGAGCCACAGAGCCCGAAGCGTGGCGAGGGGACGCGTATACCTGTGAACATTGTTCCCTATGTAAAATCGTGTCCATTGGGTTGATCTGGTTGATTGGAAGGGAATTTAACATTGTTCCCTATGTAAAATCGGGGCCATTGGGTTGATCTGGTTGATTGGAAGGGAATTTAACATTGTTCCCTATGTAAAATCGGGGCCATTGGGTTGATCTGGTTGATTGGAAGGGAATTTAACATTGTTCCCTATGTAAAATCGGGGCCATTGGGTTGATCTGGTTGATTGGAAGGGAATTTAACATTGTTCCCTATGTAAAATCGGGGCCATTGGGTTGATCTGGTTGATTGGAAAGGAATTTAACATTGTTCCCTATGTAAAATCGGGGCCATTGGGTTGATCTGGTTGATTGGAAGGTAATTTAACATTGTTCCCTAAGTAAAATCGCTACAATCGCACCCATCGCATCGCAGGCCACTATAATGGCATGCGATGTACATGCGATCAATGCGATGGGCGCCGTGCTAGGTAAACAGTACCAAATAATGACAATAGACTAGCAGCATTCCTCCCTGTTTGTACACCCGGTGCTGTATTGACAGCCTTTGTGACGTTTATGCATGCACCAGGAAAAGGGGTTGAGGCCTTAAGGGTTGGTACCATGGCCTTGTGGCCCTAATCCTCATTTGTTGTCACTGTGGGATATGGGGGATGCAGTCTTTCTCAGAGAATGCCTTGGCTGCAGTGCTGGCTCCCACAAAGGGAAAGGACCCGGATCCAGTTACGGTGCTGGAGTCTGCTCTGTGATGTCACTCCCCTAGTGACGCCACTGGCCTACAAACACATAGTATCATTGTTGTTTTGCTACAGAATCAACAATAGGTGTAAATGGTGGCTACCAGCCAACCTATTGCTGACAGTTAAAGCACAGTGGCACTCAGGGTGAGATGTTCTTAGCCTTAAAAAGTGATAAAATGGAGAGTGATAAACCCCCAACCAATCAGCACCTACCTGACATTTCTCAAACACAGTCAGTGGCATGGCAGTTAAGAGCTGATTGGCTGGTGGCCATTTTATCACTTTTTGAGCTTAGTATATCTGGCCCTTAGTGTAAAAAAGTCATGGCTTCTGCACCATAGTACTTTGTATGTAGATACACACTCATTTGCAAACAGATATACTGTACAAATGTCACATATTAAATAAATCAGTGCAGTATCATGAAGCAGTTTTGTTTCCTCACATTGCAGTTTGGGCTACTTGAGGACTGAGGTTGAGAACCACTGTCTAGGTTAATAGGTAGAATTGTATTAGTTGCTCTTGGCAACATCCCATCTTAAATAGAAATCCCATCTTAATAAGTCTACCCTGTAAATGGAAAAAACATATGAGTACACTTACCCTGGAGAGTGGGAGTAGCACAAATTCACCTGCACCATAAATAAATGTGTTTTGGGAAGGAATAGACACTTGTGCCACCACTTACAATACTAGGCAAGTCAAACACAATGATATATAATAAGAGAAGGAAGGGAGACAGGTAATGCCTATACATATCAAATAGTGGTATAAAAGTCTATGCTGTTACAAGGGTACGCTGTATCAAGTTTTATTGTTTTTCCTCATATATGGCGGGATGTACTAATGGCAAAATATAGGCAAAATTCTGAATATTTACAGAGATTCTACTGCATTTCCCATATGTAAAGGCTTGTACCCAATGTATAGATGATATTGCCTAATAGAAGCCTATAGACTGATTTTTGCATAACTCATTGAGAGTCACCCAACAGCGGCACATACGCAGAAGGCCCCCGGAAGTGTCCTCATCACAAAGGACAGCTCTTGTCTTAAGAGCTGTTCTTTATGGTTTTATTTGGAATTGTTCATTCATAAGACAATACTAAACATCGCTATACTGTACATGTGATAAGTGATCGGAGGTATTGCTTTCAAAATGAGATGCTTGATGCATACCACCCATAGTATTTAGATTGGATTCACCCCCTTGAACTTACACTCTGACACGCTCCTTTGGAACTGCTTGGATTGATCCAGTGCAGCAATGATTGAATGCAGTATGGGTACTTGTTTCCTAGAATGGCCACAGTCGTTACTACTCGTGTACCTTAAGTTAAGGTACACGAGTAACGTGATGGACCCGATTTCCTTTGAAATCTGGTACATTTTGCCGGCAAAGGCAAAATCACGTTAATCGCGTCGGTCGCGTGCTTTAACATGGCACGCGACGCGACCGATGCGATTTTGCCATAGGGTTCAATGTTAAAATATTTTTAACATTGCAATCGCGTTGATCGCGTCGGTCTTGTGCCATTATAATGGCACAAGAGGCAATGGACACGATTAACTACATTTTACATAGGAAACAATGGGAAATGGCCCAATATGGGCCATTTCTCAGGTTATATGCCCCGTCATGGGTATTAATTAATGCCCCCAAATTGTGAATGGCAACCCACGATTGACGCCAACCCGAAGCGTGGCGAGCATAGCGAGCCCGCGAGGGGCGGCGGTACGCGTCCTCCAACTTTTTCATACCAATATTATCCACGTCGGCGTGGGGTTGAGAATATAAAGTGTGGCAAGCGCAGCGAGACACCGAGCCCGAAGTGTGGCGAGCGCACGCGTATACCTGTGAAGATATGCGCGTGCGCTCGCCACGCTTCAGGCTAGGTGGCTCGCTGCGCTCGCCACACTTTATATTCTTAACTCCACACTGACGTGGATAATAGGGGTATGAAAAGGTCGGAGAACGCGTACCGCCGCCGCTCGCCACGCTTCGGGTTGGCGTCAATCATGGGGTGCCGTTCACAATGGGGGCATTTGAGCCATCAGGGGGGTTAAAATTGGGGTATGGGGACAATTTTACATTGAATCAATGTGAAATCGGGTCCATCGCGTCAGTCGCATCGCATGCGATTTGGTCTCATGCGATGCGATCGACGTGATTTTTCCGACCCGATCAAAATCGGTGTGGCCGTGCTAGGAAACAAGTACCGCAGTATGTTTATGTACTGAATGAGTTTACAGTGTGACATTGGAGATACAGTATTATTAGTAAGAAAACATTGCTGATATGTTCTACCAACAAATTGTCGTTGATCTACTGTATACTATATGCGTTTCTTGCAATTTGGATATTGGCAGAAAATGGGAATAAAAAAGTGAAATATATAATGTAACAATATAAAATTTAGGGAAAAGTGTCATTTTGAGATATTCAAAAAGGGAGGATACAATACGTATCTATAGGCACTGTCTTTAGCTGCTGCTCAAGAGGGATTTGTGGGGACCCTCTGAAAATACTGAAAGTGAGAAAACAAGGAGGGTTGATTCATTTTTACAGCGAGTTCGAAAAAGCCCATGTGTGGGGGAGTGACTGGAGCATATGAGCCTGGTCTTCTATGACCGTTATATAAACAATATTTTTATTATTTGGGACAGGGATTTTACTTTGGCACATATTTTTGTCACTCCACTCAATCACAACACATTTAATTTATCTTTCACCTTCACATATGATAAAGAGAAAATTTATTTTTTGGATTTATCTCTAAGTATTTTGAATATTTACTTTCAATTATATCAAGATTGTTGACACTCAATAATTTTTACACTTTAAAAGTGCCCATCATAAATCACTTTACACTTTAAAAGTGCCCATCATAAACCTTGGAGAACAAATATACACAAATGGCAGAAACTGCACCCTGGAGAAGACTTTCAACAACCAAGCAGAACAAATGTTGACAGCATTTTGTAAAAGAGGATATCCGGAACATATCCTCAGTAAAGCACTCTCTGAAGTTGGCTCCCTAGACAGACAGTCCCTTTTAGAGAATTCCATTAAGAGACCAGAGGTGGATTCTCAAAACAGAGAATTACCAGAGAATTACCTGACTGTCAATACCTGACTGAGGGTTAACTCGCCAACCGAAATATGGGGAGGACATCTGCATATTTATCCCACTTACGTTTATAAGATATACAGCAGTGGTTTCATTTGCCAATCATAAGATGGCGGGCACCACTTCAACCCAAACCTGCCATCCAGACAGAAAACAATAGATACATCCGCCAATCACAAGAAGGCAGGCGCTATTCCAACACACACCCGCCATCCAGCTAGAACAAACTGACAATCACGGAAGTGCAGATGACGCACTTCCGGATACCAGTGTAGTGGTGCTCCGTGTGTTTAATAACGGACACGGAGACAATCAATTATATCTGGAAGCCAGACTCTCTCTGGGTGACTGATGCTAGCCTCCCCATCACAATAAGAATGTTTATTAATTAACTTTGAGCACATAAACAGTTTCTCAATGTTCTCTATGTAATGAACTTCCTGATCATGTGTCAATAATAAAGTCATGTGACCCACAGTTCCCAATGTTTTACTGTGTGGTTATCTTTATATTGCATAAATTTAGCAATTTATAAATGGGATTGCCATCTATGTGTTTTTATTTAATGTATTATTGATGTTTATATTTAGTTCTATTCATATGATAAAAGAAAAATCTGATGGTGCATGAGGTCACTTCCTGCTCACCTGGAACCACCCACCCAATTAAGTAGGGTATAAATTCTGGTCCAGTGGGACCTAGAGACACACACTGCTCCTGAGGAAGGTGCCATCTGGGCACCGAAACGCATTGAGCCATTCTTCCACCTTCTGTTCCGGACCAGCACTCCAAAGGACAGCACGGGACCCTGCCGTCTCCACCTTTTCCTGGGAAGTGTTATTCACCCATTATGGACCATCCAAGATGGTATGTATATCGACCAGATCAGGGTAACCTATATTCCTAGCTGGGTATAATTCCGGAACTATATCTACTTCTAAACCAATTCTCAAGTTGACCCAATTACACCAATAGAGATTGGAGATTTCAAAGGCCTCACTAGAGAACAGATCCAGAGTGGAGCATTTCTCCCTTTCCTCACAAAGCATGCAGCATTGTTTTGTTGCAACACTGATCAGTTTTTTAAAACTATCATATCATTCATGCTTGTTTTATTTATATTTTCAGTTTTTGTAATCTTGTTTTTATGGTTTTGTGTGTACATTAATTGTTAAACCTAATTTTATAACTGTGGTTCTCTCAGTGAAGCCCAGTGCTGCTCAACCCTCCTCCTTGAGATATGTTGTTCTTACTGCAACAGAACTAAGGTGCAGTATTGAGATTTATTTCTCTTATATTCTGGTTAAGTCTACAGATCTGAGTTTTTCTTCAACCATTGGATATAAGATCTACATTTCTTATTCTCCAGAGCCCCCACAGAGAAGTTACACATCTTGAGAGACTTCTCACCTTTCCTTTTGTAGAACACAGTCTCATCTCTGATATTGATTGTTGCTGCCATCTCAATACAAAGAAAACCATGTGTGAAGATAGGAAGGAAAAAATATTTGAAATCTGCTGTAGCTTCTTCTACAATAGAAATAAAAAACAGCAATTGTGTACAAATAAGTAATACGATAATATTTTGATCCTGGTACATTATGCATTTTGACTGCTCTTTATCTTTCTCTGTATATTATTTACCTCAGATATTTGGATATATAGAGGGGATATTCAATTGGTGCAAATTCTTCGCTCTACACAAAAAAATCAGTGCGTTTCGTCATTTGCTAGGTACAGTTTCGATGCAACCTATTTAATTAAAGTGCTTTTGGTGACAAATTTGGCTTGTGCAAAAAACATTTTCAGGTGAAATTGTGGCATCTTCACCCAGTTTTTAGTGATTTTTTGCCCTTGCCAAAAAATACAATGAAAAGGCATGGTCGTAATGCAATGATGATGGGGATTTTAAAAGATACATACTTTTTTTTTTTTTTATATTCCCATGTGATAATGCAATCAAAACTATTATTAACATTTATAACCTAAGAATACATAAAAATGGGCTGAAGATTATAATGCCAACAGATTTGCTATATTTGGGAGCACTGGAAGTGTTGCAAGTGGCTAACATTTTAAGGATATTTGCAGCTGATATGAGTAGTTACTGGCATTAGAATGATTGTTTTTATTTAAACACAAATCAAATGCAGGTGGTATATATATTGACTGATAACGCATATAGATATGATTAATAACGATTAGATATGATTGATAACCCAAACTTATATATATTTACTTTATAACCTTTAAATATAACGGCAACGCTGAAATGATTGCACACCAACACAACCTTGTTATAAAATGTATGACAATGCTTTACTTAAAAAAAAAGCTTCATTACAGGTATTTGCAAATGCTGACTAACACAAGAAACATAAAATTGATTAGCCAATACTCAAACAGTAATTCTAAATCAAATCAAAATGGAAACATTTCAAGGACAGTGATCAGCCATGATCCTTCATAGTTACCTCCAGCCCCCCCCCCCCCCCCCCCCCCGTGCTTGCTTGTTCTTTCTTAACTGCCTCCTCTTCTCTAACTCTGATATTTAAACCTAAATCACATTAATTAATTACTCATAAGCATTGAGTCTTATTGGAAAGCTCTGCTTTCAATCATGATGTCATAATTAACCCAACACCCAACTTCTTTGTTACTAGGCAAAGATTCAGTGGCCTCGGAGTCTACGCATGTGTGGGCCTGTTCCCATATTATTAAGTTTGTGGAGACTAGCTTTCTGTCCTTGCTCCATTATACTGTCAACATCACTTTCTTAAGCTTCTAAAACCAAAAACAATTCTCTATAAGAAATAACCTTTACAGCACTATTCTGAATGATCAGCCATTTTATAATGTTATTATGCAAGTCATGATTGCCAAAATGGTTGCTGCTTCTAACAAACACCTGCGGCGTGGCACAAATGGTAGGCCTCATACGCCGTGGTTAGTACCTTGTGCAACAAGCTAACGCCACCTGCAGCAATAAATAATAATATTTGATAAAACAGAGTATAACAAAAGCATTATTTCTGTTTTAACAGACTAATGGGCCTAATTTTGAATAGCATGCAGCATAGGTACATGTTGGGTATCCCTTATCCAAAATGCTCAGGACCAGAAGAATTTTGGATAAGGGATTATTCCGTATTTCAGAATATTTTTATATTTCAGTGATGTATCTTGAGGTATCTTGCATTTATGTTGTACAAACACACCAAACATATGAAATACACACAAATATATTGTATTTGTGCATAAAACAAGGTTTCAAAACATGAAACTAAGTTTGTGTACAATCTCAGGCACCGAATTTAAATACCAAGCAATCATTATCTTGCACATATTTAGTGCCAGGTACATATCATGTCGTCAGTAGTGCTGTTATAGATGTCCCCAGTAGTGCCAGTTACATATCATGTCCTCAGTAGTGCTGTTATATATCATGTCATCAGTAGTGCCAGTTACTGTACATATCATGTCATCAGTAGTGCTGTTATAGATGTCCCCAGTAGTGCCTGTTACATATGTCCTCAGTAGTGCTGCTATATATCATGTCATCAGTAGTGCCAGTAACTGTACATATCATGTCATCAGTAGTGCTGTTATAGATGACCCCAGTAGTGCCAGTTACATATCATATCCTCAGTAGTGCCATTGCAGATGTCCCAAATAGGTTTTAACATAATTTTTTCCCCACTTTCTGGAATGTATGGTTCTCGGAATAATTTGGATAACGTATATTTCAACCTACTCAACCTGTATAAAGTCACCTGGCTTTATACCTATGCTGCTCCAAACACAGTACAAATAGATTATTTTCTAAACTAATCTCACATCATTGATGTTACTCGTACAATGACGGAGCTGGTTATTTATTGATTTCTGTACTAATTTTACTGGATCCCCATATGGTACATGCATTTTTTTGACTGTACTCTCAAAGGTGCAGTTGATGTTATGGGAGGGTCAGGCCATGACAGTGGAGGAAGGCTCTGTTTCATACTAATAGCTGCTTACTCGGATGTTTAGACATTGACCCTGCAGACATTGACGCTGATTGTTGAAGACCCACCATCTCTGGTGCACCATAGGGAAAGCCTGAAACTAGCATCACACCTGTGCCTTTGCTAATGGGTGCTAGTGTGGACACCGCTGCTTCCATCTCTCTACATCAGGCATTTAATAACTGAATTTATGAAGAAATATCCTAGCATTAACCAGAGAAATTGTAATTGTACAAAATATAGTCACTTTTTTATGTTTACATAGAGGTGAGGAAAAAAGATGTCTTTACATTTTGAATGCATAACATGCCTAGCTTGTCTGTCCACTGATATAATGTTAATAACTAGAAATATTCAAACTTGTCTAACACTTATTATATTTTTACACACTATCTTTCTTTGTAGAAATCTGATGTGTTCATTGCGTGCCCATCAATTTTTACTTAAAAAAATATTATTCCTCAAGAATATCGAGCTCTTCTGCCCACACCGCAACTGTAATGTTCCACCTTTATAGAGGCATCAGTGGTGTCTGAAAATGAGAAAAATCACCTATGTAATAATTTTTCTATTTAAAAAAGAAGTGTGTGTTTCTTGTAGATAGACAATAAATGTATACTAATGTTTGGCTTTTATCATTTTAAGCAATGAGGTTTGCTCACAATCATGTACAACTGTTTAAAGACTTCAAATTGATGTTGGTACATGTCTGCAGTAATATATAACAGACAGAATATAATTTGTGTTCTAGGTAACATAATCACCTCCGCTACAGACAAACTAAGCAAAATACAAGGGCAGCCCCTTTCTCCCAAATGCAATATGTTCTAGGGAATCAGAAGAGGATTACAAAAATTCACAAAAAAAAAGGATATAAGGTCCTAATCTATGGACCTTATTCAGGTCCGTTCACATCTAGCCTGCGTTTGCATGGGGACCGATGTTTTGTTTAAGGATAATATTAAGGGCAATATCCAATTAATAATTGGCTCACTGAAGGCTATCCTATTAGCCCCAATAAGCTGGAACATGCACAGGCAAACATAGCAGAATCTACGGATGTCAGCTGCCCACCCATTTCCTCCCCAGTGTGCACGCACATGCAAGAGCTACCCTACATATGCATGCACCTTCCACATCTTTCAATGGTCGGCAACCATCGTAAGATGTGAGAGGTTCCCCCTGCCCTGCGAATGGATGTTACTATGTAACATCCATTCACAAGCCCATGCGAGCAAGTCGCCCTTACAAATGGATAGCGGCAGCCAACCATCCGCAAGGCAGGGTTTTGGTGGACTTGCAAATTCGCAGCCTTGCGAATCAACCAGAATAACCCCCTATGTCTCTATGCAAATACAATTGCAATTTTGTAGGATTCTGCAGTTTTTTTAATTTATAGCAACCAATCAGATTCATTCTGTTTGTCATCCTAGGTAACATAGTTTATATAATCTGATTGGTTGCTATTGGCAACATCCCATTTTTTTTTTTATTTTAGAAGCTTTTGTAAATTTACCTCTGTTCTGGGAGATTACATGGAGAGAAATAAAGTTTCAGCCAATCAGCTTCTGTCATTTTACAGGCTGTGTTTGAAAAATGGCAGAAGCTAATTGGTTGGAACTTTATCTCTCTCCACTATATATTTCCAAGCTTTTATAAAACCCTTTCATACATACCTACATCTGAACATTTCTTCTCTCATGGAATTAATTCATAATTAGACATTAATACTCCATATGGAGTTTGAACATTTTCTGCCAAACCATTAGCTCACCATAACTTGGAGGATTACTGTTTTTCTGTACACCTTTTTAGGATCATGCTTTAATTTTTATATTGGCACTTATTTATACCATTGTTGAGTCTAACATTAAGATTTTTCGAAGAAGCAAGTTAGATTATCGGATGTCAACTTAATAAAACATTACTACAACAAATACAGTATGTTCACTTTAAAATGATTGGGCAGATACCCAAGAGATTATATTTGGGTAGAAGTTGCCACATAGAGGGGCAGATGTACTAACCCCCCCCCCTCTTAGCACCTCTGAAATAATGGGTCCCGCTTCTCCTGCATAACAAGTAGAAGAGGTCACCCGTTATGAGGAGATGTATGATCCCCACCCCCAGCCAATAAGGAGAGCCGTTATGTTCAATGTTTACGGCTCTCCTTATCGGCTCCCTGGCACCCCGTGCATGCGCACTCTCCTTCTCTCTCCCCTGTCCGGCTCTAATGTGCATGCGCGAGATCTCCTGCGTAGCCCAAGCCAGTAGCAGGGCTAGCGTCATCCCCGCAGTGGGGGATAAGACAACGCTAGCCCTGAGCTGGGGGGGATTGCAAGGGACAGCCCCGCCAAGCGTAACTCGGTGGGCTGTCATTAGCGCACAATAGGTGCGCTAGTATAATACACTGGGGAAAATATAATCCCCCCAGTCAACCAGCGCTAAGTGCATTTCTGCACTTAACACTGGTTCATATATCTGCCCCAGAGTATCTTTATTCCCATGTATCAGTAGTAACATGCCAGAAGGATCTTGACATATACTAACTCAATAGTCCCAAATCATTTACATTAGGATCTTTTGTTTTGCCAGATGTACTTTCATCATATTAAAAAAACCCTGTAGCTATGAAGTAGGGAAAATGAATGATGTGAAATGTACGGACTACAGTGCAATCTGGGAGGTTTTGTCCTTCTCCGTAAAATGCTATTAAGAACAAAGTCACAATAGTGCATTAGCCTCAGCATATAAGTAATGGATGGAATCCTGAGGTAAGAAGGCTATAATTGCCTCTTATGATTTTGCTGGAAACAGTGGCCCTGAAGAGGTCTTAACAACCAGCATAATCCTTGTCAACAAAGCCCTGGCAAGTGATTAGAAAATCAAAATCATGATGTAGCACATATTAATTGTGTATAGTATAAATGAAAGGCTCTCTTGCATCAATACGAATGGTAGCTCTTTTAACTGTTGGATTTTATCCAAACAGATCATACCTTTACTATATAATTCATGTAATTACATTTATTTTGGTTGTTAGACTTATTGATATACCATACAACAAAAGTACTGTAATGCTATTCTAATATGTTGCAGAGTTCCATTAAATTTAGCTTTACACAAGGCAATAAATACCAGTTTTCTTTTAAAGAGAGTAATTATGAATACACACCTTCATTTGGAGATTACCGTAGGTGTTGGCAGTTGTTACTGAACACATACCATACCTATAACCCTTTGGTAACTAAGAGTAACAGCAACATGTCTTATTTGTAGTATTTTGTGTAATACAACTTTTATTATCTACCAGAATATAAAGCGTTAGAAGATTGAGGGCAGTATCCAATTAATAATTGGCTCACTGAAGGCTATCCCATTAGCCTCAATAAGCTGGAACATGCAAAGGCAAACCTAGCCAAATCTATGAAAGCAGCCCTGTTCTCAGTGAACCTTTGTGTTTTCAGAACATATGTTTTGTATCAGGTGATCTAATTGTATAGTCCGATAAAAAAGGTGGTGAAACTTCAGGACAGTAGCTATTTTTTTTTTTATCACAATGTTTTTATTGGGGGGTTTTGTATACTACCCTAAGAGTATATAGTGAAATGTTGCAATGTAAGAAAGCAGATATACTGTGAAGTACAATCTGTGGACATATTTAGAGTTTGGGGCATGTGCCCCAGATCAACTCTAAAACCAGTGTATAAATAAATCTGTTATATGAAAAAAAGCAGCATTGTAAGGTTATTTAGTTGAAACCTGGACTGGAAAACCATTTATAGTCTTTTATAGTACATTAATTATATGATGATTATTATTGAGTGACTTTTTGGTCATTATATTTTTTAGCCTAAGAAGAAATAGATAGTAATCTGTAGTAAGCCATGGTGGTTATTACATATGGGCTGCAGGACTGCAGCCCCCCCCCCCCCCCCCCCCCGGTAAAATACACCACCACCTCAGTGTTATTGATGCCAGTTTCTTCACGGTGAATGGCAGTGACTTCCATTTGGAAAACCTACATGCCATTCACCACAATGACATGCAGTCCCATTGAGAGGTGTTCCCTCCCTCTGGTATTGCCAGAGTGCTGTCTTCCTGCAGAAAGCCACTCCCTGCCCTACCATGTAACCCTGGCCAGCTTCTGTGTGCTGCAGCCGACACAAACCATTTCTGCCGCCTAGATGTCGGAATTGTGCCCAAAGTCTGTTGCATAGCTGCTACTATTTTTCCAGCACCCCTGCTGTCTATGTACAGATCTGCTGCTCTACCCCTCCACCAGTGTGTTACATGGATAATGATCTATTCCCCCTGACTGTCTGTGGGCATGCTTATAATGTTCCCCTCCTCCCCAGTCTGTATTATGTTGTCTGCTTCATCTCCCAAATCTGTGTGCATGCCTCCTGCTTCAAGCCCCCCCCCCCCCCGTTTGATGCATGCCTGCTGCTTCACTCCATCTGTGTGCATGCCTGCTGATTCAACCCCCCAATCTGTGTGCATGCCTGCTGCTTCATCCCCACCAATCTGTGTGCATGCCTGCTGCTTCAACCCCCAACCTCTGCGCATGCCTGCTGCTTCATCCCCACCAAACTGTGTGCATGCCTGCTGCTTCCCCCCCTACTCCACACTTTTGTCAGATACAACTGAGTCTTTGTATCTGAATATGAAGTGCCACCATGCAGCTGCTGCTTTTTTTCCAAAACAATGGATGAGCACAGTCTTCTTTGCATTGTGTTGCGACAAAAATGCAATTTCAGCATAAAGATGCCCAGTGTTAGCAGGAACTTGCGGTTTAATCATGCCAGGCATCTGACATCCCAAAATGGATTGGAGTAATGCTTAATACACATTGTATAATATTTAGCCTGATCTATAATTCCTGGGGGTTGTTTGTTTAATCGCCCTCCTGGATATGCTGCAATTTCATGGCTGACCATTGTGTAGTTATATACAGCATGTCATGATACATTGGGCCGAAGTAAGATGCCTTTGTAGGGCTGCAAATTCACAGCCCTGCTGATTATTGAATGAATGTGTCTGCAAACGGTTCATAGTGTGCATGCACAAGGCCATCCTTTGTTGAAAAGAAACAATGGGTTTTCATTGCTGGCAGTACCCACCATGCTTGACAGATGGCCGGTGTTTGGGGCAGACACCAGGCCGTTTCTTTACAGTGTCAGGACAAAAAGCAGACAGACCTAAGCATTGGCAGGGAGGACCTCCAATGTCAGCGCCAGCCCCGGATCTGCTGTGGATTATTGCAGCGCCAAGTAAATCACAAGCTACTTGGCTGCTGCACACACATGGAGTAGGATATTTGATGGTGGAGCATTAGCGAATGGACTCGCCATTATTTACAACTGCTGCAATGACATTTGCAGCTGTGCACAAGGGTTGGTTTTCACTCTGGCAGGGTGATAGCAGCTAAATGATTGCTGGGCACCAAAAAGGAGCAGCACTGTGTCAACGGGTCTGAATAAGGCCCATTGTGTCATCATACAGCAGAGCATTAAGTGCATTGTGCATTGTTATTTTGCATCATAACACGGTGTGTGCCAAAATGATAACTTGAAAATCCATTGTTTTGGTTTCTGCGATGTATAAATTATATGAAGAACATACAGACAGGACTCTAGAACAAGATGGCTCTAGTTTGCAAAATACATTTTGTTATTATGGGACAGGCATATAATAGTTAGCTTATCATGTTGAGATGCACAGTGTGCCAAATGATTGTGAGTGTTTGTTGTGCTATGTTGAGTCTTTTCCATGCTATGCACAAGATCACACTTCTTAACTACCCTACTGTCAAGCACAGTTTTTTGCATGATTGATTATGATCTATATACCACCTTGAAGTAATGAAGGAACATCCAGCATGGAACCTATAGGGATTGCAATGAATTCCCGGTCTACTGATATAAATAGAAGTAACTTAAATTCAATCTATGGTATTCACTATCAAGGGGAATCAAATTCCTGGTATTGTGACTAATTCTTTATTACTGCCCTATTGACAAAACAATTATTTATTCATTACTGTCATTGCATTATTATTTTTTATAGTAAGCTATAATTATAATGTTATAATTATTTAAGAAAGCATAATATTACCGTATTATGTTATAGAATATAAATCTACCACTGTGCTATGGCATATATAAAACAGCATCAATCACAACATAATACAGTATTATTTGTATATTATGTTACATTATTGCTGTTACTGTATGTTTTGTTTTATTCTAAAGCTAAAACAAATCTAATATTTATAATCTCCAGGGAAAGGTAGGCACTCCTTTTACCATATAGTGGAATAATACTAGCACAACAGTCTAATTATATAGAAAGCACAAATATGGGTTGCAATCGACTGTGCAACAACTGTAGGACTTAGTCATCATCAACATAAACTTAATGATGTCTGCCATATCTATATGTATAGCAAGCTAACTACAGTACTCTTCACTACTACCCTACTCTACTATTCCACCCTCTGTCCTAGATTGATTTGATATTGTCATAGGTAACCAAAATTCTACATACTTGGTCTGGGCTGGACGGCAGATTATTCCACCCTCTGTCCTAGATTGATTTGATATTGTCATAGGTAACCAGCATTCTACATACTTGGTCTGGCTGGGCTGCAGATGATTCTACCCTCTGTCCTAGATTGATTTGATATTGTCATAGGTAACCAACATTCTACATACTTGGTCTGGGCTGCAGATTATTCCAACCTCTTTCCTAGATTGATTTGATATTGTCATAGGTAACCAACATTCTACATACTGTACTTGGTCTGGACTGCAGATGATTCTACCCTCTGTCCTAGATTGATTGATTTGATATTGTCATAGGTAACCAGCATTCTACATACTTGGTCTGGCTGGGCTTCAGATTATTCCACCCTCTGTCCTAGATTGATTTGATATTGTCATAGGTAACCAACATTCTACATACTTGGTCTGGACTGCAGATTATTCCACCTCAGGTGCTGGATGTATTTAAATGCTTTGGTAATTGATCATTCTGCACACTGCTTTAGATATCAGGAATGTGTTATTGAAAAACTTAATTTTGCAAGTTAAAAAGCAAATCTCTGTTGCCTATGTGAAGGGAGGAATATCTTATAACTCTTAATGACACATGCTATCTTGGAATGCATGGGTGTTTATGTAAGCCAATTTTATTACCATTCATTGTAGTAGGGGGTTTGGGGATTGGGTGGGAAGAGTCCAATTAATGAGTGCACATGCATTTAAAGATCACTACATAGGCTGTGGGCCGTATAGGCTGTGTGCATGGTGTAGCTGTGTGCATAATAGTTTTGAAGTGCATCATTTTTAAAGTGTGGCATAATTTAAATATAACTGCAGCCTCATACTGGCGTTCCACTGAAGTGAAACAGGACAAAAAACAACAACTGAGAAAACCAAAGACTGCTTTGAGTGAGTTCAATTCATTCTTACAACATACTACTCCTGGCTGCTTAATCTGGCTATTCAACCATAATATCAACATTTTTACATCTGCAAACAACTTTTACTATCACTATTTATGCTTGTATTGCACTGTCAGTTTTGAAAATGCCCATTTGTACTTCTAATGACTTCACCTCTTCTGCTCTTCCATTGATAGTAGGTGTCCTTCAACATTTTATTCTTGGCCCTCTTCTCTATCTCTACATGTCCTCTCTGGGTGAACTTATTCCACTATCACATCTATGCTGATAATACTGAAATCTACCTCTACTTTCCTGATCTCTCTCCCTCTATCCTCACTCATATCTCCAACTGTCTCTCTGCTGTCTACTCTTGGATGACCCAGCGCTTTTTTAGACTTAAAATATCAAAGACTAAGCTGACCTCTTCCCACCCTCCTGCATAAAACCTGACCATCTCTCATCCTATCCTTCTATTGATGCTCACTTCTTTCCCTTCTGTGTCACCCCTGTCTGTCTAACCCTCCCCTTTAGAATGTAAGCTCTCACAAGCAGGGCCCTCTCTCCTCATGTGCCTTTCTTTGAATATATAAACCTCTGCCACCCTGATGATTGCTGCATTGTCCTGTCCCCTGATGCAACTATTCATATTTACCATGTACTTGTCCTACACTGTCTTTTGATGTAATTCGGTATGTGTTTTTACTCATAATTATTCTCTGTAAAGCGCTGCAGAATATGTGTGCGCTATATACTGTAGGAAACTGTTAATAAATAATAATAAAATAATACTATGAGGTGAAGTACCGCCAGTGACCACTAGAGATCATTCTAGGGACTAAATTACTCCTTAACAGAAAGTAAAAGCAAAATGATCTGTTTCAAACTTGCTGGATATGGGGAGAGGGAGCTGTGATGACAGACTGTATGTAATAGCAGATAGGGACTAAGCCATCAATTTGACAGGCATTTAACTAATAATGGAATAATGCTTGTGTGCAAAACTGTATAATAATATTGAAAGCACTAACAAGGATTGCAAGCGACTGTGCAACATACTGTAGGACTTAGTCATCATAATGAACTTAATAATGTCTAGAATTAAATTGTGCAACAAAAATAGGGAAACAGTAAATCTAAAGATTCATGCAAATGTAGTGCCAGCACCAATGCTCACAGCCTTTTCAACTACACACTGACAGTGGTTCTAATATCAGTAACATAGCCTATTAATTATGGCAAGAACACCCCAGACGTAGAGTATGTGTTTCCTTTATTTCCCAAGGATGAAAGTTAATAGCCTGCAAATTGCCGTTGTTACAGGTTGTATTTTAAAAATGGTATCTGATTGGATGCTACTTTATCTTACTCCAAGGCTTAGTAAATAAACCCGTAATCTTCTAAGTCAGAGTAATATTCTGAATATTTCATGTGAAAATAAAGGTGTAATCAAATTGTTTTATAGCACAAACACCGCCAGTGTAAGGCTTCCCGGCACCCTAATCAAACCTTCAACCTACCGCCACAGACTACCACAAATACCCACTTTCCAGTCCCGTAAGTGAACATGTGGAGGCGGCATCTTAGAAGTTCCAAAGCAATCATCTGCACGAAGTACAAAAAGGATGTCTTCTTCATAAACATCCTTAATTTTGTGATAGGCAGACTCGGTGGCACCCTCATGGATCCTAGCACCCATTGTAGCTGCCTAATGGTAGAGCCAGATACATTATGGGCAGAAAACAGCATGGTAACTCCCTCATTCATCAAAGTGGTTTATGCAGTACATATGGAGCATTCATAATGTGATATGTCTTTAATTGCAAGTATAATAAGGGACAGTATTTTCAATAAAATTAATTAGTATAAATGTGCCAAGTTGCCAACACCTGTTCACCTCAATAAGCATAGAGATTAGTAAGCATAGCTTATATCTGAGCCTACACAGGTGCCTGTGCTAGCTCGCTAGGATATAGTGACTTTTATATATGTCAAAGAATGTTATTTGTTTATGGTAATGTAGTTTTGTTATAGTTTTTCCATGCTTAATTTGTAATTGTCATCTTATTTTTTCAACCAAATCTGGTTACGTCAATGCGTAAGTCACTTCAAAGCAAATAACATTCTGAAATAATAAAATGATTTCTCAGTTTAATTTAAATGGGTGATTTAATTACGCCAGTGAGCAGATGTTGACATTTTACTCAAATATAATACATGTATTTAAAAATATGTTTCATAGCATTTACCTTTGTTTTATCTATCACTGGATGTTATCTGTGATTGTTTTCTGTAGTTCGTTTTTCAGTAGTGTTAATTTAATTTATTAGAAGTTGGTACTTTTAAACTAAATATGTACAAACAAAAGGGCAAGATCTGCATTTAATATGTTATCTGACTGGTTTTAAGACCTTAACTAGAAAATGTAAATCAAATGATTCAATATACAGTTGTAAACAATTAAAAAAAAAATATTATATATATATATATATATATATATATATATATATATATATATATATATATATATATCACAGGAATAACAGGCGGCACTCCAACAGGCTTACTTGCAAAAAAATCACAAACTTTTTATTCCGGTCCGGAATAAAAAGTTTGTGATTTATTTGCAAGTAAGCCTGTTGGAGTGCCGCCTGTTATTCCTGTGCTGCATTTGAACCTGCGGGTTCCTGGGAAGGCACCGCAGCAAGTATTATATTATACTCTTGAGTGCCGGACTCTGTCTCTGTATCTATATATATATATATATATATATATATATATATATATATATATATATATATATAATTCCCAATAGTAGTATAGCACCTAATTATATCAAAGTCCATATGCTTTCATCCAAGCTTTCAATAAAACATCAGTTTTTCCAAGATAAAAGTTTATTCTTCAATAAGTAGCCACAAGGTTTTACAGCGGTTCAGTAATGGCCCAACGTGTTTCGTCTAAATCGACTTCATTAGGGAACATTTAACATCTCCTAGTATATTTTGGATCTCATAACTTCCCGGTGAAATAAACTGGTGGAAATCCTTATAGAGGAAGGGGGAGCTCCTCCTACTACAATTACTGTATATAGATGTGATGTTCAATTTGTGCTGAGTGGACAACAGTAATATATAGTCTCCTTATGCAACCTCTATCTCTATCTCCTACATGAAAGAATAGCAGAATTATATTCCCTTTTGAGAAAGGCGTGGGTAACGCCTAAAAGGCCCATTAAGGGATTCTGTGGCCAATGAAGCCTGGATATGTAATGTATACTATCAATACCTGAGGGTGTTATCGTGTTTTACGCTGTGTTTGCCATGTGATGGCTGGACTTTGGCTTATGGAAATATTGTAGCTTTATATATATATATATATATATATATATATATATATATATATATATATATATATATATACACACACATAAATAGCAGGATCTGTGGTGTGGCACTCACAGCAGAATAAAACATGTGTACGTAAGATGTGCAACACAATGCAATACAATATGATGGTACTTATATAATTGAATGTTAATAATAGAAATGATCATAACTGTATATGGTATACAATTAATTTTCTATATACTGTAATTATGGGTTATCTAAGTAGCTCTACAACCTCCTATCATTTTTATATAACTTTTCAATGCATTATTGTTCTCTATATGAAGTTTTTTTTACACAATTCATTTTCTTTTAAGCTCTTACTTTCTGTTTTATAACATAACTATAAACATGAAGACATTAAGATTATTACTTAAAAATAGGTTAGGATAAAATATTTCTGGATGTATATAACACTTATGAAGTGCCATTGAAAGTATGCAGAGACAGTGTATCCTTTATTAAATAATTAGTAAATTAAGTGATTTGATGTCAGGGCCAGTGTAAGGCTTTTTGGTACCCTGGGCAGTGCCAGTGCAAGGCACCAGAGAGCCTCAGGCGGTGGCTCTCCGGTGCTCACCTGCTCCCCGGGAGGGTGCTCTGATCCGGCCGGGGGGTGCTCCATTCTGGCCAGGGGGTGCCGGTAATTGCGGTGGCAGGCCGCTGTGGTGTTTCCTGGGGGGAATATAGCAGGCATAGGCGTGCGCACGGGGGGTGCCGGGGGTGCACAGGCACCTGCTAATGCCCGCCCCCCGCGATTGTACGCAAAATTCGCAGCAGGCCAGCACCCGTTAGCCGGCGGCAGTTCAAACATAAGATAACACGGCGGCCGGGTGTTAAGGCGCTGCAGCGTTTATAAACCTAGTCACTCCTGAAGCGCTGGCTGGGCCGTGGGTTCCATTCAAGTCAGCCCCCGGCCCCGCCTCTATACACATCACACGCTAGTGTGACGCGGTGACGTCACAGCACGCACCACCCGTCCTCCTGCCTGCGCTTCCGTCATCCTGCCCGCACTCCCGTCCTCCTGCCTCAGAGAGCCAGCAGCACACGCCCTGGCAGAGGCAGTGATATCCACGCTGAGCAGGAGCCAGCGTGAGTCGTGATCTGCAGGCACTATCCAGGCAGCCAGTGTTCCTCCTAGGAGGAAGCAAGCTAGGTTAGGTTTTTATTCTTACTGACTGATTTTACTGCTGTGGTGGGTAGAAGCTGCTGCAGCAGTCAGTGAGTGTCTGCTGCAGTCATCTGTTAGGGGAGAGAGGGCCAAGGGGGGAATATATTGTAACAAACTCTGCTTGGTGCCCATACATGGTGCATTTTCACCATGTGATGCGATGCGATGTGCGCTCTTGTATGCATCCCATCACACAGTACAAAAAGTATGTTCCGCACATACTTTTTGTACTACCTTCGGATCGCATTGCACGCGAAGCGTGTGTGATAATCGTGCGATAGACACACCCAGTAAGTGTGACAGACACGCCCAGTAGGCGTGATAGGCACGCCCAGTGGGCGGTGATAGACACGCCCCTCCAATTGTGCACCCACTAATAAAATGGTCTGCGCACACCTATGATAGCAGGAGATGTCGGGGTGATGCGGCAGCTGGTGCCACTAAGTGTGCCGGGTGATGCGGCGAGTGCCGCTAATTAACTCAAGTGGTAGGGAGGGGGATTGGGTGATGCGGCGGCGGCTGCCTTTTTGCTCCAGATGGGGGGGGGAGTTGATAATACGCATCGACTGTAGCGCTTCAGCTCCCCACAGTAAAATCTTCAATCCTGTATGTTTACCTGTCAGCTAACATATAACATTGTTTTGATGTGTTCCAGCCCATTGTTTCTAAGCCTGGCACATGACTCAGCTAAAATACAAATATTTGTATACTTGAATTTTACTGCATTCAAATTTCCATTTTCTTAATGTGTAAAACATTTCTTTTACTGGTAACGGACAACATTTAATGATCATTCATTTTTCCCCTGAGCAGTTTGATTCCCGGTTGCTTACATGGAGCAGGACTATGGTAAGCAGAAAACCTTTCTGCTGACAAACACAGCCCTGTGGAGATATATTTGTAAGAGATGTGACAGTTGTAGTTTTGCACCATATGGTGCTTGGCTGTATCCAAACCATACTACTGTGAAGGAAAGCTTTTTCTTCTTTGGATTAAAATGGTGCCGTTCTTCCCAGGTGTGCACAATGGAATACAAGAGGAATGCAATTTGTCACTTATGTAGCACAAATGCAATCTTTGTTTATAACTGCTACCAATCATAAATAAAATATATGCCCCAAAGTCATCAAATACAGTAACTACAGTTCCACAAATACCACAGATGCTATATATATGCAGTACACTATTGTGTGCTAAGACAATCATAATGGTCCCCATGGTTATACAGAACTGGAGCTAATCTGCTGAGTCCTTACAGTGAAAATCCCCATCAGAAGACGCAACGTGCATTTTGTCATTGTGCCTTCCAGTAACTGCTGACACTAGAAAACACTGATGGCTCTAATAAACTCTGTTACGTGCTCATTTAGGGATTAAAATAAATGCTCTTTGTCTAATTGTCTATTTAGTGTTTTCCATTTTCAGTATTTTGTGTCACTAACTTCTCACAAATTTGCTTAAAAAGTCAAAACCCATTTTTATAGCACAAATACTGTACAAAGGCTTTTAATTGGAAATTAACTTATTTACCAACAGGATGCCACCATTTATAGACCCTGGCTGTGAAAGACAGTTGCTGAATCCAGTAAGAAAACCACTAACTGTTATGTTTGTTCTGGGATCCCAGATAGCTGTACATGTTGTTAAATCAAATAACTATAGAAAACCCAATATAAGTAATAGTTTGGGAGTAAAATAAGAAAACTAGTACATTATTGGATAAGTAAGTTTTGTGAATGAGGTTCAGATGTGAGTGGTGCAGGAAATAAAGGGGTCTGTTTATAAACAAGTTTAAGTTCTTTAGTTCATGATAATGCACTCCTGCTGTAACTGTCATGTCAAAAATGAAAGTTGGGAACTGTTTGGCACCATTTATAATATGCAACAAGTTTGAAATTGTTTAAACGTATTGATAAATGAGCCCCAAAGTTCTAACATTTATGAAATCAAGAAATTCATCAATGGTAAATTGCTTTGTTTTTGCAACCAAATTAAAGATGATATACTGTAGTTGATTGTAACTTTATATCTCTAAGCACATGTATAGGAAAACCATATGTGGAAATAGAAATAAGATACAAACTTCACATGGAAGACATACAGGCCTGTAACTCATCCCTCTTATGTACATTGGTGCGGTTTGCTTTTGTATGTCACTAGGCTTGAACTGGTGTCTGGGGTGGGGGCTCATTAATGTTTATAAGGGGATCAGTCCATCTTTTATGTTGTTGATCAATTGTTTGTCGATGTGTTCATGTCTATATGATTTCAATATATTAACATTGTCAATGTATTGAACTTGTCCATGAAGTGTTATCAACCTTTTTATTGTCAATGTAAGTGAAGAAGACAAAGCATCCAGATACCGGCTCTGTGGGAGGGTGGACTGTGGCACATGCTTATTCCTGCTGTGGGTGCATAAAGCAGAACCTATAATAACAGTAGAAGAGGTCTGGGTGCCCACTTCAGGGATAGTGCCCAGACACGACCATCTTCCTTTGCCTCCTGTATTTACACCCCTTACAGTGCAACACTTCAGATGGGGACTAGAAAGATGTTGCCCTTCACTAAGGAATTAACATGATTGCAAATTAGCTTGTGGGTGGTCATTGCCATTTTTTGTTTTGCCTTAACCCCTTCAGTGGTAATCACGAGAATGTTCAGGGATATGCTTCAGTGCCCAGACTGGTAAGCCTGGAAAATTCTCAGGGGATTGCCGCTGCTGAGCTGATCACTAAACTCAGTTAGCTTCAGCGCTGCCCGACTGCGGCAGCTCTGCCGCGACTCCTTCTCTCCCAGCCCCCTTGACTGTTGTGTTACAGTCTGCAACGGGACTGTAAAGTCATGCCAGGTTGCTGGAGGCAGGGCTGGGCAGCGGCTCACATAGGGCTAAGCAGTGCTGCACAGCCCCGGGAGACAGTACAGTGGGTGTTTTTAGGGAGCACTCCCCTAAAAAAACAAGCCCAGTGGTGGGCGCTCCCTAAAAAAAAAAAACACCACTAAAGGGGTTAATGACCAGTAGGTAAAGCTGATAGACATATACAGTGAATGGATTTTCCCTTTTGGATGGACATTTATTTATTGATAATTTTTTTAAATATTTAAGACTACCTGATATTTTCCAATTTTTGTATGTAAAGAAATATGATATAATTGAGAGTACACATTATATTTTCAAATCTTACAATGAAAATAGATATCAAACATATTTTTGGTCCTACTGTACTTCAAAACAGATCAACGTGATTTCTCTTAATGGTCCACATTCTTTATTTTATTCTACTGTATATTCAGCTAAACTTTGTATTTTGTTACCCTGTAGGTCTGACAAGGGTTTATTAGGTCATGCAGTATTTAAGGAATTTATCCTTATGCATATGCATAAACCTTATCAGTATGCCATACATGCAAAGTGTCTAATCTATGAAGCGGGAATGATTTGCATATTTATTGATTCTAGTTTTTTATCAAGACATGTTCGCTGTTCTTGATGATTAGATGTGCAGTTACCGCAGCAATCAAAGAAAGTGAATGTGAAGTGTACAACAGCCTTAGAAATGACATGGTTAAATATTTTGGCCAAGGTTAATGGGTACAGTGAGCACTTAAATATACAATAGCTAAAACTTGAAAAGCAATGCAGCAGATTGATTTTTGTATGTTGTTTTATTATAATTCCTTTATTATGTACATATCACCAATTCATTGATTCAGTATTTCTGTTCTATAAATAATGCATTATTTATTTAGATTGAAAGAATATTTGATGTGCTCTAATTTTGTTTAGAGCCCATGGAGGTGGCTGCAGACCCATGTTTTATATTTGATTCTAAAGCACCAACATCTTTTAAGGTACAGTACTTATGTATTATCTGGGCTCCCATGTTAAATGCACCCTATTTTTTCATACCCCTACTATCCAACTACGCATGGAGTTGATTTTGGGCCTTATTCTGGTTGCAGCGTCCGGGCCGTACGCGTACGTCCCGGGGTTTTTCACGATCTGCGCATGTGCAGATACGCTAATGCGCCGGCGCGAACACCCCACAACGCTTACGGCCGGTGTCTCAACGTGCGAAAAAACCTGTACGCGAGTGTACGGGTAATGGGGCGGCATAGGGGCGTGTTGATGGGAGCGGCCGAAATAATGAGGGAAAATGGGCGTAAATATGGGCGTACACGGGGGTGTGCACCAAAAATGAGCGGTGCTACTACCGCACGATCGACTAAGTGTTACACTTCTGTCCCGGACCGGCCGAGACAGACAGTGTAGACGAGTGCCGGGGGAGACGTTAGCGGCGTCGCACAGCAACGCCCCTGGCTTCCGTCCCCACGGCATCGTCAGCAGGCATCGGGGCGTTGCCGGGCAACGTCCCCGAGCGTCTCCGTCGGCGTGCCGGCGCGCTGAGGTCATGCGCCCGGCAGTGCGGCGCACGTCAGCGTCAGCGGGGATTTTGAATAAAGAGCCGGCGTCTGCCCAGGACAGACGCCGGTTATAGCTTTTGCACCTCAGGGTCTCAAGTGTTCCTGGTTCCCGCTTACTCTCTGCTCCTGGTTCCTGTGTCCAGTCGTCCTGTGTCCTGTCGTTCATTCCCAGCCGTGTCCTCCGTTCTGCCTCTTGTCCTCCTGGTGTCCGTGCGTTGTCCTAGCTGTCCGTACCCTGGTTCCCGCTGCCGTTGTCTCCTCGGAGCACAGATAAGTGGGGTTTATCCCCAGACTACCCCTTACTTGTATCTTGATTCTTATGAAACACCTCTGTGTATTGTTACACCTGTTTGGTATAGGTTTGTGTTACATCTCTACGTATTGTTACGTTTACCCAGTTTGCTATAGAGCAAGGGTGACCTCGCCTTCTTGGGTTAGTTAGTCATCCCCTTGTTCATCTTTGACATTGGTGGCAGCGTTATCAACTCTCAAGACCTGGTGGCATCGGGGGCGGAGCCTGACTAACGGGCTCTGTCGAACGCGGCTATTATAGGCGAAGCCTAGCACTAGCACGCAGCCATCAATCCCATTCGATGACAACGGAGTTAGGGTTGGCGAGGACTCCCGGATATCATAACATTATAACCGGCCAGACCATACTCTGAGACTGTTGTTGCCCCTACAGCTCAGAGGTTCGGTAGTCGTGGGGAAACCCAATCATGGATCCGTCACAGCAGGCTGCTGCCCATTCTCTTGCAGGACAGATGCACACACTGACGCAGAAATTGCAAGAGCTCACCCTACGGGTAAACTCACACGAGCAACGGTCCCAGTCTAGCTCCTCCTCCGGTGGGAGTCTGGAGCCCAGGTTAAATCTCCCTGACCGTTTTTCAGGTGACCGGTCTTTGTTTTTTAATTTTAAACAGTCATGTAGGCTTTATTTCAAATTGCGCCCAGGATCTTCTGGTTCTGAGGCTCAACGGGTTGGAATGGTTATTTCACTCCTGCAGGGAGATCCTCAGTCTTGGGCCTTCGGCCTTCCAGATGGTGCTGAGGCTCTCTCTTCTGTGGATGCATTCTTCTCAGCAATGGGGTTATTATATGATGACCCGGACCGGGCGGCCTCGGCCGAGTCTAATCTTAGGGCCCTGCGTCAGGGGCAGGACACAGCTGAGGCATACTGTACTAAGTTCAGACGTTGGGCTATTGATTCTGGCTGGAACGACCCAGCGCTTCGTAGTCAGTTTCGGATTGGGTTATCCGAATCCCTTAAGGATGCATTAGTACAGTACCCCACTCCCAAAGACATTGATGGGATCATGAAGTTAGCCATTAAAGTGGATAGGAGATTTCGGGAGCGGCGGAGAGAAAGACGGTCTGGAGTGTTGCCTTCCTCATCTGTAGACGAGTCTACCGAGGTACCCGGAGACGAGCCTATGCAGTTGGGGGCCACTCGACTATCTTCATCCGAAAAAAACCGCCGACGTCTCAAGGGCCTCTGTTTGTATTGTGGGGGTCCCGGTCATCTTGCTGTTGCTTGTCCGCTGAAGGCGGGAAAAGACAGGGCCTAAGTGATACTTGGGGGGTTCACTTGGGCCTGTCGAGCTTTTCTCCCTCAGATTCTGTATTAATTCAGGTATCAGTCTCTGTTACCGACCGTTCTTGGAACGGATCTGCCTTTGTGGATTGTGGGGCGGCCGGTAACTTTATAGATGAAGGCCTGGTGCAACAATTGGGCCTTATGCCCATACCCCTGGAAAATCCCGTTTCTGTTTGTGGGTTGGATGGCTGTCCACTGTCTAAAGGCGGTATATCTTTTAGGACTCCCTCCCTTCGGCTGTCGTGGGGGCCCTTCACTCCGAAGATATCACCTTTCTTATTTTTCACTGTCCTCTCACTCCTATAGTCCTGGGGCTGCCCTGGTTGAAAAAACACAACCCTGAATTTAATTGGGAAACTGGTGAGATCACTCGGTGGGGAGGGTCCTGTTCAGATGTTTGTCTCACTCTCCCTCTCCGTGTGATGCACCCCGATTTTCAAGCTCTCCCTCCTCAGTACCGTGATTTTTCAGATGTTTTTTCTAAAAAAGAAGCCAACACCTTGCCTCCTCATCGCCCCTTTGATTGTGCCATTGATTTAGTGCCTAATGCCAGACTTCCTAAGGGTCGTTTATATGCGTTATCCGCACCTGAGTCCCAAGCCGTGGACCTCTACATTAAAGAAAGCCTTGAAAAGGGGTTCATTCGGCCCTCTAAGTCACCGGTGGGGGCGGGGTTTTTCTTTGTTGAGAAGAAAGATGGGTCTTTACGGCCCTGTATTGATTACAGAGCCCTTAACAAAATTATGGTAAAAAATTCCTACCCATTACCCCTCATCTCCGTATTATTTGACCAGATTCGGGAGGCAGTGATTTTTTCCAAAATAGACCTCAGGGGGGCCTACAACTTAATCAGAATTAAAAGTGGTGATGAATGGAAGACCGCGTTTAATACCCACTCGGGGCATTTTGAGTATCTTGTGATGCCTTTTGGTCTAGCTAACGCCCCGGCAGTCTTCCAAGACTTTATCAACGAAGTCCTTCGACCGTTTTTAGGGGGTTTTGCCGTAGTTTACTTGGACGACATTCTCATTTTTTCCAAATCTCTTCCTGAGCATCGGCAGCACGTCCGCCTGGTGTTGCAGAAGCTACGGGAGAATCATCTATATGCCAAGTTGGAAAAATGTGAATTCGAAGTGTCACAAGTGACTTTTTTAGGGTATATTATTTCCCCTCAAGGTTTCTCCATGGATCCATCGAAGGTTCAGGCCATTCAATCCTGGGCTCGCCCAACCACGCTCAAGGCCATTCAGCGATTTCTTGGTTTTTCTAACTACTATCGCAAATTTATCCGCTCCTTTTCGGACATCGTGGCACCCATAGTGGACTTGACTGGAAAGGGGCTGACCCAGGACAATGGTCTCAACGGGCGATGGATTCTTTCATAAAATTAAAGAAAGCGTTTTGCTCAGCTCCAATTCTGCACCACCCAGACCCCAGGCTTCCCTTTTTAATCGAAGTCGACGCCTCTGATGTGGGTGCTGGAGCAGTCCTGTCTCAGAAGGGTCCACTGGATCTAAAGATTCATCCATGCGCTTACTTCTCCCGCAAATTCTCTCCAGCCGAGAGAAATTATGATGTAGGCAATCGTGAGTTATTGGCCATCAAATGGGCGTTTGAGGAGTGGCGTCACTGGCTTGAGGGAGCTCAGCATACCATCACCGTGATCACCGATCACAAGAATCTCTCTTATATTGAGTCCGCCAAACGCCTCAACCCGCGACAGGCTCGGTGGGCACTGTTCTTCACCAGATTCCGGTTTATCATCACCTTTAGGCCGGGATCTAAGAACGTGAAGGCGGATGCCCTCTCCCGCAGTTTTCAGACTTTCCAGGGGTCTGAGGTGAAAGCATCTCCCATTGTCCCTTGCTCAGTAATCATGGCGGGCCTGACCCAAGATTTAGCCACCTTAGTCATTGCTGCCCAAGCGTCGGCTCCTCAACAGACCCCACAGGACCGTTTATTTATTCCCCAGAAATTACGGCAGGTGGTTCTCAGGGACTTTCACTCGGAAAAAAACTCCGGGCATCCGGGTATTGCCAAAACTTTTGAACAGTTAGCCAGGACTGTTTGGTGGCCCTCTATGAGGCAAGATGTCGACAAATTTGTGGCCTCATGTCTGGTCTGTGCACGACACAAATCGTCTCGACAGTCTCCTATTGGGCCGCTGTTCCCCTTGTCCATTCCCAAGAAACCATGGTCCCATATTTCTATGGACTTTATAGTTGACCTGCCTCCGTCTAGCAAGTTCACCACCATCTGGGTTACTGTGGATAGATTTTCCAAAATGGCTCACTTTACTCCATTACATGGGCTTCCTACTGCTAAAATCCTAGCAAATTTATTCATCACCAACATCTTTAGGCTTCACGGACTCCCGGTCGATATTGTCTCAGATAGAGGTTCCCAGTTCGTGGCCAGGTTTTGGAGACAGTTTTGTGCAGCCTTAGGGATTCAGGTCAGTCTCTCCTCTGGCTATCACCCGCAGTCGAATGGACAGACCGAGAGGGTCAACCAGGCTTTGGAACAATACCTCCGCTGTTTCATTTCAAAGTGCCAGGACAATTGGGCTGAGCTTATTCCATTAGCAGAGTTCGCATACAATAACTCTTATCATTCAGCCATCAAGAGCTCTCCTTTTTTCTGCAACTCAGGTTTGCACCCCAAATGTAGTTCATTCATGCCCCCGGTTGATCCGTCAAGATCCTCGTCCACTGTCTCGTTTTTTAGGAAAGCCTGGAAGAATGTACACATAGCCCTTAGACAATCCTCAGCCCGGTCTAAGATTTTCTTTGATAGGCACAGGAGACCGTGTCTCTTTAAAGTGGGTCAGAGAGTATGGTTATCCACACGTCATATTAGACTTCGACAGCAATGTCCCAAGTTGGGTCCCAGGTTTATCGGTCCATTTCCGATTATCGGACAAATTAACCCTGTGGCATTCAGACTTCAGCTTCCCAGGTCTCTGCGCATCAATAATGTCTTTCATTGTTCCCTGCTCAAACCTGTCATCGGAACCCTTCCATCCAGCTCTACACGTACTCAAAGACCTGTCTTGGTTCGAGGGCATAAGGAGTATGTGGTGGAACATATCTTGGATTCCAAGGTAGTCAGGGGTCAGCTCAAGTTTCTTGTCCACTGGAAGGGGTTTGGAGATGAGGAAAGATCTTGGGTCCCAGAAAAGTTTTTGCATGCGCCCCGACTAAGAGCGGAGTTCTTTAGAAAATTTCCCTGGAAACCGGGTTCTAAGGGTTCGGTGACCCCTCCTCAAGGGGGGGGTACTGTTACACTTCTGTCCCGGACCGGCCGGGACAGACAGTGTAGACGAGTGCCGGGGGAGACGTTAGCGGCGTCGCACAGCAACGCCCCTGGCTTCCGTCCCCACGGCATCGTCAGCAGGCATCGGGGCGTTGCCGGGCAACGTCCCCGAGCGTCTCCGTCGGCGTGCCGGCGCGCTGAGGTCATGCGCCCGGCAGTGCGGCGCACGTCAGCGTCAGCGGGGATTTTGAATAAAGAGCCGGCGTCTGCCCAGGACAGACGCCGGTTATAGCTTTTGCACCTCAGGGTCTCAAGTGTTCCTGGTTCCCGCTTACTCTCTGCTCCTGGTTCCTGTGTCCAGTCGTCCTGTGTCCTGTCGTTCATTCCCAGCCGTGTCCTCCGTTCTGCCTCTTGTCCTCCTGGTGTCCGTGCGTTGTCCTAGCTGTCCGTACCCTGGTTCCCGCTGCCGTTGTCTCCTCGGAGCACAGATAAGTGGGGTTTATCCCCAGACTACCCCTTACTTGTATCTTGATTCTTATGAAACACCTCTGTGTATTGTTACACCTGTTTGGTATAGGTTTGTGTTACATCTCTACGTATTGTTACGTTTACCCAGTTTGCTATAGAGCAAGGGTGACCTCGCCTTCTTGGGTTAGTTAGTCATCCCCTTGTTCATCTTTGACATTGGTGGCAGCGTTGTCAACTCTCAAGACCTGGTGGCATCGGGGGCGGAGCCTGACTAACGGGCTCTGTCGAACGCGGCTATTATAGGCAAAGCCTAGCACTAGCACGCAGCCATCAATCCCATTCGATGACAACGGAGTTAGGGTTGGCGAGGACTCCCGGATATCATAACACTAAGGCACCGTTCATTTCGGACACCAAACAGGCGGCCGCCACCCGCCAGCACAAACCACCCCTACAGATACCGCATGCCAGCGTGCGCCTGAGTTGGCTAATTAACGCTGATTACTACTCAAACACATACACCTGAATGTAATAAGCAATGCTGCAGTCTATTAACTCCAAACCATGATTTCACTGCCTGCAAGCCACACATACAGCACGCAAACACATTGGAAGCTTATGTTTCTATACTTCTCCACATTTAAAGGTTTGTTTAATTTAAGGTAAGAATCTTTTTATACGCTAAGGTAGGTATTTGATAAACAGACACATTCACTACGTGCTTTCATAGACTTTACGCAGTAGCACACTCAATCTACACAAGTCGACATGTGTCAACGTGTTCACTCTAATACTAACATAGGTTTTGTATTTAGGATACAATAACATAAACCACATCTAACACCTACAAAGGATGTTTCAGCAATGTTTGAAGGCCATGACCACTATTTTCCACACAATCTTCAATTGAGTTAATAGAAAACAATAATTGAATAACAATTAGAATAATTAATTAATTGTCAGAATTCTAGTTGAAAGGCAAGATTTGCAGGTCCATATATGTGAAGGGTATGCCAGCGTGCACGGACGTACGCTCACTCTCACGAGCGGTGACATAAGCTGAGTTTTCCATTGAAAACAATAGGGACCCGTCCGTGCAAACTGGCGTACGCTCAGATCTCCGCAAGAAGTCGGTGGGGAGACGGAGGAAAGACGGCCGTACACGGCGCCGTACGCTCAGTTGTACGCCTGTTGTCGGAGTGCAAGGGCTGGCCCGTCCGCGTACGTTGCCGTACGCTCATTTGTACGCCACTCCCCTTCTACGTTATTTCTGCCCGTACGTAAGCGGCTGATTTGTGGGTGGACTTAACCCTAACGGCCGCGTACGGCTAGCGTGCGGTAATGGCGAACGTACGCACGTTTGGCCGCTCCGACCAGAATAACCTCCTTTATGTAGTGTGTCGAGAGCAGCGAGCCACCGTGCCCGAAGCGTGGCGAGCGCAGGGAGCCCCGCAAGGGGACGCTGTCTCATAAGAAAAACGGGAGCCCAGATATTACATAAGTACCTTTTTTAATTTTAGATCGGATTCTGGACTTCTGGAAAATTGTTACAAACATTTAATATAATTTAATTTAAACTTGAATTGTTCCTATGGTATTATTAATGTCAATAACATTAATTTACAGTTACTTTCAATGTAAAATGGCACCTAAAACCACAAGGAACATTTAGTACATGCCATCCATAACAAATGGGATTTGATTTTAGATCTCCAGCCCGGATTGGGCCCAAATCAAGACTTTGAAAGTTCTTGTATATTTGGTTTACAGCAAAATCAAACATTGAATCTATACTTGCTCCGAAAATCATAGTGCTATAGAAACAACCAGCCCTGATTGGCTCTATGCATCTCCATGAAGACACTTTCAGCCAGTCAGGGCTGAGTGGTTCCCCTGACTGGCTGAGAGCGTCTCCATGGAGATGCCTACAGCCAATCAGGGCTGAGTACTTCTATGGCACTATGATAGCTAGAATACCCGTTGTCATTAGTGTGGAGGAAGCCAGCTCACCCCGCAGTCAGTGGGAGGGGAGCCGGCTCGATCCACAGTCAGTGCGAGGGAAGCTGGCCCTCAGTGTAGGGTGACGCTACAGCAGAGAGTCACCGCTGGAGCCTGGTATGGCAATGTATGCTGATGTAAAATTAGTGTATGTATTAAAGTCATACTTTTCACTGTGTGTGTTTTTATTTGAACATTCTTTAACAGGTGAACTACAAGTCCAAGGGGGCCCATAATGCCCGATTATTCTTGGTTCTCCTAGTCTCAATATGCAGGCCAAGGCCTGCAGGGACTTGTAGTTTGAAAGCAATGTTTTTATATTTAATTTTACACATATCAGCCAGGTGGTATGTCTGGGGACCTTACATAAAATGTGTCTGTGCGGCTGTGGTGTGACACTGTTGGAGCCCGCTTCTAGTTCCAAAATACTGGGGACCCCCAGTGGGTTTTTTTTCCGCAGTATTTTTGGAACCAAAACCAGTCCAAGAGTCCGGGGCTGGTTTCAGAAATACAGGTGACCCCTTTGCTTTTTGTCCCCTGTATTTTCACTCAGTGATTGGCCACACACTAGGCCAACTTACCTTCAACCATCCAACTTGTCTTTCCAACAAGATAGTAATACACATACTTAACAAACTTTTTCATTAAAGCAATAAACCATCCAATTTATTCATCAAACCCACCAACTTCTCTTTGAATGTTGATGTCACAGAAATAGGTGGACAATGGACTTATGCATGATTTCAATAAATAAACACCTGTTTTTAAGATAGAGGAAAACAACTTCTGCATGTCTATTTGATTAAATACAATTGGGATATTTTTTCACATTTTTACAGAGAAATATTGGACCCAGCATGGTCAGCAAAGTTAAACTGGCACTTGGAGAACCACAGTTCCCTCCCGCCTGGGGCGCTCCGGTGCCTAGCACCGGCCCTGGTGGCAGGAGAGACTGGACAGCAGATATTCAATACCTCTTGTCCACAGTCAAAAAGGTAACGGTGACAAAAGTACGTGGACACAAACTATTATATACTTAAACCATTTATATACGGTAATTAATTTCTAAATGTATAATCTAAAAATATATTAATAGTAAGAAGTTTTGAAATCAGCACTAAAAATAAAGTAAGCACTGTAAATAGGTACTAGAACTATTAGGCTGGTGTTTTCTTAAGGTTTCAAGTTGTAATAAATTCAGTTATGATGCCACAGGCTGATGATAAAACTATATTCAGATAATCTAATCATTTTAATAACAACAAATGTATATTAATCTAATAAAGAGGGCATAGAAAAGCAAATGCCCCTAGTCACATTATTGAGTTTCAAAATGAATAAAACATGTTTTATGCCAATAGTAGTAAAAGTCTGCCGTTAAAACTTGAATCTGTCAAAGAAGAGGAATGAAAATCAATACTATGGAATTATAAGCGGTTTGATTAATGTAGAAATTTGGGTAGGAAAGGATTGTGTGCACAGTGCTGATTTGCATGTCAGTAGGCCTACAGACAATTTCTAGCGGTTTCGTAAGCACTTTGTAATTTATGTTTCTGTTACTGAAGTTTTTTTCTTTTACTGCATGAAAAAATTGTTATTTTTCCTTATTTTATTTGCCCTGTAACTTAGTTATTACAAATACCCCTACCTCCAAGAGCTCCTAAATGACTTATATTATATTTACGTATGAACAGCCAAGGAGCCAGATGTACTAAGCTTCAAAATTGATACAATAGAGAATGATAAACAACCAACCAATCAGCTTCTGCCTGACATTTTTCAAACACAGTCTGCGACATGGCAGGAAGGAGCTGATTGGCTGACTGTTTATCACTCTCCATTTTATCTCTTAATACATCTGGCCCAAGAGCTGTTGCTGCTCCTCCAGGTGTGAATGCCACACATTGCAGTCCAGTCAAAGAGAATACTGGGAAAATTGTTAAAATGTCCTGATTTCTACTTCAGTTTTACTACTTCAAAATACATAGACCCCCAGAGTGTTTGGAAAAGCTATACAAAACTTCATGTTTTGTCTATAAATGAAAACTCAGATTTTCACCAATAATAGTAATTTATAGTGCGACAAAGGTGGCCATGCATTACTACGATGCAGCATTTTTTTTATTAATCATACATAATGTATAATAATATATTAAAAAATGTCTACGTCAGGAGCCAGAAAGATTTTCTTAAATCACAATGATAATGTGGCATTTCTTTTGCATATTTTGACATTCTTCTCAATTTTGTTCATGACTATCAAATCATTGGGTCTAAGCAGGAATTAACCTTGTCCTATTCTGATTTTTCTGTAATTTGGGTGAGTTTTATTAGTTTTGACATAGGTGATAAAGGAGAGAATACAAAGTAACAGATGAGCAGTATTTCAGTATAAGAGTGCATCACTGTGATTATAAGAAAACTGTTTCACAGTTTTCAAGTTCTACAGAGAAGGGCCAGTGGACCTGAAAGAATATGTACCCCCAAGAATCACCTCAGTCAGGCTGAATATCAATTTATTCAACTAGCAGTCAGCTTCAACATATTTTTAGGCTTAAGAAAATGCAAGGCTCGATTCAGAGATGTAGACTAATGCATTTAAAGCTATGAATTTGTATGCAGCGGCTGTATGAAAACATGCAAATATTGCTGCCTTCTGGATTTGAATTTAGAAGCTGTTGACTGCATACAAAGATGCAACATCTGTTGCAGATCAGTTGATTATTAACCCCTTCAGTGGTGTCTTTTTTAGGGAGCGCTCCCCACTGGGCATGTTTTTTTTGAGGGGAACGCTCCCTAAAAAACTCCCACCACTGTAACCCCCGGGTCCAGGCAGTGCCGCTGAATACTCCATCAGCTGCTGCCTGGCCCTGCCCCCCTGCAACCCGGCTGTGTGCGGTGCGACATTACAAGGTTGATGGCTGAATCCATCGCTCAGCTCAGCGGCACTGCCCGGCAGGAGGGAGCACAGGCAGTGGCACTCCGGAGAATTTTCCAGGTTTGCGCATTGGAGTATAACCCGGAAAATTCTCTGGAGTGCCACTGAAGGGGTTAAAGGTCACAGTAGACCTATGGTCGGTCAGCTTGGCCACAGCAAGTAAGATAATTACGACATTGCAGCTGCATACGTAATCCAAGTTGCAGCCTCAAACACAGCCCCAAAGCGCTCACAGTATTCCTGTATTTGACAGTCCCTCAGTGTAAATCAGTTTGCAACTAAATACTCTCTGCCATCACAAGGCTATCATGGCACATGTGCAGTGTGACTTAGGCAGTGAATCTGCTCTAAAAACCTTGGCTGTTGAGCTGGATGAAGGAATGCGTCTATGGTTCGCTGCAGTACTAAGCTCCAGCAAAAATGTGTTTATCCACTGACCTACTTACATGATTTGGTGGATCCCAGGCTGTTCTCCTAGAAATGGTGCAGGTGGTACAAGTGATGGCCTGTTTTACAAATTGAATCAGCGTCCACCATCACCCTTTTTCACTTTGTTATAATTCTATAAGGATCTGACCCGCCCTAGTGTGGGCAGCTTGACAAAACAGTATGTCTGACCATCTTATACTGCCACACATTGAGCACTGATTTGCATACAAAAATGAATCAGGCCCTCAGTCCATTAAAATAAAGATTTATTGTTTTGGAATATACCCCACTAGCCAAAGTCTGGCTCCTTTCCAAATCATCAGTCAGCAGTGGCTTCTTCAGTGCCCCATGTCAAGCAAATCCTATCCTTGGACCTGTAGCCAGTTGAGCTGCTTTTCCTAACTAAGGGCCTTTTTCTAGTTCACGCTTTCTGACAAAATCCTTCTTAGATGGTCAAAACCATGTGCACTGCAGGGGGGGAGAGATGTAAAATGTGCAGAGAGAATTAGATTCTTTTGTTTCTGTGCAGAAATACTGGCTGCTTTATATTTGCACTGCAATATAGATCTTACTTTGAATTAAAACCCCACCCAAATCTATTTCTCTCTGCACAAGTTACATCTGTCCCACCTATAGTGCACATGGTTTTGTCCATCTAAGAAGGACTTTGTCAGAAAGAGTGAACTAGAATAACCCCCTAAACTCTCTTTAAACAGGCTATTTAAATAGCACTTGAACTTTTACTGCCTTGCCAGGACTTCCTCAAAAACAAAAAAATGTGATTAGCAGATTTGCAACACCTGGCTTCTGTATATTGTCAGAATTCCAGTTGTGCCTGTATCTCCACCTGGAATCTTACACATGCAGTGCTTCTTTTCCAGGACTGTTGTTCTGTATGCATGTATGTCATTTACAATAAACGTAATTGTTGTATTATGAGGTCTTAAAGGTGACCTGAATATCATCAGAGTGTGTGCTGACTATTTATATTAAATTGTTATAAGATAATTACCAAACATGACGAATATTACTTGGTATTTTTACTTATCTGTATACCAGACTTTTAGATAACCTGTTGTATGAATTAATTATTCTTAACATGTTTGATTGAGTAAAATCAATGTCCTCATATTTGAAATGTCTATTGTTCCTTGCCCAGGATCAGGCAAAGTTAAGGAATTCACATGTATAATGAGCCAACATCAATAAGTCCCAAATTCAGGTTAAATCTTTCATTCGTTGAATAAAGAAACAGCTTGTATTGCATACAAACAAGAACATCTCTTTACCAGTTTTTGGCCTTTCTCCAGACATACAATACCTGGAAGATTCTAAAACTCAATTTTGCTTAGGGTCACAAATGCATCCTGTATAACCGTCTTGATAAAACTGTTATGGTTTTTCGGTGTTCTTGTGAAATAAAGAATATGGTAATTGGAAAATGCTAAATCCAATTTAAATTCCCCATCTAGTGCAGGTCTTGTGAGATCAATTAGGTAAGGAGCAGCTTTTCTGATCTTTCCCAAGCAATTACAGTAGCATGAATATTTGATTTTTCAATGAGGGAACCTATGATAATAATGTCCTCTGCACAGATATCTTTCTATATGGTCTATTTGACAAAGTTTTATTTCTGTACACCAGCAATTTAAGAGTAGTGAATATAATTATCACAAACTTAATAATCTCTGAGAATAAATAAAAACATGTTATTATAATAAAATAATTTTTATCACATTAACCATTCCAATCTGATTAGATTTATAAAAAACATCTCCTACTATGCAAGGTTCCCTTGTCACCCTCCCAGATTAATCCCATTTTATGAGCTTAAATTGCCTTTTATTTTCCAAAGATGTATTGGGTTTCTTTGATCTTTAACAGCCTACTAAGGAATCCATAATTGATCTCTAGGCAAACAATTAGTCTTGGTTAACTGCACTCTGGAATCAGGTCTCCATAGACTGTGGTCAAGCTAAAGGGCTCGGAAACACCGACGTGTGACCTCTAATAAGTTGCTTTCCTGTTTGTAAACTAGGATAATGAATTAATATATTATATAGTCAGATAGTTGGTACAAAAATTATAATACTAACTAATCAAGAAATAATTAAGGGTTATATTATGACCTTACATTGTATTTTTAACTATATATATATATATATATATATATATATATATATATATATATATATATATATATATATATATATATATGTTTGTATACCATGTATCACTTGTTTTTAGTACTACAGCAGTTATGGAGGAGATATTAAGCATTACTATTTAAAAGTAAATGCGGGATGTTATGAACTCCCAGTTTGGTGGCTGTACAGGACACTTGCTGAACTCTGACTTTTCTTTTTAAGGGACAATTACAAAGAAAAACCATGCCTTGTGAATTGACTCTTTGGCCGGCATCCTGTACAGCCACCAAACTCTGAGTTTATTACATCACACCCTGAAAATTTTTTTTTAGAAATATTTTGTTTTTATTGGAGTCATTTATCAATGATTTTGTAAAGTTTGGAATCTGAATTTGTGGGAACCCCAAGAAAAATATTGTGCTGTGGACTCATACTTGTAACATAATTCTATCTGTGTTTGTTTATACATTTTTCAGCTAGAGTTTCCTTTAAACGCACCCCTTTCCTAAGCTTGTTGAAGCCAAAGTGACATAGTTTGTTATTTTGCTATTTTTGTCCTTCGGAATTTGCGTGTCATTTTCAAAAATTATTGATAAAATATTGAACTTTTTCTGGATTTTGCCGCTGTTATCACAACTGTATATGTAGTTGGTATCCTATTGGCCCCAATCATTATGCAGATGAAATTGTAATGTAGCAAATGGTGAATATTGGTCTATACTACTAAAACCCAATGACCTAGTCCAAAAAATTGGCAATGATAGCCCAATAAGACATGGAATCCAGGATAAGTAACCAGACTCTTTCGTTATGCCAAGTCTGAAGGGTTGCTTATAGGGGATATGCTTGCATAAATAAGGAACACAAAGCATAATACCTGAGAAGTGCTGGCATTGGGAGAACATGTAAATAGGAAAGCCCCTACAAATCTATTAGCAGTGGTAAATTCCTCCTGCTAATAGGATATCCCCCATAGACTCTATGGGGAACCTTCAATTTCCAGGCGCAAATTAAATTAGTGAACTGAAAATAGGAGGCAGTGGCATTTTAAAAAATACATCTTTATTTTTTTTACTTAACATGCATTTAACTAACTAGAATAATAAAAAATATGTGTGTTTGTGTGTGTGTGTGTGTGTATATATATATATATATATATATATATATATATATATATATATATATATATATATATATATATATATATATAAAAATATATAGGCTCATTACCATAAAATACAATAAGCAACCTTTTCTAACAATTTGCTCCTCTATAGAGTGTTAAGTAAATTCAGCGTACACTAGATGGAGGGTTGTGTGGTGGACTGAATTTTCCCTACAAATCATTCTGTTTTTAAGCGACACAGTGCTGTTTACCATTTGTACAACAGATAATGACATCCCTTAACTATAAACATCCCTTAACTATAAACCTGAAAACAACACACCACACATGCTGCTGGTAGCTTGTAGCGGTATTTGCTGTGCGGCGGGACGCGCTGCTGAATTTGAAACCATATTTTGAAATGACTGCCTTTCTTTTCAAATACTGCTACTAGCTCCTTTCTGCCACTGGCCGCCCCTTGCCACATGGACCCCACTGCCTGCCCCCTCACCCCATGGACCCTGTCGAGCGGACCTCGCTACTGCATATAAGTGTGTGCTAAAAAGCACCCAAAATGTGCCATTGATGGGTCCAATATTCAATGTGCAGCCCGTCCGACCTCCCCACTCCAACTTGATGTGCATGGGTAGAAGATGTCAAACACATTCGATTTGGGGCGATTTGGCCCAAATCGGACAAGTGTATGGACACCTTAAGAAATGTAAGTGCAAAGCAACATTACAGATTGTGGATTAAACATTTTAAATTTAAATCAGTATTCAGCACAAATGTAGATTTTGAGTGTATATAGAAAACAAAGATTTCATATGTGTATATCTATATATATCTATATATATATATATATATAACCTTCCACAGGGCGGCACTTCCCAATAAATCACTAAGACAAGTGTCTTAGTGATTTATTGGGAAGTGCCGCCCTGTGGAAGGTTGTATTTGCTGCCGGGATTCTGGCATCTGGCTGGGCACCCTTAAAATATTCGCTTGACAGGTGGTGTGCTGCTCCAATGGCTATATTTATATATATATATATATATATATATGTATCTATATATATCTATATATATATAGATATATATACATGGGTGCCCTTCAGGGAATCGTAAGACTCCAATAACACACTGCTTTGAGGGCTGCACTCCCCAGACCTAAAAGATATTTGCACAACTCATACAATCTATTTAACATTTTGCATCATTAAGCTCTTATACACCGCTGTGCTGCTAAAGGGCACTGGCTGCTTACAAGTGATCAGTGATACCCACACAGCTGTATGTAAATGATAGGGTACACTTTCCAATACTATCTACAGAAATAATATATGAACCCTTTGAGTGCCAATATCTCAGTGAGAGATACGCTAAATATCTGCAAAAAAATCCAGCTTCGCTCACATTTGTTATATAAATTCTAATTAAAAAAATATTTGTAAGAAAATATTATATTTCCTACATATCGGAAATATTGCAGGTCATTATGATGAATAAAATTGTTGCTTGGCAATTCTCACACCTATTTTGACAAATTCTCTTGGCACTCAAAGGGTTAACTGTCAAAGCAACATAATTGCAATACAATATCTAGTATATAAAAACATAAGTGATGCAATAACAACCTGGTACATAAAATAATTGTACTACAATACATAAAATCATCAACCCACATTATGCCGACATTTATGCAAAAAGAAAAAAACATAAGAAAAACGACCCGGATTTATCAGTCAACTTGTTATATAAACACATTTTAACAAAGATTCTACTGTATTTATTCTTTACTATGCCATAACTCCAGGTTTGTTTATTATTTTCACGGTGTGCAGAAGATTTGTGGTTATTACAGCAGGAAAGACTAGTCACACTTACTGTACACAGACTTACTACATTGCTAAAATAATTCACATCACGATTATATATGGGGAGTAAATTCACAGTTTTCGTTTAACACATGGGGTAGAGTATTCAATGTTATAATCCAATGCCTCTCATTTGGCCAGTAGTTTCAATCTATCTCCTCCTCCTCCTCCTTCATGCATCCAGTGTAACATGTTTAAGAACCAAACATTTAATGTGTTGTGGACTACTGGTCTGGCATGTTTTAAAATGCTGTGGAACACAGTCAAAGTCTTCTGGAGTTCAGGAAATCGACTAAGCTACCTTTAGAAAATAGTAAACGTTTTGTTTGTCTTGTCCATCATACTTCACTAATGCTCCACATGACACATTATACTATTATAATATGTTTGGCATCTCATAGCAACTCCTTTAAATCCCATTATTTTATCATTAGGAAAATATGTAAAATGTATATTTAATGTGCTTATAGTATATATTCCACTTGCTTTATTTAACATGCTTGTTAGTTTGCCTGCTAATATGGAAGTGCATTAGTTCTTGTTTAACAGTATGGGTTGTTGGCAATACTGCCCTTCTTGTATTGTTGTTGACGCTTTTATCTTGATCGTCTGTTGAATGACTTTGACATATTACACAGGCAAGGGATGTGTTTTGATTGTTGTGGTTGTTTTCATGAAAAGTAAGTGAAAATTAGACATAACCTACAGACATTTGGGAGCCGGATGCCGCTCCGACAGGGGGGATCCTGACACACAGGGGCTATTCTCCCTTGTGGGAGTCCACAACCCCCATAGAGGGAGAATATAATCTGTGGTGAGCGTAGTGAGTCACCAGGCCTGCAGAATGGCGAATGCAGCGAGCCTGCAAGGGGCTTCTTTGCAATCCCCCCCTTTCGGAGCACCGGTAGTTGGGATACTGACTGTCAGGGTCCCCAATGTTGGAGGTGCATACCACACCCCAGACATTTGTAATGTGTAGTTTCTGGTAAAGGAAATTCCAGATTAATATAACTGTTACTTTGGGAAGGGTAATATTTTACTTTATTTTTATTACCCTGTAACATAATGTAATACGCAGTTTAATAAAAAAATTATTTATCAAAATTTTGCTGGAAAAATTGTATTATATTTTTAACACACTGATACTATCATAATTGCATTCTAATTATATACAATTATTACAATTGCCATTATCTTATGATTACAATCTTTAATTTTTTTTAAATGTTTTGAAATATTTTATTTACTATGCTCTCATTCGTTGGACTTAATGCAATTGTTAAAGTTATGTGCTAGAGAATTTATCTTAATTACATTAACTGGATTTGAATAGATGGCAGCACTACTCTAGGCAATTACTTTTTCCATTTAATGCCAATCTCTTTCTCCTTGTTTGTTAAAAACAAAATATAGCACTTCTTATTGGTACATGTGTATGATAGTTTTCAGCAACAAAAGCAATATAGCGCTAATAATGACTTACAAATGACCTTACTTTATTTTGGGAACTTTAATGCAAAACCAAGGGTGTGAAATTATATATAAATTTATATTTTAATTTTTCAAAATGTTTTTGGAACCGTTTTTAGTTTCACTTTATATTGAGAGGCTTTATTGAAAACAATATAACTACATGAGTGATAAACTTCAAAATCATTTTAATTTCATATGATAATGTTTAGATGAGTCTAATTATTATCACCATCATGAGTAAAAAAATGTTTATTGTTTCTTTCCTGCAGGTGCAAAGAGGGCTACCAAGGCGTCCGGTGTGACCAGTTCTTACCGAAAACTGATTCAGTATTGTCTGATCCAAGTAGGTGCAAATTAACAATGTTATAATTAGTATCCAGTAAAAGATTATAAAGGCTGTGTGTTCTGTAAATTTATGTAATGTAGAGTAAATGATCAGGATCCTAGTATTGTAGCTTTAAGTATTAACCAGTAAAATGTCCATGTCTTAATAAGCAATAAATGTAAAAACAAATGTTGTTAGCCTTTCTAATGTCACATTGATGCACGAACACAAGGTAGCTCTTTACATAACAGATGGTCTTCCTACTTTTGTGTAACTGGTAGAAGCTGATCAGTTTCAATATGTAATGTCTTAGTTTGGTTGCTTCTTTACTCTTTGAACGGTTTGATATATTATCCCCATAATTCCTAGTCATACAATCCTGCCTTGGGTTGAACTTGATTTACTTTTTGGGATTGAAAAACTTATACTTGCTGTATCTTTCTCCACTGTGACTTTGGGATGTACAATATTTACTCAGTTTACCTTATTTTTCTAATATTCTAAACTTGAGTTGGATTCAGCAATATCGAGTCTCAACAAAAAACTATTACAAGGGAAAACAGCCATCGTCGTTTACATAGTGATGAGAAAGAGTGACATACATACAGTAATATATAATGATCTGCAATGGCGGCTCCAGAAGTGAGGCTGCAGCACGATCCAAAATAAAATAGTGGATCCACACCAACTGCACTGGATGGAGAATGCTTGAGGTTGCAGTTGGTGTGGACCCCCTATTTGAATTTGGACTGTACTACAGCCTCAATTCTGGAGCCACAACAGATCACGGGTTTGAAAAATTAGGTTTCTATTGTAAAATGTATAAAACATGCTCTTTGATATGATACTAATGCACAACCGTGCTAAATTTCCTATATCTTATATCCAATTAAAGGTAAAAATTCACAAAAAATGATTTAGGGGAAATACTAGTTACAGTTTGTAAACATAAAGTATTAGTTGTAGTAAAGTATTTTTATTGTTTGAGATTTTGTTTGATGCATGGTACATAAGGTGTAAATAGCAAATCACTAGCTGTAGAAGAGTTGAAACACTTAAGGCCCCCACACACCAGTGAGCTTGGGCCAATTTGACCCGATTCTAATGGATCGGGATGATAAATCGGACCAAATCTAAAGTGTTTACCACCCCATTGGACCCAATGCACATTGGATCATAGCCGGATGGGCTGCACATAACATAAATGTGTTATGTGCAGCCCAGAGCCAGGTTGGGCTAAAGAGAGAGGATGCAGAGAGTCGGGTGACAGACAAATTAATAAAAATCCCATAAAAATTAATGGGCAGAAGCTGATTGGCTGAGAGTGGTTACCAAAATCGGAGGCCTCTAATTGGTTGAGAGAGCTCTCAGCCAATCAGTGGGTTGTCATTCATTTGTATGGGTTTTAATTAGGGCTGTGCATCTGGCACTTTTCATGTTTTGGGTCTGGATCTGTTCCAAAACACTGACTTTCTGTTTTATGTTTTTCATGTTTTGGATCTGTATTTTTTTTTAAAACCGCCAAAATCACAGAATTATTTTTTTTTGCACCTATGCTATTATTAACATCCATAAGAATAATTTCCACTCATTTCCAGTCTATCCTTAACACCAAAAGGTTGCACCAAAGTAGCTAGATGACTATGCTAAGTGACACAAGTGAACGGCACAAACACCTGGCCCATCTAGTAATGGCACTGTACTCTTGCAAGGTCCAGGGACCCGCACTCATAGCCTGGGCAGAAAATCCTGAACAGGCTCGGAAAGTGGTTTGGATTGGGTGGTGTCCGGATTCTACCAATCTGAATTTGCTCCTCCTTAGTTTTATTTTGCATCTCGGCTCCCGGCTCCTGGTTCCCTTGCCCAGCTGTATACGAACCCTTTGCACAATTCCCAGCTCCCTCCATCTGCAGCTCCTTGGAAGTTGCATGTGATACATTGCATGTAATTTTTCACATGCAAAACTTGGCACATAAAGTGTCTAATCCTTTGTGAGCCTTGTTCAGAAAAAGAAGGAAAGAAATCAGTTTTCACTGGGATTCACTCCTCATCCACATTGTCCCATGGGACATAAAAATTAGTACATGTTCTTTATTGGTATGCAATTAAAGGTAAAAGGCCATCATTTATTATTCCATTTGGTCAATTTTATTAATTGTCTGGTGACCTGGTATAACGAGTCCCTGTGGCAGGGATATATTATTATATCCCTGCCACAGGGACTCGTTATACCAGGTCACCAGACAATTAATAAAATTGACCAAATGGAATAATAAATGATGGCGTTTTACCTTTAATTGCATACCAATAAAGAACATGTACTAATTTTTATGTCCCATGGGACAATGTGGATGAGGAGTGCATCCCAGTGAAAACTGATTTCTTTCCTTCTTTTTCTGAACAAGTCAAATGCTAAATCAGTTGAGAGCACCCTAAAACCAAGAGAAACAATATTTATAAAAAGTTTCTTCTTTTTTGAAAAAATCCATCCACAGGGATATATTCCCAAAACATTATTTGGTGCGGGTCATACTGTATGTGTGTGTGTGAACCTTTGTGAGCCTTCCCTGGGGGCTGCCAGGGAAATCAGGTCCTTCGGACAAGTCAGCCTAATGTATGGGGGCCTTAAGCTTAATGAGCTTTAGTTATCATATGTATGCACATTAGCGGTGGCCCAGGAGCCTGACTTTGGGGACGATTCAGAATTTGTCCCTGTCCCCAATGGTGGAGGTCCGTGCATGCACAATTATGTGCAAACACCCGCAGCGAGCACGTTCTGTGATTTTTTTCATTCATCTGGGGGCTTTCTGCCTGAGTAGGTAACTTTTGCTTAAGTCCGCCCATCATTTCATTGATGTGCCCCAAAAAATTATGGGCACACCCATAGAAATGCTGGGTGGACCCCAGCAAATGAAGGCATGCCCCTGCCTGCTTGGGGCAGGAAGATGACTTCACGTTACATCAGCACCCACCCTCAATTCTATGGAAAGCGTTCAAATGAAAAGTAAGTCCTGGCTTCATTTTCATTATGAACAGAGGAAAAATCATTCGATGGTGAATAAACATCAAATGTTTTTTCGTCTTTGTGGCTGCAAGCCACCGGATGTGTAAGCATACACATCCACTCGCAGCGTAGTGTGGGGATTTGGGCGGTGTATACCTGCTTGCTGGGCAGTGAATATACGCAGCCAAGGGAGCAGGTATCATTCCAGCTCTTAGTTCATCAGCACTAGACCAAGTTTACTAGACCTCATTCTTGCAACCAAGATGTGAATACACCTGAGACTTATCGCTCCTTGCTTCTCTTCAACATACAGAGTAGCAAGAACTTCTTTAGCTGCTACTGTTACCTGCCAAGCTTTTATTTCCTCCCGAATTTCTAGAGAATGTGGACTTTTGGGCCTTTTGCATCACAGCATCTATTGCCATATACTATAAATATGTTGTGCATCATCTTGAAAGTCCTACTGTACATCTTCCAATACATCTTCCGTGATGTTAAAAGCTATAGACTAGAAAACAATTTGGATATTTGTTAATAGCCATGTCTGGGGAAAAAAGGCTATATGATAGGCATTCCCAACCTCAGTCCTCATGGCACACTTGCAGTGCAAGTATTAGTGATATCCAGTGAATATGAATCCAAGGGAGACCTAGGGATCACCTCAGCTGGTCACAGTGCAATACACACAAAGGGCCACTTCATTGGAAACACTTTTTGATGCTTGCTATCTATAATGTGCACTATAGTAATTAGATTAATGTAATGCCAGCACTAGGCATGGAATGGGTTAAACATCCCAGGCTGTGTGTTTTACCCTTGGGGAGCATGTGACTCGGGGATCTAATAAGGTGCTTGGGAATGGCAGAGTTAGCTGAATATTGGGTCAGGAAAGGGAGGAGTCTTCCTCTCTTTCCTGCTGAAATTTTTCCGCCCTCCCTTCCCTGAGATAATTGGTTTTAAATGGAGGGGGGGGGGGGTTTCGGGGTGTTTTAATTGCGTTGGCTGATAGGTGGGAAAGAACGGCAGGTTAATAGTTTCTTAGCCTTCATTACCCGTTTATGCAACGTATATAGATTGTTTTCGGTGCGCTCGCCTATTCATTGACTTAGGCCTTTCGCTCGATCTCCTGCTCGGGGGCAGCGAGACCACCTGGCTGGGTGGTAGTCAATGTAGTAGGTCGAGTGGATACCGCTTGGTAGGTAGTTTGATTACGTATGCTGAGTTTGGGGGTGGAGTTTAGTTTAGTAGCCGTTCTTTCTTGCCCACCATTTATTTAAATTAGTTTAATCAAATCAAAAACTAGCTTAAATATTCAAATAATAAATCAGCTAACAATTTCTGCCAAACCTATATCTCTGAGTCTTTATTTCAGGTTTTATGTTAAGATAAGTTAAGTTAAGGTTTAACATGCTAGAGGTACACACACATGAGGTGCTAGGATGTTTAGTAAATTATCTAATTATTTCTCCTCCTTGCAGCCACATGCGCGAGGATGTGTTAGTGTACACATCCCCTCGCATGTTCGAGAGAGGATTCTCACGGTGGGGGCGGGCATGCAGAATTTTCCTGATCGCTACGTTGCTAGCATATACACAGCTTAGCGATCAGATCTGAATCAGTCCCCTATGTTTACTGGTCTAGAATTCATAAGGACCTTTTGTTTCCTTAGTTGATGATATTTCTGTTTAATATAGAAAATATCAGAGGGTAGTAGAGAAAGATAATTCACTATAAACCTAATATTCAGAGTTAGGGAACAATGGAAATGTGCCACATGATAACCATATTTAATATAGATGAACAAACTGGGCCAAATACAGACAATACAGCAAAATGGGTGCAAATTATGGAAAAACATTTTTTGTGCAAAAATTGCATAACTTGGAATATATGCAGAATATATTATATCAAGACACATCTGAATCTGCATGGGCAGTGTATTCACTTATTGTGCAATACAATAAGTAACTATCATCATTGTGTAAGTACTACTACTTGAGCATTTGAAAACGATTACCCTGCAAACGGCATATTTGCACAAATTGCTGCTCTCTAGTTAGTACGGAATCCTGATGGCCCTTAGTTCCAACCACCCCTCCCCTACAGCCTAACCATCATCTTCAGCAGCCTGACATTAATGTTTCCATCATACAGAGTTATCATAACTCCACCCTTCCACAGCTTAGCACTAAAGGCCCCCATAAAGTTATGCGGTTTGGGCACTATTTCACCCAATTCCAGCAAATCGGGCCAAGAAATTGTGTCAATTTGGCCCAAATCGCATGTGTATGAGCCATCTGATCTGATGTGTGTTGCCGTGCACATCGGGCCAGCATTGGAAGCTGGACATGCTGCACGTATATGTCCTCCAAGTTGGACCTGCTGGTCCTGGTGGTGGGGAACATGATCACAACTGATACAGTATATCACATGTGGAAGGACCATACGCGATGTATTGAATGCGATCCTACCACCTGGGAAGGTCAAGGGCAGCTCATGGGGCATCATATACCATGCTTCCCCCCTCAGAGAAGTCACATGGTGTATGGGGGCCTTAAGCCTTCCTTTCTGGTGTTTAACCCTATCCCTAATAATTACCTATAAGTATAAAAGTTGTCAGTATTTTGACACATCGAGTTCTCACTGGTATTGTGAGCATCTGGATTTTTATTGTCAGGATGCCAACTACATCCATTCCTGCCTGTACCAATCCAGACTCTCTTTTCATAAAGGATTAAGCATTTATAATTCTTTACACTCCAACTGCAATTATGTATTTGATTTCATTTACTTTCTGAGTATTCCCAGTTTAAAAATATGCAGAATACACCACATTGTCTAGCATAGCGCTCACTCTTCATCAGCCCCATCCTGTCTAGAAAGTTTTTAATGTCTTATACACAGGTTTTCAAAGTCAGACTTCAGGACAACACACGGTGCATGTTTGCAAGCCTCCTCACAGAATCAAGTTAAATAATAAGCTCCACCTGTGAATTTTTTTAAATGTGTCAGTTAGTAATGAGTGCACCTGTGCACCTGTCGGGTGACCTGGAAAATGTGAACTGTGTGGGATCCCAAGGACCGAGTTTGAGAACCACCGTTTTAATGAATAAAATCAACTAAATTGTGTATAAGTTTACAGTACATCATTATAAACAGTACTTGCAATCCACCTTATTTTTTTCCTACTTTTAGTCTTTTAAGCAAGTCTGCCTTTCAATGGTATACTGTAGGTCAAAATCGAATGTCAATGTTCAGCTGAAAATTTACTAATGATCCAAAATTGTGTTCACATTAGCATCAACGGACCACTACGACAGACTGCATACCAAGTCAGAAACGCTTTGATTACCGATAAACATGGGGACATTTTGTCTTTCCTTTAACATCATCAATGTTGCCTCAATTTAGTATTTTAAAAGTACTTAGCTCCCATTGGGTGTTAAGTACAACTAATGTAAAAAAGAAAAGAAAAGTGTTTTTCTTCTGGCTGGTAAGCTGCACAAACTAACGTTATTAAGATGTTCATTGAATTTCTTTCATTCTTTTTAGCATCATAAAAACACATAAGTGTATTTATTTAGTAATAGATTTCCACTATCTTTCAAACTGTCTGCTAAAATCCTGAGACTCACTGAAGAAATGTTGCACTTATGGGTACTGATCTCTCACAATGTTTTTTCTCCAGTCCTTGTTTATGAGTTTTATAATTCATTTAGTGACCTGGATATAACAAAACTCTACTTGGGAGATACTGACTTCCAGCCAAGGCATTTGATGGTCTCTGTGGAGAAGTTAAGAACTTCAATTTTAATTATAACCAGTGCAGTGATGTGGATACCAGGATACAACGAAATTACAAAAAATAATACCGAATACTACCACCTAGTGAATTTTCTATATAAAATATACTTCATGTGGATTGCCTTAATCTGTCATATATTTTTTTAAATACAACATTTGTCATTGCTAAATATGGATACTGCAGTTTTAAAAATGGTGTTAATTTCCCTTCAAAATCACATATAGATATGGCTCCCATAGACTTCAACTCTTGCTATGAGTAGAAGCCTGCTTCACAGTGTTGTGGTCGCATGCCTTCACAGCTGCAAATTTGTGTGCAATGGCTCTGCGAAAATATGTTGCAGCCTCTGGGAGTTGCATAGACACATGATGGGGCCATATGATTGGGTCTTTGATTATCTGCTTGCACACAAAGTCTAAACCATCGTATGTCAATTGGGTGAAAATTGACGATCTGAGTAACTCTATGATCATGCAGCATGGCCGCAGGAAGTAAGATGGCAGAACCATTTCAAATATATATAATAGTGCAGTCAAAATCTGTGACACACCCTAGAAACAGTCCTCCAAAGACTGTTACTTCATGTGCAAATAAATCCTTTCTGCAATTGCCACCACAAGATCATTGCAGCACATGCTCAATGTGACATAAATACATCCAGAGACCACTGATGGTTGATCAACTGCAAAAGAATCGGGTTTGCATAAATGTCGGAACTCAAGCCTTAGAATATTATTGCAATACATGACTTCATTGTCTGCTGTCATAACAAAACTTTAATTTAATATTTAAATATGCCTCAAAGGTTCCAGTTTTAGATTTGGAAAGTCACTAAAAATATAGTGCGGTTTATTTAATAAAATAAAATACATGAGCTGTAACCAATGATAATCCGATTTCCAACTGCCATATGGCTAGTTGTTGTATCCCAGGTTGTAGAGCATGGGTCTTCAAACTGTGGCCCTCCAGATGTTGTGGATGTCCCATGTCCCAGCATGCCCTCACAGTTTTGGCATGCTCTTACAGGAAAAAATGTGGCAATGCATGTTGGAACATGTAGTTTCACAACATCTGGAGGGCCACAGTTTGAAGACCCATGTTGTAGAGACTAGGGCCAGTCTTAGTCTTTTTGTGTGTGTTTCTGTGTGTGTGGGGGGGGGGGGGAGGCGTTGCCTAATGTATATTGGCTTTTCCAAGCCTTGTTACAAAAATGAAATAAATAATAGAAACACACATGTAACCAGAATAGACTGCTGCTGCAGCCTCCAATAGAAACATATTTTAGATCTGATCCATTGTGTCATTGTTTTTACAGAGGTATATGTACAAATATGGCTGCTTAAAGCCTGGCACAATAGTGTAGGAAACGCAGCATAGCGGGTCATGAATATAATCATGCTCCCAGCAATCCTTACCATCTATGGGAGAGCCAGAAGCTTTGGCATGGCTGCTATATGCAGCAACAACATATGACGACAAATGCAGAATTTATCTAGGTGGGTAACAATTAAATATATATTATGATATTAATAAGCCCCGTCCACTTCAGGAAAAATGCCGGGATTTACATGTCTATGGGGAGGAAGCGGTGTAAAATATCATGTTTCTAATGGAATCTTGACATTTTGGCTGTACTTCCTTTCCATTGAAGTGTGAATCCCAGCAATTTGATGCAAGGAGGTATGGCTTTGTAATATCATGCTTGCTTTCTCTCTTCTGTCAGGTTTCTTTTGGGGGGATAATCAGAACCTGCATGCCCCTTCACATATTAAAATTCCTGATTTTTTGACACCAAATATAAAAAAACCTTTATTTTAAAAGTTTATATTGCAGGGACTAACGAGAAATTTGTGGGCACAACAGTTAATAATTTTATTCCGTTGCAAATGTTATGCCCTATAGTAGTGACCCTAGTTTAGTTCCCCAGTTTACACGATGTGGCATAATTCCAGTACACATTATGCTACACAGTATCCCCAATTCATATGACAGATGGTGTCCCCCATTCATATAATTTCACATTACAGTAACCCTGTTCAATTTGAGCCACATTTATCATGCCATCAAATGTGGCACAGAGTTCCTCCCGTTCAAATTATGCCATGTGTGCTCCAATTTATAATATGCCGCACAATAGTGCATCTATCTTATATTGTGCCACATTAAAATGCTCCAGTTCTTATCATCTAACACTTTTGTCCCTCCCACATTACAATGAGCAGAGCACCTTACAATGCCATCCACTTCACATTGTGCAACATTACAGTGGCCTCCAGTTCACATTGTGCAACATTACAGTTGCCACATTAAAGTATGCCACGTTAGAACACCCCTTACCATTATAAAATCTGCTACTCACTCAGCTTTGGGAAATTGGTGTGCAACTTTATATCCTGGCTCAAGCCCGTCTGAGTTTCTGGGCCCCATTTCTCTGGCTCCTCTTGCACTCACTACAGTTACAATCAAGGTCTATTGTTTCAAGCCACTCCAGCCAATAACTGTCATTGCACATTGGTATCTGCAACTTGTGTGTATAGCTGCACTGCATGGCAGTGTTCTTGCAGATGTTGCATCTAGGGGCAATTTGGAACTTAGGTGGTGATTCTGGTTGACTCAAAAGGGGGCAAACTCATCCCCGTTCCGATGTTTGGGCTCTTTATTATTATATTATTATAATTTTATTTATAAGGCGCCAAAAGTGTTTCACAGCGCCATACAAAGGAACAATACAGGGAGACTTGACATAACATTGAATAAATAACAAAAATAGAGTACAAATAAAGAGCGCCACAGTTCAATACACAATACACTTAAATATAAGCAGTGAGGACTCAATAAACATAGAAACTAGAAACATAGAAACATAGAATTTGACGGCAGATAAGAATCACTTGGCCCATCTAGTCTGCCCCTTTTTTAAACATGTTACCTCAACCATATTTGATCCTTATTTTTTTGTAAGGATATCAATATGCTTATCCCAAGCATGTTTAAATTGTACTACTGTATTTGCATCTACCACCTCTGATGGTGGCTATTCCACTTAACTACTACTCTTTCTGTGAAGTAATTCTTCCTCACATTTCCCCTGAATCTTCATCCCTCTAGTTTCAGAGGGTTGAGGCCAATGATGGAGATGAGTATGCAGATGAAGATGGTCACTGAGTGTTTGAGTATAGGAGAGCTGTGAGTGAAATGTGAAGAGAAGAGGGCTTTGACAACAGGAGGGAAGAGGGCCCTGCTCGGAGGAGCTTACAATCTAGTAGGAAGGGGAGACAGACAGATTACAAGAGGTGCAAGCAAGTGGATGGTGGCTAGATAGCAGGATATAAACAGGCAAGGGGTCAGAGAACCAGCTGGTTTATGCAGTGGAAGGGTACGCTTTGATGAGAGTTTTCAGTGCCCGTTTGAAGCTTTGCAAGGTTGGGGAGAGTCTAATGGAGTGAGGGAGTGCGTTCCACTGAAGGGGTACAGCATGGGCAAAGTCCTGTACTCTAGCATGGGAAGCAGTGATCAGGGTGGAGGAGAGACGACAGTCATCAGCCGACCGTAGAGGGCGGGAGGGTGTATGAATAGAGTTGAGGTTAGAGATATACAGTATGGAGCAATGAAATTAGAGATGGCCCTGTAGGTGAGTGTGAGGTGTTTGAAGAGGATTCTGGAGGGGAATGGGAGCCAGTGCAGATTTTGTTGAAGGGGAGCGGCAGAATTAGAGCGGCGGGAGAGGAAGATAAGCCTGGCTGCAGAGTTGAGGACAGATTGGAGAAGAGCCAGTTGGGATCGATTGAGGCCGGTGAGGATAGCATTACAGTAGTCAAGCCGTGAGATGACCAGTGAGTGGATGATATTTGCATGCTTTTTGCATGCACACTGTATGAACATGTGCAGGTTCCCTTTGCAAATGACTTCAGCAACTTGCATAGTTGCCCAGCCATTGGTGCGGCATGGGTGTGGAAGGCAATGGGTACTGGGGCCATCCATGGGACTGCCCAGCATTTTATGGGCATCCCCATTAATGCATTTATTGGTGTCAGCTGCCTGCCCCGTCTTCGTACCATCAGCCACAAATAAAAGTACATTTCAGGCAGGAGAAATCATTGATCGGTGACCATCTAATGGTTTCTCCTGCTGCGGAGACGTGTTTTTGATACACATCCCCTTGCATGTTAAAGAGGGGAATCATAGGTGGGGGGTTGGGCGCTTGGATGGGCAACAGGCAGCGTCTGTGGTGCTCAGTAAGCTGGGGTCCTCACAGCTTACCGAGCCAACCAGAATATTCCCCTTAGTAAATAATACTGCAGCTGAAAAACAGATATTTTTTTATACACTATGTAGTTCAGTTCTGCGTCACTTTCTGGTTGAGCTATTTTGTAAATAAACATTTCTGCTTCACAATAACAGCAATTACAGATGACCATGGCGGCTCTAGCCATGCAGATCTTCATTTACTCCATCACTTATGGGGTAATTCCTAGCTTGACAAGTCTTGCCGCTTTATCTGACATCAACTTGACCTTTTTTTATTTATTTACTTCCTCATTTTATATGTACCCTCTGTATTACACAAACTTATAAGTAAGAAAAATGCTTTCCATCAGTACTTTCTTGTAAGTTAACTTTTTAAGGGTAGGCACAATGATAAGTTTAAGATCCTGTCTCAAGGTATTTTATAGCCAAGTGTCAGGGAGCTCTCTTCCATAGATCATATGTTCCAGACAGGTAGGTTAGAAGTGCAGCACTCTCTGCTTCAGTGACAAGCTAATATACACATCCCTTGGATAGCCTGAGTCCTTCTACATGATGTATTGTAAGACCCTTATGCTGGAGGTGCCTACTGAGCCCACACTACATTTATTTGCCTTCTGACTGCTGATGCTGCATCCCAATTTCCATAAAACTACTGTTTGATCCAACTATGAAACTTTATAGGATGTTTACCATAATGATAAGTTAATGTACTTGTACACAATACCGCATAATCTGATGGCTTCTTTCATATTATTATTTATCAGCGGAGACACATAGATCATCCTTGGGAAAGCAGTATTAGGCTTCATATTTTCCAAGCTTTATGACTTTATGTGCTGCCACAATAGAGAAAGCAGCATGGCTTTCTCTGTGATGAAAAGCTCATAGTTTGTGATATATTCATCTGTGCATTGAGCAGAACAGTGCTTTGCAGCCCATTAAAACCTGCCATCCCAACCCTCTCACTTTAGATATATAGATTGGTAATTGAGTGTAGAGAACCATTTGCAGGATTTCCTGGCATGGAAGCATTCACAAACTTAATGACCTGGTTAAAATGTTTCTTAGCACTGACAAGAATATTTCTTTGTTGCGGAAATTTGTGCCCTCTTTCTGAATGCTTTCCAATTTACTTTGGTCATTTTTTGTGTGTTAAAAAACTGAATAGACCTCTTCAACCTTATCATAGACTCTTTATTCCATATGCAACTGTGAATCACAGTTTAAAAAAAAAAAACATATTGCATTATAGAAAACATGAATGCATGAATTAAACTGAATAACTAAAGTAATTTGAATGATTTGAATGATTTGAATCTGGTGCTTTAGGTTATACGATTTGTAAACACATATAATTTGCTCACAACAATGGCATGATTGCATTTTATCCAGCGCTATTATTTTTCTATATTACAATACTGTTTATTTTTAGAGCGCCTTTCACAAAAACAAAAACCTTACTGCTCTTTATGTATAGAGAATGAAAACCATATTGTATAGAAAGCCGCTATTTTGGGTTCATTGCAATTGTTACATTGTGTTCATACAAATTTTGAAATACAAAGCGCAAGATGTTTGAATAATCTTTTACTCCGTGGTTTGTTTAGCCAATCCATCAAACTAAAGGGTAGACATCTTGGCCACCCTGTATTGGTTCCAATGGATTTGCATGAGCAATTCAAGGAGTTGTGATTAGACTTTGGGTGGATAATCAAACTTCAAGACGTCCATAACTGTATAAGTTCTTACTCATAAGAGGATCAGACAAAGCAGCCATATAGAGTGTACTACCTTGGTTAGAATGGTGGGATGGGCAGTATGTGGAGATTTCATTATGGGGACATAAAAAGTATTAATATCATATAAAGCAAAGATTATTCATATATTCATATCAGTACATAGATTAATGTCCTACCACATATTAGTGGGAATATTTAGTAACTAGTAAGCCCGTTCAAAGGAAATGTTTTGAAAGCTAGTTTGCCACCTTTATGATTGCCTCTGTGTTTGTGCATGTGTGAGAGAAAGATATGTAGTTTCACTCATTGCCAACAGATGGAAGTGTTTTGGAGACACACAAACATACTCTAGACATACAGTATATATAGATCATTGATAATTCATTTACATACTAGTGATATACCAAATGCATGCATGTCCACAGATTTAGTGTAAGGAAAATACTTTATGTATACTTTATATCCAGAATAATGTTGAGGATTCGGGGGAGTTTTGTTCATCTCTGTTCACTTGTAAATGGCTGTGAAATTGTGTGTCTGTGAGGGATCACTGTGTTATTGTTTGGGGTGATTACAAGTCATCTAATATATATTTTTATCATAGTCATGCATTGTGCTGTTTAGTGCTAACATTTCACAATTTTGTACAGCATCACACAACATTTGAAAGGACAATAGCCATAGAGATGTATATTACCACAGGTACAATAAAGTTTAGTTCTGCTCCCTCCAGTTTGACCCAAACCTTACCTGGGGCCTGATTCAAAGATTCCAATGGGCAAAACCATGTGCACTGCAGATGGGGCAAATGGAACGTGCAGAGAGAGTTAGATTTGGGTGGGGTGTGTTTAAACTGAAATCTAAATTACAACTAAATTGCAGTGTAAAAATAAGCAGCCAGTGTGAACCCTGCATAAAAATAAAATAATTTACCAAAATCAAACGCTCTATGTACATGATACTTGTAGTAACTTGGAATTTTGTGCCCCCAGCCAAAAAAGTATCTGGTGCCCCCCCCCCCCCAAATGCTCATTGCCAGGGGTTTGTTTCTCATTACCAGGGGTAACATGCTCATTACCAGAAGTGTCTTGCTCAGTGCTAAGGGTTACATGCAGTTACATCCATATTGTCAAGGATTACATGTCCCTTGTAAAACTCAGGGCATGGAGGATGGGAGGCACTACGTAGGCAGCTCCAGCTGTCCCTGCCCACTGCAATGTAGTGCTCACTTACACAGCACCAATTGGCTTCTGAGTATAGCTTTACCCAATGAGCATGGGCACCTTGTGGCATGAGCTGCATGACGCACGTCGCTGGGCGCTGCATGGGTGGGAGCCGCTAAAAGGCAAAACAAGGTTCATGCGCAGCTGCACCACTTAATGTTTTGAAATCCTCCCCCTTCTGGCAGGAGGCCTGTTCAGCACCCCTGACTTTGTGTGAAATAAGAAAAAGGTTTTAAATAAGGTTAAAATCCATATAGACAAAATGGCCATTGTTTGTCTCTAAGGAAATGATTATGGTGGTTGCCAATATTTTGTTTTTGTGTGTGGATATTTTATTTGAAATAGATTCAAGACCGGTTATTGCTTTGCATTAGCAAAGTCTTTAAAATGTTTATACCAAATAGCGAGTGCATGATTTGCATGCACCACAAATGGTTATAATTTTGGACATAACTGAATATTACATGGTGTCCACTGTGCACATGCTACTGTATATGCAACTGGTGCTGACTTGAATGCTTCTTGTGATAGTGGTCTGTAGCTGTGATAAATATTTCCACATGTTTGTGGTTCTCTTGTATTCCTAAATGAATCTCAGTTGCTTAAATCCCCTAAAGTATCAGCTGATTTGGACAGTGGAATTAGATCTGTTCTCCAGGGATTTCAACAAGCCAAATCACTGTTAACACCAGTGATTCTATATGCTTGGTTTCCAGAAAACAATAAAACAACTACCGTATATACTTGAGTATAAGTCGACCCGAATATAAGCCGAGGCACCTAATTTTACAACAAAAAACTGGGAAAACGTATTGACTCAAGTGGTACCCTCACTTGAGGGGGGGCTTTTTCAGCATAAAAAATGTTCTGAAAAAGAAGGCTTATATTAGCGTATATATGGTATATAAGGGTTAAAGCCAAAACTTCAATACAGTTGACACCCAGGAGATGATCAAATAATGAAGTAAGGGTTAAAGCCAACAATTATAAACACATGGAATTAGATATCACAATAGTAGATTTTAGACAATGGTTATCATACACAATATTCTGGAAATGGTTAAGCAATTTTACTAATTGTATAAAGGTGTATATGTGTGTATGGCACCAATAATGATGCCCCCAAATATATTAAGCTACTACTACCAAAGCATATGAGTCTGTACAGCGGCGTAGCTACGTTTTGGGCGCCCCCCCGCCATTAGGGGGGGGGGGGCGCCCCCGCCGCCCATTCAACCCCCCCCCCAATCCCCCGCAGCCTTACCTTTCGCGCTGGTCCCGGCGGCTCTGTTCTTCTGCTGAGGACCACCACAAAATGGCCACCCCCATACAGCAGACAGTTTCAGAGAACTGTGTGCTATATGGGGGCGGCCATTTTGTGGTGGTCCTCAGCAGAAGAACGGAGCCGCCGGGACCAGCGAAATAGGTAAGCCTGCGGGGGATTGGGGGGAGGTGTAACTATAGCACCACAGCCCCCGGCACCCCCATATGCACAGCGCCCCCCCGCGCGGTGGCGGGGGCTGCGGTGCTATAGTTACGCCAGTGAGTCTGTAAGATTAATTTACTGCATGAAGTATTCCAGAACCATCACTCCGATACAAGACTCATGAAGACCAACTCTCTGTGTCATGTGTAATGCAAGAGAGAGAAAGTACAGTAGATGAAAATAAAGTCCCATCCAACTAGCTTCTAAAGTCACTTTTTAAACCTAGCCTGTAGCATGGCAGTATAGTGCTATTTGGCTAGGACTTTACCTCTGTTCACTTTATCTCGCTCTCATGGCTTAGAAAATACTGGGAGTTTCTAGATAGATAAACTACAAGACAATCTGCTCCTATCTGACATGTTTTACATTTTGTTTGAAAAATGACAGGAGGTGATTACATGGTAAAATTGTTTATGAGGTTGAAAAAAGACGTCTGTCCATTAGGTTAAACCTATTGTATGTGGATATTATTTAATGGTCATGTGCCTGGATGTTTTTATCTGCCAAAAAGGTGTTTAACCCTTTCAGTGGCAATCCAGAGACTTTTCCGGGCTGTGCCTCGGTGCCCAGTCTGGCAAGCCCGGAAAATTCTCGGGATTGCCACTGTTTACAGCTGGGCAGCACTGCTGAGTTCAATTACTGAACTCAGGCAGCTTTGCACTGCCCGGCTCCCTCCCCTCTGCGGCGCTGACTCCTCATCCCCCCCCCTCTGGGTTTTGTATGAAGTCCCCGGCCCCGGCTTATGACAAGCCGGCTGCCGGGGACAGGGACGCGTCGCGCGCGGGGGGGGGGGGGGGCGCAGGTCCGGGCAGCCGCTGATTGACAGTGCAGCGGCGCTGCCCAGACCCAGGGAGCAAGTGGTGTTTTTTTTTAAGGGAGCGCTCCCCATAAAAAACTCGCCCAGTGGGGAGCGCTTCCCCCAAAAAACCCACCACTGAAGGGGTTAACCCTTTTTTAAATGTTTCAATTGAATCTGCCATCACTACCTTTTCTGGCAGAGTATTCCAAATCCTATCTGCCTTAACTGTAAAAAATATTTTCCATTGTTGCGTACGAAATCTCCTTTTCTGTAACCTCAGGGGGTACCTGCGTGTCCTATGGATAGACCTAATAGTAAATCACCATGCAGTTTTCTGTATTTTCTCTTGATGTATTTGAATATGTTAATCATATCCCCCTTAAATTCCTTGTTTCCAGCATGGACATACCTAACTTGGCGAACTTTTCCTCAACGTGCCCAGTTCTGCAATATCTTTTTTTGTGGTCAGGTGCCCAGAACTAAGCACAGAATTCTGGATGGAGGCTCACTAAAGCTTTATATAATGGCAATCTCATCCCATGCTTCAATGCCTCTTTTTATGCAAGCTAGTATCTTGTTGGCTATGCTGCTGCTTCTTAACAATGAGTACTACTTCTAAGTTTACTGTAAAATTGTACCCCTTTCTACTAGAGATACACCTAATTTAACCCAATTTAGTTTGTAAGTTCTGCACCCATTTCTCTTCCCAAAATGCATGACCTTATATTTATGTACTGTAGGAAGTCAGCTGAAAAAGTGCTTGATGGCAGGTATGTGCCGCTGAGACTGCTGATGTCAGTGGTATAAATCCCAGACAGGGTTGAAATGAGTGGTACGGTCTGGGTTTTGGTATGCTTGTAGGGATTTGGTACTAGGCCATTCCCATACTACACACCATGTTAATAAACTCCTGAGCTGGGAGATCAGGTGCAGTTCTAGAGTTGATTAATAGGGGAAGCTGCCTGTAAGCAGTGTTGGGACTGTGTGTATTGAAGAAAGCAAGCCAGAGAGAGCTGGGGCTGCTAGGGTCTGTCTGGGACCTGCTAATACAGAGACAGGGTGAGTGCCTTGGTCTCTGCCTGCCTGTTCTGAAGCTGAAAAGAGCAGAGATTATGGGTGAGATTTAATGGGATGAGAGATTCAGAAAGTGAGAGATTTGGTGAGAAATTTCCAGTTTTTTTAAAGCGGCAATCATTTACACTTCAAAATCAAACTGGTTTAGCAGTGTAAATGATTGCCACTTTAAAAAAAAACACAGAGATTTCTTACTAAATCTCTCACTTTCTGAATCTCTCATCCTATTAAATCTCACCCATTATGTTCAAGTTGAATGGATATAAGTTTACCTTTTACTGCTGAAGAAAAGCTGGGTTTGTTTTGGACTTAATGTGCTGCTGATAAGCCTCCTGTTAATTTGCTTATTGATAAAACCCTGTCTTGCTGCAACCTATTTCATTTGAGCCTTCCTGTCTTGGAGCCAAGATCTCACAGTACATTGAACTTTACTTTCCATTTAACCGCCAAATCCTTTAGTTTGTTTAAGTCGCTATGTAAAAGAGCGGCGTCATGGTGTACACCACTTAAAACCATTTCCCATTTTGAAAACAAACCGTTAACCACAACTCTCTGTTCTCTGGTCCGTAGCCAGTTACTGACCCATCACTGACTGATTAGTTGGTGCTTTATCTTTCTCTATTTTATTTCTGCCCATGCCTTAGTAAATAAACCCCTTTGGAGTGTATTTGCAAGTATGTGTTTTATAAATCTGGTTCTATTTTCTTACACAAAAAAAAGTAAATAGTAAAAACTGTTAATAAATAAAATAGTGCCATTAATTATGGCCCTATGCTTTCAAAAGGCTAGGGCATTAGAAAGAAAGTTCAACATCAGATTGGCATGATCATGCAGAGTATTGGTACTTTTTAATGGCAGTTATCACTTTTTTCAGTGATAATAGGACATCTCTCATTGACTACTTTGTTAGAACTGTAAGAACTGCCAGGTGACCTAGGTAACCTCTTTGTTGTAAAAGGGTCAGCTTATCTCCTCCTACTACAGAATTATCTTAACCAAAAGGCAAGGAAAAACAAAATAAAAAATAAAATGTATATTTCAAGTAACATTTATTGCGATTGGCATTAGAGAACTTTTATTCCTTTAAGGAAAAGATGAAAGCTCTAGCTTACTTTTAACAATGGTGGGAGTTCAACCTCCTATAGGTAAGGAAAGCTTTTAACATGTAACACTTTTTATAATTTTATAGACTTTGATTTGGAATGAAAATTTGATTTGATGTGTAATAATTGGCATGCTGTCTCTTGGGTCCTGACATGAACTCTGATGCAGCTGTAGGCAGTAGGCATACTTAAAAGACGAGACTCCCATGCATCACTGCTTTGATGAAAAGTAAATTAAATAACCATTAGATACTTTCTGAGACTTACTCTGAAAGATTAGGAAAACATGAGCGTACATGCACTATCTCTTCTATTGCTCTTATCTTCAAATGTGACTTCTATAAATAACCTATATTTCTCAGAATATTAGTGAATGAACTGATAATCAGAACACTACTGCATAGACTTTCCAACAGAGAGAACTATAAATTTAGAATTTGTTACCTGCAATAAAGTGTAATACAATAATACTGGTGTTTCATTAATTTAAGACAAGAGAAGCGGTGTCTCAGAACTGATTCATTTTAATAAGGTCTTTGAGAACACTTTGTAAATTTTACAAAATGCAATTAAATGTGAAAATGGGATGATATCCCAAAATAGTTCCTCTAGCAATGGACCGATGATATTCGTTAACCCATAATTGCATCAGAAACCTAAATGATTGAAAATCAATGTAATACACAAAATAACAATAGTGTATAGATTATGATACTGATACTGACACCTAATAAATGTTGACTTCACTACAAATGTGTTGCTTCTCATGTTTATGGACAAGTCTTCACTAGCCCACGAGCAGGTTGATATATGTATGTATATATTTGCCAAAATAATGAGGCGGCACTCAGAGGCTTGTAGTGTAAATATACTTCATATATTCAAAACATCATTGTCAACATTTCAGGGAGAGTATCCTCTTCATCAGGATACATTAGAACAAACATTTACAGTGTAAATAGTGTCTTACCCCCTGTGACTCTATTGCGTTTGACCAGGCAATGCCACCTGCAGCTCCAGCACGTCCATCGCCTGTCCCAGAAGCCCTTTTGTGGCGGAAGTGACATCAGCGTGCCCGGCCGTGTTGCTGCAGCAATGCTCTAAACAAAAACAAATACCAATGCAGTTATTGTTAAAACATACAAACGTGAGACAAGAGGAACCTATGACAAACCACACGTAAGGGGTGCAAAAAACTTTACAGCTTTCACATTGTGCCTATCCGATTTATTTGGTTTTACTAAGATGTGGGAAATATTCTCAAAGTGAAATTATTTAAATATACTGTTTATCAATAGTTAGTCATATTGTACTCTCAGCCACAAAATTATTTTAAATCAAAATCTCATAGCATATGCATTACCAATATTCATGGATTCTAAGTAATGCCATGCAAATAAATTATCCACTTTAATATGAATCCTTTGAGCTTATTAATGGAGTTTTATCAAGGGATCCATGGTAAAAAGAGTTAGAATCAAAACATGATCCTGTATGATTGCTGATTTGCATGTCATTAGACACAACTTTAATAGCTCCTTCTTTCAAAGCTGAAATTTAAGTCCTAATGACACCAGTAAATTTACTATAAATGTCAATTTCTCATTTTAAAATATAATTATGTACAGATAATTTTTATCTTCTAATGACAGGATTTTTTATTTTTATTTTCTTTGTAAAATTGTGGAACTGGAGTATGATTGATAAATATTCTGCTCTAACTTTTATTTCTCAAGGAGTTTTATAGAAGTCCTTTTAAAACTGACACCAGCCTCCAGCTGTGCATATAAATTAAATATGAAGGGGATTTCACAAGGTTTATTGATCTAATGCACTAGAAGTTGAAACGCTCTGTAAGTCACCTTAATGTTCAATCCTGCTTAATAAAAAAAGAAAAAAAAAAGAGTACATTTTAGATCCAGTGTTTGCAAATAAATTTAGCCTACTATGATTTTCGGTTTGAATATTAACTTTACAATTTCATAAACCCATTATAGATTATTTTAAATGTTAAAGAAGTGTGTTAAATATAGCTTGCAAAGTCTTTTGTGCTGAATTTCAATTATTTTGTACATTTGGCACGCTAAATAATTCTTAAACTGATAACCGCTCTACGTAGAAATAACATTTATACATTTTACCATTAAAAATATGCTGTGTTAGATTTTTAACTATTTAAAGTTAGAGAATGGTTAAAACTGTGAATCTACACATGATTATTTCATTATTCCTTTACAGTTTCCAAAAATGGTACTGTTTTCAAGAAAAGTTTAAACTTTTGCTTGGTTACAAATATATGGAATGAAAAATAAACAATGGAATTTGCAATATTGATTTCTGGTTTCTTGAATAAAAAAAAAGTTTGAGATTATATATGTAAGACTTGAATATACTGGTGATAATGGCAATTGGGGTGTATAAGAGAATTAAGGCATAATTTATCAAGTTGTGATTTTTTTTTTAATTGAACATTTTCTGCAATTTTTTTTTATTGGGGGGGGGGGGGGTTGTGGGGTATGCCTTTCATAAAATGTATATTTTAATCCCTCAAGCAACTTCAATGAAAATTGGCAATGGATAAACAAACTTCTCAGCCAAAGTTTTATGCATCTCCATTCATGTAAGGCAAAGCAAGTCTCTGTGACTTCTGTGAAGTGTTGCGTGGAGTATAATAATGCCTAATACTGAGGAGAAAAGTCCAAGAAGACATGGTTGATTTATATCAAACTTCCAATCCTCATACAACGAAAAACAGGTTACTATTTGACATTAGAAAATGAACTTTTAAAACTTAAAATCAGGTCCTTCACTGGTGAACAAGGCATATATTGGCCCTTATTCTAGTTGACTCAGACGTATATGTATTTTTCAGCCACCGAGTGTTCTTAGCCCTGCTTACGGTACGGATCGCTCACCAAATGCGTTAAGATGCAGAGCGAACAGACCGCGAGTGGATGTTTCATGTGAACAACTCCCCCATCAATGGGAAACTCCCCCATCCTCCAATGGTCGCCGACCATCAAATGATGGACCAAGCAGTCAGACAGCTTTGAGTGCTCCAGGCCACTCGGACATTTCTCTGTGTGAAAGCAGGGATATGGGCGGGCAGCTGGCATCTGGCTATGTCTGCTGTCTGCCCCACCTCACACGTGTGTCACGGCCGGATTACCATACGTATGCCCAGCGTTTTTCATGGGAACCCCCATGAAACGCGTGGTGTACGCATATGGTAATGAGCCCAAACAGCCCTTCATTCCCCTCTCCACCCCCTGTTCAAATTGTTCTGACCAATCATTTTCTGTACGGAATTCATGTCATATTCGAATGTGCGTGGAGTTCACACATGCGCGGAAATGCCTCTGCACATGTGCAAACACAAAACATCAGCCGTCCGACCGAACACGCAGCCATCTGGTTCAATCAGAATAAGGGCCAATGTGTAAAATAACATTTTTCAAATGCAAACTTATTCTACAGTATATATAGTATGTATATTTTCTCATTGAAGAAACATGTTAAAACAGGTACTGTAGATGCCTTGGTGAATTTATTTTATGGAAGTTGACATCTTTTATAATCATTCACCTAAGTAGCTATGTCCAGCATGTATTATATAGAGTTAACCTCTAACATGGAGCCAAAAGCAAAGCTGGAGCTACTGTATAGAGTATTTCAGTGCAAGCTGGCTCACTGCTACTGTATACCTGGTATTTGGTTTAACAACCCATTAGAACCAGGTGAAAATAATTAGAGATGAGCGGTTCCGGATCTTTGAGATCCGAACCCACCCGAACATCACAATCCGAGTCCGGATCTGAGCTGACTCGGGAGTTCCCGCCTGATTCCGGACCGAAAACAAGGCAAAACGTCATTATCGCGTTGTCAGATTCTCACGGGATCTGGATTTTATATAAGACACACGCGCGCCCCGCCATCTTCACTCCATTATAGGAGTTGGAAGAGGGTGGTTGGGATCTGTGCTCTGTGCTGTGCGCTTTTGTTTGGTAATGCAGTGCTCACTCTATTAGGGTCTGCATGCAGGGGCTGCTGACTGTACACAAGTCCAGTGTACAGGGGCTGCAGGGAATGTGTCCAGTGTACAGGGGTTGTGTCCAGTCTACAGGGGCTGTGTACAGAGGCTGTGTCCAGTGTACAATGGCTGTGTCCAGGGGCTGTTTACAGGGGTTGTGTCCAGTGTACAGGGGCTGGGTACAGGGGTTGTGTCCAGTGTGACAGGGGCTGTGTCCAGTGTACAGGGGCTGTGTACATGGGTTGTGTCCAGTGTACAGGGGCTGTGTCCAGGGGCTGTGTCCAGTGTCCAGGGGCAGTGTCCACTGTGACGGCTGTGTCCAGTGTGCAGGAGCTGTGTCCCGGGGCGGTGTCCAGAGGCTGTGTCCAGGGTGACGTTCTGTGTCCATTGTCCAGGGGCTGTGTCTAGGGTGATGGGCTGTGTCCAGTAACCAGGGGCAGTGTCCAGTGTGACAGCTGTGTCCAGTGTACAGGAGCGGTGTCCAGAGACTGTGTCCATTGTCCAGGGGCTGTGTCCAGGGTGACGGGCTGTGTCCAGTGTCCAGGGGCAGTGTCCAGTGTGACGGCTGTGTCCAGGAGTGGTGTCCATTGTCCAGGGGCTGTGTCCAGTGTGACGGCTGTGTCCAGGGATGGTGTCCAGAGGCTGTGTCCATTGTCCAGGGGCTGTGTCCATTGTCCAGGGGCTGTGTCCAGGGTGACAGGCTGTGTCCAGGGGCAGTGTCCAGTGTGACGGCTGTGTCCAGTGTACAGGAGCTGTGACAATGATTGGTTTGTTAAACTGTGCATGTCCTGTATACAACATAAGGGTTAGTGGGAGGGCCCAAGGACAATTTCATCTTGCACCTCTTTGTATTTTTTGCTCTTTGGAACATTTCTCTTTTTTTGGTGTAGTTTATTAAACTGCCACCCTGTCTGCCCCTGCAGTGCCGCTCTGCTTCCAAGATGTGCCAGGTTGGAAGTGTAAGGTCCACATGTATGTGATGCCCACTGCTGTCGCTTAGCTTAGTCATCCAGCTACCTCGGTATAACCTTTTGGCCCAACTACAGTAAATGAAAAAAAAATTGAGAGCTGTGAAGTGATCAAAATTGACTAGAAATTAGTGGAAACTAATGTTATTGAGGTCAATAATCCTTTAGGGGCAAAAACAGACCCAAATTCTGTTATTTTAGCCATTTTTAGTATTTTTTCATAAAAATCCACATCCAAAACCAAAACCCACAAGGGTGGTTTTGCCAAAACCAATCCAGATCCAAAACACGAAGGGAGATCCAGATCAAAAACCAAAACCCAAAAAAGTGGACGCCGCACATCTCTAAAAATAATATATACTTACATTTATGAAAAAGAAATGTATGCAAGATTTGAAAATGTTGCATGCTATATAATCAAATAAACTAAGCTAAATAAAATACATTAAGTAAACTATAAACTAATTAAAAAACTTGTATTATTATATTAACAGTAATCACTTTAGTCACTTGAATTACCTAAATATCCTCTCATCCGTAGTTTACCATGAGCATGATTTCATAGAGTTAAGGACTGGGGTGTGTGTTTGTTCAAAATATGTTGGTTTTGGTGCCAGCTGATTTATCGTTTCTGCTGACCGATAAACACAGCCCCGTGCAGACTGTGCTGCAGCTGCCCCTTGTTATAATTATTTTATAATGAGTGTAAACTATATTTTGTTTTTATGTTACATTGATTAACAAAGAGTTATCTGTATTGTGTTGTTTCTAACAAATATTTTAAATATTCATTTTGATACACTATGTTTTGTTCATATTAACACATACAGTATAACTGGAATATAGTGAATGTTTGTCACATACTAATTTGACATCTATAGAATATATTTTATTCTCCGTGCTGAATTTTTTTATTGATATTTTAGAGCACTGCTTACAGATGGTTCTGTATGCACCTCACTGATAAATACTAATCAGCTTGTTAATTTAGAAGGCACATTTTAGAATTTTAAGTCGATACGCATCTTGACTTGTCCTCTAGCATGTTTGATTATGACTTATCTTGGTGTTAGATCTTTCACCTTGCATCAAACAGAAAAACAGTAATATATATATATATTTTAGAGACCAGTTACTCATTCTCAATGTTTGGCTTCAAAAGCTTAAAACTAACAGAAAAAAAACATTAGGAAAATTGAACATGGTGGCAACATTATCTATTGGTATCCCACTTGCAGTTTAAATCAAAATTTGACTCTTAAATGTCATAATGGGGCAGATGGATTAAACCTGGTGAAGAGATAAAGTAGTAATAAAGTTGGGTACTTGTGTATTATCACGGCGCCCACAAAATCGGCCGAAAATCCCATGGAAAAATCGGATGCGATTTTGCGTCCGATTTTTGGCCGATTTTCGACGGATTTTTCTGGCCAATTTGCATGCTGTTCCATTATTGCACACCTTGCACACCCCCGATTTCCATCGTAGTGCATTGCATGCAATATAGTGGCATGTGATGCATGCCATGCGATGCATGTGAAGCGATTCGATTTGTAATTGTACAATCACCCTGATGGGTGCTTACAATGTTAAATGAACCGCCATTGTTAACGCCACCCCCACTATCAACGCCAACCCGAAGCGTGACGAGCATAGCGAGCCCACGAGAGGCGGCGGTACGCGTCCTCCGACCTTTTCATACCCCCACTATCCACGTCGGCGTGGAGTTGATTTTAGATAGTGTGGCGAGCGCAGCGAGCCACCGAGCCCGAAGCGTAGCGAGCCCCGCGAGGGGACGCGGAATACATGTAAAGTGATCCGCGTCCCCTCGCGGGGCGCGCTGCGCTCGCCACGCTTCGGGCTCGCCACACTATCTAAAATCAACTCCACGCCGACGTGGATAGTAAGGGTATGAAAAGGTCGGGCTCAATGCCAACACTCACCAGTGCTAAGGCACTTACACATTCAATAACTGTGGATAAATTACATTGTGTCTTCTTGATTGTCGACATATATCAAGAAAGTGGTGCTAGTGCACAGGTACTCTTCCCTAAAATCCCTCCCCCATGGTACAACAAAGAAGAGATAAAGTGGTAATAAAGTTGAAGGTGATAATGCAGCTGGAAGAGCTGTCAACGGCTCTCAGCATGGGATCACAGGCCTTTCAGTGCAGCAGGGGGTGCACCTGGAAAAGTTGACATGCCGCTCTCAGAAAAGGACTTGGAGTGGCATGTCAGCACGGCGGGGGGCAGCCATAATAGCCAGGGGAAACAAAGTCCTGTCAGTGTGGTGGGGGCAAAGGAAGGTTGTACAGTGCTGCATAACAAAAAGACAGGGAACATTTAGAAGATTAAAAAATGGGAAGGGTGCGGTGCCCTGCAAATGATGCCAAGAGTAAACATTATATTATTTTCAGGGGATTGATGTCTAACACACTCACTGGAGCAGGTGTTGAGCATCTGGTTAGCCCATTTGTCAGTGTATTTGGGATCCTACATTCATTTATACCACCCCCTTTGTGCATCTTGGATGAAAAAGTTATATTTTATCAAGAACACTCATTTGAATTATTTTTGCTTGTTTTAAAGGGTTCACTGTCCTTTGTGGTGTAAGGGATTAAAGGCACAACTCATTGAAATTCCATAAAATACATTTTCAGATAATGTATCCTTCATTAAATATACAAATGACTGTTAAATCGAGTATAATTTTTTGGTACTTGTTTCCTAGCACGGCGCCCACGATTTTGATCTTACAGCATCTTATACATCTCATTGCATACAATATAGTGGCATGCGATGCGATTTTTAATTGTACAAGCACCCAAATGGGTGCTTACAAAGTTAAATGCACCCCCATTGTGAACGCCACCCCCACTATCAATGCCAACCCGAAGCATGGCGAGCGTAGCGAGCCCCCGATGGGCGGCGGTACGCATCCTCCGACCTTTTCATAACCCCACTATCCACGTCGAGGTGGAGTTGATTTTAGATAGTGTGGCGAGCGCAGTGAGCCACCGAGCCCAAAGCATGCTGAGCGCAGCGAGCCCTGCGAGGGGTCGCGGATGATTTAACATGTATTCCGCATCCCCTCGCAGGGCTCAATGCGCTCGCCACGCTTCGGGCTCGGTGCCAAGTGGATAGTGGGGGTATGAAAAGGTCGGAGGATGTGTACCGCCACCCCTTGCGGGCTCTCTGTGCTCACCACGCTTTGGGTTGGCATTAATAGTGGGGGTGGCATGGACAATGGGGGGTGCATTTAACATTGTAAGCATCCATCAGGGTTGTACAATTAAAAATCGCATCGCATCGCATATTTATTTAATTGTATATTTAATTGTACAATCCGGCTCATTAACCCGATTGTCGCATCGCATACATCGCATACCTTATGTAATGGTATGCGATGGGCACCGTGCTAGGAAACAAGTAGCATTTTTTTTTTTTATGTACAAACAGATCTAGATCATTTTAATTTGAAACTGATTTTGTAGTAACCTGTTTCATTTTATATACCAGTGATAGCAGTGAATTTATTGTTTATGTTTAAACTGGTGCATATTAATTTTTGGATCCAGATACAGTATAAGAAAAAAGGAAGATAAAATGAGAGACTCAGCAGACTTACCTACTTTCCAGGAAGTTTTGGGGGCTGCTTATATTTGGGGTAGTCCCACATACCCCTGGAATAGCAGGCTAGTCCCACATACTAGAATGAAAAAATTGTCAGAGCGCAAGTCTGTAATATATAGCATAGCTGTCGCTATCAAGGGGATACTCCACCCCTTGAAACACAAGAAAGACAACCACAGAAAATTAGAGATAGCGCTAAGTGAATTTTCAATATAGCATATTTTAATTTAAAAGTTAGTACAATTTATTAATTAGACATTAATCACCGGCCGGTAATATACAAATTATAAAACAACCATAAAAAATAAATAAAATAAAATTGAAGGTGAAGTTTAATAAGGGACTGTCCCTTTAAGGGTAAACAAATATGTTAGTTATCCCAACGAGGATTAGTAGGCTGAAAGTTCTGTGATAGCCTATATGAGGCAGGTTAGTCCAGTTAGCAACAGGTGGCTCTCTCACAGCCCCTCTCTTGTCTATCTAAGAAGGATTTTGTCAGAAAGAGTGAACTAGAATACTGTAAGGCCCTAAATGTGACCCTGGAAATAATTCTAGTAGTGGCCTTACTTATATGCAGAATCAACACTAAAATAGGCAAGATAATAATCTGCTTTAACAAACCAAAAACCTCGAGCGTTCAGTACTCTGCTCTGTGAACTAGCAAAGGATGTTTGTGTGGGAGACAAGAGGGGGCAGGAAAACTTCTTTAAAAAAAAGTCACTGGCTGAGAGGTGGCCTCATAGGTGCATTGGCCTACCAGGAATCTTCCCTTTAAGGTCTGTGGACAATCTGTCCCTGCTATTTCCTTACAAACAAACAATTTTTGAACAATAAAAGCAATCAGACGTGCTGTGTATAAACAGAAAATGGAAAATCAAGCCAATATACAGTACTTTATGATACTTCTTTGTCTACTGATTCAGTGTGCAGGAGACAGATACATTTTCTTCCACTTTTCTTTGGATGTGGTGTCAACAAATCCCTCAGTTGATGTATACATATTTTTCTCTCTAGTCTGGACCATAATAACATCTTGGTGATCATCTTCGATGTCTATTTTTTCTCCTATTATTTTTTAACTACTTTCTGGATATGTTTTTTTTTTTTTTTTAAGTTTTTATATTGACTTATTGCTTCATTGTGTGGACTTTTAATTGTGCATGTAAAAAAAACTTTTTATCAAACACCATTGGACATACATTCTCCCTTCATTTTTGGAGTCCAATCTACATACACCCTGAGATTTTTGGAAGTGCAATATCATCATCCCTTCAGCAGTAGAAAACATAGAAGAAGATATCTTTATAGAAACATATCCATCATCAAAATCATGTGGTACACCATCTTTATGAAGTATATTGAAGTCTATTGACCATAAGAATACCAAAATATACCATTATACAGTATGTTCTATCCCCACATTTTGGATGTGAGTGGTGGTATGCCAACCACATCGATTACCAGGGCTTCCATCAGAAACTGTGGGGCCCGGGACTGTTAAATTAGGCAGCCCCCCCCCCCCCCTGGATGGCCGCTCCACTGTGGTCAACTCAATGGTGCATCCACGTCATTGCGTCACATCGAGCATTATGTGGAGGCTTTCTGTGTCCTGTGGGGACTGGCCAACTCCATTGGTTGTTCAAGAGGAAGGCAGCAGGCAACTAGGTCACCGAAGCTATTCTACATGCCCCTTGCATTTTTCAGTTGTGCTACCTGACCCCCCTTAATTTCTATATTTAGATGTGCCCCTGCTCTCACTTTATAACTTGTATCCCTACCCTATAACATATATATTTAAGTTGTGAGCCCCCGCCCACAATCACTGACCTTGGTTCTCAGCTGCCTTTTCCATCACAGAAGAGGTTAATTCATGTGTAGCCAGCAGCAGCACGGTCCTCCAGCAGCGTCCCGATCCCGTTCTGATCAGTGAGGTCAGGAGTTTAGCAACTTAAGCTGCTGGAGAGACCAGCATGCAGAGGAGAGATTCTCTGCAGAATCTCCAACTGATTAATGGTGATGGTGAAGGCTGCACTTACTGTACACTGCCTGAGCAGCCTTTCTACAGTGAGTACACAGAGAAAGTGTACTGCAGCTGCCCAATCACTGCTAGCTACTGTGATCGGGACACAGTGCTATGCAGCTGCCAGGGGTCTTATGTTAAAGTAGGCTGGCAGCTCCTGGAGAAAAGAGACAGGAGCTGGCACTTTGCGATAGAGCAGCCCGGACCCTCACTTCTCTGCCAGGGGGGGGGGGGCGGGACAGAAGTACCTACAGACCCCCCCTGTCGGCTGCCCTGTCTGAAGGGAAAAACTATGTGTACGGAGCACAAAGAAACCTTTTGATACCCATCACTACCCATTGAGTGAGTGGGATACGCTTTTCTAATAATGTGGCACAAACATTTAAGAGTGACTCATTTTGATTTTTGATTTGTTTATCATTAAACAATACTACACAGTTTGTGTTCAGTTTTGTTTTTGTTCATGTCAACTTACCTGAGGGATTTTTCAACACCACATCCAAAGAAAAGTGAAAAAAGTGCTTCAGCCTCCTGCATTAAGGATCACTGAATCAGCACACTAAAGGATGCACAGTATATATATATATATATATATTATTTTTTTTACTTGATTTAATCATAGTTTTGACCATTCATTGTGCCTCTGTGTTTTTATTACTCAAAAATTGTTTGTATGTATTTGATGGGTTTGGTGATACCCGGTTCATTAATTTTAGAGACCGCACACTTCTTGCTCTGGCAAGACTTTTAGAAATTCACATTTTTTCCTACAGATATCCCACATCCTGCCTATACCCTAGTGTAGCAGGCATTATGGAGAGGTAGTCATGGTATTCGCATGTTTGTAGGTAGTGGGAGTGGCTAAAATTATGTGAATTGCACTATTTTAGCACCATCCCTTCCCCAGGGACCCACATATTGCTGCATTTTCCCGATGTGGGGATGGGGCTTGATGTGAGAGATTGGCCCCACCCCAAAAGGTTCCCTGCAGTGTCTTCTCTATGGGCTTCTCCTAGAGAGGAGAATTAAAAAGTAGGGGTGGTGGTGGGGAATCTAAGAGTACCACAGAGTCAATTTATATTACCGTATAACTTATTTCTGATCATGATATAACTTTGTGTATGAGTGAATTGTGCTGTAATAAGCACATACAAATAAATTTACAGAAAATAAATGTGTGTGCTTTCTTTATAAAATAAATGTGGATTTGTAAAACTTGACACAATGGATTTTCTAGAGCATTATATTGAGAACATGAATACGCCATCACCAAATGAATCCATTATCACTAAGTCATAGGGCCTTTGCAAGGCAAACTCTATGGAGAGTAGGGGTAAATTTACTAAAACTTTTCTAATTAAAAAAGTGATGTTGCCCATTTTACATGAAAATCCAGAAAATTTTATATTCAAATAACTTTTCTAATATATTTAATTTTATTATGACATTTTACTGTATATTTGGTTAATCTTTATTGTATTTTTATAAATGTTCAGACGTGTAGTATTTTCTACTACTTAGCAAACCATGTGCATTAAAAGAATAATAAAAATATAGCATGTGCATATTTTCAGAACAAATTAAATTCCATTAAACAAATTAATTCTGCATTGTGTGCAAACATCTGCCGAACATATGCTGTCAAGTTTTTTTTTACCCAGGTGCTTTATTTTGCTGTGGACAGGTCTATTGTGTTACCAAACTATGCATTACCTATTTCTGGACTATATATATATATATATATATATATATATATATATATATATATATATATATGTGTGTATAGTAGCAGAGTAGAGAAAGCACATATTTTGCTTTGATAAAGGGGGTCAAAATCCATTGTGTGTCTGGCTGTTTCTTTTGCTTTGGAAGTCCAGGGGAGTGCTTTCTCTACTCTGCTACTACATTGATCAATTTGATCAATCACCCGGAAGCTGCACCTATGACGTCGGAGTGCCGGTCCTAACACCAGGATACTAGGATACTATATATATTATGTTATATATATATATATATATATATATATATATATATATATATATATATATATATATATATATAGCAATCCAAATCCTCACGGACAAAGGCACTCAGGAGACGGTTTCATGCAAGTAAAAGGTTGCATTCAATACAACCTTTTACTTGCATGAAACCGTCTCCTGAGTGCCTTTGTCCGTGAGGATTTGGATTGCTGTATACCACTTACAGGCACCGGGGGCAAGTTGTTGTTTACTCACACAGAGTGCCGGCAGATATTGGACTATATATAGACATTTTAGGGGCTCTGCACTCACTAAATTAACTGATATTAATAAATAGTGGAGATTTAGTTCATGAATTGATCAATGCATTTAAGCCTGCAGCCGCCTTCACGGGACCCCACTTTTCTGCAGGTCCTAACACTATCACTCAAAATGGTTACAATACACATAGCTATGACATTAATGTTTGATTCCAGGCATGCTAACTGGTCTAAAGCTCACAGCAGACTATGCTTTTAAAGGTGAGCAGTTATATATATATATATATATATATATATATATATATATAGTCCAGAGTGGAGCTGCACATCTTCTTCTAGCATATTAGAGCGATGGTACCATTCACAGACCCCCCAGGGGGTATAGACATAGCATACAGACGGCGGCACTCATCTTAAATCATAGGCAGGAAACCAGCAGTTATCTTTCAACATTTCAAACCGGCTTTATTTGGTTCTTCTTCAGAACCCAATAAAGCCGGTTCGAAACGTTGAAAGATAACTGCTGGTTTCCTGCCTATGATTTAAGATGAGTGCTGCCGTCTGTATGCTATATATATATATATATATATATATATATATATATATATATATATATATATAGGGATAGTAGATCCGGCACTCTACAAACTTTTGTTGCATGCAGCTTGCCCCGGTGCCTTCCAAAAACCCAATAGGTCCATACAAATAGAAGATAGCAATGGTGGCACTCGGAGTCATTTTCAATTGAAATAACACTGCTTTATTACAGATAAATGGCTCAAAAACACTGACACTAGTGTTTCGAGCTGTGGCTCGTCGTCAGGGTACAACCAGAATACCAATAAAGTGCAAGGTAAAATACCCACTAGGAATCCCCACCCACAAACATAATTAACATACTCACCTGTGTCAGCGGTCCCCGCTGTCCACACTCCATAGACGCTGACTGCCTGATTATCCACATGCGCTGCCGGGTCGCAGCATATGACGCGTCACAGACCCGGGGTGCATCCTCATGACATCAGCGCTGTCAGTGACAATTGGACGCCGGACACGTATCCAGCTGACACAGGATCTAGTTGCCATGGCAACTGCTGAAACATAGAGACATAAATAAACAAATATCTTACACAGTATGCATATAAATATATACATCCAAGATACATTTAAAAACAAATACTGCTGCATCAATCATACAGTGTATAGATAGTACATACACATCAAAACAGTTTACATTAAAAGAATATCATAATCTAATTTAGAAAGTCACAAAAACTATGCAGACCATGCTGCTCATTTAGTCCCCTTGGTGCGATAGTATCAAGGACAAAAATCCACTTAGCTTCGGCCTGAAGAAGGAGTTTCCCCCTATTCCCTCCCCTAGCAAGCAAAGGTACATGGTCAATAATCTTAGATCTCAGGCTCGCTATACTGTGAGTATACTTTCACAGCACAGTGTCTAGCGACCGGTTGGTCACTTGTGCCGCTAGACAAAGCCAGCCTGATTGCATGGCAATGCTTTGCCATACGCTCCTTGAATTGACATTCTGTCTTGCCCACGTAGTATAACCCACATGGGCAAGACAGAACATAAACAACTAACCTGGTGGAGCAAGTTAAAGCAAACTTAATGGGAATCTTTCTAGAAATAGAGCATGTTTTGACATCATGTGCAATTTGATGTGCTGTCCTGTGCACATTGCAGCAGAGCCTGAAGATCACACCTGATGCACGATTGATTTATCTTGTAACCAATCCTTTCGGCAGGCTGGTGTGGAATTGCATACAATAGAGATGGCAGTTCTTCCACCTGGGAGTTTCCTGAGAGGTTCAAGGGGGATTGGAAGTGACTTCTGCCCTCTGCCCCTTATTGCAGGCATGTCCAACCCATGGCCCTCCAGCTGTTGTGAAACTACCAGTCCCATCATGCCATATCATAGTTTAGCTATTAGGGAATGCTAAAACTATTGCAAGGCATGATGGGATGTGTAGTTTCACAACAGCTGGAGGTCCAGAGTTTGGACATGCCTGCCTTAGTGTATTGGCACCTTAATACTGCATTTTACAAATACAGTAGTACAGAAGGCTAGACTATTTAAATTAGTATTAAATTGGTCATTTATCCTAAGAATTTCTTCTGGGTTTACTTACTGTACTTTTTTCTGAATCAAGCAAACATGCTGTCTAGTTATCAGAGTTAATTCATATATATTGTTCTTTTTGGAGTGTCATTTTCTTGAACATAACAAAGTAAGGACTTGGCAAATGCAATTTCAGTATATGCTGGTATATTAGAACTGTGGCTATAACGCATTTTGCCACCAGATTCACTTGTACAGTCCATGTGGTTTGTGATTGACACTTCAATAACCTTTTGCTATGTAATAATGCAAGTGTGGTAAATGTAATTTTCCATGTGGATCTACAACCTGTTTGTCAATATCCTTTCAAGGAAACATACTGTGTTACGTGTCAAAATCAGACTCGGGTAAAACTCAATCCATTCTTTAATTCTCCGGTTTAATAGCCATAGTAGAAATATGTAATATTATAGGCTTACAGAAAACCCACATTTCTGTCTTCATTTTAAGAACATTATTAATTGTGTTGCCCTTTTAAATTGCAAGCATTTATAACATTTTGCATATACAGTATGTGCTGGTTCTGGAAATTTAATTTCAGTGTACTACGGGGGTTAACAGATTGATCGATAGATAAATTAAAAGTCTGACAAAAACAGTAAATGAAAGCAGACTAGATGTGTTCTTATCTGCCGTCAAATTCTATGTTTCTATAGCCTTTGCAGTTTGCAAATTGACCTTAAAATTATTCCCCCGATTAAATTGATCACATGGACCTAAACAAATAGCATTTCTCATGAATACACAGTTTTCAGATTTTAGCAGTGATTAAACCATCTATTTAGTAAACAAAATTTTCACATTGCTCCGGCATAATAGGACACAAATTCATTATTAAGGTTTTCACCATATTCAGTTGAAGTGAAAAGCTTGGAAGAGTGATTTTCCAGAATGTTCCTATTGATGGAGCAAACTGCATCCCTTAGTATCTAATGTGGAATTGTGCCCGACAATATTTATATAATATTGAGAAGAGATGTTTAGCTCTTATTTTTAAACAAACATAATGCCATCTCAAGATGTCATTATTTTTATTTTGCCTCCAGCATCTTTGTGTTGGCTGGCTGGGTACACAAAAACTCTGCTCTTCCTTCTTTAGTATACTTTGCACATACATGCAGACTTTGACAGGTCCCTGCTTGGTGTATGACATCAGTCATTCTTTACTCATTCTCAATGCATGTGCTCAAATTGGCACATGTGCAAAAAGTAGTCACAGGCTTTGCTGTGGCTCTTCCAGCAACCAAATTCACTCAAATATGGCAGTTTTTTTGGTGTGAAAACCAGCAAAAAGTTTACACAATGCAAGATGAAGTTGACTAACTATACACTTGACATTGCTTGCTGTATAACATCAATGTGAGGATAGCAGAAGGTAATAGTTTGATAACTGGATATGTCAACCCCCCCCATCACCACCACATATATGCAATATGTAAAAGAAATCCCCCCCCAAAAAAACTATGCTTATTGTTCTAATTAAATCCCTTGCCCAGTTTCTACTCCCATAATTGCCGGAGGGGTAAAAATGAGTGACTGAAGGGGAATTGCTCCTAGAAATGTCCCTGAGCATCTAATTGATCCTATATCACATACAGTAAAAAATACTTTCAGTAAATGGATTTAAACAATAATTGTATGTATCTAGGTTGTAATAAACAGAAGACCTGGATTTAAATCATAATAATTAAGAATATTTTCAGTTTCATATAAAGATATGTGCAGATCCCAGTGTTTTGGTTGCAAATGATCATCATGTTTCAGTAAAATTACCAGTTTTTTTTTTGAAAAACTGAAATTACGCATACAGTGAAAAAACGGCACAAGAAAAGTAAAATCAAGTAAATAAGGTGCATTTATATGGTATTGCCTTCACTTCTTGTGGATGTGTTCTGCCTACTGACTAGCACTGTATGATAAGGAGAGGAAAAGACACATAATTTAAAAGGAATGATGGTGAAAAGAATTAGAGGATAATGAGAAATATATTTTTGATTTGCACAATTTTAAAACCTCTTGAAAGTATTGTAATGTGTCTTCAAAATGCTGGAAATTGGCACAAATTCCCATGATTGCTGCCTTGTTCCTGCTTTTACATATATTTAAGTCTTTGTTGCATAAAAAAATTTCCATTTTTTTGAAGCCTACAGTAATATTGCAGAGGATGCCTTCAATGTATATATATACATAGTAAAAATCATAGCTAGTGGGTAAAAAAATTATAGAACTGTGCTTAGAATAGAATCAGCTTTATTGGCCATGTGTGCTTGCGCACACTACAAATTTTTTTGTAGATTTACAGTGCAGCATCAGCAGGGATCAGGAGAGGAGAGGGGGGTAAAGGCGCTACATACATTACATTGAGACATTACATGCGGGGAACACATACCTTCCGAGCTGCACAGCACCTAGGCAGCCATCGGTGGTGCCACTGGTCTCTGCAGCAGCCAGGTAGGAAACGGTATAAGCAGGGACAGTACAGTTATCACACAGGGACCACATGCCCTCCGAGCAGCTTAGCGCCTAGGCAACCATCAGTGGAGCCACTGTTCGCTGCAGCAGCCGGGTAGGTAACGGTATAAGCAGGAACAGTACAGTACCACACAGGGAACATATACCCTCCAAGCTGCACTGCACCTAGGAAGCCATCAGAAGCGCCACTGGTCATTGCAGCAGCCAGGTAGGTAACAGTATAAGCAGGGACAGTACAGTTATCACACAGGGACCACATGCCTTCTGGGCAGCTCAGCACCTAGGCAGCCATGAGCGGCGCCACTGGTCGCTGCAGCAGCCGGGTAGGTAACAGTATAAGCAGAAACAGTACAGTATCACACAGGGAACATATACCCACCGAGCTGCACAGCAGGTAGGAAGCCATCAGCGGCGCCACTGGTCGTTGCAACAGCCAGGTAGGTAATGGTATATGCAGGGATAGTACAGTTATCGCACAGGGACCACATGCCCACTGGGCAGCTCAGCACCTAGGCAGCCATCGGCGGCGCCACTGGTCACTGCAGCAGCCGGGTAGGGAAGGGTATAAGCAGGGACAGTACAGTATCACACAGGGAACATATACCCGCCGAGCTGCACAGCACCTAGGCAGCCATCAGCGGCGCAACTGGTGGCTGCAGCCGCCAGGTAGGTAACAATATAAGCAGGGACAGTACATTATGGGCAAAGACAGCTCAGTTACAGCAGGGACATTACAGTCATCACACAGGGGACATGAGGTTATACATAAGGAGACATGTGGCTGAGTGCACTGATCCCAGGCAGCCATTTGCAGTGCCAAATTCCTGTAGGAGAAATGGTTGTGGTGGGGGGGAGAGAAGGGGGAGAGTCACTGAGGCCTAGGGTGAGACAGTGAGGCCTAGAGCTGGAGTTGAGCCCTCCCCAGGCTGACTTCCATGTTGCTGCCCCCTATAGTCTAATCGTATCTCCTCTGCAGCATAGAGGACTCCCGCATCTGCACTGATGCTGGGGGACATTGGCTGGGGCCTGTGGGCCTGATCTTCCTTTGTCGCAGCCGGGAGCCGCCTCCGGGTGCTGTTGGGCGTCATTATGCCGGGGGACCAAGCCTGCGGCCGGGTCTGGCATCTCTGGCGGCTGTGGCCTGGTCCAGTGCCACGTCTCCTTGCTTCTCCAGCCGAGGCGGTGCACCCGTACTGGCCGGGGGAGTCACCATGCCGCCAGCCGTCCACCCCCTCCATCCTCTCCCTCCATCCAGGGCACCCTCTCTCCGGGGGCCGGGGATGGAAGCTCCGGAGGATGGGAGCTCGCATGTGTAGCAAAGAAAGAAAGATTCTCAGATGTAAGAAACCTTCTTGAATTTAATTTATCAATATGACCATTTCAAATCTAAGCAGTAGGATAGGGGAGGCTTTGAGGGCATATGTGGTGCTGACCTAAAGGCTCCTGCGGATTGCATTGGACCTGGAAGAACAGAAAAGGCCAATATAAACCTGTTTTCCTGCATTTCTTCATCATTTCCTTTCTTCTCCTTAGTATGTACTCAGTGGGAGATATGTTTTTCTTTGTACTAATAGCATATTGGTGATGTAGTGTAAATTGCATTAAAGTGTCCAATTAATATTGCAACAATTGGTATGACTTGGGAAATAAATCTGACCGAGTACATTTTGTAATGTTCTTACGCTATTTACTTCTGTTTTGTCTAACTAATGTACAGACTGTAGAAACTAAAAAGTGTTCATTATACTCAGCAGACTCAACATTTCTACATGTTGATTGCCCCATAGTTGAGCATTACATTTAAGTCCAACTTTCCACTCATTATGTATATAAATAGAATAGTCCTGAACAAAAATAAAGTATTTTCTAAGGAATAAGAACTGTGAAAGACAAATACCGAAAGACGTTCTTTACCTTCCAACTGTTAACTTGTAACGGTAAATTATTTATTTACATTTTTTTGAAAGATGGATTGATAAATTCTGCACCGCTGGCTTAAAGATTGGTATAAAATGCTGAGTGGTTTAATACATGACCCCTTAGCAAACCTTTAGAACAATCTCGCTGAGAGCTTGTGCTATAGCAGTAAATTTTCAAGTAGAACTGATCACATTCCAAGATACTCAGATGCCTCTAGGACTTAACCTAGTAGTTGTAGTGCGTACTAGTAGGACTCAATAGATGATATTGGAGGCTAAAAACAAAATCAATGTTGTACTTGCTAAATAAGTGATCTAAAAGTGCAGGATGAGCAATAACTACAGTTATTGTGCAGTATGTGCTCTCCAAAGCATTGGACAAATACAAGAATAGAGAGAGAGTATAAGCTCAGTTTGGATTCAATAAATCTGTCCGAGAAAGGTGAGACCAAGCCATACTTAAAAAAATAGATCAACCCAAGAATGATGAATGTCAGGCAGGTTCAAAGCCAGTATATCAGTCCAAGAATGGTGGGAGCAGGTTGGGTTCATATCATATTCAATAAAAATAGGAGCTTCAGCTGCACGGGTGCAAGCTGATTTGATCACACATAGCAGAAGGGAAACCTGTTGAAATGCTATCATTGACCCTTCATAAGGTCTGAGTGTTAAGTAAAGGTCAGTGATTAATAACTACAATCTCAGATAGTTCCATGTTAGGCAGCCATGAGGTTTGCCGGCTGAACTCTGAAGATTTATTAAAGAGGCAATCATGTAAAAGGCATGGTTTTGCCTAGTAAATAATTACCCCTTTAAAACCCCTTATGAGAACTCGCATTGGCCACCGAACTCAGAGACTATTACATCTGGCCCCAACATCCTAACATGTGTGGTCAGACTTTCTAAGGCATGAGTCTTCAAACTGTGGCCCTCCAGATGTTGTGAAACTACAAATCTCAGCATGCCTTGCCACAGTTTTTCTATAAGGGAGTGTTAAAACTGTGGCAAGGCATGCTGGGATTTGTAGTTTCACAACATCTGGAGGGCCACAGTTTGAAGACCCATGTTTTAAGGGGAATCATAACTGAGTCATCTAGTACATGACAAATCTTTTCATTTATTTACTTATACTGTTATTCTTTCACATACTGTATTACATTTCTGTACACACAAAGTTAGAAAGCGAAGTGAAACATACAAAACAATGTTGTCAGACTACCATTGGTGTCTATATTGCATGAATTTACATTTGATAAATTTTTGCTTGAGATGTAAATAATGAAAAATTACTTAAGACTTAGGGCAGTATTCAATGTTGGCCCCTTTTTCCGGCAGGGGAAATAGTCTGCCGCCTATTCAATGCTGCCATTTCTGACAGCATTGAAGGCAGCTTTTGACATAATAGATATGACTTTAAAACAAGTCAGATCTGTTTTGTCGGAAACGACCTTTGATTGTCAAATTCATGGCCATTTCTCGACAATCCATGCCCGTTTTCACTGACACACCCACTTTTTGACACTCAAAATGTGGAATATTGAATTCCGCCTGTCGAGTTGCAGACAAGCTAACTTAAAATGGCCTGAGATTCCGACTGTCCAACATGGAATACCATTCATAATATCTATAGTAGTAAGATCTTATTTATTATGGTAGAAACTAGTTACATACAAAATAGTTGGACATTTATAATACTAAAGTAAAATAAGGTGTGGTATAAACATGCACAAGGTTGACACTGGAAAATGTTTACACAAGCAAAAATGTGTGCTCAGCACACTTTACTGTTCCCATTTGAAGACCACGTGGATAGAAAAAAGAAAAAGAAAAAAAACTCCAAAACTCAAGTGGACATGTGTGTCAACCATAGTCATGTACACATCGTGCTTGTGTTTAACGTTAACCATATGATGACGACACATTGACTGTCAACTTAGATATTATATTTCAGCCATCCAGATGTCTGGCTGAGATGATACTGTATTTTGATTGTTGGTACAGAATATACTGGAAATCACAGCACACAATGGAAAAAGATATCTGCTAGATCGGATAATAAATATTCAAAAATATTATTAGTGAGGAAACTACTAAACAGTTAATTATTCATAATTCCAGGTTGGTGTGGTATATCTGTCATTTGTTAATTTGTTGAAAACCTACAGTATTTAGAAAACTGTACGTAACATAGTAGTTGAGGTTGAAAAAATACTTCTGTCCATCAATTCCAACCATATACAGGACCCGTTAGAGGGTATTGACTAGATGTCCATATCCCCATTTCAATTTTAACCATTGCCCTAATTATGTGCTAAATAGTGATTAGTTGCACCCTTGAATTTTTTTTTCACGAAAATGTTTGTCCAACCTTATTTTAAATGTTTTCAATGTGTCTGCCATCACCACCATTTCTGGAAGAGATTTCCATACCTTTACTGCTCTGATCATAAAAAACCCTTTCCTTCTAAGGATATGGCATCTTCTTTCCTTTAGTTTGAACGCATGACCAAACAGATGGGGCAGGTCTCATCCTTGCAGGGGATGACGATGGCGACGCCAGCCGCCATCACCCGCCACCCACCATCTGTACAGCGAGAAGGCATCTTGTGCGCACGCGTCCCCTTCCGACGGCACTTCCATCGCTTTCCCCGGGTCACCACCAGCTTGTTGGTGGTCACCCGGGGTCCTCGCACCCCCCCATAACCCTGTCCGTCTCCCTGAAGTGGAGACGGACAGGGTTCCCCCCACCCCGCCGATGGCGATGTCAGATGGTAAGTCGGGCTGCTGGCGGATCCCCAGCGGTGACGTTCTGGCGATTCGCCAGCAAAGAAGAGCCTGGCCATATCTGTATGTCCTGGTTTCTGACCTCAAAGCAAAGAGGTTGCCTGATACAGTAGTTCAGAATATTGCCCCTGATATATTTGTAAATGTTAAGCATGTCTCCCCTTAAATGTTTCTTTTGTAGTGTAAACATTCCTAATTTGACTAGTTTGTCTTAGTAGCTTAAAGACTCCATCTTTGTAATTAGCTTAATTGGCCTTCTCTGGACTATTACTAGTTCCATAATGTCCGTTTTTGTAGTGTGGGGATTAGTATTGCACTCCAAATTGTAGGTAAAGTCTAACCCAGTGCCTTGTAGAGTGGCATAATTACATTGCCATTCCTAGTTTCTATTCCCATTTTTATACAGGCTATTATCTTGTTGGTCTTAGTGGCTGCACCATGACAAAGAGCACTGCACCCCAGTTTGTTGTCTATTTGGACTCCTACTGTATGTCTTTTTCCAATTCGCAATTTCTACTCCATTTAATTTATGTTGCACACTAGTTATGTATTCCAAAATACATAACCTTATATTTATCTAAGCCTGAAGCATTCATTTATCCCTTATGTATTTTAATTAATCGGTACTGTATGAATAAATTCAAAACAATGGATAGTTTTAAACACTGATATTTACTGAAGTATACCTTATAAAACAGAAAGCACTTAAATAAGCACTCTGAATGCATTTTAGATTGTATGAATAGTAAACTCACATAATATAAAGTATAATATTCCTGCTTAAAATCTGATAGCCTTTTATTATCCATTAAAATATAAAAACTAAAATGTAATCAGAATTTGTATTTTCTTTACATATAGTAAACCACTTTATATTTTTATATTATTTGGACCACCTAGGTCCAGTTGACTATTTTGGCATACAATGTTAGCCCACTGAAGAACTGCATTGATTGCTTATTATGGGATGGAAGAAATTAAAATATTGGAAACCATCCCTGTGCAGGGATACTGGTGAATGAGATAATGCTCCAGCCCTATTCTTTCATGATGCCTAATGAAGATTAATGTTTGGTACTTGAACATTCTCGCTGTAGATTGCATCATTCATCAGTCTTCATAAATATTGTTCTAACCAAAGTTGTTCACTTATGTTGAAGACTGAATAAACTACAGGTTAGTAAATGGAATATATGCCACATTAGTTTTACTGATGCATAATAGCTTTAAAAGTAAATTATGTAGATGTGGTTCATGTTTCTATCTGTTATGTAAATCTCCCAGGAGGATATTCCCTTTTTAAATGGTTTGAGTGAAACCAGAGCAAACACAATATGATTCAGCAGCTAATATAGCCTAAAACATATTTATTGTGTTATGCTATAGTACAGTGGCGTAAGTTAGTCAAAAAAATTTGGTGCCCCCCCCATTGATTGAAAGCTAGAGAGAGGAAGAATGAGAGATATTGGAAGTGAGGGAGAGAAAGAGTGAGATAGGGAATCGTAGAGAAAGAGGCTGCACCGACTTGCACAGGGACCTACGGTGCTGGTCCTTTCTGGACCGTGCACACAAAGCAGATGAGGTGAGGGTTGATGGGGTGACAGGTACCTTTTATCTCCATGTCCTCAGGATTACTGAGCTGCTATTTCCTGGGCTTCTCCTGATGCTGCTTTATGTCTATGGGTTTGGCCTCCAGGGTCTCAAACAGTCCTGCTAAGTCTTTGATTTTGGCTGCTGGTCCAGCTAATCGGGAGCATAGAGCGGCCTCGGCAGGGCCTGTACAGCCTGGGCCTTCTGAATGGGTAGTGGCAGATGCACTGCTGGGGGAGAGAGGAGGGGCTGCACAAATTTGATGCCTGTTGGAGGAAGGCACAGTGAGGATGCTTCTCCCTGGGGTCCCTCAATGGCTGCCGGTGACTTGAGGCTGGCTTATACCCAGCCAGTGACACTGGCCACATGTGGCTGGGCTGCTGGAAACTTGTATGCTTTGTGCCACCCATCCTGCACTGGCTGCGGAGTATCCCACCCGACTCACACTGGGTACAGCAGCAACAAACCAGGTGACAAGGATGGGGGGTGTGCCGCTGCCCACAATCAGGGTACCTCTACAAATAAGTGGAACATAGGGGGGAATGGAGCCAGGGCCCCCTTTAAGGCTGGCATATTCTGCACTCCTCCAGAGTTCCTGCCTGGGCTGACCAGCCATGGGGATGAATGCTTTGGCTGGGAGAACTTGCATAAAAAGTTTCCCCCAGCTGTGGCATTACCCTGTTGGTTGGGCCCAGTGCTGGTTGTCAAAATACAGGGACCCCTACTCATTTTGTCCTCCATTTTTTGGGAACCATAACTAGCCCTTAAGCCTGGTCTGAGTTTAGAAATCCTGGGGATCCCCTATGATTTTTGACCCTTGAATTTCTAAAACAAGAACCAGTTCTTAAAACCCGGTGCTGGTTATGCTCAGGATGGGGGACCTCACAGAATTTTTTTCTAATGTTTACATTTACACATTTTGTGGGACAGAACCATGCACAGATTGCACTGGTCTATATTTTTGGGGACATTTTTGGTACTATTTTCCCAAAATTGCATCCTACTAAAATTGTCATCTTTTTACTTTAGAATGGGAAAACATCTGGATGCGAATAGAAGTGTGTTTGAATAATCGACAGGTCAGAATGTGTGATTTTCGCAGGAAAATTTTACCGCAATTTGCATCCTATTAAGTTGACGATTTCGAAAAAACACGTGAATTCGGAAGTTTTTTGACAAAAAATTGCAAAACTTAAAAAATCGCATTCTATTAAATGTCACCCTAAATTTCTTATGGTTGCTATAGCTGTTCATTCAAACTATACAGTACTTAAAAGCTTCCCAAAGTAGTTATTAAGCAAAACTAATGAGAGCACATGAGAGTGCATGAGAGAATGATAGTACATGAGAGAATAATCGTATATTTAACTCTTTTTAAGGTTTGATAAATTTCCACCAGTATATTAATCTGTTTGTTTCAATTATAGAACTCATTATCAATTCAGATATTAATTCCAAACAAGTTTTTACAGTCCTTCAAATGTGTTTTTTTTTTAAATAGCATAATAAATCAAAATAGCAGTAATTCAATTCAATTTGTAACTACAGTACATAATACTCAGAAACAATTAAAAAACAAAAACATAATTGTACTGTTGTAATATTTTGATAAATATTATGGAATTTAGTCAAAGTTATTAATTTGATTGCAAGAAAAAACATTAGCAAGCAAATGTCATCTTGGTTTCATTCTAAAAAACTTTGATATCTTGCTGGGCTGGTGTATTATGTGCTATTCTTCAAAACACTTTTTAGTTTCACTTTAATCACAAACTTACCTACTTTCACACATACTGTATTTTACAATTTTTTTCCAAATTACCTTTTCACTGCAAGCTTTTATTAGATCAGGATAAAGTATCCTCTTCTAACTGCATTTAAATGTAGATGTCGCTTGCTGGTCCATTAATCGATTAATGTAGTTCCAGAACAATGTCTGCAAAGAAGTACTATATACAGAAGACATGATATGACAAGAAAAAAAACATTACAGTAAATGAAATACATTCCCAGAACATAAAATTTACAAAATTATAAATATATGCATAAAGTATTTTTGGTACTTATGAGTTATCTGGGCGCCCGATTTTTTGATTGTATGCCTTAAGTTAAGGCATACAATCAGATGCGATGCGATATCGCATCGCATCGCATCGCATGCGACCATCGGATGCGATGACCCGATTTTTCCATAGGAATCAATGTTAAAATGGACTGAGTCCATTTTAACATGGAATTCAATGGGAAAAGGGGTCCTTTTCATACCCCTACTATCCAAGTGGGCATGGAGTTGGATATAAACCTGTGGCGAGCGTAGCGAGCCACCGAGCCCGAAGCGTGGCGAGCGAAGCGAGCCCCGCGAGGGGACGGTATTCTGTGTCCCCTCGCGGGGCTCGCTACGCTCGCCACGCTTCGGGCTCGGTGGCTCGCTACGCTCGCCACAGGTTTATATCTAACTCCATGCCCACTTGGATAGTAGGGGTATGAAAAGGACCCCTTTTCCCATTGAATTCCATGTTAAAATGGACTCAGTCCATTTTAACATTGATTCCTATGGAAAAATCGGGTCATCGCATCGCATCGCATCCGATGGTCGCATGCGATGCGATGTGCCCGATCCGACCCGATTTAGAAATCGGGCGCCCAGTTAACTCACAAGTACCGTATTTTTTTTGTAACATTTGGAATTATAAAAACATTGTACTACTAGTCTCTGGATCAGAGGAATTTTTTCTTCAGTGGTAAAGAGCTGAAATGATTGCTTTGCCTTACCAATATCAAATCATTGTTGGTTTCTACTAATAGAGATGGTAGATGAAGCTAAGTAGCATCTTCTTACTGTACCACTGTAAAAACCAGAATCGAGAATATCCCATGGAGCAACAGATGGTGACATCTATAAATAACTTGCCCTTCTCCTATGATGAAAGAATTGTATTCATTTTATGTGAGTTATAATTGATTGTTTTGAACCTAAGTTCAAAGGTCTTCACTAAGTACCGAAATAATATTAGGTACGGACATAAGTATGAGCACAAACAAATATATATGTTTACGGATAGTGTAATGGCTAGCATTACTGTCTCACAGCACGGAGGTCATGGGTTCGATTCCCATCATGGCCTTAACTGTGCAGAGTTTGTATATTCTCCTCAAGCTTGTGTGGGTTTACTCCGGTTACTCCTATTTACTCCTACAATCCAAAAATATACTGGTAGATTAATTGGCTTACAACAAAATTAACCCTAGAATTGAATGTGTGTGCATATACATGTGGTAGGGAATATAGATTGTAAGCTCCACTGGGGCAGGGACTGATGTGAATGTTCAAATATTCTCTGTAAAGCGCTGCGGAATATGTGTGCGCTATATGTGTGCGCCTGTGGTTAGATCTTGGCTGGAAATAACCACAGGCAGAGGCACTGATGGGTACTGGAACTTGGGAGCCTTGATGAGGGTGTTGTGCATGCCATGGACCCTCAGACAGTAGCAGACGTGACCACTTTGGATAAAAGTAAAAGTCTTTATTGACTATAGCGGATAAACAATTGGTAAGTTTAAATAATGGTATCACAGAGGCTCACAGGCAGTAACGAATAAGCATAAATGACAATAGCTAGATTGGTATTTAGCTGCAATGTATTCACTGATGAAGTCCAATAACATATAGCATAGATGGAAGGAAGCTGGTGCAGTGCTGAACACACTGATGAAGTCCAGAGCATATATGAGAGGCTGTGTAAGAACACAGATGGAGTCCACAATATAATATGCAATGCAGATGGTAAAGAATACTGACCACTGTGAGGAGCTGGATACCAAGGAGAATGGTCACGGGATGAAGGTATTGAAGGTAATGGGCACTTCTCAAACAGTCACTGGAAAGCACAGAGTCACTGATGCAACACCAATGATGGCAATAATCAATGTGATTTATCGATGGTGGTGAATATCAATGTAGAAGGCACTTTTGTGATCAGCTGTGTTGAGATGACAGCAATGGTGATGTGGAAGGATGAAAAGCCCACTGATGAAGTTGGTGTTTCGATGATGGAGCACCAATGATGAGAGGAAACGATGACGGAGCACCGATGATGACAGAGCACCGATGTTGCAGAGGAACGATGACATAGCACCGATGTTGGAGATGAATGATGACAGAGCACCAATGTAGGAAATGAACAATGAAAGAGCACCGATGTTGAAGCCAGGCAGCTGCTTGCAGGAGATGACACAACCTGGAAGGAGTGGAATCCTCAGGGACTGGAACCTGCAACACAGCTTGGAGACAGAACACAACAACAGGTAATACCTCAGGATGAGATCAGTAGCACTGGCCCTGATCTGACTTCATCCAGCCTATTTATAGGGAGCAGTGGAAGTGGAAATGCGGGGCACAGAGCCAGACTGAGGGATCGCCAGGATTGGCTGGGACTGGAACATGTGACAGGAAAGACATGGCTGCTCCCGTGTCTGGGAAAGGCGGAAAGCCTTGTTTGTTTGTCTGAAGCTGAACCTCGGGAGTTACAGGCAGGGAGTGAAGTGCAATCGCAGAGACCACGGCACCGGGTAACCGCAGATGCTGTACAGTGCGGGCACAACGCAAGAGGAAACCATGCCTGGAGCGCAGCGCCGGTCTTCTCAGGCATCTGGATGGTAAATAAGTTTGTTGTGATACCCGGATCGTGACAATAAGAAACTATTAATAAATAATAAATACATAAATATAGTAGCCCAATGCAACCAATCAGAAATGTGTTTTATTACTGAAACATACCATAGGTCATTCAAGTGTACAGTAATTACAGATGCAATATTTGCACTCAGACAGACATGTTCTATACGAATGCAAAGTTATGATAATTGTGTACAATTGTGTAATAAGCCTTCATAATAACATAGGCCCTTATTCTGATTGATGCGGACTTTACCGCGTACTTACGGATCGCGTCTTTATGACGTCTGCGCATGCGTGGAGAACGCTACGCGCATGTGCCACGCCTTGACTCGGTACCAGTTCGGCCAAATCCCGTCCAAAACTGTTCACCGCTATCAGTCGGGAAATAGGGACGTATTATGGGCGTCATGCGGAATGACACATGGGCGTAGTTTCAAAGTGGGCAAAACGGGGCGGAAACATGGGCGGACACGGGGGAGTACACTTATGTTGGGGGGCGTACATTCGGAAACCACTCCGAATGCACGCGATGAAAAAAGGGCAGAAATGTGCGGTGTCCACAAGTGTACTATTGCTTTGCGGACACCACTCGTTCATGCGGTAGGCGAACGTACGCCTAATGACTACAACCATTAACACCTGAACCCAATAGAATCTACTCCTTTACTCATTACTCACTAATAGGACGCTTGTCAGTGCTTTAATAGAAACCATTGCACTTACATTGCTGTAAGGGTTAATGTGTGCTATGCATGTGTTAGGCATGCTTGTAAGGATATATTGGAATCTAATTGATTCCAATTACAAATAAGCTGTTTTTTATGAGGGTAGGTAATTGAATAAGTGGGTCATGTGATGTATTGCAGAAGATACTTCATAGTGGGTTGTTTGGCGGAAATCCTCCGCTTACGTGCGGTAGCACCGCTTGGCTCCCGTTCGGATGCGGTATTCCCGAGCATACTCTGTAATACTCTGTAATACCGTGCCGAATCGGAGTGTTTCTCCCGCACACGCATGATTTGTATGTCGTCCGTAAACACGCCCTGTTCTTAAAGAGTGAGTCCGTCCGAATGCGGAGGACACGTGGGCGTTTCTACGGACGATGGCCGCATGCGGAAAAACACCGTGGCGTGCGGACCGCTCCGTAAGAATGCGGGAATTTCCGCACAGATCAGAATAAGGGCCATAGTTTTTGTAAGCCTTAAAAAAAACATAGTTCTAAAATGGTTTTACAGTGTTCCTTTTATACAGAGTGGCTGCATCCTTGCACATAATTCAATGGCCCTGTGAGTGTGGATGTGCTGGTCACTCTGTTTAACCTCACAGTTACTCAAACAGATGATCCAATTCAGACAAAAAAAATCAGATCAGGGAAGTCAAAATAGGTATCTGTACACCTCCTGCAGCATTAGCATATTATTGCATTGCCATTGTATACAATGTTTCAGCACCTGTACCATATATATAGTCCATCTCTGAATTAGCCCATAAACTGACTGTCTCAGCAATTTGATGCTTTTTTTTTTTTACACAACACAACTCAGGGCTCTGTGTCATCTTTATTAGGTACTGTAGTATTAGATTTCATGAAGTATATAATCAATCTATCTATCATATTATGGCATATGTATGACATGACGTTACTCTTTTAGTAGCTGACTATTAGTTGTGCTTCTATTATAAAGTATATTTAGAAAAATACTAGAATTAGTTTAAGGTTAATGTGATTCTTATTCACAGATGCCTACAAGATGGTAGATGCATAGAAGATATGAGAAAGGAGGGTATACCACACATTGACTCTGAAACAGATATTCAATATAGTGGAATGCAAGGTATAAAAGATAAACAGCAGTCAATATGATAAGTAACCCATCTTTCCTGTGCTAAGTACTCTACATCCATACAGCACATTACACTTCAATAACAAAGGGGCAGGCTTGAGCATATGCAGTCCCTTTTATAGAGCCAAGTCAACAAAATGCACCTGCAGTATAATCAGCATGACCTTTAAGTCTGGTGACATTTGATATAATAACAGATATGTGATGCTTTTGTTGCCAATGTATCTTGTGCAATAACACTCAGTCAAGAGATAGGTTGAAGCATTTAACCATTTAACTACATGTAAAACTTCTCTAACCTTCCTGTGACAAAACTTAATAAAAGCATCAAGAAATAAGAGTAACAAAACAGCATTAATAATTTCAGATCACAGTTTTCACTAAATATATTTTGTGGCTTACTGTATGTCCTTTAGTGAGTACATCAAAAATATTTTGGTCACTTATGATATACTGTAGTTCATTGCAATGGCATCATTATTTTTTTCTTCTTATAACTATTCTTATTATGCTACTTTTAATTAAATTCACAATTGTTTTTAAAACAAATTAATGTGCATATTAAAATGTGCCTAGGCAAACAATGGACCACATTTGTTTATTTTTAAGTGCTTTTCTATAGCAGCAGTCACCCCATGTCCAAAATATAAGTTTCTTATATATGAAATCTCCCGCTTACACGAGAGAGAGATCTATATTACAAAGTTCTTTGCTAAAAATTTTAATCTAGTTGGGCTTTATAGCAGGTTTAAATATAACAGTTTACAGTTAAGTGTCTATATTGTAAACTTTCTGAGTGAATGCAAGTACTTTATGCAGAAGAACAACCAAGGTTAAGGCAAACATTAGATTTAGATTTTGCCATTTCCATTCACCCATTTAAACCTCAAAGCCATAAAAGAAGAACAGAATGTATTCATTGATGATCGGGCCTTTCATAATAGGAGATATGTACTGTAGAAAGAGCATCAAAAGGCCAAGATATGAACTAATAATTGTCCCATTCTGTGAACACACATTTTGAGATGCAAATGTGAATAGCATCCTACAGTACTTTGAATAAACTTAGCTAACTTTAAATGTATTCGTTCAGTAATATCAATGTAAGATCCAGTAGATCTTTTATAACCTGTTGGAGCTGTACAATGATATCTCCAATACTTAAATGTAACAATAGTGAAAATCTGCTTTTACAGCTGCAGACAGAGTGCACAGTAGTTACTACATGTAATTATGATCAAGTATTACAGTCAAACAGCAATATGGAGTTGAAAGTAAAAAGAAGTATATACACAAAAGAAATTGTTCAATGAGCTGAAATGCCGCTCATCATGAATGTTTATAGACTCAATAAAGAAGTTTTGTCTGTATTATAATGGATCGTGAGTAAAGAGATTTCCGGTCCATCCGCTATTGCAAATACATTTACTTTCTAAATTCTCTATTCAGATCTTCCCCAGATGAAATCATTTGCATTTGGGATAGGATGCTATGGTAATATCAGAATATAAAAATGTTATTAATATTTATACATTAAAACATCTAAAGAATGTGAACGAACACCTGTTGTATTATAAATATTTGAACATTCATTATGTTATTGATTTTGCACATTGTAGCCTTTTAGCATCCATTACATTTGGTTCTGATTTAATGGAGCATTTCCATATTTTATTCACTAAGAAGTGAATCTAATGGATGATGATTTAAAAAATTTTGGAGTAAGTTTGGTGGTTATCGTGAGTTTCAGACAATATGGGTGTTTAGGAGAAGATTACTGTATAATTCTGGAAGAAAGTTTTATAACATAATCCATACGTAGAAGCACTTCTTGATAGGTGGTAAGAGGTGAGTATGAGAGATTAGGATTTACAGGTGAAAAAGCAGGAGAAGTGGAAGAAGGTTAAGGAATAGAAAAGAGCAGGACCTGAATAATGGTTCTGGCCACCCTAAGCTAAAAATGTGTTATTGTTCATAAGACTTAAGCAGCACCTATAAATAAAAAGTTATCCTGCAGATATCACAATCGTTAGTTTATGAATGGTCACACGATTTTTTATAGGAATTTTTTTTTTATAATTTGCGCTTTTAAATGGAGTCCTTTAAACTTGCCCAATAAACTATTTATTAAACAACAGTTTCTTATATAGTGCAGCAAATTCCATTGTGGTTTACAATAGGAGACAATGATAAAACAAATTGGGAATTTTAGAGACAATCAAAAGGTATGAGGGCCCTGTTGCAAGCTTACAATCTATACGGAAATAGGTATTGATACACAAGAATAGATATTCTTTATTGTATAAAGTCCACCAGAATGCAAGGGTTCCTGGTGTGCTGTATGACACGGCGACCCAGCAGTTTGGCCAGGAGGATAAAAGGTGTGAAAAAGAACGAGATATGTGTGGCCTGTACAGTGGTGATGTGATTGAATAGAAAGGTATATGAAGATTATGTGAGTTTTCAGGGAACGCTTGTTGGTCTGGAGACTGGAGGAAAGTCTTATTGTGCATGGGAGAGAATTCCACAGGAAGAAAGTCTTGCAATCGGGAATGGGAGCGAGTAATGCTTGTGGATTAGAGACATAGATTTTGTGAGGAGCAAAGAGGTTAGGTTGGAAGATATTTTGAGATGAGTGAAGAGATGTATGTTGGTATAGTTTGGTTTATGACCTTGTGTGTAAGTAAAATTATTTTGTATTTAATATGATAGAATACAGGTAATCAACGAAGTGACTGACAGAGTAGCTTTGCAGACAATTAACCCCTTCCCGACATTTGACGTACATTTACGTCATGGTCGGGAAGCACTTCCCGACACATGGCGTAAATGTACGTCATGGATTTAAACTGTCACCGCGTCTATAGACGCGGTGACAGTTTCAACATGTCTGCTGTCCCTGACAGCAGACATGTCCGTGCATGCCCAGGGGGGGCTGCGATGCCGCCCCCCCGTCGGCGATCGCTGTGATTGGCTGTTCAGTGTGAACAGCCATTCACAGCGTTTTCCTGTGTCACCGGCGAATAACGTTCGCCGGTGACACGGGATCAGAGGTGATTGGTGCTGTAAAGTACAGCACCAATCACCGCGGGGTGTAAGGGTGACACTGGTGTCACCCCACCTCACCCCGCCCGCCCCCAAAGGCCGTGATTGGTCCGTCGGACCGACGGACCAATCACAGCCAAGGAGGGGGATTTAAACTAACGGTGACTGCACTGCAGACGCCATTCCGGTCTGGAATAGCGTGCAGTGCGGTCACCGTACCCCCCTGCCGCCATACTGACCAGAACCTTGCTCCATACTTGCTCCATACTTACCTGATCGCTGCTTCATCACTGCTTCCTGGATCCTGTTGCTACTTGTGCCTTCCTGTGAAATTGTGCTGCTGCAGTGTACTAGCTAGATAGAGAGATAGATAGAGAGATAGAGAGAGATAGAGAGAGATAGAGAGAGATAGAGAGAGATAGAGAGAGATAGAGAGAGAGATAGTGTCAGAGAGTGCTATATTTTGTGCTGCTGCAGTGTGATATAGTTATAGATAGAGAGAGATAGAGAGAGAGAGATAGATAGAGAGGCCTAGTGACAGAGTGCTATATTTTGTGCTGCTGCAGTGTGATAGTTATAGAGAGATAGAGAGAGATAGAGAGAGAGAGATAGAGAGAGATAGTGACAGATTGTGCTATATATTTTTTATATAACTGACTGCTGCCCCCTCCTTTTGTGCTGATCAGTATAAATTAACTGATCAGCAACTTTTTGGGGGCGCAGGTTTTTTTTTATATATAGATATACCTGTCAGTGCTGCTGCTGCAGTGTCATAGAGTGATAGATAGTGAGAGATAGAGAGATAGAGAGAGATAGTGACAGAGAGTGATAGAGAGTGCTAAATTTTGTGTCTGCTGCCCCCGCCTTTTGTGCTGATCACTATATCTGAGGTGATCAGCAACTTTTTTGGGGGTACAGAGGTTTTTTTTTTTTATATATACCTGTCAGTTGCACCAAAGGTTGTGCACCTGCTGCACCTCACTGGTAATCAGTGTCGCATCACTGATCACCTTTTTTTTTTGTGTGTGTGCTGTGGGGTCTTTTTTTAATTTTTTTTTTACACACACTGTGATTTTGTGGGTGTCCTGTGGCCGCTGTGCGCTGATCAGTGACGTACATCACTGATCATCTTTTTCGGCACAGGGTTGATCTATTTTTTTTTTTTTTTGATCAAATTCCTGTTGCCTTTGAGCGCTGTTCAGTGACAGACGTTACTGACCAACATCTGTGCTCAATTTTTGGCGCAGGACCTTTTTTTTTTTTTTTTAACCCCTTAAATTTTTTATTTTTAACCCCTTCATTTTTTTTTTTTTTATTGGTATAAAGTATTTTTTTTTTCTGCACCACATACACACTACACACTACATACCCCCCGGATTGAAATAAAGTTTGTACCCCCCCCTACACTATACACGTGTTGAAACATTTCACTACCAGTAACACAAAAATAAAAATGGCATCCCAAATGTCCTCCCAAATGTCCTCCCAAATGTCCTCCCAGTCATCCAGGAGAATGTATTCAGTGGAGGAGGCATATGCCATGCTTGCTTCTGACTCTGACACAGCCAGTGATGCAAGCGGGGAATTTGAAGGATTTGCCTTAAGCTCCTCTTCCTCCTCTGGTGATGAGGGACCCCCTCAAAGACGCCCCCGTAGAGCAGCTGAGACCCCCCCCCCAATAATTGATCTCGTATGGACCCCACCACCAGACAATTTTGAGCCCCAGGTTCCTGAGTTTTTGGCCATGCCAGGAATCCAATTTGATTCCACAGGTCTCAGAGAAATTGACTTTTTCAAATTATTTTTCTCTGATGATTTTATAAATTTAATGGTGGACCAAACTAATTTATATGCCCAGCAGTTTATTGCTCAAAACCCCACGTCATCATTTGCTAGGTGGACCCCTGTAGATGCAGTAGAGATGATGACGTTTTGGGGTCTGGTGTTTCATATGGGCATAGTAAAAAAGCCAGAAATTAGGCAATATTGGAGTACAGATGTTCTGTACAGTATTCCATTTTACCGTATGGCCATGACCCGGACTCGATTTGAGACAATTCTTAAATTTATACATTACACCGATAATGCACAGTGCCCACCCAGAGATGATCCCACCTTTGACCGGCTATTCAAAGTCAGGCCGGTCATTGATCATTTCAGTGCCAAATTTGAAGAGGTGTACATCCCTGAAAAATTTATTTGTATCGACGAGTCTTTTATACATTTTAAAGGAAGGGTTAAATTCCGCCAGTACCTTCCCAGTAAGAGGGCAAGGTATGGCATAGAAATGTATAAACTGTGTGAAAGCACCTCAGGGTACACCCACAGGTTTAGGGTTTATGAAGGGAAGGATTCAAGAATTGAACCGCCAGAATGCCCCCCCTCCCTCGTAGGTGTTAGTGGGAAAATTGTCTGGGATTTAGTGCACCCCTTCCTGGATAAAGGTTATCACCTCTATGTGGATAACTTTTACACCAGCATCCCCCTGTTTAAGGCCCTTGGTTCAAGAGGTACAGCAGCTTGCGGTACTGTGCGCAAGAACCAAAGAGGCCTCCCAAAAACGCACATTGCCCAAGTAATGAGAAGGGGTGAAAGCAGGGGAATATGCAACGAAAATATGTTGTTGGTCAAATATAAGGACAAGAGGGATGTCCTTATACTGACAACAATTCACGGAGACAGTACCACCTCCATCCCTGTACGAGGTACCAGTACCCACACCTCCAAAACTAATTGTATCCTGGATTACAATAGGTACATGGGCGGAGTTGATCTTTCAGATCAGGTACTGAAGCCGTACAGTGCCCTGCGGAAAACAAAAATCTGGTACAAGAAGGTGGCCGTGTATATCATCCAGATGGCACTGTATAACGCTTACGTGCTATTCCGTTCTACCGGCCAGAGGGGGACATTTATGCACTTTCAAGAGGAAGTCATAAAGGGCCTAATATTTGGGAACCAGCAGGCAGAGGGCCCCAGTACTTCTAGTACTGGTCCCCGTATTGTACCAGGGCAGCATTTTCCTGATGAAATCCCCTCCACTGGAAAAAAGGGCAGGACACAAAAAAGGTGCAAAGTTTGCTATAAAAAGGGAATAAGAAAGCAAACAATTTTCCAGTGTGACACTTGCCCCGACAAACCCGGCCTATGTATAAAGGAGTGTTTTAAAATATACCACACATCTATGGAATATTAGGTTCATAATTTCACCGTGCTTCGGGGGTCTTGCTAATGCCACATAGCACCCACCATTCATTCCACCAGAATCTGAGCCGCAAAATCCAAAAATCACTCCTTCCCTTCTGAGTCCTGCCATGCACCCAACTGGTATTTTTTGGTCACATGTGAGGCATTGCCGTACTTGGGAGAAATTGGGGCACAGATTTTGGGGTGCTTTTTCTCCTTCATTCCTTGTGAAAATGAAAAATTTTGAGCCAGAACTGCATTTTTGTGTAAAAAAATGTAATTTTTCATGTTCACTGCCCACTTGTATCAAAATTGGTGAAACCCCTGGGGGTTTGAAATGTACACTATACCCCTAGATGAATTCCCTGAGGGGTGTAGTTTGCAAAATGGGGTGACTTGTGGGGGGGTTCCACTGTATTGGTGCAACATAGCACCCACCATTCATTCCACCAAAATCTGTGCTGCAAAATCCAAAAATCACTCCTTCCCTTCTGAGTCCTGCCATGCACCCAACTGGTACTTTTTGGTCACATGTGAGGCATTGCCGTACTTGGGAGAAATTGGGGCACATATTTTGGGGTGCTTTGTCTCCTTCATACCTTGTGAAAATTAAAAATTTTGAGCCAGAACTGCATTTTTGTGTAAAAAAATGTAATTTTTCATGTTCACTGCCCACTTGTATCAAAATTGGTGAAACCCCTGGGGGTTTGAAATGTACACTATACCCCTAGATGAATTCCCTGAGGGGTGTAGTTTGCAAAATGGGGTCACTTGTGGGGGGGTTCCACTGTATTGGTGCTTTGGGGGTCTTGCTAATGCGACATAGCACCCACCATCATTCCACCAGAATTTGTGCTGCAAAATCCAAATATCACTCCTTCCCTTCTGAGTCCTGCCACTTTTTGGTCACACATGAGGCATTGCCGTACTCGGAAGAAATTGGGGCACAGATTTTGGGGTGCTTTGTCTCCTTCATACCTTCTGAAAATGAAAAATTTTGAGCCAGAACTGCATTTTTGTGTAAAAAAATGTAATTTTTCATGTTCACTGCCCACTTGTATCAAAATTGGTGAAACCCCTGGGGGTTTGAAATGTACAATATACCCCTAGATGAATTCCCTGAGGGGTGTAGTTTGCAAAATGGGGTCACTTGTGGGGGGGTTCCACTGTATTGGTGCAACATAGCACCCACCATTCATTCCACCAAAATCTGTGCTGCAAAATCCAAAAAACACTCCTTCCCTTCTGAGTCCTGCCATGCACCCAACTGGTACTTTTTGGTCACATGTGAGGCATTGCCGTACTTGGGAGAAATTGGGGCACATATTTTGGGGTGCTTTGTCTCCTTCATACCTTGTGAAAATTAAAAATTTTGAGCCAGAACTGCATTTTTGTGTAAAAAAATGTAATTTTTCATGTTCACTGCCCACTTGTATCAAAATTGGTGAAACCCCTGGGGGTTTGAAATGTACACTATACCCCTAGATGAATTCCCTGAGGGGTGTAGTTTGCAAAATGGGGTCACTTGTGGGGGGGTTCCACTGTCTTGGTGCTTGGGGGGTCTTGCTAATGCGACATAGCACCCACCAAAATTCCACCAGAATCTGAGCTGTAAAATCCAAAAATCACTCCTTCCCTTCTGAGTCCTGCCATGCACCCAACTGGTATTTTTTGGTCACATGTGAGGCATTGCCGTACTCGGGAGAAATTGGGGCACAGATTTTGGGGTGCTTTTTCTCCTTCATTCCTTGTGAAAATGAAAAATTTTGAGCCAGAACTGCATTTTTGTGTAAAAAAATGTAATTTTTCATGTTCACTGCCCACTTGTATCAAAATTGGTGAAACCCCTGGGGGTTTGAAATGTACACTATACCCCTAGATGAATTCCCTGAGGGGTGTCGTTTGCAAAATGGGGTCACTTGTGGGGGGGTTCCACTGTATTGGTGCTTGGGGGGTCTTGCTAATGCGACATAGCACCCACCAAAATACCACCAGAATCTGAGCTGCAAAATCCAAAAATCACTCCTTCCCTTCTGAGTCCTGCCATGCACCCAACTGGTATTTTTTGGTCACATGTGAGGCATTGCCGTACTCGGGAGAAATTGGGGCACAGATTTTGGGGTGCTTTTTCTCCTTCATTCCTTGTGAAAATGAAAAATATTGAGCCAGAACTGCATTTTTGTGTAAAAAAATGTAATTTTTTCATGTTCACTGCCCACTTGTATCAAAATTGGTGAAACCCCTGGGGGTTTGAAATGTACACTATACCCCTAGATGAATTCCCTGAGGGGTGTAGTTTGCAAAATGGGGTCACTTGTGGGGGGGTTCCACTGTATTGGTGCAACATAGCACCCACCATTCATTCCACCAAAATCTGTGCTGCAAAATCCAAAAATCACTCCTTCCCTTCTGAGTCCTGCCATGCACCCAACTGGTATTTTTTGGTCACATGTGAGGCATTGCCGTACTCGGGAGAAATTGGGGCACAGATTTTGGGGTGCTTTTTCTCCTTCATTCCTTGTGAAAATGAAAAATTTTGAGCCAGAACTGCATTTTTGTGTAAAAAAATGTAATTTTTCATGTTCACTGCCCACTTGTATCAAAATTGGTGAAATCCCTGGGGGTTTGAAATGTACACTATACCCCTAGATGAATTCCCTGAGGGGTGTAGTTTGCAAAATGGGGTCACTTGTGGGGGGGTTCCACTGTATTGGTGCTTGGGGGGTCTTGCTAATGCGACATAGCACCCACCAAAATTCCACCAGAATCTGAGCTGCAAAATCCAAAAATCACTCCTTCCCTTCTGAGTCCTGTCATGCACCCAACTGGTATTTTTTGGTCACATGTGAGGCATTGCCGTACTCGGGAGAAATTGGGGCACAGATTTTGGGGTGCTTTTTCTCCTTCATTCCTTGTGAAAATGAAAAATATTGAGCCAGAACTGCATTTTTGTGTAAAAAAATGTAATTTTTCATGTTCACTGCCCACTTGTATCAAAATTGGTGAAACCCCTGGGGGTTTGAAATGTACACTATACCCCTAGATGAATTCCCTGAGGGGTGTAGTTTGCAAAATGGGGTGACTTGTGGGGGGGTTCCACTGTATTGGTGCAACATAGCACCCACCATTCATTCCACCAAAATCTGTGCTGCAAAATCCAAAAATCACTCCTTCCCTTCTGAGTCCTGCCATGCACCCAACTGGTACTTTTTGGTCACATGTGAGGCATTGCCGTACTCGGGAGAAATTGGGGCACAGATTTTGGGGTGCTTTTTCTCCTTCATACCTTCTGAAAATGAAAAAATTTGAGCCAGAACTGCATTTTTGTGTAAAAAAATGTAATTTTTCATTTTCACTGCCCACTTGTATCAAAATTGGTGAAACCCCTGGGGGTTTAAAATGTACACTATACCCCTAGATGAATTCCCTGAGGGGTGTAGTTTGCAAAATGGGGTCACTTGTGGGGGGGTTCCACTGTATTGGTGCTTGGGGGGTCTTGCTAATGCGACATAGCACCCACCAAAATTCCACCAGAATCTGAGCTGCAAAATCCAAAAATCACTCCTTCCCTTCTGAGTCCTGCCATGCACCCAACTGGTATTTTTTGGTCACATGTGAGGCATTGCCGTACTCGGTAGAAATTGGGGCACAGATTTTGGGGGGCTTTGTCTCCTTCATTCCTTGTGAAAATGAAAAATTTTGAGCCAGAACTGCATTTTTGTGTAAAAAATTTAATTTTTCATTTTCACTGCCCAGTTGGACCACAATTGGTGAAACCCCTGGGGGTTTGAAATGTACACTATACCCCTAGATGAATTCCCTGAGGGGTGTAGTTTGCAAAATGGGGTCACTTGTGGGGGGGTTCCTAAATTTTAGCATCTTATGGTGCCTAGAAACCTACATGGTGCCTAAAAAATAATCTCATAAAAAGGAGGCTCCAAAATCAAGTAGGTGCTCCTTCTATTATGAAGCCTGTGGTTTGGTCAACGTGCACACTAGGGCCACATATAGGATATTTATGAAAACAAAAGATTTGGGGGAATCAATTTTTAGTCACATTTCTCTAGTAAAATGTACTGTGTTCCTTAGAAAAATGTATTAAAATTGCAAATCTGCAAAAAAAATGAAATTTTGAAATTTCACCTACACTTTGTTTTAATTCCTGTGAAACACCTAAAGGGTTAACAAACTTCCAAAATGCTGTTTTGAATACTGTGAGGGGTGCAGTTTTTGAAATGGCATCATTTATGGGGGTGTCTCACATACAAGTCCCTCAAAGTCACATCAGAACTGAACTGGTCCCTAAAAAAATCAGTGTTTGAAATTTTCTTGAAAATTTGAGAATTTGCTATTCATATTGTAAGCCTCCTAGTGTCCAAAAAAATTAAAAGGAAGTTGAAATAATGATGGAAACATAAAGTAGACATATGGTCTATGTTAGTTATTAACTATTTTGAGTGGTAAGATTATTTGTCTCACAAGCAGAAAATTTAACATTTTGCAAATCGCTAAATTTTCCATTTTTTCACGACATTTTGGTATTTTTCACAAAAAAACACAGACTGTATCGACCCAAATTTACCACTAATTTGAAGTACAATGTGTCACGAAAAAACAATCTCAAAATCACTGGGATAAGTAAAAGCAAAAAAAAGTTATCCCCACTTAAGTGAGACATGTCAGATTTGAAAAAAATGGCTCTGTCAGGAACGCAAAAACTAGCTCTGTCAGGAAGGGGTTAACATTTGGATAGGAATATTAGCCTAGAAGCTACATTGACCTCAATGGACGCATCTTTATTCAGCCTTAAATACTATGTACTGTAACTATATTTATGATGGACTGTAATGGTGAGAGTCTGTATTGGGGAAGGCCAATAAGGAGACTATTGCAATAATCAATGTGGGAGATGATGAGAGCACAGATTAGATTAGCAGTGTCTTGTGTAAGGTAAGGGTGAATTTTGAATACATTTTTTAGGTAAATGTGGCATGATTTCAAAACAGATTGAATTTGTGGAATAAAGTAAAGTTCAGAGTCATGGATGACACCTAGGCAGCGAGCTTGAGTAATAGGAGTGATTGTCATATTCTCAGCAGTGATAGATATATCTGGCTGGCAGCTATTATTTATTGGGGGAAATATAAGTAATTTGGCTTTTGAAAATTTTGAGGTGGCGAGATGATATTCAAGTTTGAGTATGCTTGGTTGCATAGGGATAGGTATCAGCAGTAGAAAGAAAGAAGTAATAATGCCACTGTATAGGTCATTGGTACGACCTCATCTAGAGTATTGTGTTCAGTTCTGGAGGCCATATCTCCAGAAGGATATAAATACATTAGAGACTGTACAAAGAAGGGCAACTAAAATGGTGCATGGCCTACATCACAAAACGTACCAGGAAAGACTAAAAGATCTTAATATGTATACTTTAGGGCAGAGAAGGGAAAGGGGGGACATGGTAGAAACTTTCAAATAAATTAAGGGTTTTAACAAGGTACAGGTGGGAGACATTCTTCACAGGAAGAGGAGCAGCAGAACACGAGGACATGCACTGAAACTAGAGGGAGGAAGATTCAGGGGAAATTTGAGGAAGAATTACTTCACAGAAAGAGTAGTAGATAAGTGGAATAGCCTACCATCAGAGGTGGTAGAGGCAAATACAGTAGTACAATTTAAACATGCTTGGGATAGGCATATTGATATCCTTACAAAAAAATAACGATCAAATATGGTTTGAGGTAACATGTTTAAAAAAGGGGCAGACTAGATGGGCCAAGTGGTTCTTATCTGCCGTCAAATTCTATGTTTCTATGTTTCTATGTTCTTGAATATTAATATCATTAATTTTTCTGAGAACTTCAGAGGGATTGATGATTTTAATGTCCGAGATTAAAGTAATAGAGGAGAGCATGCAGGTGATAAGGTTGTTGTATTGGTGAATTCAGAGACTGAACATAGTTTAATGAATACAAAATTAAGGCAGTGGCCCTCACAATAAGGAGTCAGTCTATTGAGAGAGGAGGTTAACAAGAGTAGTTTGGAGGCATGAGCAGCAGATTTTAGGCTATCAATTGCTCTCATCACCTGGAGCTTTCAACACTGGGTGTATATCCTTCCATTAGGACTCTAATAGGTAAAATAGATGTAAACAAGTGGAAAAGTCACCCATAGCAAACAATCAGCTTGTGCCTGCCATTTTTTTAAGTACAAATGAAATGTAGCAGCTGATTGGTTGTTGTGGGAATATTTTCAACTACGCCACTCCTCCAATTTTTAGTAGGTTTAATACATATCCTTTAAGTATAGTAAATGTGGACCTAAGAGCTTGTCTTTAAATGTTTTTTTTCTGTTATATTGTCAAAAAAAAAGTAGTCCACCATGTATTTTTCCCATTCTGGCTTCAAACAAAATTGCTCCTTGCTGGATGAGGTGAGTGTATTTAATACTACATTTGTGAACACTCAAATTCAGAATCCAAAAACCATGAAATGTTTACAAGAGGCCACTCCTCTTTCTTGCTTAGAAGTAAGCAACTCCCATTCAACAACTGTTCTTCATTTTGCACCGTCCAAGTAAGCTTGCATTAACCTTAACTAATACTTTGTACTGAACATGAAGAGCAGTATCCTCACTCAACCCATCTATGTAGTTCCAGACACTTATTATTTCACCCATCTTGTCTGCAGACTGTGAAAGTAATCTGAAAGTATTAGAAGACATTCACAAGCTGAAATTTACAGGAAGCCATTTTGGAAAAAAAATTAAATCAATATAAGGAGCATTTTAATATCTAACTAAAGAACAATAACACACATATGTAGGTGACATTGCCATTGCACCCCAAGATCTTGAAGCCCAAGGTGCAGGCTTTACAGAATTATTGTGAACAGGTGCTGGAAAGGGGTGGTGGATGTTGGTTAATTCTAAGTGATTTCACAAGTAGGAATTAATCGTAAGTGTAAGCAGCAGATTTAGTGGTTTAGTAAGAGAAGATTTTTGAGCATAGATTCAGGTTGGATTTTAATAGGGCTAGATAATCAAAGGAATTGGCAAGTTCTGTAGAACACAGTCAAAGCATTTGAGGATAAGTTAATGAATTCAAATGTTGTTTGCTTTTTGAGCAAGGGATGGGTATATTTTACGATGTTTCATAGGTGAAGGAAGCAGATATAGTGGTTGTTATTAGTGAAAGTGAGAGTGAAGTCATCTAGACATAGGATGTAATAACTTTGCAATCATTGACAATGGTGGAATGATTCTTGCAGGAGTTCCAAGAATTATTGTACTCTAGGGGGAATTCCTTTAGCATAAAACATAAATGCTTCAATTAGAAGATAATTATTACATTCTAAAACAATAAATCTCAGTTGCTCTAACCTCCTTCGTAACTTACTAACATTTAAATTATCTATTTTTCATACTGTAAATATTAATTTATAAACATTTCCCTTAATGCACAAACATTTTTCCCGTAGCACTGTAAGAACTGTTTCCCCATGGACCTTTTCTTCACTGATCTATTCCTTCTCATGATCTATTGCATTGACAATAGAGTCCATTATGGATGTAGCTCAAATGATTAACACAATTAATACTACTGATCTCTGACCCAGCAATTAACAAATTTGTAATTTGCATTACAAAAGCAATAATTATATTATGTGCATCATTAGTTATCATTAGTGCAGTATATAAATAGGAATGTGTGGAATGTGTGTCATACGGTACATTTGAAATAATTGCATTTTGAATTTCAATTCTATTGATTTTTTCCCTGTCAATGAAATACATTATAGCTGTGTCTTGCTGTTACCTCTAATAGGTATTATGTATACACCAATGATATATTTTTAACTAGATGACGTTTATTGACATATGACAAGTCACATATGACTTTGTTCTGTTTTGAGTTATCTAGATACGAGAGAGATTTCAAGGTAAATCAGGGTACATCGACATATATAAAGGCAGTTAGATATTTTTATAAATAGCACAAGAGACGTATATGCCACAACAGAATATTAATAGACAGCAGTGGGGAACAGCTGTAAAAGAAAATGTTTGCTGAATTTCTACATGGTCTTACAGACATGCTGTTATTGCTATGTAACAAATATTATTCACTATACAATATCAATTCAGTTCAATTTCTATAAAAAAAAAGAATATTTTGACCATTCATGTAGTTACTCTAATTTAAGGAAATTATATGTATTCACAGATGGCACTCTAGACACAAAATCTTGAGTAATGGTTTTTGTAATGGATCAGAATAGTAATGCTTCTTTCTTCAGCACTCACCATATCAAACAGTGGGGTTCTAGTTCTTGAACTGTATCACATAGAGTTATAAACCTGTTATCACATCAGTTGATTATGATGTTTGGAATGGACCTGTAAGATACAGTATTCTGAGGGTTTGAATTGAACTGGGAGAATCTAGAATCCAGAATATGTTTATCTCTGGGTAGTCAACTAGATAGTCGAAGGTGGACACCTGGGTGTTAAAAAGCCCAGACGCTTTGTGGTAATATTTATTATAATGAAACTCAGCCCACAGTAAAAAGTGACCCAGACATCTTGATTGGCAGAGACATAGGGGTACATGTTCTAAAGTTTATAAAAAGAAACTGATGGGTGTTGTTGCTCATTGCAGCCAATCATATTCCTCCTATATTTTCTCTATTGCATCCTAGAAAATGATAGACACAATCTGATTGGTTGATATGGGTGATCTCCCCTTTTTTCACATTAAAGCAGAACTAAATATTACTCCTCATTCTGAAATTATGTTTTTAGGTGACTGGTGCAGCCTAGAGATCCACTTGATAAACACAATGGCTACAGTAGCTTCAGAGCTGAGGATAACCTTTTTAAAATATACACAAGTGCACTACTAATCCATTATTGCATTTTTTACAAGAGGGTAGCTCCATAATAACGCCAATGGTAATATGTGTTCACAGACTGGAGTCTCTAGCAGATTCACAGGACCAATCGAGTCTGAACCTTTCATTGAGCACAAGTAGAACAGGCTGCACCAAAATCTTTTACATTTTGATGCACAGATAGCAACCAGGAACTCCTGAGGTTTAAGTCCAGAGATATTTTCATCTCCACATGACTCGCGAAGTATGTGACCGCATGACTAACTTCGGGCAAACTCTTGCTGATACAAATGTGGGAACTTTCACTGTCTTAATTAAAGGAGATGAAACAAGCTGGTTCTAGTATAGTTGCCTTCTAAAAAGAAACCTCCTTGTCATTTGCAAAAAAATGGTCTATTAAGCATAAAGAGCAAGTTTAATTTCCAACAGCTCCTTATCCCTAATAGCATAGTTTCTTTTGTACATGGAGGTTTTATGAGAAAATATCTATTTCCCAGCGGAGACCTAATGTGAAGGACAGATCTGACTCCAGTGGTAAAACTATCCACCTGTAAAAAAGAAGAGTATGTTGGAACCTGATTGACTTTATAGGTGCTGATGTGATGCAAACTGCAATAATTCTAAAAGGGATAACTTTATACACATAGAGCAGCTCACATTGGAGCTGCTCCTGGCAATTCTATCGCCAATCGCCAGAAGGGGGCACACGTGCATGAGACGCTCGTACTCCCCATTGTGACATAGCCTGCTGCCCTCCACCAGGTCCCCACTGCTCCTCCATCCTCCCCCATAGCTGCCCATACCCCCACTCACTGCCCATTCTTCCCTGGCCATCTCCACTTCAGGGAGATGGGCGGGGAATCAGCTCCCTGACGCCTTGCTGGTGGGAATGCATGGGTGAGTGAGATGCTCCTGTCCGCCACCCTACGCCAGCTCAGGAGACCTGGTGATAGTTGAGGTTGACTGACAGGCACTCCATCTGTATAGTTTGGATTGTCAAAATAGAGAGCAGGGTGATTTAATTTCTATTATTCATTAATAGTTTATTAGCTGTCAGAGATGGTACATTTAATTGCTTTTATTTGGTTAGGTTTTGTCTAGAAATACTTTAAGTGTCTAAAGCAAATCACACATGTATGTATTGTCACCTACTCTGAGAACTCAATATTTGTTTTTAGCACTTAAGGTTGTTTCTTAAAATTTTTCAAAATGTTCAATATACACTATCTGCAAAGATTTGGATTGTGAATGTTATATTGATTCTTTGAATATGGTTATGTAATAACTGGACTTGCCACTAGGGTCCATGTATTAGTTTCATCTAAGCTTAATTGGTACTTGTTTCCTAGAACGGCGCCCACGATTCCATCGGACGGCATCGTAGTGAAATCTCGTCGCATCGCATCCCCCGCAATATTGCGGCATGCGATGCGATTTTCAATTGTACAAGCACGCAGATGGGTGCTTACTATGTGATTCCATCATTTAGTGTCACCCCCAGTGTCAACGCCACCACCTCTATCAACGGCAACCCAATTTATGACTTTAGATAGTGTGGCAAGCGCAGCGAGCCACCGAGCCCGACGCGTGGCGAGCGGTCGCGTAATACAAGGCCGAAGCATGGCGAGCGCAGCGAGCCCCGTGAGGGGACACGGATTACTTTACATGTATTCCACTTCCCCTCGCGGGGCTCCCTGCGCTCGCCACGATTTGGGCTCATATTCTGCGTCCCCTCGTGGGGCGCGCTCCGCACGCCACGCTTCGGGCTCGGTGGCTCGCTGCGCTCGCCACACTATCTAAAATCGACTGCACGCCAACATGGATAGTGGGGGTATGAAAAAGTCAGAGGACGCGTACCGCCGCCCCTCACAGGGCTGGCTGTGCTCACCACGCTTTGGGATGGCATGTATACTGGGGGTTACATCTCATTGTAAGCACCCATCACATATCATGGCATGGGTTCTTATACAATGAAATATCGCATCGCATGCCATTTGCTGGCATGTGATCCTATGTGATATTTCATTGTATAAGCACTCCTGTGCAATTAACATGGAGATCGCATCGCACAGCACTAAGAACGGTATGCAATGCCATGCGATGGGCGCCGTGCTAGGAAACAAGCACCGTTTAATTGTATCATGAGTAAGCAAAGAAATAAGTTGCAGATTAAATCCATGCACTTGAAGAGGAATAGAATAGTTAAAATTATCCATAGCCAGGATTGCACCATTTGTATGCCACTTATAATATATGGAGCCAGATGCACCAAGCTTCAAAAATTGATGGAGGGAAGAATGATAAACCAACAGCCAATCAGCTTCCAACTGTCATGTTCAAGACTGTGTTGAAAATTTACAGGAACTGATTGGCTGGTTATTTATCACTCTCCACTTTATGATTTTTGAAGCTTGGTGCTTCTGGCCCATGATAAATATTAACACGTAAATTGTTTTCATTGCAATAAACTTTGTGGAAAGATTCTTAAAATAAGTGTCAATATATATCTTGCTTGATATGTGACATTCCTGGACTTGGTTTAAGGAAATATTACTTTTTATTTTAATATTTTATATTTCTATGGGAAACATTTGTTAATGATTAAGTCTTTAAATGTGTTTGCTTTCGGACAGGTGGTACTTAGCACAGCATATTTTCAGGGTTTTTTTTGCCTTCTACATTGAATTGTGGGGTCTATAATTTTTTTTTTGTTAAGCATCCAATAATAATGTAGTATTTAATATAAATCATTATATTTGTGTTATTTTATTAAGAGGCATTGTATTTAAGACCTTTTTACGGCAATTTTACTATTTTATATTTATTTATGTATATCTGCCATTTTAGATGTGAAATTATATGCAATATTTTGGGTTTATAAACTGCAAAACAATATCTCTTCTTAGTAAATATCACATAGAAGTTAAGCTCAGTACATACTGGATATGATGTGTGTACCTAGCGAGATATTCAGCATCACAATTGCCAAAGCCGGCCCCGACAATTGACTATGGGTGAGTGCCATGCTGCATTTCACAGCATTGCTCTTGCTAAAGATATCCTCCATCATCCTACATTAGTGATGGCTAACCTTGACACTCCAGCTGTTGTAAAACTACACATCCCAGCATGCCCTGCTACATTTTTACTATTTGGCCATGCTAAAACTGATGCAGGGCATGCTGGGATGTGTAGTTGAACAACAGTTGGAGTGTCAAGGTTAGCCATCACTGTCCTACATGAACAGATGACCAAGGATGTTGCTGACAACTCACAGGTGCCTGCATCATCAGTGGAAGACATTCCGATTTTTTTATTCTGACCCAAAGTCGGAATAAAAAAAGTCGGCATAAATGTTAAGAATATGATCCAGTGTGTACCGAGCTTTAGTTATGATCTGCAAATGTGTATTGCTTGTTTTTTGCACCTTTTACAATAGGTACTTTTAAGAAACACCCAACCCTGCGTTACCTCCTTGATTTATGATTTAGGTCCCAATTTAGACCTGCTCACAGCGCTGCACAGTAAGTGTTCGAAACCCAGCGAGCATATTAACGCCATCCCACGACTCAATGCAGGCACCCCACTGTCAGAGCTCATGTGCAGGGTTAGGAATGGACAGATGAGAGATCATTTGATGTTTACTTACCATCAAAGTATTTCTCCTCCTCTGGCCAGCGCTCACAGCTGCCGCGTGACCCAGGAGTCACTTGGCAACTGCTTGTATGGATGTGAAATTGGGCCAGATGCCTACATGCCTGGGCATGTCCACTGTTTTTGTGGTCAGGCGCATGAAACGCTAATGGTCTACCTCGGAACACCCCCTGCCAATCGGTCATGCTGCGAGTGCCTTGGCAAGCGAGAAGTTAGCTGAAGGCACTAGCAGCCAGGGCCTGCACATGCGCATTAGCTACAATGCACACGCGCAGATTACCACCATCGGAAGAGGGGCCAAATCTTTACCATTGTGAGCAGGTATGAGTCGGCCCCTTAATGTATATCCTGGGAAATTCAAAAGGTGTAAGCATTGAAAAACTACCGCATTCAATGACTACAGTGGATACATTTTTAAGATCTCATTTATAGTAGAAAGCATACCAGTGGCGTGCGGTGGGATGCGGCAGAGTCTTTTCTGTCAAACTAACGTATATGCTGGAGGTTTGATTTTGTAAAGTATATAAAAAATACAAAGAATATATGAAGAAAATCTCATTTTTATCATTCCAATATTTTTAATAGTCAGAACTGTGGAGTCAAAAGTCTATGGCAGGTGAGGCAGTGCCTCACCTGGCTACCTTTTCTGCACATCTCTTATCAAAACTCAGCGAATCTCCAGCAGTATATACTGCTGCACATGTGTGCAAATCTGGCTCTGGTACTTGCCAGAGACTCCTCAGCCATTTACCTCACTGCACGTCCCTGAAGCATACTGTACATGTATATCAAGTCCAGCCGTAGAGCGCATGAAATATAAATAACCCTTTCCAACAACTTTGCTTTTCTACTGTACCTTTCAGTTCAAGAATAATGCTTTTGTAACTAATTCAATAACCTTAACTAAATCAACAACTCCCATTTCCTGGCACAAACTTTTAAATCACTTTAAACAATGCCATCACTGTCCACAAATCAATGCACCTTTAAATCACATACATTTTGGCAAAAGTAGGCTTGTTACACCATAAAACAGTATTTTTCAGTGTGGTTTAAGTTTTTAAAAGTTCATAGAGTTAATTTAAAAAATCCAAAATACCATCTTTGGGGGAACTTTTATCAATAGGTTTTAGTTATGTAAAACTCATTGCTTATAATAAAGTTTCTGTAATGTATTGTTCCTTTTTTTTCTTCAAGAGCCCTTTTACAAACCAGGTGCATGCGGCTATGTGTGACAAGGGTATGGGTCATACAGTTGACATGGTCATTAGGTTGACAAAAGCAAGTCAACATAGAAAAGGTGGACATGAAAATGGTCGACATGCGTTTTGCTACGTTGACTCAAATTATGGTAGAGATTTCAGCTATATTTGAATGTAAAATATTAGGTACTTATGTAGTATCTGGGCGCCCGATTTAGAAATCGGGTCGGATCGGGCACATCGCATCGCATCGCATGCGACCAAATCGGATGCGATGCGATGCGATGGACCCGATTTTTCCATAGGATTCAATGTTAAAATGGTCTGAGTCCATTTTAACATAGAATTCAATGGGAAAAAGGGGTCCTGTTCCTTGCCCCACTATCCAAGTGGGCATGGAGTTGGATATAAACCTGTGGCGAGCGTAGCGAGGCGAGCGTAGCGAGCCCCGCGAGGGGACACAGAATACCGTCCCCTCGCGGGGCTCGATTCGCTCGCCACGCTTCGGGCTCGGTGGCTCGCTGCGCTCGCCACAGGTTTATATCCGACTCCATGCCCACTTGGATAGTAGGGGTATGAAAAGGACCCCTTTTTTCCATTGAATTCCATGTTAAAATGGACTCAGTCCATTTTAACATTGAATCCTATGGGAAAATCGGGTCATCGCATCGCATCGCATCGCACTGATTGTATGCCTTAAGTTAAGGCATACAATCAAAAAATCGGGTGCCCAGATACTACATAAGTACCAAATATTATATTATAGAATTTAGAAAAAGTTTGCATTTTTTCAGTTCAAGATCATTTTGTGAAGGAAGTGCCAATACCAATATTTGTCTTTTTAATTTTTTTCTTTCTTTTTTTTTCTTTTTTGCATCGTCTTCAAAATATAGCAGACCATTTAGGAATTGAATTCATGGGTAAGTAAATGTTTCACTTTTCTTTATATGTTATGTAAATGTTATGGACAAATGAATACTTTGCGACATGTCATAGCAATATCAGTAACTGTAAATTTTCAAAGTGATTTTAGAATAAAATAAGTATTATTTTTTTGGTGAGGCATTAAAATAATTTGATTGCAGTTTTTTTTTTTACTTTACCAATTAAAGATTAATTTCCATATCTATAATTACCACTCATGATGTCTGTTACCAGAAATATGCTGAAGAAGATGAAAATAAATAAAGATATAAATTACAGTGCCACTTACAGATGGTACCGCTTTCAGCATTGCCGCCACACCGCCATCCGCAGGTTTCAGGCGCATGGCGATCTGGCAGATGGGGACGGGACATGGATGCGTGAACGTCCCACATGCTCGCTCATCGATTGCTGAGACTGAGGCATGCGCCTGCCATATTCTGGCGCAGGGGGTCGCATTGAGGACAGCGCGATAGGAGGCCCTTTAATGAGAGCGGCTCCAGCTATATGTCTAGGGCAATTTAACCCCTTTATGAAAACTGCATATTCATTGCACAATTAAGTTTTTATACTTTAGATGTTTCCTTATACATCTAGCCTAAATACGCCATGCACCTCAAGATGATGGGTGTGAGGTAGCAGTTTCTTGGCAACTTTGTTATCATGGTATCTTTTACGGACAAAAATGCATCATATTCACATGAAAATGTATCTAATTTGCATTGATAGTATGCAAAAGCAGCTTTTGATGATAAAATAATATTCCTATATTCTGCGTGGCCTATACCTGAATTTGTTAAATGATGATCTTCAATTTAGCAGCTATATTTTGTGCCTACCCGCTTACATTCACTTGCTATTGACCTAAAGGAGTGGATTTGTGGTTTTATAGTAATCGTGTTCATATAGTTATATTTATTCTACTGTACTGGTGGCAGAACAATTGTTTTGTTAATTTGACAAGCAAACAAAATTCTTTTTAGGATTTTCTGCTATATATAGCCATTGTTATGGGGATTTTTTTTTAGTCTATGGTGCAATTTTACAGTAATTAGTGCTATTCACAATAATCTGAAATGAAAAGTACACAATAAAAGTTGTATTAATTTTTTTGTTTAACTTGTTTCAGCCATTATTAGCTGCATTTACTCCCAATTAATTAAGAGGTGTGACCATTCTCCCTTAGGAGCAAAATAAAAGTATTTATCATGCTGCAAAGGGTGGGTGTCTTCAGCCTCTGATCCATGGGGAATTTGATGGTATAGCGCAGTGATGGCTAACCTCGACACTCCATCTGTTGTTGAACTACGCATCCCAGCATGCCCTGCATCACTTTTAGCATGGCCAAATAGTAAAACTGATGCAGGGCATGCTGGGATGTTTATTTCAACAACAACTGGAGAGTCAAGGTTAGCCATCACTGGTATAGCGTGATCGGTGTGATCACTTAAACCCACAGACAGAAGCTGATGCTATTTAGCAGAACCTTTTTAGGTTTCACTGCAGCACACAGAGGAGTGCCTATTGCTGCTGGCCAGTAAGGGGGGGGGGGGGGGTGGTGGTAGTGGCAAAGACCCAGGCACTATCATCAGCCCAGCTAATTAATACAATTTAAAAAAATACAAAATACCATATTTAAGGCACAGTAGCATATGCTGGGCTGAGGAGAGCTTCTGTTGATGCTGCTTAGTACAGAGTGGGTATGGGGTGGGGGTGGACTACCTCTAGGCCTTTCTATCAGGCCTGGGCCAAGGTAATAAGTATAATTGTAAAAATCCAAAATACCATATTTAGGGTAATTTTTATCAATGAGTTTTAGTTACGTAAAACTCATTGCTTATAATAAATAGTGCTCCAGCCATTCAGCTCCCAGTCATGTGTTTGAAAATGACAGTTGGAGCATTGTGGCTGCAACACCATATATCATATGCAATGCATTTTAAATAGCTCAAATTCATTGATAAATGGGCTACTTAATCCATATTATATAGACATACTGTATATAGACAAGTGATAATGAAATGGTACTTGTTTCCTAGCACGGCGCCACCGATTTTAATTGTATTGATCGGGACCGCAAAAATCGCGTCGATCGCATGCCAACCAAATCGCATTCGATGCGATCGACGCGATAGACCCGATTTTTACATTGGAATCAATGTAAAATGTTCCCTGAGACCCCAATTTTACATTGATTTCAATGTAAAAAGCCCCAAAACCCCCCCATTTAGATAGGACCCCCCCCCTGATGGATGAAATGTCCTCCATTGTTAACGACACCCCACTATTGACGGCAACCCGAAGCGTGGCGAGCGGCGGCAGTACGCATCCTATGACCTTTTCATACCCCCACTATCCACGTCGGCGTGGAGTTGATCATATATAGTGTGGCGAGCGCAGCGAGCCACCAAGCCTGAAGCCTGGCGAGCGAAGTTATGCGCATAACTGTGAAGTTATGCGCGTCCCCTCGCGGGGCTCGCTGCGTTTGCCACGCTTCGGGCTCGGTGGCTTGCTGCGCTCGCCACACTATATAAAATCAACTCCAAGCCGATGTGGATAGTGGGGGTATGAAAAAGGTCGAAGGACGCTTACTGCCGCCGCTCGCCATGCTTCGGGTTGGATTCAATAGTGCGTTGCCGTTAACAATGGGGGGGGGGGGGGCATTAACCATACTTTATAACCATATACAATGAGAAATGGGCCATATTGGCCCATTTCTCATTGTTCCCTATGTAAAATCGGGTTGATCGCATCGATCGCATCGCGACCCATTATAATGGCCCGCGACCGATGCAATCAACCCGATTTTAACTTTAAAAATCATTTAACATTGTTCTCTATGGCAAAATCGCGATTTTGTCTTTACTGGCAAATTAAGCTGGTAATTGACATATTATCGGGTCCATCACGTCGATCGCATGCCTTAAGTACCTTAACTTAAGACATGCGATCAACCCTGATGGGCGATCAATGGTACCAATGAAATAAATAACAGACCGGTTTCTACAATTATCTGAATATGTTTTAACCAAAAATATTGCCAATAAATGTAAAATAATTGAATGTTTATATCTAAAACATCTGTTATATGTACTGTAAACCAACCAATTGTAAAGTAAAGCTGTGTGTGACCCCAACAAATTCCAACCCTTTTTTGCTTCTATCATAAGGTACTTATTCTGTGAAGCAATAAGCGTATTAAAATTCAATTAGCCCTCTGCATAATAAATTACATTGGCTATGAATGGCAAACAACAGCGCATGATAATTGACTTTCTAACAGTTCATTTATCGGGCAGCATAAAACAAAACTGAAGGAGTTTTCATGGACTATAATAAAACTAATAAACCAATCTCTACGTGTTAAACTGAGTGTAAGGAAAATAATTTTAACTATTTGGCATTAACATAATAAACATACTGTAGTAAACATTTAAACCATGCTTAACTCCATTCTTAAGATCAACATGTATCAATTGCAACCGCTACTTTTTACTTTTAACACTTAATAAACAAATATCAGAGCAGGCAGAAGAACAACAAGCTTCTAACAAAATATCAACCGTTACATATACAGGTTGAGTATCCCGTATCCAAAATGCTCGGGACCAGGAGAATTTTGGATAACGGATTATTCCGTATTTTGGAATATTTTAATATTTCAATGATGTATTTTGAAGTATCTTGCATTTATGCTGTATAAACACATAAAATAAACACAAATATATTTTATTACCACATAAAATACACACAAATATATTTTATTTGTTCAAAAAACAAGGTTTCAAAACATGAAACAAAATTTGTGTACTATCTCAGATATTGAATTTGAATGCCAAGCAATCATTTTCTTGAACATATAGAGTGCCAGTTACATATTATGTCCTCAGTAGTGCTGTTGCAAATGTCCCCAGTGAGTTTTTAGCTAAACAAATTTTTTTTCCACTTTCTGGAATGTATGGTTTTTGGAATAATTCGGATAACGGATATTCGGATACGGGATACTCAACCTGTATACTGGAAAAAGGTACCTCCAGTCATGAACCCTTCCCCTCTCTACACACCCTCCTACTTCCCAAACTGCCTGGGATATATAGAGCATGTCCATTGCTTGGGAAGAATTGTATTGATTATGCCAGATACTTGAGGTGGTTCAGACTTTTACACTGTGGCTGGGGATTACATTTATGTAATTCCTGGAATAGTTATTTTTCATTTGTGTATGTAGTGTATCTCCCTGACCACTGGTCCATGTGCTGGAATGTCACAAATTATATGTATGCAAATGTTGTACCTCAAATTAAAGAGCACAGTTTACTGGGGCATACTAGTCCCACTGTGTTGTGATTGTAAGTCACTAGTGGCAAAAAAGATGCTCGGTGTTAGCACAGGTTCCACAGGACCTGGCATCTAACTCAATTGAGACATTTCATAATCCATGGTGTATTGAGGGTAGAGGTATGTTAACACATATGTATAAATTCATATACTTCATTTACACCTAGAAATTATACAGTTTTGGTCGTGAATTTAGGCAATGTTTTCACTAACCAACATGCTATACATGTTACATCATATATGACGGAATTGATCAATACATTTTGAAAGCTCATTAGCTACATTAGCTCATTAGTCAGAGCAAACATTATGGGTGGAGGATCAACTTTTGTGTTAAAGTGGTTTTATTGCATTTTACACCACTACTGCTGCAACATAGAACTAGTGAACGTATAAGTGGTCATAAAGATGTAATCATTATCCTTAAGTATTTATTACATTATTAGGATATGATTATTTGGTGTTATATTTCTACGGTCTACTATACAGTCAGCATTAATTTTTCTATGAAGAATCCAGTCGTATAAAATCTGCGATCTCAGCTGACATGGCATTAGTTAGTTAATAAATATTGATCCCATTTAACTAATTACACAATTTGCATTTTTTGTGGATGATTCTAATCTGGTCCCCGGTGTGTTTGAACAGGGGACTGATGCTTGCGCTCTGCGCATGCAGATATTCACATGTGCAAGCCTGCTGAGCGTGCAACTTCTGCGACTTTCATAGTTGCAGCGGTATTCGCATGGTGGGGGGGTGGATCGAGGCGGTCAGGGGGCGTTTGCATGGGGATGCCCAGCGTTTCCTGGGCATACCCAGGAAAACGCTGGGTGCGTCCAGGAAAACACTTGGCTTCCCCAATCAAATGCAGACGAACAGCGGAATGTTCAACGCATATTTTCACTGCTTAGCGAGTCATCCCGAATCATACCATTGTGTGTTTAGAAAAATAAAGTCCATATATATCATTGTGTGTTTAGAAAATTTTTATCTTGAGAGCCAGTTCAGAAAAAAATGAGGGGTAGGGAATGCCAATAATGGAGGCTGAATTAAATAAAACAAAAACATTGAAATGTATTGGTTAAGCAAGTCATGATTTCCATAATACAGCATATTGCATATATTAAGTGCAGTTTCTTGTAATACTTTCTGACAATAACCATTTCATGGTAGGCTACTCTTCATGCCATATGTCCTTGCATTAAAAACTGATTATCAGAGGCATACACATTTAGTCTCATTTAATTTATTGAATTGTGACATTTTATAGTTATGGCATATGAAGGTAAAGAAATAATTTTAGCGACTGTACTTAATATTTTAGACATTACTGTGACATACCTTTTTGCATACCAGACCTCATTAAGGGCAGGAAGTATCAAGCTTCAAAAAGTGCTAAATTGGAGCGTGATAAACAGCCAGCCAATCAGCTCCGAGTCCTAACTGCCATGTTACAGACTGGGTTACATTGTTTTGCAATACGTATGAAGAATCAATAAAGTGTTAACGAATAAGAAACTTTTGCTAATTTCATTTTAAAAATGTTAGTAAAAGGAATCCTCATCAAGCACAATCAAATTAGATTATTATTTGAGAAATAACTGAGGTCATGGAGACAGGTAGAGTTGCATAAAAATGTTGCCATAATCCCAATTTTGCTGCAAAATGTTAAATAATTTGCTGGTAGAATGATGCGTTAGCTTTTATAGCTCTAACATCAATATAGAACAGAGCAGAAGTAATTCACCACTGTCATACCAGCTTTTGTCTATGAAATGCAAATTATTAAATATATTGCAACACTGCTAAGGAAAAAAATATTAGCTAGTATGTTTAGGTGCACTCTAGGCAGTTTATTTACTAAGATGGGAGTTCTATAGCTGTGTAAACACACTTTGATTTGCTTTAGATTTGATGTTAGACTCGATTTTCTATTAGATCTGCCATTAGATCTTTCCATTCAATTTGGCATCAGATCTGTACTTTTGCATTAGATATCGAATTCGATTTACATTCAAGGTACATTGTACATATTCGATTTACTGGATCGAATCTGATATTTCCTTTGCGGCACAGTCTATTCTTTTTTCGATTTTGAGAAAACGGGAGCATGCATCCAATCGAATGCACATTGAAAGTGTCCTAAAAACTATTCGATGTGGATTCGATTTTGCTTCTATTTGCAAAATTGAACCGAAAACATGGAAAAATCGAAGTGTGTATAGACAGCTAATAGAGGATGGGGAGATCAAAAGCTACTTATTTATTTAGCACCTTCTAGAATATAATAAACATAATCTGATTGGTTGCCCATGGGGGATGCAGTTCAAATCCCGGTGATTGGAATCCCAGCATTCAAAATCCCAACTCCAGAATACCGACCGCCAATATTCTGACACTTTCTCCCTCCGTGGGTGTCCACGACACCCATAGAGGGAGAATAAATTAGTCGCTCGGCACCTGGCCCACTGCGTGGTGAGTGCATCGAGCCCGCAAGGGGGGTGATCCACTTCCCGGGATTTCGGCGGTCGCGATTTTGAACGCTGGCATTCCGACCGCTGGGATTTCATATCAATCCCGCCCACGGTAACATCCCATTTTCAATAGAACCCCCATCATAGTAAATAAACCCCTAGCTGCTCATAAAATATTTACAAAAATAGTATGTACATTAGTATACCTTATAATCATAGCGGTTCTAGGTGCTTAACCTGCTCTCAAGGGAGACTGAGAAGTCTTGCAATGCGGTGACTTTGTAAACTCTGAGTGTTGGGTATTTGAAGTGCAGTAACATGTTAATTACATGCAAACTGGAAATATTCCAAATGTGAATATTGATGTCACAGTATCAAAGTTGAGAAGAGTGATGACACCAAAATACCAGCCCCTATTCAATTACAGGAGATGGGTGATGCATTGTAACATTACTTGCAGTGCCCGGCACCTGTCACAGTGTAAGATCTGGTACTGCAGCCTACATTGAAACAGCTGTAGCCCACATCTCTCAAATTCCTCAAGCAGGGCTGGTGCTACCATTAGGCAGCTTAAGTTAGCTGCCCGATGTGCCAGTATCTGTTTAGAAAGTGTGGAGGTTGCATTTAAGCAGTTCCTCAACCACCACCTGCCTACAACATGAAAGATGTCTATGAGGAAGACATCCTTGGTGTACTTAATGCAGGTGATGGTTAATTCCACCTCCACATTTCCTTTCACTTGAGGGGCTGTGCTGTCTAGATTGCCCATACATCACCCATACACAGCAATAATCTCTGCTAAGCTATTTTGCTGAGCAATTTAGCTAAGCAACATAAGAGAAAACAAGAGGTGGGCTCCCAGGGAGAGTCAGGGGAGTGGTTATAAAGTTCTAGATCACTCATTCTGTATGTGAAGTTATTTGCTAAGAAATCTGTATCGATTTTTAATTATATATAGCCAAATCGCCATCACTCGAGGGTTAACACACAGAGCAATCCTTACTTAATTTCTAAGCAATTTAGATTGTGTCTATCATTTTCTTGGATATTGCTTAGAAAGAAGCTTAAAATTGCCTTGTGTATATGCCTATGCCTTCGAGTGACAAAAACAGGGGTTGTGCTCCGAAGCCCCTCTCTCCAAGTAAAGCTATATTAACTTTTTCCCAGCGCACATCTTCGGTGGGTTAATTTTACCAGCGCTGGGTGAGATAAAGGCTAGTGAAGCCCCTGATCTGAGTTCATGAGATTTCCAGTTTGTAGTTTATAGTGTTCCCAATTATCCTCCATGTGTTTACTTTTCTGATGCTAATGTTTAAGCAGCCATATATTTTTCTCATTGTGATTCAAAAGAGAATAAAATGAGAACATTTAATCCAGAGCAGCAGAAAAATACAGCATTCGAGCATGCGCATGCTGGCAGTAATTCCTCTAGCGTAGATCCTATATCCTCTGTCTTAATTAGGCCGTGTAATCATAGTCAGATAGAACAATGTGTAAAACCCAGTAAAATTGGCGTGTGCTGGCTTCTGAAGAGATAACAAGGTATGGAGAAACATTACTGCTTTTCTCCTTTGCAGTGCAATAGCTGCCCGTTACCTTTATTGCTATATTAATTCCTGCTCCATAGAGACATACTTTTGTACTAGGATTTATTTGAAGAGTAATTACATCTCCTTTTTTTTTATTGCTTTCTGAGCTGAACATGGATATTACATGTGCTTTCAGTAGGAATGACTTGGGATCAGATCACATTTTTATCTATCTATCTATCTATCTATCTATCTATCTATCTATCTATCTATCTATCTATCTATCTATCTATCTATCTATCTATCTATCTATCTATCTATCTGGAGTATCCATATTTTATTTCTATATATAGTATTTGCAATTATTTATATATGTATGTGTGCTGGTTTGTATTTGTTTAGTTGTGATTACAAGCTTTGTACATTGGGCCTTATTCAGATCTGAGCTCATTACAAATTTGTTTGGAAAATGGGCAGAACCATGTGCACTGCAGGTGGGGCAGATGTAACATGTATAGAGAGAGTTAGATTTGTGTGAGTTATTTTGTTTCTGTGCAGGGTAAATACTGGCTGCATTATTTTTACACTGCAATTTAGATTTCAGTTTCAGCACACCCCACCCAAATTTAACTCTCTTTGCACAGGTTACATCAGCTCCTCCGGCAGTGCCCATGGTTTTGCCCATTTTCCAAACAAATTTGTACTGAGCTCGGATCTGAATAAGGCCCATTGAGCAGATCTGGTTTCTCTTACTTACTGGTTGTTTCAAATATGACATACAGTATATCAGCACATTGTCAAATTATATTTTTGCTGGATTTCGTTAAATTGGGAGTGACCTTTTTGGTTTCATTGGTGGAAAGGAAACCAGAGTTTTAGTGGCATGGTTGCCAGGGATGCCATGAAGAGGGGAATGTGGGGACTGCATACCCTCCAACTGTACCGATTAAGCCAGTACAGTACCATTTTTTTTACGGTCTGTACTGATTGTACCGGTTTTCTGGTCCTCCAACTCCAAGCTTGTGAAATGGATGGTCTGGATCGAGCCCGGCAGGTGTGCAGCAGAAATCTAAGCCAATGCACCTGTTCCCACGGGCAGCGTACGTCGTGCCCATGACGTCACGCAGCCCAACGGAGCCGCAGCTCTGCCACTCTGGGGCTGTCCACTGTGCAAGTGGCTCCTAGAGATGACGTCCCTGGTGCATGCGCTTTTTGACTTTTTGGGCGCCAGTGAGGCAGCGCTACAGCAATATTTCTCTCTCTGTGGTGGGAGTTGGCCTTGACGTGAGGGTACTCGGGAGCAGCCGGGCCGCGAAGCCTGTCAGTGGTTTTTTTTAATTCTAAATTATCTATGTGGTGGGACTAAAAGTAAACACAGTGCATGCAGGGTTACTTTGCATGCAGTGAATGTTGATAGTGGGAGGCATATAGGAAAAAAATGCTCAGTACACATTTGGAATGGGGATGTGACCCCATCCACTGTACCCGTGGTCACGCCCTCTTCTCACATGTGTACCGATTCTTCCCTTCAGATGTTGGAGGGTAGGGGACTGGAGTTATGGGCCCTAAACGAGGGGGGGCTCAACTTTGGTTCTTACTGCTGAGAGGTGCAATGCAAAATGAGGGCTTCTTCAAACAAATCCTCAGTCATACAGGCCTGTAATCCTCCAGCTATATGTGATGTCACATAAAGGTGGAGTGATGCAACAGAATTTTTGCTTTGGTGGGGGAGCTATCTTTTTTTGTCATGACAGACAGTCCCAGTTCTTAAGGTATCCCTGTGGTTGCTATTAATAATTGTTATAAAATTATTCATATAGTATAATGATTTATGCTTACACATTTGCATTGGTGACTAATGTTTTATGTATATGTAGTATGCCTACATCTGTATAGTTTTATGTCTTATCACCTGTTTGTGATTTAATTAAAATTATTTGTGAATTAAGCACACAGGTGCTTTGAGTTGTATAATTAAGAGATGTATTTGAATGGCTATTAGGCCAACAAAGTCCAGGCTGGGTCAAAACCTTTAACATCTCATCAAATTGATCTGACAATATCTGCGTATGGGGCCTAATTTCAAACCCATTGGATCTGATGGACATAGCACACTATGCATGTGCAGTAAAGTTTCTACTTCATCGGACACACTATGGCTATTGAAGTCAAAAGCAGCATGTTTTGAACATTTTTGCAGAGATGTTAATTGGAAGACCAATATTTTGGGCCTTTTTGTAGGAAATGTGGCAGCTGATGATGTCAAAGGTGATCCGATGATGCAATGGAGGATGCAACACTGGATCACTAATGAAAGCAGGATGTGTCTACTGATACCAGATGTTTCTTCCTGTAATGCCACACCTAGTACATTACTGCTTATTTGAAGTAAGCAGCAGCAATACTACATCTAAATTTGCCTCATGGTGAATAAAAATAGCTTTTTTAAAAGAAGATTGGAAAGCGCCTTTTACTTTTTGAAACTACTGTATGTTCGGATATGTTCTGTTTGTTCTGAGGATAATTGATTGACTTTACATGATGTGAGATGTAGGATCAGCACCAATATTTACAAGAAAAAATAGCTTTTGTGGCATTGTCCTTGCTCTCCATATTGTCCTATGACCCATGTAGTACTGGAGGTGTACCAGTTATGGCACTTTATAGAGCAAGAAGATGTGAACAGTATTTTGTCTGATCAAACATGAGGGATCACCAAGAGGTGAAAAGAGGATTACCTCGTAGGTTTGTGTTTGGCAGATAACAGGCTGTATGGCAAATGACAGCAATGATGTGCAGCCATAATGAAGGGATACTAAGTACCCAACATTGTGTGTTGCTCTGAGTGCACAGTCCTAGAAGCTGAAGCAAACGATTATTCAGTTCCTTATGCCAATGCTGTGGACGTGAACTTCTCCATGGAGGACAGGCTACTAAGTAAGACGGGAAGTGCGCCAAAGTAAGTATCTACCACAATTTGGTATTATTACTGCTTAAATGGACTGAGTCTTGCTAAGCACTAGAGAGACAAACACTGTGTATGGTGGAAATCTAAAACACTAAACGCTGGGGATATTTGTGCACTAAGGGCTAAAACTCAGGACTAGGATATACAGTACATGCTTAAGTGTGGAAGATTCTGTTATTTGTGTGTGCAGGGCAATAAGAATTACATGATTTTGCTTTGCTGTGGATTAGATATGCATGCATTGAATAGAACAATAACCACCTAGAAAGAGAGCACACCAAAAAAATAACTCTATCAGATTATTCTGCATATCAATATTGTCACATTAAGTAATTTTACTTTGTATGAGTCTAACCTCTCTGTTACAGTGTGGGAAGGGAAAGCCTTTAGTGATACTGCCACATAAGAGGAATGTCCATTAGAGCTGTTGTCTCTGCTTAAGGTACCAACTACACCTAAATGATCTGAGCCATACTGTTAGGAGCAGTGCTGGTGTCTCTAGTGTGGCAGATCACTTGGCACCACTCACTGCAATGCCTCATCACAGGTGCTAATGCTGTTACTTATGCTGCTGGCAGTATCTCAAATAACATGTCATACGGTACCGCCTATTCTGTTCCGATAGATAAGCAGTGATTATATGGTGTTTTTCATACCCTACATGTATTCAATCACAAGCAAGCACATATTGTTCAACGTCTGTACATTGGGCCTAAATGATGTTTGTAACCAATGGCTGATGTTCATGCAATGGAGTGCTACAATCACAATGTGCAAATGTTGATGTGCAACTTTGATCCCATTTTCAAGGATAAGCAATTGACAGGAAGTGACCAAACAGGTAAAAATGGAGTGGTTGGAAAAAAATGCATGCTGTGTTCCGGGGCGTGTATCCACTGTCGGCTGTAAGCTTGTATGTGCAAAGATATGATGACTGCATCACTACTGCTATGTCCAATATTTGTAGCAATAATCTATCCAATAGTCCAATAGTTGTTTGTTTTTGTGCAAAGGCTGAGAATGTACAGTTGGAGCCCCTGTCAACTTTGTTCCTTAGGTCGTAGCTCACCATGGCTAGCCTATTGTTCTCAGCAGCAATACAATACATAGAACAATACAGTAGGGGATTAGCATAGTAATGCTATTACTCATTTAATCCAATTAACAGACTAAATGAGGAGGGCTCCATCTAGGGTGGCCAATCACGGGATCGGCGGGATCCCGGGATTTGGACACAAAATGTCTGGGATTTCCATGCCGGGTTTGGACCAGCCAATCCTGGGATTTCGGGATTGCATAGTAAATTGCGTTTCAGCACCCGCTCAGACGGTGCCTGGCTGTTCCCGGCTCGGCATGTGGCCGGAAGATGAGCGGCTTCAGCCTCTGTCACTCACCGTCTGGCGGTGAGTGGTTCCCGGCCTCACTGGGCGGCGAGCGGGTTATGGCCAGTGCGATACTGAAGAGGATGGGCAGTGAGCAAGTTACAGCACAGGAGGTGCAGCGCTGCGGCCTGCGCAGCGTGACCTATGGGTCACGCTGTGCAGACCGCAGCACTGCACCTCCGGTGCCGGAAACTGCTCGCGGCACCCCCAACCTCTCACACAGGACAGTTACAGCCGCCTCCTGCCTCCATTCCGCTGCCGAGCTCCACTTAGTAAGGGGGACAGGGGAGTTTTTCTTTTAGGGATGCCAATCCCAGGATTGAGCATTTTTCAATCCCAATTCCCAGGATTGAAAAAGTGCCCCGGGATTGGCATCCCTAGCTCCATATGTATACATAGTTGGAAATGAGTTACCATGGCTTCCTTTGGCATTTTTTTTTTTCATTTCCAGGTGGCAGATTCACTTACTTAAATTAGCTTCCCATAGCCTAGAAAATCGCAATTGCATACAAATATGTATGAATTAGGCCCATAGTTATGTGAATTATAATATTTTTGTAAGAATAGAAAATTGTACCAACAATGCGAAGGTACGTCTCTAAAACTGTATTTTTCTATTTATGATTAGCTGTATTTGTTTTTACTTTAGTTACAAGAATTGTCTTAGTATAGTATTTTTTATATTTTTTCAATGAATGCATAACTTTTTTTAATTCATACATTTTTTATCCACAATTTGTTTGTTATTTTTTTTCCATTTTAACTTGTGTATCAAAATGTTTATTTCAATTGCAAAACATCGTTGATCTGTTATATATTATAGCAGCATTTCAAAGACCTTATTCTCATATAATGTGATCATTCTGAATGAATTGCTCCACCGTGCGTTCCCATGGAGGAGTGATGTTTTATTCTGCGCATGCAGTCCCAGGGTGAATGGACGTGGCAGCTTGCATAGTCACAGATCCGTTCATACGGGACAGTGTGGGGATGCGCCACATGGGCATTCCCATGAAAATGCTGGTCATTCCCATGGTAATTCGGAGATGGTGCGGGGGGCGGTCAGCTGATGTCAACAGATGTCAGCTTTCAGCCATCTTCCCGTACAGGTAGCACACAAATATAAGACACCAGAGAGTATCTGATCTGCATGCACAGTAGAATTCCTCCCTGCACGCTACCTGGGAATGGATGTTTATGCTAAACATCCATACGCAGTGGCGTAACTAGGCCTCCGCAGCCCCTGCCATGGCGGAGAGGCGCAGAGTAACTATGGGCGCCGGGGGGGCTGCGGTGCTATAGTTACCCGCTGCGCTGCTGCCCGGCCGCATCTTCGGTCACTGTCGCGTCACTCGCTCCCGGCGCCGGCTCCTGCTGATAATGAAAAGTGACACTTAGAAAATGGCTGCCCCCGTATTGCAGACAGTTTTGGCAGCCATTTTCTAAGAGTCACTTTTCATTATCAGCAGGAGCCGGCGCCGGGAGCGAGTGACGGGACAGTGACCACAGATGCGGTCGGGCAGCAGTGCAGCGGAGACTGGAGCAGCGCAGCGGAGCTGAGGGAGACTGGATGCGGCTCTGTCAGGTATGGGGAGGGGGGGGGGGCGCCGAAAAAGTTTGGCGGGGGGGCGCAAATTATATAGTTACGCCACTGTCCATACGTATGTGTGCAGGGACATTCGCGGTGCGTGCGGCATGGAGGGGCATGCGGTGCATAAAGGACAGGCAAAGCTGCCAATTTCTTAGCTGTGCATGTCAACCAGAATTACCTCCTAAGCGTAGAAATTAGTTAATTATTCACATCTCTTTTTAACGTATTTTATTTCTGTGAAGAGAGAAAGACAGAGGATATACATTGATTGGTTAATATGTAGGAAGTGCAAGATTTGAAATTCCAGTAAAGACATGTCATTTAATCTACAGTAGTTTATCCAAATGTTTTAAATAAATAATGTATTTTCTCATTTGTTTTATGCTACCCACTAGGAGACGTGATATTTGCATAATAGAAGGATAATGTTTTATTTATTAACATTAACTTATATTTAGCACCAGCATATTTCACAGTACTTTAGAAACGGTAACACAAACTGAAAGGGCCCTTTCTGCAAGCTAAATATCTATAGTCAAAACTCAAAAGCTAATTTGAACAAATACTGTTACTGCAACTGTAATGCAAACTACAATTGTACAGCACTGATTTCAATTTCAAACTTACGATTTTAAAAATCTTTGTGTGTGTATAAATAAAACATTTCACAGGGGTCATTACTAACAACATAAGATTACACCCAGTACTACTCCAACTGACCTGCTGCAGTAGCTCCCAGTAGGCAATGCTCTGCAGGCGCCTTTTCATATGTTCACCTGTATCCTTCCTGTAACCTGTGGTGGATGGAGGTCCCAGACGCAAGCTGTGTATTGTAATACGCATATCATGGATTAGCTAGTTGAGGCTTCACACAGAGAAAGTCCCAAGGAGGGGTCATTAGAGCTGCATAACATGGTACTTTAAAGACATTGCTTACCCTAGCCCTCGAGAGCTACCAACAGTTCACATTTTCCAGACAACCTAGCTGCTGCACAGCTGCACAGCTGCACTCATTAATCACTGACACATTTTAAAAGATACACAGATGGAGCTAATTAGCTCACTTGTGATTCTGTGCGGAGACCTGCAAAACATGCACTGTTGGTAGCTCTCGAGGACTAGGGTTGGCTACCCCAGCTATATGCTGTCAGTAACCTTCTGTACAATGGTTCACTACAATGTATGAAAGATTTGTTGGTCACGTACAGTGCTAATATCTATGTCAATTTAATGTGTTTATGTGTGCAAGCAAAATGCTTAATTAATTTTATTTGTATTGACAGTTTTTAGGGGTGTGGCTTTTTTAGGTCCACTTGCGTAAGTTTGACTATGAGAAAAGTTTGACACAAGAAAAAGTTTGACACTTGAAATGGTTGACATGGGTTTTGTTGACACCTAAGCATATATGTACCCCAAATTAGTGTCCTGCATCTCCTCACAGGGCTCGCTTTGTTTGAAATGTTTTGGGCCAGGTGAATTGTCTCACTTTACCATTTCCAGTTGGAGTCATTGTGGATGGTAAATTATGAAAAAGTAAAAAGAAAATGAAAAATAGAATAATCAAAAATTCATGTTGAACTTTTCATGACAATATTTTCTTTGTGTCAATCTTTTGAACTTGTTGGCCATATGGTGCCTACCTACAAATTTTTAGATCTATTTTCTGTTATGTTTGGCTTATTTAGGGCCAGATGCACTAAGCTTCTAAAAGTGATAAAATTGAGAGTGATAAACAGCCAGCCAATCAGCTCCTACCTGCCATGTCACAAGGCAGATTTGAAAAATGTCAGGCAGGAGCAGATTGGTTGGTTGTTTATCACTCTCCATTGTATCCATTAGTGCATCTGGCCCTTAGCCTGCATCAGCAATCATCATATAAAAGTCTTGAGAAACGAATAACTTCTTGAATGAGCTCTTCTTCCATGGACATAGAGAGAGCGTGAAAGAGAATGAATAAAGTCTGTCTTACAGATGGGGCCGGTTTTATCTTTGCTGGCGAACACGGCGCTCCATCTGACTGAGACGCGCGTGCATCCCCCATGCACGCGCGTCTCAGTATCCGGGCGGCGGGGTGGCGAGGCGGATGCAATACTGTCCGCCTCCTGCTCGCTAGTGCTGGGGGGGACCCGAGGAGGCTGCGGGGGGGGGTGCGGTCGCCCGGTGTGGGCATCGGGCGACCGAGGGCAGCACTGTCGGAAGGGGACAGGCGCGCACCTCCCCTTCCGGCATACAGATGGCGGCGGGGCAGGGGATGGCGATGGCAACGCCATCACCTGCAAAGATGAATCCCGCTACATCTGTAATGTCATTTCATTACAACAACAAGCAAAAGCTGACAGAACATTTCTAGCCCAGACATAGAAGACGAGAGCAGTATTTAATTAAACTTTCATCTTTATGTTATGGAGGGTATGTTACCATAAACCTAGCCTTGGAATTGTCTTGGAATAAAGCTTAGGTGATACATTATTTTTAAAGTCCACAGAACCAGGTTGTGTCAGTTTCTGATCAAATAACTTGTTGCAAAACTTTTGGTACTTGTGTATTATCAGGGTGCCCAGCATCATGATAATACAGGAGGCAGCAGGGTGGTGTGGTTTATAGACCAGCCATTTTACCCCCACTATCCACGTCATACCCCCAGTATCCATGTCAGCGTGGAGTTGATATTATAAAGTCTGACTAGCGCAGCGAGCCACAGAGCCCGAAGCATGGCGAGCGGACAAGTATCCACGTCCCCTCCACGGGGTTGCTGCACTCTACACACTTCGGGCTCGGTGGCTCACTGCGCTGGCCACACTTCATAAAATCAACTCCACGCCAACACGGATACTGGGGGTATGACGTGGATAGTAAGGATATTAAGCATTGTGCATTTTTAGGGCTCCAGAGCCACTTGTGCTGCATTGGTATTCTCAATTCACCACTTTGTAATGGGCGCCCTGATAATACACAACTACCAAACTTTTATTTGCAGTTCTAAGAACTGAAACATTGAACGTGACCTTGAGTTATTGAGCTCAATATCATCAATTGGACTCAAATTAATTTGCATAATGCTAAAATGTTATGTTACAGTTGTTGCAAGCAAATTACATTAGTGCTTTATGGGTGTTAGGCTACTTTTATGATTTCTACTACATTTAATTTTCCGTAATTAATACTAAAAAAGTCTATCCTGTTGTTAAGAATAGTTAATATGTGATCATTAAAAGCTGTACTGGTGTGTAATTCTTTTATTTACTGTGCACAAGTTTTCTTTTACACATTAGGCCCGGGCTAAATCAGACCTGATCACTCTGGTCCGAATTCGTTCCCGAGGCCTATAGTGTTTGGTTTGCACTTGCACCAGAATTGTCAGGAATTGGGGGGGACACAGGAGACTGTCCAACATTTTATGGACTTGCCCACGAAAAGGGTAGGCATGCTCATGGAAATGGTGGGCGTACCTCTGCAAATGTAGGTGTGCCGCAGGCAGCTGACATCATGATGCCATCGCCCTCCCCCAATTTGGTGGATAGCAGGCATCTGAAAAGTAAGTATAGAAAAATAAGTCAGAGCAAAGGCTGGAAAAATCATTCGATGGTGATTGCCCATCTAATGATTTTTCCTCAGTGCATCTGTATGCGAGCCGATGTGTAAGGGTTCACATCCGCTCGCATGCTAGTTTTCTTGTCTGAAAGATGGCAGTTTCCGACTTGAATAGGTCGGAAGGGGTACTCACCTATTCAATAAGGGCTGTTTTTTCTGGAAACCAGGTGGATTGGCAGAACAGCCACTAAACCACCTGTTTTTGTTGGAAACGCGGCCAAATCCAGCCGGTTTTGGCCTCATATCCGGCAATCTCAATCTGACTTTTAAAAGAGTTGGATTGAGACAGGGAGGATGGGGCAGGGTGAGCAGCAGTAGTAGCTCACCCCACGCCACCCTCCCACTGGGTCCCTTGTACTTTACCTGTCCTGCTGCTGGGCCGGATGAGCAGCAGCTTGCACATCGAAGAGGGCACCTCTACCACCTCCCATCCGATTCCTGGCTGCCTCAAGCTGCCTCCTTGGCTCACCCTGTCCCAGCACCGGCCAGGTGAGCAGCAGCGGCCAACTACGACGTTCAAATTTAGCCGCTGTTTGAATAGGTAGTGTCGGATCCATTCTGATGAATGAATGTTGGAATGGATACGATACTAATTGAATATACCCCAAAGAGTCTCTAGTACATATGGGATGTTTTTGTTTTGTTTTTTAAAAAATGTGATAAGTGGCACATTTTGAGGGTGTCACACGCTCTGTGAATTATTTAGGCTATAGTGTATATTTACTAAAGTGCGGGATTACAAAAGTAGGGATGTTGCCCATAGCATTATCATTTATCAAGCATCTTCTAGAAAATGGCAGCTGAAATTTGATTAGTTGCTATGGGCAACATCTTCACTTCTATAATCCTGCTCTTTAGTAAAACTACCATTAGGTGACCATTTGCTTGGAAATGCTGGAAAACTGACAAACTGTCACTCATCCATAACCATGTTTTTGTTCCAACCAGCCAGATCTGAAGATAAATCTTACTAGTGTATGGGCACCATTACACCTGGCTCCACTACAATACATAAGCCTGTTAAGGAACATAGGATATAACTCAGGTCACATTTCCAAAGGACAATGAACACCCATACATTTTCCAAAACATTATAAGCATAACATACACTCTAATCTAGATATTGGTCCTCTTGCAAAGTACAAAATTAAAAGTATATTGTCCGCGACATCGTTTTCTGGCCAGCTCTAAATAAGACTGGATAAATGCTGGACTATATAGTTTGGAGTATATGTTTCATAACTGTTTAAAGTTAATACTTATCTAAATATATAAAAATAGAAAATAAAATAAATTATTTTTCTGGTGGTGATAATATATGCAAACATGACGACAAGCTAGAACATGTAAAATTAGGTTCTATATTTAACTGTTAATATGCATTTTGGTTTGTAATTTCACAGTAGTTTGAGACAAACCGTAAAAACCAAACAAGCCAGACTTTTTATTATGGAAAATGTTCTTTCATAGGAAGTAGAGAGACAACAAAAATGTGCACAGTTGCAAAGAATTGTATGAATGCCTGAGCATATCGGGAGAGGGATCTTTGACTGCACACCCTTCTTGCACATATAGTAAGAGATTATGATATGCTGGGACTTGTAGATTTATAACTCTAAAATAACTATGATTTACTCTGATATCTAACATAGATCAATATTCCTTGGTTAGGAAACAGTAGCCCACCAACCAGAGTCTTGACAATCTAGAAAATATTTCTATAAATTGTGTTACATTGCATCACATTTATTAACAGTATCATTTATATTAAACAAAGGTATTGCTTAGCAGTCACACCTAGGATTAGAACCTGCGGCCTGTCTCAATGGAGGCAGACACCTAACTGATGGAGCTAATTGCTCCTGCACAGAAGCTAAGTTGATTCTGACTAAGTATAATTGTTAGTTCAAAACCATTACTATTAGGTAGAGCTATGTAGTGTAGTAACTTTAGCTAGAATTCACTTGCTTCCTATGCAAGTGCAAGTAGCTTAATCAGTAAGGTATCTGCTTCTAGTGGAAACGGTCATGGGTTTTAATACAGCATTTGACACTTGCAAAAATTATGTTTAGAATAGAGGGTGTGATGTATATAGCAGGAGTGGGAGTAAGCCACAGAAGCAATATCAATTGCGTTGAACTAAAGCCCCCATACACTTTGCGATTTGGTCCCGATTTCACCCGATTCAGATGGATCGGGGAGTGAAATCGGGCCAAATTGCATGTTCAGACACCCCGTCTGACCCGATGCATGGTCCCGTGTATATCAGAGTCGGTAGGTCGGACCGGCTGCACATAAGATTTGCTAAATCTTATGTGCAGCTGGGCAGGGGACGCTGGAGCAGGGAGCTGTACTCAGGGAAGGTGGAGGGAGCAGGGTGGCTGGGACGCTGCGGGTCGGATGGTGGGGGATGCTGCTATTAGGGCAGAGGCAGCGGACGCTGCAGGGGACAGTAATAGAGGCGGCAGTAACGGAGAGCAGGGCAGGGGGAGCCGGGAGCTGTCAGTGCTGGAAAAAAAGCCCATACAATGAATGGGCAGCCTGTGATTGGCTGAGCGCTCTCTTAGCCAGTCAGCAATTGGCTGAGAGAGCGCTCAGCCAATACCAGGCTGCCCATTCATTGTATGGGCTTTTTTTCCTCAGCGCTGACAGCTCCCGCCTCCCCATGCCCAGCTCTCCTTCACTGTCACTGTCCCCCGCAGCGTCCCCTGCATGCTGCCTCTGCCCTTCTTGCAGTGCACCGCACCAGCATCCCAGCAGTGTCCCTGCAGCTCAACGTTTTAAATAGGATTTTCTCATGCCATTCGCCACTACACTGGACCCTGCGGCGAGTGGGAGAATAGAAAAAATCCTATTCAAAAGACTGGGCGGTCGCTGATTGGCTGAGAGCTCAGCCAATCAGCGGCTGCCCAGATTTTGAATAGGATTTTTTTTCTATGCTCTCGCCGCTGCTGACTCTCCGGTCCCCGCGGCGCCCCCTGTCATGGACCCACTCCTGCAGCCCCCTCCCCCCCCCGGACCCTGCTCTCCTGCTGCTCCCCAGGTTTACATGTGATAAATCGAGCCGATTTATCACATGTAAAAAATAGCACATCAAGTGCCAAATCTTATCAAGCTCCCCTGGGGTGCTGCCGGGGAAGCTCAGGGGAAATCGGAGCTGACTTGTCCTTAGGACAAGTCACCCTAGTGTATGGGGGCCTTTACTGATTCAAACTCCTAGGGGAGGAGAGGTGCCACCTCAGGAGCAGAAGGCCATTGGCAGATGACCCCATTGCCTACCAGAGTTTCCCCTCTGGGTCTTCTGTATATAATATATCCTACATGTCTGCCTGCTTATTGCCTCCATCAAGTGTAGATTAGAGCTGACATCACACAACTTCTCCTTAAATTGCGTATGCATGCCTGCGTTTTCCCTGACACTAGAAAAAAAGAGAAAAGTGGTGCTAAACAAACAGTAATCAATACATTTTAATAAAAAAAAATATATATATATAATTATATATAATATAACAGTGAAAACTAGGTTGCAAAACAATGACATTGCTGGTGTATAGTAGACCTGCAGTAAATAGAAGAGAGTCACTGGTATAGTCCTGGTCCTATTATTCCGCCAAAAAGTGGATGGTGTTTTTAATAATCAAATGGTGAGGAGGGTACTAACTCAGATGGTATGAGTGTTCCCACAAATAGTTACCAAGCAGCTGAAGGAAATTTATCCATTAAGGAAAGCGTTGCAGCAAGAATCCTTTTGGTATTCCAATAAAGATGGATGTCAGGCTAGTTCGGGTACATAACAACATAGGATGAATAGATTCTGGGTCCTCTAGTTATCCAGGTATCTCGCACGCTCGGGGGTCCAATGCCGAGAATGGGGTGCAGGAGCATCTACAAAGTGCGTGCACCCCATTCGCCGGTGCAGGCTGTCGATCAGCGTGATGGGAGCCACTCAGACGAGAGTGGGTCCATCTGTATACGGTGTTGAGTCCTGGCACTTGCATGTCACAAAGCAGCTGCTCGGGTGCCATTCTTTTCTAAAAAGGAAAGATATATAACAGTAGATGATGGCAGTCCAGAGGGTTACCAATGTAGATGATAATGAATAAAGATACCAGATGGTAGCACTTGGCAAGTAGTACCATCTTGTATATTTTTTCATTGTCAACTATGTTGCTAAACATCTGGAGTGCCACTATCTAGTATTATTTATATATGTATATTTATATCTACCTGGAATCTGTAACTTGCAGGTAGTGATATCTACGCTACCCAGTAGGACCTCTAGCATTTATTCATCTGTCCAGTATGACCTTTAGCATCTCTCTCCTCTAAGGTGGTGGCCATTTTGGAATGACATTTTCAGCAGGATGGCCTGACCCATTGGAATCTACAGAGACCATGTGCCGGTTACCTAAAGCCACCTCTTGGGCTGCAGTACCATTGTTTATCCACTGGTTCTGGGCTCAGGGGAGTTCAAGGAAATTCACATAGTCAAAATCCTACATAGCCAAAATCTCACCATGTATATGCAACTTAAGCATGGGTACACAAAGTGCTCAATTCCCCCCCCCCCCACCCTCCTCCAAAAATAATAATAATAATATACAAAAATGTAGTTAGAAAAGTATGTACAGTATATAGAGAAGACATAAATTTGCTGCATATTTCATAAACTCACATTTACTTTGTCTTTTTGAATCCTGAAGTATTAAAAAAAAATCTAAAATCATTATTATTTGTGTCAATCAGATGTGAGAATAACTGGTTTATCTTAGTGAGAATGTAATTGTTAGCTACAGTTCATAGACTGTCATGTTTGTTGTTATGCCAAGCACAGCACGGTGAGGAGCATCAGCTCATGTACTGTAACTGCAGCTTCTCACAGACCTTGGGAAATAAAATTCAAGAGATGTCAAGAAGTAACACTAGTTACAGGGGCTGGAGCAATTTTACAAAATATGTTTATTAAAAAAGAAAAGAAAAACTAAAAATTCTGCCAAGAAATATTGATATTTTGTTTAGATGCGAGAGATGTGTTTGCCCTTTTCCTATCCTCGTAACACCAGAAGCTGTAATGTACAATAGTAGATGGGAGATCAGTCAATGAAATGCAAGTTGTATGAATATTTCCTGATACGTAAAATAATTACAATAGATTTTCCTGTATTGTTACTATTATCCTCAGAAAGGCTTTTAGGAATGTAATTGACTGAAAATTGGCATAAGATATATGTGAGATGAAAGTACTTGTATAAACATCTGAAAAGTATATCCTTATATTCTGTACTGAGGATACATTTATAGATTTAGTTATTAAAGCGGTAATACCACATAATAGGATATTATTTTCTTTTGTTCTTTGCAAGTTAACTACATTTTAAACATGAATATGATTATTATTATTATTATTATTATTATTATTATTATTATTACCTGCCCTCCTACAAATAGTCATAGTTGCCTACCCTCCTGCATTGTGCAGGAGACTCCCTGAAATAGTAGCAATCTCCCTAATTTCACCTAACCCAGTGGTTCCCAAACTGTGTGCCGTGGCCCTCTGGGATGCCTTAGGACACTTGCAAAATAATTTGAATCGGTGAAGGAGCTTCAACCCGGGTCATCCCGGCCTGGGTTGATGGTCCATAACCGATTCAAATTATTTATTGTCAGTGTAACAGGCAAATCCAATGCTTGTGACTCTCATTTGTAACATATGTGGACAAACAAAAGAGAATCCGGTCCCTTACCACATAATTGAACTTAAGGATGACATCCAAACACAACTTACTTAATTTAATATTTGTTTCTAAATTTCTCATTAGGAAATTTTTGTCCTAGGGGTGCCATAAAGAAAATTCTGATACTTTAGGGTTCTGTAACCCATACATTAGGGCAGAGTGAAAAAATTAAAATTGAGATATTCAAAATCGGCTAGTATGGAAAAGTTGTGACTTGACCTGAATAAGAAACGTGCAAAAGCGTTTTGCTCTAAGTCAATATCTTCTGTTACGGCAAGAGACCTAAAGTTTTGCTTTTTAGATTAAAATAACGAAACGTATGAAAAATCTCTGATCTAGTTAAAATTATGTCAGGATGTCTTAGAGTGGTTTATTAATATTCTTTAGCATAGTAAAGAAGAGTACAAGCTTGTCCTAGTGCAAAGTGACTGACTTTGGCGTGAGAAAAAAATCCCTGATAATTGACCCAATTTTCATGGTCACAATTGTGAATATTGTGTGTGACCAAGAAAAAAAACTTGGGGCAAAAAATCAGGGTAAATCCCTTTGTTTGCCCTTAATAGAATAATGCACACCTGTGTCTTCTAATGTCCAACTCTTTACTGAATGCTACAGTAAGTCAGGAAACAATGCATTACACTCTGTTCTTTAGGTGCAGTATTTAAAACACTTCTGTTTATTGTCTTTACTTGTGGCAGTTTATTTTAAACATGAATTGGGCTGCATTACAGCATATAATTATGTAAAACATAAGCCAATATATTAACAGTTAAATATGTTAAAGTGCATTATGCTGTAATAAACACATAAATTTAATGTTTAGAAAAATAAAATCAAGAACTTTGATTAAAAAATAACAGGTTTCAAAGATGTTGCACATACTGTATTATTGTTGTTTTTTTATGTTGTGTGTTTAGTTCAGTTTTATACAAACCACTTTGTTTGATGTCCACTATTATTAGACTGTTTAATTGGGTCAGTAAGCACATACAAAGGAAATAAAGTATTGCTGATCAATCCTGCCTAGTAATTAACATAGTGATTGGCATATACTGTATGTACTGCTGGGCACCACTGATAGAATAAATAACTCTCAATAGCATATCCAGTAGAATATGGGGTCAATCCTATTATTGCCGAAGGGTGTGAGTTGCCTTTCAGGTACCATTTAAACACTGAAAACGGCACCCAAATTAAGTCTATCTTGCACCCTTCGCACGGCCAAATTCACTTAAAAGTGCTCGCACCCCTATGGAGTGAATTTCGCCTGCCATAAAGTGCACCCGGTGCCATGATGATTCACACTCGTGAAACATCCGCACACACCCCTTACACACAAAATATCTGATTTTAGAATTATGGCTTGAAAGTTGCTGTGTCAAATTTTTGCATAGCATATGGGTGTGGTCTTACTTGTCGACAGTGACCATGTTGACATTCAGTATGTCTTCATGGATATGTCAACATGATGAACTGTCAACAAACGATCCCTGGTTGAATAGTGGTCTCTTACCATTTCTCATTGGCAGTTCCAGCTTCTAAGTAAACCTGTAATACTCTTGCTGTCACACCTGGGGTCTGAGTTAATGTGACGAAGGCCTCAGGCGTAAGCTTGTACCGATGAATGAATCGGGAGGCTTGATTAGACCCTTGTACATAAATTGTACCGTAGTGCACCCAGAGGCAGGATGAGCAGGAAGCAGGCAGGAGTAAAAGTACAATCAGTTTTATTGAAACAGATGATAACAAGGAAGATTGTACTTGGCAACTGGCAGAGAGTAATGTATGCATGGCAACAGGAATGGTACACAATGACTATGACAAAGAAAAAGATGCAGTGCAGCCCACTGATGAAGTTCATAAGCGCTATGAGCCGATAACCACACTGAGGGCAAAGTACGTTATTTGGAGTTGCCTGGGAATACTGATGACTTGGAATGATGATTAGAACATCAATGACAGGAATGATGGTTATAACATTGATGACTGGATCAATGGTTGGAACATCGATGACATGAACGATGGTTAGAACATTCATTGTTGGAACATCGATGTGAGGAACAATGGTTAGAACATTGATGACTGGATAGATGGTTAGAAAATCGATGACTGGGTTGATGGTTAGAAAATCGATGACTGGATCGATTGTTAGAACATCGATGACTTGATTGATGGTTAGAACATCGTCACGAATGATCAATGGAACATCAAACGCGGAACAATGGTCAGAGCATCAACGGGAACTATGGCTGGAACATCGAATGTAGAGCGATGGTTGGAACATCGAATGCAGAATGATGAACCACCAAGAACTAAGCACGGAACTGCTGAGGTAAGTATCCTTTTTCATACTTACTGTAGCATTCATTAAAGAGTTGGACATTAGAAGACACAGAGGTGCACTATTCTATTGAGGGCATATAAAAGGGATTTCCCCTGATGTTTTGCCCCAAGTTCTTTTCTTGGTCACTTCAATTACAGAGCATCCTCTCCCCCCCCCCACCCCCCCCCCCCAAAAAACAAAAACAAAAAAAAAAACACTTTCGGGTGAAATCACACAATATTCACAATTGTGACCATGAAAACGGGTCAGTTATCAAGGATTTGTTTCTCACTTTGCACTAGGACAAGCTTGTACTCTTTTTACTATGCTAAAATATATTAATGAACCACTCTAAGACAACCTGACATAATTTTAACTAGATCGGAGCTTCTGCATAGGTTTCATTATTTTCACCTAAAAAGTGAATCTTTAGGTCTCTTGCGAGAACAGAAGATGTTGACTCAGATCAAAATGCTTTTGCACATTTCTTATTCAGGTCAAGTCACAACTTTCCACACTAGCTGATTTTGAATATCTCAATTTCAATTTTTTCACTCCGCCCTAATATACATACAGGCAGTGCTATTTTTCAGCAGGAACCAGCAGGAACTTAGTTCCTGAACCTCTAAATAAATATGACATCATCAGGAACTAAAAATGTATTTCCCATAAGATAAGTTTTATTTTAAAGTCACCTGTGACTGCCTTTGTTTATAAATACAATATATACATCTATCTCTCCCTCCCTCTCTTTATTATATATATATATTTTTTTATTTAATTGATCCACCCCCAGACCTGGAGTTCCTGCACCTATTTTTCCAGAAAAATAGTACTGCATACAGCATATACAAACATACTGTAGTATACATTTACATACACACAAACAAACACACACATATCATACATAAACACACACAGTATACATACACGCATCATATGCACACACACAGCATACATACAGATGGGGCCACTGTCCGTGTTATCTGGTTGCTGGTGCCTTGGAGATAGTGGACACTTGAGCATCGCACATGCTTGCATGTCCATTGCCGAGAATGGGGTGCGCTAGCCCCATTTCCGACAGAGGATGGCAATCGGCGTGCCATAAGCTGCTCAGATGAGAGCGGCTCCATCTATACACACATCATATGCATACATATGGGTAAATTTACTAGGGTTGGCCTGTATACTTACGATCTTTGTATGAATTTGTATGAACAGGATCGACTGCCCGACAGTACGAATTAAGAATATGGCAAATTTACAGTCCTGCCATATTGCTTTGTGCAACCTTACACATGCATGTCCGCTTGGGGGAGTAGGCTATCAGCTGACATCTTGTAATGTCAGCTGCCCTTCCCCCGTCTGTCCATCATGCCCTCATTACCATGAGTACACTGGGCATTCTCATGGGAACGCCCATGGAATTCTGGGCATTCCCATATGGTGATGAGGCTGCCCGGCACTCTGCCCCCACCCGCATGCGCACAGACCATCGGTTCTCCCTTACAGATTAACACCCTGGGGTAAATAACACATATACCTGCCCAGCTGAAGGAGACAGTCCTTGCCTTCCCGACAAGCTCTTTCTAACAGCCACATTGAGAACTGCCTGGGAGGAGCTGCACACTGCCTCTGCAGCTAGCTCCCCCTACCTACAGCCAGCACAGCCTGTCACTGTTAACAGGAAGCACTCGGTCTGCATGGGGCTGAGTTTAAAGATAATAAATAAAAATCTGAATTTTTTGCCGCTAGATCGGCAAGCAGGGGGGGTTCTAGATACTCGGGCAAAATGTATAAAGCATTAAAAGTGATAAAGTGGAGAGTGATAAACTGCCAGCCAATCAGCTCCTACCTGTTATTTTTCAAACCCAGTCTGTGACATGACAGGTAGGAGCTGATTGGCTGGCTGTTTATCACTCTACATTTTATCACTTTTGAAGCTTGATACATCTGGCCCTCGGAACCTCCGACCCCTCCACCCCCCACACACACATGCACATATGTACTAAATAGACTATGTCACTGTGGTTGCCATGATGTCAGCATTATCCAAATACAGATGGAGCTGGCCTGGTTTTTGCCAGGGATGGCGGCAGAATCGCCAGCCGCCATCTGATCTGCGAAAGGGGACGTGCACGCACGAGATGCGCTCGCGTTCCCTTCCGATGGCGCTTCCCCCGGGTCCCCACCGCCTCCCCGCTCCCCGCCACCACCTCCCCTAACCTATCTGTTTCCCTGAAGCAGAGACGGGCAGAGTTCCCGTCGTCCCGCGGCCCGGAAACTGAGACGCACGTGCGTGTGAGACACACGCGCGTCTCAGTCAGATGGAGCGCCTTGCTGCTGGCGGATCGCCAGCGGAGACAATCTGGCGATTCGCCAGCAAGAGGGAGCCCGGTTCCATCTGTAGCAGATTTTTTTTAAACAAAAGATATTTAGTCAGTGTTACAATATACAGTCTTAGAGACAGCACTTTTGTACTGCATGGATAAATTAATATTTCAGGTTGCCATAGAAAGCAAACTGTAGCAACAGATGACTTAATGTGGGGTGTCACATTTAGAAAAGGAAAGAAAAATACTAATGATTCACTTTCACCTTAATTTATCTGATCATCTGTTTCCGCTAAGGAAAAATAACAATATCTTGAGCTCATCTGACACGTGGAACAATACTGTCTCACATTTCATGCATACGCGGTTTAAATATCATTGTTTATCATAGTTTAGAAAAACACAGCTAAATTTAGCAGCGCATCTGATTTGGTTATAGGTTTAACATAACGCGGTCCATTGCCTAGCAACACGCCTCCATCCTGTATGTCTGTGAGTCAGTATCTGCAGCAAATGTAAATGTTTATGACATCCGGTGCAAAGGGACATCTTTACCTTTAAGGTGGTCCAGAAGAAAAAATACAATACCTAATCCACCTCTTTGACAGCGTATTTAATAGTGACAGCATCTCTTGTACACTTATCATCAGACAACAAATGTATAACATCACTGTATAAAACCGTTCTGTGATCAAGCTGTGAACAACCATCAGAATAGTCACAGACTATTCTCACAAATGTATTGGTATGTACCAGTCAGGTGGGAATAATACAGGCACCTTGCAGTTCCTTTATCAACAGTAATAAGTTTGTCCTGGACAAAGGCACACAGCACTGTAACGCCTGATGTGCTTCTCCTCCCCGTCAAGTACTAAACATTTGGTAGCATATTACTGGCTATGTGCACAGAACAAGTTTGTGTCGGAAGAGATCAGTGTGATAGATTTTTTCCTGTAGATAGAAGAAAATAGTGTAAAATTATGAAATGGCGTGATTATCTGTTTGCACGCTGTTTATTTTTCCGTTTTGTTTGGCCATACTAATCTGTTAGCCTTAAGTGCATACTGGTCAGACCTGATATATAAAAAATGTACGTGAGCTCATGCTTTTAGTGGGTATGGGACAGTGGGTAGGCAGCAAGTAGGTCGACACCATTAGTTCGGCATGTATTTAGGTTGACATGCATTAAGGGCGACATGCAGGAATGTCGACATGATCATTAGTTCAACATGGGGAAGGTCGACAGCCAAAAGGCCAACATTTTTTTTTATTGTCCTGAATGTTGACACAGTCGACATGGACACTAAAATGTAGCAGGTTTTCGGGCATGGTGCCTCGCTACGCTTGGCAGACTTTTATGCTCCCACCACAACCTAGTGGATGATAGTGCATGAAGTACTGCCTGTCTGCTCCAAAAAAAGGGGAAAAACTCCATGTCGACCTAATGCTTGTGTCGCCCTAATGACCCTGTCCACCTTCCTGTATGTCGACCTAATTCATGTCAACCTTAATCATACTTTCCTACCTGACCCTCTCAATGCAGGAGAAAATGCTCTGTTCCTGGACTTCCCTGGTAATGTATTATTGCCATCACCTGTGGGGAGCTAGGTAATTGATAAGAAAGGTGTTTCACCACAGGTGATGGCAATCATACATTACCAGGGAAGTCCAGGAGCAGAGCATTTTCTCCCGCATGGAGAGGGTCAGGTAGGCAAGAAGAACCTTAATGCATGTCGACCTAATGGTTGTTAATCTACTTGCTGGTGACCCAATGCCCAGATACCACTTTTATTATTACAGCATCCTGTGTTAATTATCTTTTGTATGTTGGGAAAGGAATTTTAAGTAATGACATAGGGCGAGATGTACTAAGCCATGAAAAGTGATAAAATGGAGAGTGATAAACCACTAACCAATCAGCTCCTACCTGTCATTTTTTAAACACAGCCTGTGACATAGCATGTAGGAGCTGATTGGGCAGTGGTTTAGCACCTCCACCTCCTCTCCATTTGATCACTTTTCAAGCTTAGTACATCTGGCCCATAAAACACCAATCATGCAGCTCTGAAATAAGCCCTTTGTTCTGTATTTGTTATGGAGAAAGGGCTTCTATTACTGTAGGAAAACCATTGCTTTATGCGATAACATCTCTTCCTGACCTGAATACTCCTTTCCTACCAATATCCAGGGTCTATTATTGCCAGGGCTTCTCCTCTACCAGCGCTCTCCATGGGGCGTTACCAGGAACCATCTTGAATGACCAGGTTACCCATCCACACTACCCTGTAATTATTTCAAATACGTGTCCTGGGTTAACCCGGCAATAACCTGGGTCAAAACTGTGGTGCTAAAAAATGTATTACTGATGTTACCTTGATGGGGAGAAAGACCAATCAAAAGTGATAAAAAGGATAGTGATAAACAACCAACCAATCAGCTACTGCCTGACATTTTTTATTCTGGTTGATTCGCAAGGCTGCGATTTTGCAGCCTTACAAGTCCACCAAACCTTGCTCGGCAAATGGAAGCCCACCTGCATAAACATCCATTCGCATGCCTCGGGAAACCGCCCACATCTTTCCATGGTCTCTGAATGATGTGTTGCGTGCATGCATATATAAGTGACCTTTAAGTTACTTAAAAATACGTGCATGCTGGCGTGGATATGGCTGGGCAGCTGACATCCGGGGGTTGTCAGCTACCCGCCCCCCCCCCCCCGCACCAGCCTCACTGCCTCCTTACCATGAGAATGCCCATGGAACGCTGGGCGTTCCCATATGGTAATGGGGCAGCCCAGCGCCCCCGCCCATCTCGTCCCCGCCCATCTCGCCCCCTGCATGCCGCCATGGGTGCGTGCACCCGGCGAACCAAAAGTTTGCCGTGGGTGCACGCACCATATGTCTGCACATGCGCAGAAACCCACCTGTGCATGCACAGACGCGCAACATCAGTCATGCGTGCGAATGCATCTGGCCCTAAAATAGATCTGTCCCTGTGTGTGATGTATTCTATATTTGGAGCATAATTAAAATTGTATTGGAAAAAAGCTTCCTCTGCTACATTATAGCTCTTCCTATACAGATTCAGAAACTCAGTCGCACATAATTATACTGTACATTAATAAATGTAGTATTCTGGTGAATCCTAGGGCAGGCTCTTGGTTCACGTTGTGACTACAACAGGTGATTTTCCAGCAATAAAGTTGCAATAAAAGACAGCCAATGCTATTAGAGTCTCACCAGACCTGGCGAGCCAAGAGGATTGTTTGGTGCAACTGCAGCAATGATGTGAGAGGACACATCTGTACTGTACATAGCCAAGAACCACAGAATAAATGCAGTAGGCACTGGCAATTTAATGTAACAACCTTGAAAATGTCTCATACATTTTACTCTTATAATATTGACATCAGTTTCCATGATGTCCAGGATGTCTACTATTTACAGGGGAGGGGGGAGTTTTTGCCTCGGATTATAGGAAGTCTAGCATCACTGCTGATCAAATGAATATAATTAATACTAAAATTCAAAGGATCCTATTAGTTTTATAAAGGTGCATACACACTGTACCATTTTTTTGACTAGTTTGGTTGAAAGACATTTCCATTGAACCCAGTGTCCTGGACGAAAGATGTTGACGACAGACGAAAGACGAAAGATCTAGCTACAGTTTATAGGCTCTTTTTGAAAGATATGCAAATTGAGCTGCATGCACAGTTGACGAACAATCTTGATAAACAACTGGCGGGTATGCGCATCATCATTCGTCGTTCGTCAATATCTTTCGTCAACATCTTTCGTCCAGGACACTGGGTTCAATGGAAATGTCTTTCAACCAAATTGGGCAAAAAAATTGTACAGTGTGTATGCACCTTAAGAGATAAAGTATAATGTAAACAGAGAGGAGTAGAGAATTTGGGATTGAACATTGTGCTACTCCTACGTATAAATGAAGTAGAGAGAATATTAATCTAGAGCAAAAAAATAATAAATGTACAGTATGATTTATTAGAATGTAAACAACCATATGACAGTGCTCTGGGAATGTAATAGACAGAGAGAGATGCCAGTGGTGTGAAATGCAGCAGTGAGAGCAAGGATAATTAGAGTGCAGTAGCTGTTGAGTGTTAAATGCAAAAGCCTGGCTATAGAGAAGGTCCACCAGGTTCTGTAATAAAAGAGAACATGCAAGAAGAGAAATGGTAAGCCTCTGATTAACTTTGGAGAGGCAAGGGAGCCCACAAATGCCGATGTAATTTCAGGGGAATTTTCCTAATTGGCGAAGTCACTGCCTGCTGGATTAATGATGGATATATGATGGCTACATATACCATAACAGTAGGGATAGAGAGAGATTATGGATATTTTAATTAAAGTTGGACTAAAGACAGGAGACAAGGATCAACTGATTAGTGAAATTAAGGGCTCGAGAGGCTAGGTAGTAAAGTCAGAATATAAGAAATGGGCAGATATTTCATCTTAATTTGTGGATAGAAACTAAAGAAAAATACCAAGGGTACGGGAGAGAAACTGAGCAGGTTGTTCTTAAAAAAAGAAACGTAGGTACTTGTGTATTATCACGGCGCCTGAAAAATTCCCTATGTACGCAAACGTAGTGAAATCGCATCACATCGCATTGCATGCCGTTATGGTATGGCATGCGATGCGATTTTGACGCTTATAATGGCATTTAATGTACTATTGCATTAAATGACATATAATGTAATTTATGAATGCTCCCCCCCAGTATCGCCGTGATCTTGAAGCATGGCGAGCGCAGCGGTATGTGTCCTCCGACCTTTTCATACCCCCACTATCCACGTCGGCGTGGAGTTGATGTTATATAGTGTGGCGAGCGCAGCGAGCCACCGTGCCCGAAGCATGGCGAGCGGACGTGTATTATGTTACATGTATTACGTGTCCCCTTGCGGGACTCGCTGCGCTCGCCATGCTTCGGCCTCGGTGGATCGCTGCGCTCGCCACACTATATAAAATCAACTCCACAACGACGTGGATAGTGGGGGTATGAAAAGGTCGGAGGACGCGTACCACCTCCCCTCGCAGGGCTCACTGCGCTCGCCACGCTTCAGGATAACATGGATAGTGGGGGGGGGGGGGAGTAAATGACATTATATGTCATTTTACCATTAAATTCCATTATTCTAGGTTCCATCAGAACCGATATCTCATCGCATGCAATACAATAATGGCATGCGATGCAATGCGATGCAATTTTTTATCGCATCCTATCTTTGTAATGAATTCACTGACACAGAGCAGTGAATACATTGCAATATGGCATGCGATGCAATGCAATGCGATTTCAGTACCCTGAATAGCCCTCTATGCAAATGGAGTAGTGGGCGCCGTGATAATACACAAGTACCGAAACGTATTTGAATCAATCTTTTCTTTGAAGTATGATGAGAACGAAAAAAGAAAAGGATTGTCTTTGTTGCTGGCGCACTGGAGAAGAAAAGTTGTTAAGTATTAAAAAGTAACTTTTAATGATATTGATAAAAAGAAGCCATTTATGGTGAAATAAAGACTACGTACATGACTGACAAAAACATTGAACAAAAATTAAAAGTAGCTAAGATGTTCACTGCAATGTCCATTAATAGTCAAGCAGAGGAGACCTAAAATGTAAAGTGAACAGAAATATTCTATTATGCAATAAGTAGCCCTTTGGCTTGATTTTCCAGAAATTAAAAACTTATACTACGGTCAATTTGGAAATACCTAAACACTGTTAGATTAAGCATGAGCCCAAATGTACTCTGTTTATATATTAAATAGTTTATTGAGTCTTAATGACTCTAGTAGCAGAGTAAGAATTACATATAGTGCGTTCCCTTAGAGAAAAGTGAGAAAGTCTGCAGCTGGAAGACGCAGAAAGCGAAGCATCTGCTGAAGGCCATGCAGTGTGTTGTGAGAGTCTCCTAGCAGCTGCTTTATGTGCATTCTACCTGAATGGAAGAATGTAAAACTATTCAACTGCTCTGAATACAAATTACAGCAGAATCACAAAAGAGCTACAACTTTGCAAAGAAAGAAAATCCTGCAGCTATCTTATTCTTCATTCAATGCTGTTTTCCTGTGTTTCTACATTCTTTAATTTATGTCTTCCCACATCTGACTTCTTTACTGTCTTTTATTGCTTTTGTACTTCTCAAAATATTGAAAGTCCTTCCTTTGGGTCCAAATATCCTTATGTCTTGATGGTCAGTCTTTTTATATAATTTGTTGTAAGCACCAGTATGGTCAGAGAATGCCTGAACAATATATCTTTGGACACAAAGGGGTGTATTCAATGCTCCGATGAGCACAGGACAGTGTTCTCCATTTTTCAGGGTGGGTTAATTATCACAAAAAAAATTAAATATATTAATGCAGCATTTCTAAAGAAAAAAAAATATATAGATCCTTCCAGGACCAATGCTGGGGTGTCTGGCGTCCCCCTGCAAACTGAAATTTTGGGTACTTGTTTCCTAGCACGGCCACACCGATTTCCATCGGGGTGGTCGTGTCGGAAAAATCGCGTCGATCGCATCGCATGTGATGCGATCGACGCGACCGACCCGATTTTTTTAATTGAATCAAATGTGAATAGGGTCCCTGGGACCCGATTTTACATTGGATTCAATGTAAAATATTCCCTAGAGCCCCAAATTTTACTACGTAAACCCCACCCCACGATAGACGCCAACCCGAAGCGTGGCGAGCGGCGGCGGTGCGCGTCCTCCGACCTTTTCATTCCCCTACTATCCACGTCGGCGTGGAGTTGAGAATATGTAGTGTGGCGAGCGACCGAGCCCGAAGCGTGGCGAGGGGACGTGTATAACTTCACAGGTATACACGTCCCCTCGCGGGGCTTGCTACACTCGCCACGCTTCGGGCTCAGTGGCTCGCTGCGCTCACCACACTATATATTCTCAACTCCACGCCGACGTGGATAGTAGGGGAATGAAAAGGTCGGAGGACGCGCACCGCCGCCCCTCGCGGGCTCGCTGCGCTCGCCACGCTTCGGGTTGGCGTCTATCGTGGGGTGACGACGGGGCCATATATAATGTGAAGTGAGTCATATTGGCCCATTTCACATTTTTCACAGTTTTTCCTATGTGAGATGGACTTAATCAAGTCCATCTCATCTTGTGCCATTATAAAGGCACAAGACCGACGCGATGCTCCCGATTTCAATGTTAAAAAATATTTTAACATTGAAGCCTATGGGAAAATCGGGGGCATCGCGTCGGTAGCGTCGGGACCAATGTTAATGGTCCCGACCGACGCGATGCCCCCGATTTTTCCTTTGCCGGCAAAATGGACCTGATTTCAAAGGAAATCGGGTCCATCGCAGGGATCGTGTACCTTAACTTAAAGGTACACGATCCCAACGATTGTGGCCGTGCTAGGAAACAAGTACCAAATTTTGCACCCTCCCTTCCATTGCCCATAAAGGGCTAACTCGTGCTTCAAAAAAAAATATTGTTCGAGTAGCTCTTCCCATTTGATTTTTTTTGTTACAGTATCCTTTTCCCAGGATTTGTAATGGTGTTTGTGTCAGTATTTTGGACTATAAATGGCATTTTACTATGAAGAGCCCCCCTATATGTATATCCACCCCCAGATATAGACAGACAGACAGACAGATATAGACAGACAGACAGATATAGACAGACAGACAGATATAGACAGACAGACAGATATAGACAGACAGACAGACATATATAGACAGACAGACATATATAGACAGACAGACAGACAGACAGACAGACAGACAGATAGATAGATAGATAGATAGATAGCCAGTTTCTCTCCAGCCGGGTCCCGGGCTGTCTCTCTCCACTGATAAGGGCAGAGCTCCACATTGGGATCAGCAGGGGCCATCTAGTGGCTCCTGGCAGTACTGCAGTCAGCAGTAAATCAGGAGCCATCACAGCCATGCAGATCTCATCACATGTCTCTGCCTCCCCCGACCCTCACCCTTTCCTTCATGCAGGACATCAGTGGTGGATAAGTGCCTCATATTGCCTGCACCGCTGTCTGTCATGCAGTGTGACAGGCAACGGCAGCCAGCAGGAGCATGGAGAGCGCCTCTACTGGCCAGCGCCTCCCTGCTTTGCATCTCTCGCTGAGTGGGTTCTGCCGGCCCTGTATCCTTTAAATAATAAAAAGCGTTTCCATTTTTGCATTGAATACATAAATGGCGAGGTACACAAAATTTCCCATAAGAAAGCAACAGCCAATAACGGCGATGACCAAGTTGTGAACAGGGCAAAGCGCTCTGTTTTTTTTTGGCAAACAGGGAGCTTTGAATAGGGCAAGGAACATTTTTGGAGAGAGGACTGGCCTTCTCACCCCCCAAAAAAGCAAACCTCACTGGAAAAAAGTGAAATGGGAGTATTGAATACTGCCCAAAGAGCACATGTAGGAGAATATGCGCCAGTTATCTGTTTTTTTTCTGACATTTATGATTTTTATCATCCCAAATTGCAGCATAAAAACAATAAGTATCTGCTGAATTAAATCATATACAGTGTTGAAACTTCTAGTTGCCTGTAATGAATGATACTCCAGCCAGTGAGCTCTAAACTGTTATATGCACAGACCTTAACTATTGTGTGTTTGAAAAAGTTGAGAACATGATGGCTGGAACCATAGAAGAATCTAGAAATATGGTAATGGGTGGTCCCAGATGAAACTACTAATACAGAACAGATCTGCAGCAGCAAGGATCATGGGATCCCGGGATTGGAAACTTGGAAACTCCAATGCTGGGATTGAAATCCTGGCGTTTTGGGGGCCATATCCCGGGATCCCGCCGATCTTGATCCCGGGATTGGCCACCCTAAGTTAGGAGTGAGCAAAAATTCCCCAACTGTTCTGCAGCATATATGCTTCATTCCACATTTGGATAGAAAATATTGTCCCTTACCAGTTATCCCAGAACTAGTCAAATCACACAAGGGGGCAGATGTATTAAGCCTTAACAAGAGATAAATGCAAGGGTAATAAAGAGAGATAAACGTCCAGCCAATCACATCCTAACTGCCATGTTACAGGCTGTGTTTGAAAAAAGTCATTAAGGAGATGATTGGTTGGACATTTATCCAACTTTATCACCCTTTCATTTATCTCTTAATTAGGGATGTGCACCGGCCACTTTTCAGGTTTTGGGTTCTGATTACGTTGAGGTTTTGGGTTCTAATGGGTTTTGGCAAAACACCTCTTAAGTGTTTTGTGTTTGGATTTTTTGGGTTTTGGGTTCTGATTTTTTTGTTAAAAGAGCATAAAAACTGCTAAAATCGCAGAATTTATTTTGTTTGCTCCTACGCTATATTAACATCAATAACATTCATGTACACTCATTTCTAGTCTATTCTGAACACCTCACAATATTGTTTTTAGGGCAAAAGGTTGCACCGAGGTAGCTGGATAACTGATGATTGGTTGGACATTTATCCATCTTTATCACCCTTTCATTTATCTCTTAATTAGGGATGTGCACCGGCCACTTTTCGGGTTTTGGGTTCTGATTACCTTGAGGTTTTGGGTTCTAATGTGTTTTGGCAAAACACCTCCTAAGTGTTTTGTGTTTTGATTTTTTGGGTTTTGGGTTCTGATTTTTTTGTTAAAAGAGCATAAAAACTGCTAAAATCGCAGAAATTTTTTTTTTGCTCCTACGCTATATTAACCTCAATAACATTAATGTACACTCATTTCCAGTCTATTCTGAATACCTCACAATATTGTTTTTAGGGCAAAAGGTTGCACCGAGGTAGCTGGATAACTATGCTAAGCTACACAAGTGTGCGGCACAAACACGTGGCTCATACGGCAGTATTAGGCAGTGGGCCCCAGACCAGACAGGTAGATACGGCAGTACTAGGCACCTGACAGGTAGATACGGCAGTACTAGGCACTAGACAGTAGATATGACAGTATTAGGCAGTGGGCCCCAGACCAGACAGGTAGATACGGCAGTACTATGCACCAGACAGGTAGATACGGCAGTACTAGGCCCTAGACATTAGATATGACAGTATTAGGCAGTGGGCCCCAGACCAGACAGGTAGATACGGCAGTACTAGGCACAAGACAGGTAGATACGTCAGCAATACTAGTATGTGCACCAGAAGAATTTATAATAATTAATTTTATTATTAGGTACTGCTTGGCACACGTCAGTGCACCAGCAGCATGGACTTATTTTTTACAGTTCCACACAGCACAAGTATTATTTTTTAATTAAATTAGATATAGCAGCCTAGTATGTAGTTGTACTACTAGGTAGGTACACTTAGGCAGTAACACTGCCAGTGGCAACAGTGGACTGAGTAAATAATACTGGCAACCTCTATTCACAGTATTCAATGCAAGCAGCACCAGTGGACTATATATAATTCAATTAATTAAGTATTAATAATATAGCAGCCTAGTAGGTAGAGAAAATAAACTACTAGGTAGGTAGGCAGGCAGGCAGGCAGTAGCACTGCTAGTGGTCACCACAAAAGGTAGTTATATTACACACCACCAGTAGCTTTATGCAGTGCACCAGCAGAATTTATAATAATTAATTTTATTATTAGGTACTGCTTGGCAATGGCACTCAGTGGCACACGTCAGTGTACCAGCAGCATAGAATTATTTTTTACAGTCCCACACAGCACAAGTATAATTTTTTTTCATAAATTAGATATAGCAGTCTAGTATGTACTAGGTAGGTACACTAGGTAGGCAGTAGCACTGCCAGTGGCAACAGTGGACTGAGTAACTAAATAATTCTGGCAGATTCAGTGCAGGCAGCACCAGTGGACTAATATATAATATAATAAATTATTCATATAATATATATTACAGCACAGCACCAGAGGTAGGCCCCAGCACAGAGGAGACAGTAGTACTACAGGTACACAGTTAGACTGTCCTCCTTGCTAGGGAGAGCCCACCCTAAGCAGAGAGGAGAACAGAGTACACAGCAGCACAGAGGGAGACAGCCCCAGCGAATAAAATAATTACAGCACAGCACACCAGAGGTAGACCGCACAGAGGAGACAGTAGTACTACAAGTACACAGTTAGACTACACAGCAGCACTGAGAGACAGCCCCAGCGAATAAAAAATATTGCGTTCGAGGTCAAGCTCAAGTTTAAGCCTCAGCAGCAGCACCAACACACCCTCTCCCAACCCACTACTAGACTGGAGTGAAGATGGCGGGCGCAGCAACCACTATTTAAAGCCTCGCGAAATATGGCGCCGGGAGATGACATTCTGACCACGCGGACGGACCCGAGTCAGGCGGGAATCTCTGAGCGCTGCTCGGAACCGGGCTCAGAATGATGACATTCGTGGGGGCTCGGATCTCTGGAATCCGAGTCTGCACATCTCTACTCTTAATAAAGCTTAATACATCTTCCCCAAGATAGCTAAATCAATTTGACCAATATCATCACATATCACAGGATATACAATGTAAAATATATTAAAAAACAAACAAACAAAGAAAACTTTTGCATAATAAAATTCGACTGACTGCATTGCCGGCGACTCAAATTGTATACACTGGGTAACTGAGCATCTGTGCTAGGGATGCCAATCCCAGCGCATTTTTTAAATCCCGGAAATTAGAATTAAAAATGGTCAATCCCATGATCCGGTATTGGCATCCCTAAAAGAAAATGCCCCTGTGTACTTAAAAGTTGGAGCGGGGCAGGTGGAAGCATATCGGTGGTGCCGCAAGTTGGAGTCAGTCAGCGGGTGTTGCGGGTGCTTGGGAAGCAGTTGGCGGGTGGGTTTATGTGCAGGTCGGGAGGCAAGGAGTGCAGGTCAGGAGGCAGAGTGTGTCAGTGGCAGAGGTGCGGCCAGCGTAGTGTAACCTATGACCAAGTCACAATGGGCAGGCCGCACACCGGGGTTGGGAACTCCCGGGCAGCGTCCACTCAGACACTGACCAGCATTAGACTGCGCATGCACAGTCTAATCTCGAAATCCTGGGATTGGATACTACAATCCCGGGATTGAAATCCAGACATTTTGGTGCCAAATCCGATCCGATTTTGGGATTGGCCACTTTAGTCTTTGCCTAGCGATGCAGTTAAGCAAAGATCGCTCAGCACACAGCGCTGGTGTGATCTGTCATCGCCATGGTTTTCTGGAGAGAGAGCACTGATGATTACTAGATATATACTGCATTCTATATATATATATATATATATATATATATATATATATATATATATATATATAGGCAGGCAGGCAGGAATAGGCGGCACTCAGAGGATACTTTCAAAGATTTAATAGGGTGAGGCAAAACCAACGTTTCGGGGTGCGGTAACACCTTTGTCAAGGTCCTCAAAGGTAAACAGTGCAATACAAAAACATCTTCCTAAATAGGTGCAAGAAGACACTCCTCCTCGCCGACCCCCGTCCGTCCGCACCATCCAGAATGCCATGGTGCGGAAATGAGGCATAGAGAAGCGGAAACTGTCAGACGCTGTACGCTGCTGACACGCTGGTGATCCACAAGCTGGTGGTTGTCAAGGCAACCTTCCGGGGGGAAGCAAACTGTATAGGCTGCTCGGTGTGACGCGGGCGGCACTAGAGGGAAGGACACAGAGAAACATTAACATTTAAAAATCTGTGCATATAAATAACATGTGGTGCAATATACAAATCATGCTCCTAAAAACAGTGTATTAATCAGAGCGGTGTGCGCTCACTAATAAGTCACTCTGTCATTATGGCAGAGACGACCGTTGTGCTGTACAAAATTCGTCAAAGCTGAGTAGTGTAGCATGTGTAATATAAGTGAATCTCATAAACATGACTAAAAAACATAGCTAAAAAGTAATTCCAGCGTCAAGTTTGGGAAAAGGGGCCACATTCTAACTATAACTTTAAATTAAAATCTAAATCTGTCACAAGACATGTAGCTCACTATCAGGGGCCATCGGTGGACATTGCCCAGCAGGACGATGAGCACCGTTGGATGCTGTGCACACATAGGCGATATACGCAACAACCTGATTAGTGGAAATTGATCACTAGCTGGGTGTAGTCCATTGGGGGCTACAGAAAGATGGACAACGGTAGTCTGTCATTGAGTCCCTCAGGTTTGGTGGTGTTCAGGCGGTGAATCCACCTGGATTCCAGCTTCAGTAATTTGAGGTCACGGTTGCCCCCACGAATGGAAGATGGCACATGATCTACTAGCATGTGCTTCAATCCCGAAAGCTTATGTTTGTGGTCCCCAAAGTGTTTGGCCACTGGTTGTTTCTGGCTGCTGTTCTTCTTCCTTGGTTGGAACGCTTGACTTATCGCCGATACTGTGGAGGGCCATTCTTTCTCTGGCTGTTCGAATCGTTTTCCCCACATATAATATGTCGCACGGGCGCTTGATGACATAAACGACATGCGTTGACAGACAGTTCAATACATGTCGTATGGGGAAAGGCCGGCCACTACAGGGATGTACAAATGTCGGACCAGTGAGCATGTCTTGACACGTCGTGCATTTAATGCATTTGTAGCACCCGTTAGCCCTTGACAGGAAGTTGCGTGGGCCCTGACTGGATTTTGAAAAGTCTGTGACTTCATTATGGACTATGGTGTCCTTGATGCTCCGGCCCTTTGAATAACACAACATGGGCCTCTTGTTGTTAAGGCCCGGTAGGCTTTTGTCGGTCTTGATTATAGGCCACAAGGCCTTGGTAGTCCTGGGCAATATGCTGCTGGATGTGCTTAGCTTCACTACAAAAGGTGACATGTCATCTTATGTCATATATATATATATATATATATATATATATATATATATATATATATATATATATATATATAGTCAGATCAATTAAAAATGGTTCTTTAATTGCCCCATGTGTAAGCCCCAATATGCCAATTAATAAATATTCCTTTGCATTGTGAAATATATGCATAATACTGTACATAATCAGCTGTTAACTAATACATGTTAATAATTCAGTTTAACATCAAACACATTTTATGTTTAGTATAACTTTTTTGGACGATGTGTATTAGGTATTGAATACATTTTTTTACAATATAATTATTTTCTTTCTAAGTATATTTGCTGTTTGTAAATAACTTTTGTACATAAGTCATTGCACAAGACAGCACTGCAGCCTCTGAGCTGCTAGGAAATGTCTTATACTATGTGATTCAGGAATCCCAAGCTTGCTGCAAAATCCCTTTTTACTTTTAATTCTATAGATCATCCACTAGATGGAGCACGTCCAAAGAATAAAAACCGTCAGGATGTATTTACAAGACCATCTGCCTATACATTTTCCTTTTAACATATTTTGTAGGACTCCTTATGTTGAGAGTTAAGAATTTTGAAAACTGTTGTCAGAAGAAAAGAAAAAAAAAACCCAGAAAAATGAAAGAAGTAAAAAATGCACTGAGAAAATGTATATTGTTAATTTAAGGGAATTCTTAATAAATACATTTCTTTGTCTTAACAATAATTTCCAACTGAATAAATTTCACCTGATTCTCCTCATGGGGATGATATATGGGAAAAATACACAACCCCCCCTCCCACCCCTTCCCACCCAGTAGACTGAATTTTTATTAATAATACAATTTCTTCATTATTATTATTATTATTATTATTATTATTATTATTATTATAATAATCTTTTATTTATATGAGGCCGCAAGAGTTCTACAGCACTTAACAGATTTCATATACAAATGTGCAAGACAAGAAAACAGCCTGGAATGTTTTTTTAAAATTGTACTGTTCATTTCATATTCCCTACACTGATCATCACTCCTTCTGCCTGTCACCTACTATGTCTGTCTACCATTATTTTCAGCCCTAGCTACTGCTTCTATAAGTTACCATGTTTGCTATAACTCCACTGTCTACAATCCCTGCCAGCAGCAACCTACACATTGTACCCCAGATGGCAGCCATAGATGCTCCCCCTGTTAGCAGGAGTCACTGTATATTGATCAATTCATACGGGGCATATCATACAACTACATTCTGCTTGGTTCTCCCACATAGGCAGTAGGGCCTTGATGGCTTATCTCCCATAGGGGCAGATGTATTAAGCCTGGAGAAGAGAGAAACTGGAGATAGGGAGAAAGGAGATAAAGCAAAAGGAGATAAAGCACCAGCCAATCAACTTCCAACTGTCATTATAAAACACAGTTCATTGGCTGGTGGTGTATCTCCTTTCACTGTACTGTATCTCCACTTTATCTCCACTTTACAGATGGAGCGGGTCACTTCTTTGCAGGGGATGGTGATGGCGATGCCAGCCGCCATCCCCCACCACCAGCCATCTGTATATGCGGGTCCCCTCCGGCTTGTCGGCGGTCACCCGGGGTCCCCACTGTCTCCCCGCACCCCCTAACCCTGTCTGTCTCCCTGAAGCGGAGACGGACAGGGTTCCCATCGCCCCACCGCCCGGAAACTGGGACGCGCGTGAGACGCATGCGCGTCTCAGTCAGATGGACGCCGGGCTGCTGGCGGATCACCAGCGGTGACATTCTGGCGATTCGCCAGCAAGAAGGAGCCCGGCTCCATCTGTACCTCCAGTTTATCCCTTTGTCAGGCTTAATACATCTGCCCCAATGTGTATTATTTGTAGTGTGCCCAACATGACTGTTGTACAGTACTTTGTGCCCTTGTAGATATATTAATCTGACAGCTATGCTGGGACCCTACCCATTCTCAATGACACTATAACCACCCATTTTGTGTCCTCTTTTCTAGAAGTGACCTATTCCACCCGGGTTAATCCTACACTGTGCACGCAACATTACTTCCTCAACTGGTACCATTCTGTTAGTGGAACATATAAACATGAAAGTTATCATCCAATATGTCTGCACCAACTCAACAGTATAATTATTGTGCTCTCAAGGTTTTGCGGTCTAATTTTTTCTCTATGATTCTTCAGTTGGCTGTCATACTAAATCATTGTACTATGATTGGTTGATTAGTAAAGTGACTTTGGGTCCTAAAATAGAAAAATGCTATATAATTAAAATTATTATTATTATTTTTTTTTTTTTTAAATAGACCTACAGTACAAGACAAGTAAAGTACAGGACAAGTATGTTTTATATAAACATTGATGCTTTAGAAACCAAGACACTTTAATAGTCATGAGGGTGACAGAATTCAAGGGCTAGGTGTTGCATAGAATATGAAGTAGAAAATTATTTAATAGAGGAAAAGCACATGAGAGGAGAGGGCCCTGCTCGTAAGATCTTACATTATAAATGGAAGGGTCAGACATACAGGGGTTAGGATGAGAGATGGCTGGTTCTGATGAAGAAGTGGGTTTTGAGAGCCTATATAGTATTCAGAGTTGTATGTAAATACAAATTGGGGGAATTTCCCTGCTCAGCTTGGTTGTTGTTTTAAATTATTATATATGTGTGTAATTTCATGATGTAATTCTTTTGCAATGAAGACTTGGCCAAGCCTACAGCAAGAGTGCCGGGATGGGTGTTAAAGGTGGCATATACAAAATACAGTAAGGGCATATTGATGAAAAAATCATCCCAAAAATGGCACCTAAAAGTAGCAAATTACCTCTGGTGTAAATTGCTACAGTAGGTAATATTGATGACAGACGCATTCTGCATTTCAGACATGACCAATAGATAATACACAAACAAATATATGTCTGTAATATAAATGTTTTTTAGAGTACTAAACACTCATTTTTGTATTTTGTTTTTAAAGCATTATTTCTATTCAAATTGGGAAGGGGGAGGCTACTGATATGTTTATGCTTGTGGACTTAAGGACTTTAAAAAATAATATACTGTATTTACAGTACAACTTGTTTCTTAGAGGCTGTATGCAATCTTTACTTTCCAACCATATATTAAATGTTGCATGATTATGAATTGATAACTGTGTGCATACCCATCTGGAATACTCACACTGAAGAATCACCTGATGGCACATCTGCTCCAGTTATTTGCATAGGATGGGAGGAATATTTTCTAATTATGCAAATGTGGAGACATCACATGTACGCTGGCATCTCTACATTATTACAATACACAGTGGGGGTCATTTTGTTTGACTCGCAAAGCTACTAATTTTGCAGCTTTGTGAGCCAACTAAATACCACCCACGCATCTGTCCACCCTCGCTCACACAGCGAATGTCCCTGCACGCATATGAATGCGTTTTGCATAAATGTCCATTAAAGGCCTTACATGCCGGCCATCAAATGATTTCTTAACCTTTCGCAAATCTTAGTCACTCTCTGGTGACTCAGATTTGAGGCGCCCATCTAAGTGAACATCCAGTCACATCAGCTGCCCGCCCCCGGCACCCACTTCACGGTGCCATTAGCATGGGAATGCTCAGAGTTTGCATGGGAACGCACATGAAATGCTGGGTGTTCCCATAGCACGACTATACAAGACTTTGCATTCACATTGCTATACAAGTCACCGTGTCCGTTCGCAAACAGAGCCTGCGCATGTGCATAAATGCTTATGCACATGCGCAGTAGCAAAACATTGCAGGGGATCAAGCACATCAGAATGACCTCATCATGTTTGTAGGGAATTGCTCAGCTGTAATTCAAATGCATCAGAAGCTGTCTGTAGATAATATGTTCCTTCCAGATGCATTTGCGAGATCTGAGTGCTGCATTAGAGCACGCAGTCTTGCATCACTATTGCAACCATTTGCAATGTTTTTATGCACTGGTCAGCCTGCTTTACCTCAGCTGGCTGTCAGATACAGACACTCTGGGCCAGTAAGTCTACATCCGACTATTCAGATCCCGGACACATCATATTTTCAAAACAGGCACAAAACATCAGATTTTTAAAGATTGCTGCCAGTGCCACCTCTGTTTTGCGCCCCCCCCCCCCCCATTGACTTAGTGGGGGTATAACAAGACAAACGGGTCTTATGTAGGGTACACACCAGAATGATTAGGGCTCAATCCCATCAATCTGGATCCAATTCCAACCAATTGGATGTAGATTGTATGTAGATTGGGCATGTTTTTGCATGTTGAGATCCGATTACAATCAGATTCCAATCCAATGCGTGCCCCCCTATCGTTTGGTCATTTTACAGATCCTACCTGTAAAAGACCCATTCAACAAGATACAGACTCAGATTGGATTGGATGCAGATTGTTAGTAGATTGTGTGCTCCAACAGATCTTGCGACCATAGCACAATCTGTTAACGATATACCAACAATCAGGATCGGTATGGTACTGTATGTACCAGGCATTACATTTGTGAAAACCTCAAACTATTAGATTTGTACATAAACCATTGGGTTCACACACAAATCTGAATGAGGCCCTTTGATACAACTAGTGTCCAACACTGAATGAAATTCCATAGTGATTAATGTGTGTGCGAAACAGTGAAACAAAACTAAAATTAGATTTGCATGAAATTTAACCCCAACTTTGCCCATTTCTATATGCTACTATAGGCAAAACTTCAACCTGCTAACCCCCTCTCCTCATCCCCACACTGTTAACAATAACCATTTTCCAGACTCTCATGTGAAAGTGGTATTTTAGAAGTACCACAGCCACCCCAGCATGAAGTAGAACAACAATGTCTTCCTCATAGACATCCTAATTTTTTAGATAAGCAGCGGCTCTGTATATGAATAATCTATAATTTAAATTAATTTTAAAAAAGTTTGGGAAACTAAATCCATAATGTAGAATCAAAGACCAAAGATAAATTAAAAAAAAGAGAGCGAAAATAAACTTGTGTGGGGTGCACGCTAGGTCCTACAGACTCTTGTGTATAAATACAGTTACTGTAAAACGAAATTTTATTTAATGACATCAAGACATATAACATAAGTACTCCTAGAAAAATATGTGCCTTGACAATTTGATAAGTATCCTGTGATATATAAGGCAAATATTCAATGAGCCAACCAGTTAGAATTGTAAGAGGACCCTCATATTTCCTTATTCCCAATGCCCATCCGTGTATTAATATCTCTCATTGAATATGAGTGGATGATAAATCTTTAAACATGGGTCACATATCCAGCTCTGACTTGTATTTGTGCATAATTCAAATAATAATATAAATGTGTAAGCATTTGATAATATAAATATCCACGTGCATTGCTGACAATTTGACAAAAGAAACTCTGATGGTCGTGCCACCAATAATATCAGAATAGATCATCTTAACAAAAGTAACAGAGTTTGTATTTGGGGTTTCTATAATGTGAGCACTTCTGCGGCTAACTCGTCTGGCTTTAAAGTATAGGACGAGGAGTGAGAGAGTGCGGCAACTATATCTAGTCCCAGAAAGATAGAAATAGAGGGTGATCTCCTATATCAGGCATGTCCAAACTATGGCCCTCCAGCTGTTGTGAAACTACACATCCCAGCATGCCTTGCAATAGTTTTAGAATCCCCTAATAGCAAAACTGTGGCAAGGCATGATGGGACTGTATCTGTATATCCAATGAGAAGACTAATTTAAATATAAAGAGAACTAGGTTTTTTTTTTTTTAAGTTTGTGTTAGAAAGGACAATGCAGCTCTCTTCCTGTAAATACATTCTGGCAGAAAAATGTGATACTCTATAGTTTTATTTATTAAATTGGCGCATTGTAACCGGTATTGAGATTTAGGATGCGTCTAAATTCTGCAGTCATGCTACAATATTAAGAGATTAACTGCACACAGGGGATATTAGTCTCTTCATTTTAACACATTGATTGCTATTTTATTTCACTAATGAGAACTAATTAGTCTTAATGGGCAATGAGTAAGCCAGTTTAAAACCACATTCACATTTAAATTATTTTACTTGAAAACAATTCATATTATGCAGTTAAACACAGACTAGAAAAATATTAGCATAGTAATTATAGATAATGTCCCAGAGTATAGCCGTATAACATTGGGGTCTGTTTACTAGCATTGGAGAGAAAAATAAAGTGATGAGAAGTAAAGTATCAGCCAAACCACTACTTTATGCCATGTTAAAGGCTGTAGTTGAAAAATATCAGGAGCGGATTGGTTTGTACTTTATCTCTCTTTGCTTTATCTCTTTTCAAGGCTTAATAAATAGACCTCTTTATCTTTATCTTTAGGGCGGTATTCAATGAGGCTGATTCGCCAGGTTTTTATGGCGATTTTGTGCTGTAAGGCGAATTTCTGACTAAAAAGGTGAATCACCCTATTCAATGACCAGATGGCGAATACATTTCAAGGTTTTTTTCGCCATGATTCACCGAGTAGCAATCGCTATCTTTTTATGGTGAAGTGGAATGTGGAGTGTTTTGTTTTTTACATTTGGTGTAAAAAAATCAGGAATTTTATTCTGAGGAGGGGCACACATGAATATATATTTAATTAAAAAAAAAAAAAATATATATATATATATATATATATATATATATATACAGTGTATTTTTTTTTACACAGACCAGCCAGCAGGGGGCCGGAGCCGAGCCGCTCATTAGATATTAATATATTCACTGCACCCGATCATTACATATGCATGATCGGGTGTAGTGAATATACCCGGTCCCCTGCTGGCACCCCCGGGGGGCAGCCTGCGCTGCCTGTCACCGGGGGAGCCCACCTCCCCCCCACAAACGTTCTGGGGCAGGCAGGGAGATTTCTATCTCCCTGCCTGCCGCCGTCCTCAGGCTCCCTGCGGCATCGCCGCAGGAGTTAAAATTCGCCAGTCAGGGGCAGCGAGCCCCTGACTCGTTGAATACTGGAGCCGGCGAGGCTCCGGAACGCAGCGAGCAGTGGCGAATGTGCAGCGAATCCTAAACAGGATTCGCTGCCCATCGCCAAAATGCTCATTGAATAATGCCCTTAGTATTGCAAAATTTATTACATGTATTTATTTATTTATTTATTTATAATGTCACTGAGATTCACAGGGGCATGATTCACATATAGGAGCATGTAAATGATAGCAATGAACTTAATTATAAATGTTGTACTGCAGGTGCGACAGATTTAAAATGCATTCAGGTAGATTTATATCTGATTTAATGTGTTCATCATGTCCAACATTTGTGGGATACAGATGGAGCGCCTCTCATTGTTGTGGGACTTGGTGATTCTATAGCCAACCGCCAGGACCAGCCATCAGACGGATGGGGGCGCACCCACATGAGTGTGCCATTTCAACTGAGCCCTCCACCAGCTCCCGTCCCCTCCCTTCCACTCCCCCATAGCTCCCTGCACCTCCCTGACCCTGCCCGTCTGCCTGAAACATAGACAGGCAGGGAAAGCACTCCTCACCACCGTGTTGGCGGGGACACGCGTGCATGTGAGACACTCGCACACCCCTGTCAGATGGAACGCCTCTCCACCAGCTTTCACCAGTGATGGGAATTTGGCGATTTCCAGGGCTGACTGAGAGGTGCTCCATCTGTACATGCAAAAGCAGCCAGTATTTACCCTGCATGCAAAAAAATAAAAAATGTACTGTATTTTTTTTCCCCCTTAAGCTGGGTAGACATTAGACAAAACCATTCATGAACAATATTATAAACGATTTTCCCTTGAATTGCCTGAAACTCCTGGATAAATGATATTGTGCATATACAATAATTGATATTGTTAACAATATTGTTCTGCCTGTGGCTAGATAATCCCCTCCCCAACAAACATCTCCCCTCTGTGTGGAGCAGCGCCACACTACAGAGCATTAACAGTACCTTTAAATGTATATTTTCAAAGTGTCTTGTGGCCACACTCCCTGCTTCACCATCCTGGGTCCCATCAATTGATCTATAGCCCTGGAGATCTATGGCAAAACTTCAATGTATTTTTAATGTAGGGTCAGTTGCCACCAGATCATTAAATCAATCGGATGACATACATATTTAGACAAATACATTTTGAACTGATAATACAGTACAAATACAAATAAAGTTAGTTTATCCGAAAACAAAAAACAACAACAAAAAAAACATATTTCTATAATTTAGTTATCATGGGTATCTGACTTTTGTCAAGTTATGTCTGTTGTAGTTTATTGTAATTATCTATAGAAAAGGCAATGTTTACAGATCTAACTCTACATTTTTATACTGGATTTAAATAAGTAACCTAGAAAATGGTTTCTAGTAGCATGTGAAAATATTTCTAAAAATATGCATCTCACATTGCTCCATAGTTATAGTTCACATTGTTCTGCTGAATAGTAAGTGTCTGTGCCCTAAGTCATTATCTGTACACTCCACACTCTCATAATCATTTTAATGCTGTTTGTATGCTTACTATAAAACCTCACTGACTGTCCTCAACAAAAGCTCATTTGGAAAACATAATAAATACAATCCTGACCTCAAGGTGTACAGAAAATCATCAGGGAAGTTAAATCAGAAAAGTTGGCATACTGTAGTTGTAAGTGGACAGAGACCAGATATGGAAACACAAAATTGCTAAGTTGGAAGTGACAATGATTGGAGACAGGAAATCAATAAATATTAATGCAGCAGAAATGTAGTGCATATTGATTTTTTTTTTTTAAAAAAAGAAGAAATTGCCAGGTTCCACTTCATTTAGATTGAAGAATATGAACAAATAAATCAATTCTGGTTAAAATTTCTAAACTGTCTATGTGCAAAGTTGTGGGAACAATAATTGATAATTGCACAAAAAAACTTACTATGATGTATAATGAAAGGTCCAATTTAATTTTATTGCTATGAGAAAATATTTCCTTAATACTTAAGCTGGGGTAAGGGAGGACAATAATACAGTAAATTCAGAATTCTAAAGAATAAAATGTGATAAACAAAATGAGAACAAAAAGTTACAATCTTGGAAATTATTCAACAAAACATTTTAACTGTAAACTTTGTTTAGGGATCAAATGTGCAAATTATACATTAACCGCTTTGCTGAGGTTTTCTTACCATTGTGAAGAAGTATTTTTTCACATTTGTGCTCATCACCTTGCAACATAGTTATCAAGTTGTTGTTATTCTGCATTACCAAAATAAATATGTTTTTTTCCCATAAAACATATTTTTTTAAATCCGTCCTTTTACTCATTACACACTAAGCAATATTTTAAACAAATGTCTCAAATTGAAAATATAATCAGCAAGTGCATGTATGGAGCTGGAACCCAATGAAGTCACTGGATGATATTGTTAATGTTATTGTTGGGTTACTGTATGTTGACAATAACGCGTATGGAGCAAATTTTCTAGTGTGTGTGCATGGCTTAACACATCTATAAAAAATTTAGCCAAATGGCCACAACAATTTTGTTTTTATTAAGATTTTTAGAATTGGAATCAAACACATGATTTAGTATTTACCCCCCCCCCCCTTTCCAAAATAGTAAAAAGGACTATTCTGTGTGTAGGTTTTGACAAATAACTGCACTTGAGTGGAAAAATATTTTTGTTGTAGTAATTTTGACTGTCATAACGGGATGCAGTTAATATCCCGGCGGTCGGGATCCCGGCGTTCAGAATCCCGACGCCGGAATCCCGACCGCCAAAATACCGACATATTCTCCCTCCGTGGGTGTCCACGACACCCCTGGAGGGAGAATAAATTAGTGTGCCGAGCGTAGCGAGGCACCGGGCCCGCTGCGTGGCGAGCGTAGCGAGCCCGCAAGGGGGGGCGATCCACGTCCCCCCTTTGTCGGCATTTCGGCTGTCGGGATTCCGGCGTCGGGATTCTGAACGCCGGGATCCCGACCGCCGGGATTCAGTACTGAATCCGTCATAACCTATGTGCTTTTTTTGGGGATCATTGACGATTACCAGACAATAAGCGCTAAGGAGACAAATCTAGGTACTTGTTTCCTAGCACGGCGCCCATCTCGTTGATTGTATGCCTTAAGTTTAAGGCACTTAAGGCATACAATCAACGCGATGGAACCAATTTTGTGTCAATCACCAGCTAATTTGCTGGTGAAAGACAAAATCAGGTTGATCGCGTCCATCGCGGCCCCTAATAAGGGGCCGCGATGCGACCGACGCGATCAATGCGATTTTCCCATAGGGAACAATGTAAAATTATTTTTAAAGTGAAAATCGGGTTGATCGCGTCGGTCGCGGTCCATTATAATGGCCCGCGATGCGATCAACCCGATTAACCCGATTTTACATAGGTGACAATATGGCCCATTTCACATTAAATATGGTTAAAAAGTATGTTTAATGCCCCCCCATTGTTAACGCCACCCCACTATTGACGCCAACCCGATCTTTTCATACCCCTACTATCCACGTCGGCGTGGAGTTGATTTTATATAGTGTGGTGAGCCCGAAGCGTGGCGAGGGGACGCGGATACCTGTGAAGCCCGCAAAAGGATGCGGATACCTGTGAAGGTATCCGCGTCCCCTCGCAGGGCTCGCTGCGCTCGCCACACTTCAGGCTCGGTGGCTCGCTGCGCTCGCCACACTGTATAAGCTCAACTCCACGCCGACGTGGATAGTAGGGGTATGAAAAGGTCGGAGGACGCGTACCGCCGCCCCTCGCGGGCTCGCTTCGCTCGCCACGCTTCGGGTTGGCGTCAATAGTGGGGTGGCGTTAACAATGGTGGGGGGGCATTTGAAACAGGAGTGGGAGTTTGGTATTAAAATGGGGGGTTTGGGGCTTTTTACATTGAAATCAAGGTAAAAATCGGGTCGATCGCGTCGATCGCATCGCATGCGATTTGGTTGGCATCAATTGATCGACCCAATTTTTCCGACCCGATGGATACAATCAAAATCGGTGGCGCCATGCTAGGAAACAAGTACCCAAATCTACATTAATTTTCAATATTTTTGGATGCCAAGATATTTATTTTGTGCATGGAATTTTGCCTGATGATCACACTGACCACCAATCAAAAGTCTTTATGTGTGCACAAAGGTGACATAAGGGCCACAATAAAGGGAAGGGCACTGTTAGGACTTCACTCTAAAGTTCAGACTGATAGGGGGCCTAAGTGGCAACCGTGAATCAGGGCCTGGCCAACTGTGCACAAAAAGGGAGTAATGGAGGGTCAAAGCTACAGCAGTAATATTAATTAAATACGGACCAATCAGGAGCTTGGGGACAAATCAGGAGCTTTAACTCGGGGCAGTCTGTATATGTGTGTGTGTTTGTGTGATTGGTGGCACTGCCTATTCTCTCATTTGTGGACCCCATAATTTCTTATTTTAGTCTTGGGGACCAAAGGTTCTGAGGTGTTATTATTTATTTATTTATTTATTAACAGTTTCTTATATAGCGCAGCATATTCTGTTGCGCTTTACAATAGCAGACAGTGATACAACAAAACAGGGTATTTACAGACAGTCAAAATGTAGGAGGGCCCTGCTCGCAAGCTTACAATCTATAGGATATGTCAGCTTATTCAAAATAGAGGTGAAGCTAAAGCATGATCCTGGGGCAAAACAAAATATCCTTGTTATACAGTAGTTCAAGCTTGTGGGGGGGGCAGCAAACAAGATAAACCTATAAGCTACAGTTTTTGATCAAGCAGAAGATAAATGGAGAATCTGGCCAAGGTCAGAACAACAATAGATCACTTCAAGATTAACCATACAAAAGGTAAACTAAACAGAAGCTCTTGTAGCTAACGTGACAGAATAGCTGATCTCAGAACCACAAGTTCCTGAGATTAAATCCCATGAAATAAATATATGCATTGTACTGCAAGATCACGATACTACAGGCTATATATTTTTACAACGCATTAGCTTTTAAAAACTGCTGTATCTTCCCATAACTTACTCTTAATACCTATACTGTTTGAATTTTTTACCCGTAAATCGCTATGGGCCCCTCCTGTCATCACAGCACTCTTCTCTAGCACTTAACAGACAGCTACTGTATGACCTCCGCAGTGGCCATTTAGCCCAGAATCCTCTTTCTCATACCCCTGATAGAAATATTGTTGCTACTGGAAACGGGTTCCAACTTTTTCTTGTTACTTCCATACTGACAATCTTCCCAGCTGTACTGAGAATTTTGGTGCTTATTGTTACTTGCTCTCTTTTAATGTATTAGTTACAGTAATGTTATGCTATGTTTTGTGTACCCTGTACTATCCTATTGTTGCTATTTGGATAGAGCTACAGACCCCATCTGGCCGGGGTGGATAAATGGGGGCTCAGGGGTGGTCAGTACCCCTGGGCCCCCTCTATCTAGGGCCCCCTGTGGTTGGCATGAATTTTTCAAAAAATATATATATATATTTTTTTTAGCTGCCAATGTGACAATGATTAATGGTGCTGAGCATTGGGAGCCAAGGCAGACCAACTGCACAAGTGAATGGTGGCGCTCATCACATGCTTATCAGGCCAATGAAGGACAGCAGCAGCAGCGGCCTCGTCATTGGTGTTTTTTTTTATCAGAGGCAGTGCTGAGCCTAAGGTACAGAGGGACAAACAGGCTTTTCATGTGCTGCATATATATTAATCTCCAATCCGCAGTTACCTATTGACCAAGTTTATACTGCCATTACTCTGTGTTTTGACAGTGTAATATTCTCCAGTGCAGTTTGCTGCCATTTATGACCAGTGGGATGTGCCCCCTGTCTAAAGTGACTGGAGCCCCCTGGAGGCTTAATTTTGCCTTGCTTCTGGCACCATTGTAATTAAAATACAAGAATAATTAATAATAATATGAAGAAGATTATTATTATTATTATGTAAGTTGTAATAAGTTAATTTTAATTTATTAGTTTGCTTGCATATAATATTGTCTTTCTCTCCTTATCAAGATGTAGGGCCCGATGTACAGTATCAAGCTTAAAAAGCAATACAATTGAAAATTACAAACAACTAGCTTGTAACATGGCAGTGTATTACTCTCCATTTCAACACTTTTTGAAGCTTGATACAACTGGCCCATATTTACTATTATTTTTATTATTATTATTATTATTATTATTATTATTATTATTTGGCTCAACAAGTGGTTTACAGCACCATACATATAACAACAATTAGCACCACAATTCTCAGTACACAATCCAGCAGAGGGATGGGCCCAGGTATTTTTGGGGGCGTGGCCTAATTATGGGATGTGTCACATGCACTCTTAAAATAAAATATAGAAAAAAATAGAACTTTAAGCTTCTCCCTGGCCACATTCACCCCAGCACATAGTAGCATGTGTTATGTTGAGGAGAAGAGCTACTGCTTCCAGGTAATGGGGGAGGGCCACTCCACTGGGCCCCAACCTCAGACCTGGGCCCGGGGAGAGGGCCACTCCACTGGGCCCCAACCTCAGACCTGGACCCGGGTAATTAATACTCCCCCTCTTGGCACAACTGTATCCGCATACTACCAGGGGTTGGTAGCGATGAATGATTACAAATGAGAAGAGCTGCAGTTATAGATGATAGCTGACTAAGAGTAATTAGAGTAATTAAAGTGTAAGAGAAGAGGGCTGTGAGATCAGAAGGGAAGAGTGCTCTGCTCCAATTAGCTTGCAGTCTACAATGATAATCAAAATGGCTAAGCTACAGTTATTCAGTCTTTGCACAATATTATCTGTTTACAAGTCAAAGTCTCCATTTGGTTGTTTGTGAGATGGTTCATCTTCCCTCAGGACCAGAGTGCCTGAATCAGACTCAGGGCCAGATGTACCAAACTTCAAAAGTGATAAAATGGAGAGTGATAAACAGCCAGCCAATCAGCTTCTTCCTGCCATGTCACAGACTGTGTTTGAAAAATGTCAGGCAGGAGCTGATTGGTTCAGTTGACTGAAAAATATCAGATTTTTCAGATATTTGCAATCTGTGCACGAGACGTGTAAAGATATCGCCAACTGCACTTGTGTCAGACCATTCATATTCACAATGATGGAAATTGAATATGTGGACAGATTAATCCATCCATTGGCCACTTTGTCAGTGTAATGGGCGTTTTTGAGTGATGACTTGGCAGGTGACAGTGTATACGCAAGGTACTGAACCTTCCTTTGGGATTGTTGTGGGCATAGAAACATCTTTTGTAAGCAAGCATTACTGTACGAATTATAGTTTGTCCAGAACTGTAATCAGGTAGAAATTTTCAATAATCAACCAATAAATTTGCCATACTATTCCAAACCATTTTATGTAAAATAGGGTATAATTGGGACATAATTAACTATCAGCACAATATACGATAACTGTGGATTGCCTATACTGTACATTAATTATTTATCATTTACACAATTTACAGTATGTTGTTCTTGTCCCTCAACTTAAATTGCCATGCAATTTTTAAATGATAGAATATGAAGAAATGTGTATTATCATATATAAGTATCCTTTCAGATATCTGAAGTCTATCTCTATGCTAATTAACTTCCCTTTTTTTTCATTTCATTTGATGTTGTTACCTTTTGTTACATTTTTGGAGAAAGGGAGATACATTTACTAAGATGAGAGTTCTATTGACGATGGGATGTTGCCCATTCCATCTGTAATATTCTAGAAGGTGTTAAATAAATAATTTGAATCATATTGGTTGCTATAGGCAACATCCTGTAGTCAACTGAACTTCTATCTTTGCCAGGGTGTCTGAGTTACAAGCTAGCAACATTAGTATGCCAATTCACAATGATAACACCTTGAGTGATAACCTTCATTTTAGTTAATGGTAGTGGATTATGCCAACTATATCGGCTTCTTGAAAACATTTGTGTTTTGGCTCTTGATGTACCTAATTTGTTTCTTACTGGTTCACATCCCAACTACTTAAACCATTAATGCACCTCTTGGTAACATGTAAAGGGTCTGTACATTAATACATGATTAAAATAGCTCCCAATGTTTTTATTAAAAGTCCATAAAACATAAAATGGTTTCATATCACTTTTCATAGATTATTCAGATTTGCTTGAGCCAAACACAGTCTGTACAAGTACCCATCGCGTTTCGTCTCATAGAGACTTCATCAGGGGATTTACTTTAATAGTAGAGATACATTGTCATAAGTAATTCACAACAATAAAAACAGACCTTAAATACAAAGTTGGGTACTTGTACAAACTGTGGTTTTTCTCAAGCAATTGTAAAGAATCTATAAAAATTGATGTTAAACAATTTTACATTTTAAAGACTTTTAACAAACAATTTAGAAGCTATTTTAATTGTGTATTATTGTTCAGACCTTTACAGGTTACCAAGTGGTGACTTGGTATGGTATGGTGACTTGGTATGGGCACCGGTCCTTCTATGATATACATAAAATATATAGATGTTAAACCTATACTGTATTATTCATAATGCAACAGTTTGTGTATCTTCTATGGGGGAGATGTATCACATTTTGGAGAGATACAAAGTGGAAAATTTAAAGTGGGGGTATGGAAAAACAAAGGGTGTAGTTATGTGCGCATGCTGACATCTACTATTAATCACCGCACTGAAGCAGCAGTACAGGAGCAAGCAATGTTCCCGAGCTGCTGCTGCTTCAGTGCGGAGGCAGCTTCAAGCAGAAGCCGGAGCGCTGCGTGAAGCTGCTGAGAGCTGATGCGGCTGGACCCCGCCCACAGTGTCAGTCACTCCCCTCCCTGCCAGCTCCTTATGCGCTTCTGCTGTCCCCTCAGTGCAGGGGCGGATTGGGATTTTAAACCAGCCCGGGAATTTTCTCAAAGCAGCCCTAATAGGGGTGGGATCTTGCAAGGGTGTGTGCTAAAATGAGGGGGCGGGGCTACTCCCACCTCATATATCACTCCTTCCCATCCTGGCTGACCACACCCCCCTCACCAGATTTCCCCACCACAGCTATGCTGCTATCAGGGTGTATGAAAGATTAGGGTTAGACTTTGGGAGGGGAGGGTGAATGGATAGGGTTAGGCCAATGGTTCTCAAACTCTGTCCTCAGGACCCCAAACAGTTCACGTTTTGCAGGTCACCTGACAGGTGCACTCATTACTGACTGACACATTTTAAAAGATCCATAAGTGGAGCTAATTATTTCACTTGATTCTGTGAGGAGACCTGGAAAACATGCACCGTGTGGGGTCCTGAGGACTGTGTGTATAGATAGGGTTAGACTCATACTTGCCTACCTGACCCTCTCCTTCAGGGATAAAATGTTCTGATCCTGGACTTCCCTGGTAATGTAGGATTGCCATCACCTGTGGTCAGCTAGTTAATTGATAACAAAGGTGTTTCACCTCAGGTGATGGCAATCCTACATTAGCAGGGAAGTTCGGGAACAGAGCATTGTGTCCTTCGCGGAGAGGGTCAGGTAGGAAAGGATGGTTAGGCTATGGGTGTGTGTGTATCGATAGGGTTAGGCTACGTGTGTGAATGTGTGTATCGATAGGGTTAGGCTACGTGTGTGTGTATAGATAGGGTTAGGCTAGGTGTGTGTGTATAGATAGGGTTAGGATACCTGTGTGTGTGTGTGTATCGATAGGGTAAGGCTACGTGTGTGTGTATAGATAGGGTTAGGCTAGGTGTGTGTGTGTGTATATATAGATAGGGTTAGGCTAGGTGTGTGTGTAGAGATAGGGTTAGGCTAGGTGTGTATGTGTATAGATAGGGTTAGGCTAGGTGTGTGTGTATAGATAGGATTAGGATACCTGTGTGTGTGTGTGTGTGTGTATCGATAGGCTTAGGCTACGTGTGTGTGTATAGATAGGGTTAGGCTAGCTGTGTGTGTGTGTGTGTGTATATATATAGATAGGGTTAGGCTACGTGTGTGTGTATAGATAGGGTTAGGATACCTGAGTGTGTGTGTGTGTGTATCGATAGGGTTAGGCTAGGTGTGTATGTGTATAGATAGGGTTAGGCAACGTGTGTGTGTGTATAGATAGGGTTAGGCAACATGTGTGTGTGTATAGATAGGGTTAGGCTAGGTGTGTGTGTGTGTGTGTGTGTATAGATAGGGTTAGGATACCTGTGTGTGTGTGTGTGTGTATAGATAGGGTTAGGCAACATGTGTGTGTGTATAGATAGGGTTAGGCTAGGTGTGTGTGTGTGTGTGTATAGATAGGGTTAGGATACCAGTGGCAAACGCAGGATTTTCAGAAGGGGGTTTCCAGAGGGGCGGAGCAAAGCACGGAGATGGACACTTAAGTGACCCAGTATATGCCGGGTCAGTTAAAGTATTATAGATAGACCGAATATATATAAATAATAATAATAATACACACACACACATATATATATATATATATATATATACATATACATACACATACATAACAGCAGTGTAGACCCCTGGGCATAGCAATGTATTGGGGCCCCTACCGATCCTCCAGCAGTAGGGGTGGGGGAAGTTTTAATGTCCCGCGACTGGCAGGGGGTATTATATCAACCGCTCAGCATGTAGGATCAGTAATTTCCACTAATTGCCCCTTTACTGCACAGATGGTGGGAGATGGGGTGGGTGAAGGGGGCATTGGGCTGAATAAAGGGGCCCTAATACATTACTTCCAGGGTGGTAGAGGATGTTTAATATGCAGAGGAGGGGTGTATAGTGGAGTGGGCTTACTATTCATAATTTTCTGGTGGGAGGACAGCTTGCTTGACTGCAGATATCTCCAGTTCCCAGAAATAGATTTCTTACATTTTAATGGAATTAAAAACTAGAGAATCCCACCTACCAAATGGTATTGGGGACTAGGGGATCAGAGTTCAGGAGGCAAAACAATCTGCCAACAAGTATATAAAACTACATACCAGGTGTGTGGAGCTGGAGCAGTAACCAGCTGCTGGAAGGCTGATATCTCTGGTTCTGGGAACAGTAGAGACAAGCTTTTAGTGTCCATCAAAGGGGAAGAGTCTCAGCTTTTGGAATATATCCTCAGAAAAACTCTAAGTCAGACAGAACCTGAAATATCTGACTGGGAATAGCAATTAACAGGCTTGGATGGGGACCACTGCTTTGAAGTCAGATATCTCCGGTTCCCAAGGGCCGATTTTTAAAATTCTTGTACCCATGGAAAGAGGAGACCCTCAGCTTTCAGTCTAGGGCCCTTAGACTCCTGGGGGGGTTTCTGGGTACTCAGAAACCCCCCCTGCGTGCGCTACTGGATACCTGTGTGTGTGTATTGATAGGGTTAGGCTACGTGTGTGTGTGTGTATAGATAGGGTTAGGCTAGGTGTGTGTGTATAGATAGGGTTAGGATACCTGTGTGTGTGTGTGTGTGTGTGTGTGTGTGTGTGTGTATATATAGATAGGGTTAGGCTACGTGTGTGTGTGTGTGTGTGTGTGTGTGTGTATAGATCGAGTTACGCTACTGGTGTGTTTATATGATAAGGTTCGGATTCATGGTGGTGTATACTAGCTACTAACCTGGCCTTCTTGTGGATGAAAGGAGCGTTCTTGTTAGGGAGATGCACTGTACCGGATTTACCTCATGTCATCGCACTCTGGCTCTGGATACCTCCAGACGTACACACTCTGATACTGTAGGGCAAATAAGCTGTCATTACCTCATGCACAGTGCTTGCCATCCGTATGTAGCTGGGCTGGTAAATTCTGCTGCTTTGGAAGCACAGTGTACACTGACAGTAGTAGCATCATACCCCCCATTAGTCAGTCACAGCCAGGCAAGTGGCACAGTGCCCCTGGTGAGCGCTGCACAGTGCAGAGCAGTAAGTGGAACAGTTAGTTACTTACTACAGTATCTCCCTGCCCATCTGCTGGGCACACAAGCAGCAGTGAGTAGAAGTTGCAGAACGCATTGCCCAGCATACAGCACATTCTCACAGTGGCAGAGCTCCCCTCGCATCTCCTGGTACTCACTGGGCTCCCCACTCTGCGGCGTGTAGTGATGATCAGAGCGGGGCGCTGCTAGGGCCATGGTGAGGGGCAGCAGCAGCTGTCACGGGGCGGAGGCTGTGCTCAACACGTGATGTGCTGCAGTAACACCCACTCAGGAGAGGCGCTGTCACACACAGGGCCCTTGGTAGGTGCCCTCCTGCAAACTATATATTTTATGCCCTCCTACAAACACAGCACACTACATAGGTGCAACCCTGCACCTCCTCCCCACACTCACTACTCTACTTCTGCAACTCTGCATCACACTCACTACACTAGAGCTGCTACCCTACACACACTACGCTACTGCTGCTACACTGCACCCCACTCCCCGCACAAACCACTACCGCCACTACACTGCACCCCACTCCCCGCACAAACCACTACACTGCACCCCACTCCCCGCACAACCAACACTACTGCCACTACACTACACCCCACTCCCCGCACAAACTACACTAACGCCACTACACTGCACCCCACTCCCCGCACAAACCACTACACTGCACCCCACTCCCCGCACAAACCACTACACTGCACCCCACTCCCCGCACAACCAACACTACTGCCACTACACTACACCCCACTCCCCGCACAAACTACACTAACGCCACTACACTGCACCCCACTCCCCGCACAAACCACTACCGCCACCACACTGCACCCCACTCCCCGCACAAACCACTACCGCTACCACACTGCACCCCACTCCCCGCGCAAACCACTACCGCCACCACACTGCACCCCACTCCCCGCACAAACCACTACCGCCACCACACTGCACCCCACTCCCCGCGCAAACCACTACCGCCACCACACTGCACCCCACTCCCCGCACAAACCACTACCGCCACCACACTGCACCCCACTCCCCGCGCAAACCACTACACTGCACCTTACTCCCCGCACACACTACACTATAGTCGCTACCCTACCTTACACACAATGACGCTGGGCCCGTCAACGTCAACCTTACTGCGCAGGGGGGCTGTGGCAATGCTGGCCTTCGCCCTAGTGCACTGGTTAATGCAAATAGATACCATGCTTATGCACATGGGCATGGCATCTATTTACAGAGAAGTGGGGATGGAAAGGCAGGCTATTGTCCTCCCCAGCACACATTAATTTGCACACCCCTAAATCCCCCCCCACCCCCAGAAGACATTAATTCCCCTCCCAGCACACATCACATGCTGTACCTAACGGTGTTCTGTTGTGGCTGGCTTTAGGGCTGGCTCCTCTCTCCATTGGATTGGGCTAGCTCCTCCAGTGAGGATTACTTCCAGTCTGTACTCACAGGGGAGGGGTGCGATGCTGCTGCTGCTGCCGGCGCCGCTCTGTCACACAGTGTGACAGACGCAGGCAGCGGCTGCGGGGCGGTCTATAACACTGTGCAGATAGGAGCGGTGTGCGCCGGGGATCAGAGGGCGGAGCCGTGAGCCAACACTCACGAGCTCCGCAAAGCACCATGGGAGGGGCTTCGAGCGGCCGGGCTTCTGCAGCAGCCCGGCCGCCGCCATTTTGGATCAGGGCATAATGCTGGAGCCGCGGCTGCTAACCGCTGAAACTGCGGTCACGCTGCCCGCGGCCCAGCCAGGGTGGGAGAGTAGCCTGCCCAGCCCAATACTAATGTTTTAGGGTCCGGCCCACCGGGAAATGTCCCGGTTTCCCGGTGGGCCAATCCGCCCCTGCCTCAGTGTCAGTGACAGTCAGACACCGCACCATCACTTACTTGCAGAGTACTAGTGTTGCCTCTTGTAAGTGCAGTAGAATGGCCACTCCCCCTCCTCTTGCTGCACAGCCTGCCTGTTTCCGAATCAGTAGAGGAAAGGTGCCAGTATGCCACACTGTGGCATACCGGCCCACTTTGACCACTGCCCTATTCTCAAAAACAACATTTGTACCTTGCTTATGATATCCCCTGTATTTTTCATAAAACAACTGCTCTAAGATGGGAAAACCTGGCAATTCTGGGCACATTTTAATATCTGCACCATAAAATATTTTTATCTAGAAAATAATAAACTTCTTTTTTCTGAATAGAGATTAGGTTATTTTTTTCTGAACTAAAAATTGTAGTTGTTACTTTCAAATGACTTTCCTCTTCACCTGAAGATAAAATTAATAAAATGAATCGATAAGCATTTCATATTAACATCCATCTGTTAATATGAAAAGCAGGGAATATCAGTAGATAAGCGCTAATTTCAGTGTTGTAAAAAGCAAGCTTTTGATTTTTATGATGCAACACATCAAATTGTTTAACCTGAGCCCTGGGCAAACATTATTAAAGTCAGATTGAAAATCTTATTTTAAAATATCCAAGGCAATATCTACCCACAGGAGAAATTACAGCACCATCCACATGCATAAAAAATTCAGAGAGATAAGCAAAGTGAGTGTATATCATAAATACGGTGCTGTAGTCAACTGCAAATCATTTCCTGATGCTGAACTTGTGCTTATGAATCTGTTGGAGCAAAAATAAAAGCATCACCGCACTTTGCAGTGCATTCTCTCACTAAGTTTATATCTCATAAATAGCTATACTGATAAAAATGAATTTGGAGTCTCTCGTAAAATATTATTGTGTCAAGGGGTTGCATATTTTTCAATCTATGTTCATTTAGATAAACTGGATCCATTTCTATTTATAATAAAAAGCCAGTGAACCTCATTAGCAAGCTGTATGTATTGCATTTAAATGCAAAATTGTCACTGTATCATTCACAACCAATCAGCTTGCATCTGTCAAGTCTTTGAAAGCAAGAGTCTTATTGGTTGCTATGGTTCAATTCAAATTTTATAATTATCTTTGTCTCCTGCTGTGACTGATTAGTCCTTTAGGTAAAGTCTGAATACACAGCACAAAGCAATCTCTTTGTTCACTGCTACAGTATACTGTACATACTGTACTACCAGAGAACTCTAGTCAGAAGAACTGCTGTTGTTCTTTATGCCATTAGCAATATACTGTATGTCCTTATTTTGTATGCACAGTGCCACTTATCACAGGAGTTTCCAAATTAGGTCTTCATGGGAACTTAATGGCCCCGGTTCATAGGAAAAAATGCAGGTGATATTTCTGGTTGACTGGAAACCCCATTACCCACAATGACCCACTAGCAATATTATATTTATAATTTTTCTAGAGGCTCTTCCCAGTATTACAAATTAAATATTTAGCACCGTGAATCAGTTAAAATACGTTAGCGGTAATGAATACCCATGTTCACCAACTTGGAGATCTGGAAAACATGAACTGTTAGGAGTATAGATCAACCATATTGGTTATTACTAATACTGTATGACATACACTATCCAGTGTATAAGGATAACCATGTGTAAATATATATCCAGGTTCTTCAGCCACTCCAATGCTCTGTAGAGCTTCATTTCTGGAATTGGGTCTTGTAAAAAAAACTCATATTGGCTGGCCACATTGCCCAATCTAATCACTTACTGCGATTGTTGGTTCTGTAAAAACCTGAAATATTACATACACTGCACTTTGTATGAGGCAGACAATAGCTGGTTAAGTGATATTTCTTCATGGCATGGCCATACTTGATCTAAAATCAGGATTTGCGTACCGTAATTTAGAAATCCTGCATTTGCTCCTGAGGTTTTAAGGATAAACATGCTTTAGCACATGTGACTTAATTAGTACAGTACCTGAGTCAATTGGATTTGATCATCTGAGCTCTGTAGCTTGAGGCTTACGCAATCAGTAGCACAGTTGACTGATTATGAGAAAACTGCACATGTGCAGGCCCTATTCTCAGTATGTGCAAAATAAGTACCGCGATTGCCTCTCATAAATGTATATTCCTCTGTCTAGTTGACAGGCAGAGGGCCGGAGTTGGACAGCCTTTGGGAAAATAGGGGTGTGTTACCAATTTGGTATGCACCTCCTCCTGCATTTGCGCTGCTAAGGATGGAACGTGTTGCGAGCAGCTTAGCATATACAGATGAAGCACCCTTCATTCTTGCAGGGGCTGGCAGTCCGATCGCCAACCGCCAGCCATCAGAAGGGGATGCGCGCATGTCCCCTTTACTATGGAGCTCCCTGCTGGTCCCCGCTGCCCAATACCACCTCTCCACCCCCTAACCCTGCCCATCTCTCTGAAGCAGAGACGGGCATGGTTTGCGTCCCCCGCTGCCCAGAAACTAAGACGCACGTGCGTGTGGGACATTCATGCGTCCTAGTCAGTTTGAGAGCCATCTCGCCAGTGGGGGCAATCTGGTGAGCCCCGGTGCTGGCTGAGAGGTGCTCCATCTGTATGGTGCCTAGCAAATAAGGTCTGAGTTTGGGAACCACTGCTTGACATGCTCTGGATGAATTTGTTATCATTCATTCCTAGTCTCTGAGACAGTTGAGTAATTGGACAAATTAAATAAATTGAAGGTAATTGTTTTAGAATATATATTTAATGTGCTGTATATAATTACACATATACCAAGACAGTATAAAAGACAAAGAGGCATAGGGTATGAACAATATGGATCAGATGCACCAAGCTTCAAAAAGTGATTAAATGGAGAGTGATAAACAACCAGCTATTCAGCTCCTAACTGTCATGTTACAGGCCACATTTGAAAAATGACAGGGACTGATTGGCTTGCTGTCTATCTCTCCATTTCATCACTTTTTGAAGATTGGCGCATCTGGCCCGTGTCTGAAATTGCTTTTTTAAAGGTATATTTAATGTCTTACACTGTATAAAAACCCATAATGAATTACTACAGTAGGCTACCTATGGTGTTGTCTATTACAATAATATACTTGAACAATTGAAATGCCTTTTCCTCATTTGGATATGGACTAGAATAGAATAATAGAATGCACCCCACCAGTCCTATTACTTCTCTGGAATGCTGTCTGCAGTTGCAGTTTTCCAAATTTAATACACTGACATTATCTAATTAGATAATGATAATTATATTGGAGGCTCTGATTAAAGATGGCACAAAATCTAAAATAGTCCAGGGATCACAAAGTGATATTAATCACTACTGAAATAGTTTAAAAATTGTTTACTGCTATAATTACTACTACATTTTATCTTGTCTTGTCAAGTGATTAACACTTTGGTTGAGTTGGCTGCATAGCCATTAGGAAATAAACTGCATGTAGAAAATAGCGTAATTACACCCATATGCTATGATACTGGCATTAACATATATGCATATCTGTACTAGCAGCCTATGTACCTGGTTTAGAACAAGGCATGCATACAACCAGATACACGTACACACAACCGACAGAATAAAAATGTTGATACACTATTAGATTTGATTTAACAAAAAACACTCAGGTATATGATATGGCATGCAATCAGAATGTCACTGTTCACAATGTCGAAAGCAGATGGTCAACAATGATGTGGATATGGCTAAAATGTTGACATCGTTTATCCTGACACTTCAAAAAAGTCATTGTAAACAGACTTTTCAAATAGTCATGAAGTAGATATTTCGGTACTTATATGTTAGTTGGGCGCCCACTAAGCTATTTGTTTAGTTTCCGCATCCCCTCGCAGGGCTCACTACGCCCGCCACGCTTCGGGCTCGATGGCTCGCTGCGCTCGCAACACTATATAAAATCAACTCCATGCCGACATGGATAGTGGGGGTATGAGCATACTAACTATAGTGGGCGCCCAACTAACATATAAGTACCGATATTTCCTTTAAAGTAATGGTTGTTGTTAGGGTTTCTGATGGGGTTACCATTAGGATTAGCATTAGTGCTAGGGTTGCCTTTAGGGTTATTGTTAATGTTAGCTTCAGTGCTAATGTTACGGTTTCTGTTAAGGTTAAGAACAAGGGGAATCATTTAGACCTGACTGCTAATCTGCAGATTTGCAGATGACTGAGACTACAGTAGATAGCTGCCGCCCACACAGACTGGAAACCCACCCTGTGTAAATCTCCGAATCCATACTCAATTCACTCACCACCAAATGATTTTCATTTGCAAATGTGATAAATGTTGACCCATCCACAACTTTGCAACAGAATGAGACTGATCGAGGCTTGCGCTGAGGTCATAGGACCTCCATGAAAACTGAGACTTGTGAGTTTATTGTGATTAGATCATTTTTCTACTCTGAATCGCGCATGATCGCTAGGATCTGTAAGCATGCGCAGTTATTTGATAATTGAACGGATTGCGAATTTGCATAATAGTGATCAGCTCTCAATAACCCTCCAAATTGCATGAAACACAGTTTAACATTAGGGGTTACAAACACATAATTATCACATATGTTAGCGCATATGTGATTTTCTCTGTGGTAGCCAGTGAAGTGGGGGCACGGATGTTAGTGCATCCCCCTTTTGCTTTTGAGATCCTTACTGAATAACCCATATACATAGGTAATGGCAGGAGTGTTCATCAGCTCTGCAGTAGCATCTTTAGGGAATACTTAACATACTGTACTGTTCCCTCTTTGGTGATCTCTATTCCTCTTTATCACCTAGTGCTGAAGTAATATGCAGTGGCTACTTGGTGGCCTTTTTGTGCATTCAAGATAATCTAGGGCCTTATTCTAGTTCACTCTTTCTGACAAAAGCCTTCTTAGGTGGACAAAACCATGTGCACTGCAGGTGGGGCAGGGAATTAGATTTGGGTGGGGTTTTACTTCAAAGTGACATCTATATTGCAGTGTAAAAATAAAGCAGCCAGTATTTACTGAGCTGAGCTACTGCTAACTTCTCCTCTTAATCTCTATTGAATATTTACTACAGATGTGTCTACTTACCTCTAACCTCCTTGCACATTAAGCAGCCTATCTAGGCACAGCATGTCGTGGTGTGATTTGACAGTGCAGAGTATATTTTCATGAGACTTTCTCCATTAAAATGTGTCTAATTCACAAAGTGTTGCTGATTCAGCTGGTATACAGCATGCCTATATTCTGTGTGCGACCATGGCTGTATCTCATATAAATCAAAATACAAAATGCTCCGCTAGGTTTGCATTTTTGGCCTGATGACAACGTAATTGAACTGGACCTGCCAGCCCACTCAGGCCAGACATCTCCTGCTGCATGGCGTATTGAGGCATTATGTATGAGAATACATCTGTACTGCAAATCTCCCTTATAATGAGTTGCAGTTATAGGTTCAGCCTCCCATATTCAAAATGCTTAGGACCAGAAGTGTTTTGGATATCAAATTATTCTGTAGTTTGGAAAATTTGAAAATCATATGGAATGAAACCCAAGTCTAAGCATTGAATGTATATTTGATTCATATACCCCTCAAACACACAGCAAAAGGACATTTTATATATATATATATATATATATATATATATATATATATATATATTTATTTAATAATCAGTTGTGCAATGAACCATCAGAAAGTAAAGTTGTTACTATATCATTCATGCTCAAAAATGACCATATTTCAGAATATTCTGTGTTTGGAAATGTTTATAGGAGATAAACAATTTGTATAACCCAGTTTGCAGCAAAAACACTGACAAAGGGTGTTTTCACTGCTTAATACAAGACATCTATGCTATAGAGCTATAAAAGCCCATCAAATGATCCAAGGACTTAAGGTGGCCATACATCAGAAAGACATTGCACCCAATCATACGATCTCAATGGATTGTATGATGGATTGTATGCAGAGGCGTAACTAATATTGTGGCGCCCCCCCGCCAAAAAATTACCTTACCCCTCCGCAGTCCACATGCCGCCGCCGGCCCCACATTCAGTCCGGCACCGCAGATAGCCTCCGGGCTCCGTCTCCTGCAGTAATGAAAAATGACACAACAAAATGGCTGCCCCCGTACAGCAGACAGTTTTTTTAGGGATGTTAGAGGAGGCGGCGGCCTCCTCTAGCATCCTTAAAAACTGTCTGCTATTAGGGGGCAGCCATTTTGTCGTCTCATTTTTCATTACTGCAGGAGACGGAGCTCGGAGGCTATCTGCGGTGCCGGACTGAATGCGGTGGCGGCGGCATGCGGAGGGGTAAGGGGGGGTCTGACCAGAGTGCCCGGGCATCGGGGGCGCCCCGCTGGCGCTTGCTCCCCCAAGCAGCCGCGGTGGCTGCCTTACGGTTGCTACGCCTCTGATTGTGTGACAGATTGTGAGTACATTGTCAAAAACCCACCAAGGATTGCTTGATAGTTGAAGGGAAATTGGACACAATCATGATTGTAAGACCAATCTTTTTGATGTATGGCCACCTTGAGATCGGTCTTCCTGGTATATGGCCACCTATAGATGTGATTCCAATTTAGTGCTGTAGGTAGAACTATAGGTGCCTTGGCTTGAACAGTCCATTACTATGCATTCTCAGAAGAACAAAGTAGTGGCTTGAAGGTAAGATCATCTGCATCAGGCTCTATCTGATATTTTGGGATGGACTATAATGACCAGGGATGTCATCAAATATCGATCTACAGTAACTGACCATCTTATGCAAAGGGATCTTCATAGGAGAGATCTGCCACTAGCTACTGTAATTTTCAACTATGGGACACAATATCAAATATGTTTGTGGCATACAGCAGTGGTTCCCAATCTTTTTTGAATCACGGCACTCTAAGGGTATCAAAATATTTTCACGGCTCCCCTAGACAACAAAATGTATTAGATTGGGTTTATATGCGATTCCCAGGGTCAGTTATGTGTTAAAGACAGGATTTGCTTCTGTTTGTACATATTTTATTTTTGGCAGCCACCAGCACTGGTTTTGCACATAAATAATTAACCATAATTAATTTGAATTGGTCCTGGACCACCAGCCCAGGGCACCCCTGCAACGGTCCCAAGGCACCCCAGGGAGCCACGGCACACAGTTTGGGAACCACTGGCATACAGTATATGATAATAATGACTCAAGAGTCATGGTTAGAGTAGGTAGGGTTCATTGTGCTCCCTCAATATTTCATTTCAGAAGCACATTGGCAAAGTTCCAATGCAGTACTGTGATCTGTTTTTGAAGATTGTCTTCAAATACATTTCACAGTAGGTAATGATGCTGGTCGCTAAACAAAGAATTGTCTCACAATACATGTTGTACAAAAATACACATCAGTGGCATTCATTGTCATGTCATACTGGTTGGACATGTTCCCAGTCGAATTTAAGTTACTGTAAAATATATTGTGATAAAATATACACAAAAGACAAAAGAGGTAGAAATAGTAGAGAAGGTTTAAACTATACGATTCTGCTTATAGATGTATATCAAATCATTTTGATGCATGATTGAAGGGTGTAGAGACCGGACACCAGCAGAAAGGTTCAAGGATAGGTTAACAGTCTCCAAAGGGGTTTTTATAACACAACTTGAACATTGACACCACAGAAGCCTTAACATATTCAGTGGGGAAAAAAATCAGCATGTGAATTTACATGTGGTTATCAACTATCAACACAAAGGTACACACGTATTTGCACACATAGTCGAGATGTGATAGAAGACACATACTATTACCCTTACATGTACTATATGAATGCAGGAGTGGGCTTCAATGGCAAAATAATAAGGTTATCAGTTGCTAAAAAAATCAAATGCATTTGACAAAATAAAATATAATAGGTTCACTTAAGAGGAAATAAATAAATATATATATATATACAATATATATATATATATATATATATATTAGATAAATATCCTATATCATATAGTAGTCTCAGTAGATGATGAAAGATAATACCTTTGATTGCGATGCATTACACAGACGTTTCAAATTATATGAATGGGACATAGGCTAGAAATGAAACAGATTATAGAATAACTTGTTTAAGCAATAAAAAGGGTAAAATAATCAAATACAAAAAAATAATGATATATGAATTAGGCCTCATAGATATTTAGCGATGTATATTGCAGTGGCAGTGAATGTGATAATAAATATAATATGAACATTATTAAATCGTTATTAAATACTGAGTGGGAATATAGAAGAATATAATATTAACTGTCAAAATGAGAAATAATAAATTACATTTAGTAACGAAAAATAAATATTTGTGTATAAAAATTTATAAAAGGAGTCTTTAAAGTGGTGTTTCATTATTTACACTTGTATGTTTCCTTTTGAAACAGTCTAGTAAAGAAAGAAGAAAATAATTTTCTATTGAACTCTCCAAACAGTTCTGCAATGACTTGGAAATTAATCTATATACAGTAAAAAGGTAGGTATGGATTAAAGATCCACCTATTGCAAAGTTCAGGAAATTTAATAGGATGAGATGAAATTTGGTAAGAAATCTCCAGTTTTTTTAAAGCGGCAATCATTTACACTTCAAAATCCAACTGGTTTTGCAGTGTAAATGATTGCCGCTTTTAAAAAACTGGAGATTTCTTACCAAATCTCTCCCTTTCTGAATCTCTCATTCTATTAAATTTCACCCATTGTTTCAGATTCATCAAAACTAAAAAGCAGGTAAATTTGTGTGTGGAACACACCATGTTTCTAAGCAAGGGGGGGGGGTGTATTTACATTGATTTTGTGTGAGGCAAATACTAGCCTAGCTGCATGTAGAACACAGATACTAGACAGCATTATTTTTACATTGCAATTTAGATTTCAGTATGTACACACCCCACCGAAAATTATCTCTGCACATGTTACATCTGCCCCGCCTGCAGTGCATCATGGTTTTGCCCAGCTGCTTTTTGGTCTGTCAACAAAGCTAAATTAAGCCCATTGTACTTTATGTAAAGGGGTTTTGTTTGCATTTGTTCCTATATATCATCAGTTTATTAGAGGGAACTCTTTCTTGCAAGATGGATTGCATTTCCACAAGACCCCAGGGGCTAAGATAGAATCTGCTTTGTGGATGCTCCTAATACCATCCTTTTTAGGAGAACTAATGATGCATTCCTTGTCCTGGCAGCCCAGGGGAAATGTGCCTTATAGTCCTGTATTAAAACAGCACTTGGGAATGTCATAATATATAAGTTCATCTTTATGTTTTTGTGTAGTAGAACAGAATCTGACAAATCTTAGGATATCTTTATGTCATTGTAACCTATCCATACAAAAAGTTATACAGATGGAGCCCACCTCATTCAGGCTGGGGCTGGCATTGGAATCGCAAGCCGACAGCCTTCACCATCTGCCACCAGCCGCCGAAAGGGGGCAAGTGCGCACAAGACGCTTGTGTGCCCTGTTCCAACGGAGCTCCCCGTCGGTCCTCGCCACAGGTCCCTGTTGGTTGCCACCACCTCCCCCTAACCCTCCCTGAAGTGGAAACGACCATGGTTTCCGATCCCCACCACCATAAGACTGGAACTTAGTCAGGTGGAGTCACTCTCAGCCAGTGCTCTCCAGAGGGGACATTCTGGCTAGCACTGAAGCTGAATGAGAAGGGTTCCATCTGTATGTGACAGAAGAAAAATAAAATAAACAGGGAATTATTTTGTTTAAATAAATGGACCAAAGTTTATGGCATCAACAATCTACAGCAACTTGCCATGAGATGGCTCATTGAGAACTAAAAACATTGCCATATAACGGCCTAATTTTTCATGTCTAGATAACATTTATAATTATTATTGGCCATGTGTTTAATTAAGTATATCAGAAGCTTCCTGAAACCTAATTTTCAACAACATAATATAGTTCTACATTGTAAAAGAGCTTTATTTATGCAATTTAGATACAGAAACTCTTTAAAAAGCCGCCTGGAAACGAATAAACTTTCCTAGATATGAAAACTTAATTTCAGCAGAAGTTTAGAGGTCAAGTAGAACACGTTGTACAGAGAGAGAACAGTTGCTTGGACGGTTCTCTGTGTAATTCATTTTACTTGCGTAATTAGATACGTGCACCTGATCACTATTCACGGTGACAAAATACACAGTGCAAAACAAAGAAAATTTGATTGTGTATTAAAAAAACATATGGCATATCAACTTTAGGTTCAACATAGACAGCTGCTCCCCGTATTACAAGGTACTTAGCTCTCCTGCAGACCAGTACCTTAGGTAAATTGTACAATGCAAATGTAATTTAAAGCACATTAACTGTGTAAACAAACTCTACAGCAGATTAGTGAATCTGGTAAACAAGAGTTCTATCAATGTCAAGTCTGCAATGGATGTGTAAGCATCCTAACCTATCTCATTATTGTATGGCTGAAGCACAATCCAAGGCAGTGCTTTTTGTTGACATTGTAAACCAGTGGCATTCTGACTAAATCCAATAAACCATATCTGCCTTTTTGTATGTGAATAAATACATGTGTAATATGTGTGTGTGTGTGTATGTGTGTATATACAGGGCTATTTTTGTGCAGGCTCTAGCAGGAACTGTGGCCCTTATTCTAGCTCACTCTTTCTGACAAAATATTTCTTAGATGGACAAAACCATGTGTACTGCATGTGAGGCAGGTGTAAACCCCACCCAAATCTAATTATGTCTGCACAAGTAACACCTGCCTCACCTGCAGTGCTCATGGTTTTGTCCATCTAAGAAATATTTTGTCAGAAACAGTGAGCTAGAATAAGGGCCACAGTTCCTGCTGGAGCCTGCACAAAAATAGCCCTGTGTATATATATATATATATATATATATATATATATATATATATATATATATATATATATATATATATATATATATATATATATATATATATATATGTGTGTGTGTTAAAATCTTGTCAAAATGACTGCTTAGTGTCACAAACTTGGGGTGCACTACCACTCGGGGATTGGCTAGACCTGACACAGGGGCGCGGAGTCTAACCGTGCCGGGGGTTTTCTGCCAGTGACCCCTCCAAGCGGGATATGGGCTTCTGCGGCACCCGACACGTCGGTCGCGGCCCCCTGGTCAGGTTCCCCGTATGAGTGGCGGTAGCTTGTGAAATATGGAATCGTGGTCGTCTAGCCGAGTTGGTATCAGTGCGGGCAAGTAGGAACACAAGGGAAATGCAAAGGAGTATCTAAGGACAGGCCGGGTCATACACTGGAAGCACAGTTCGCGGTACACTGGGATAAGGCTGAAGAATAGTCAAACGGCAAGCTGGGACATACACAGAGTCACTGGATACGGTACCAAAGGATCAGGCAGGAGAATAGTCAGGAACAAGCCGGGGTCAAAATATGGTAATCAGGAAACTGGAAATATACTAAGCACAAGGACGCTGGAGCTGGTGTGAACCTATACTCTGGCAGCTTCTGTCTCCCAGAGGCTGCCCTTTATAGGAAGCACAGGGAACCCACAGGTGAACTTAATCAATGGGCTGAGCATGCTCAGTTTACACTGAACTCTCCTGCAGGAAAGAGTTACCCAGGTGTAACTAATTAGCTGAGCTCAGATCTCACAGCACAGTTCAGCTATACAGAGATTGTCAGCAGCAAGGACTCCTCCAGGTGCTGTAATTAGCAAAGCTCAGGCCACACAGAACTTCCTTGCAGCATGGAGCAGGCTGAACAGACAGGAGAAGCCACAAACCAGGTAAGAAACAATACAATAACTGAATGTTGTGACATTACCCTCCCCTCTAGGGGTGGGCTCCGAACACCCCACATGGATACTTTCAAGGTCGTCTGCGGTGCTTCGTCTTTTTGGAAGATCGTTTGGATTTGGTTGATTGAGATGTGGCCTTTGGTTCTACAAAACGGGCAGTAGAGAATATTGGACGTCCCAACAAAGCAGTGACATCATGATCTGAGCCAAACTCTGAACTTGAATCCTTGTCCATGATCAGTGTAGGGAGTTCATGAGGATCCACCACCAACTTGGAAGAACCTACACATATAACTCCACCTCTTAAATTCAAGGAATCTGGTCTCAAAAAAATTTTTGGAGATGCTCTGGGAATTTTAGAATGTAGTCTAGCTGACTCACCACTCTGACTGATCTCAGGTGCGGCAAGGATAGACCTATCACCAGGAGTCTTGGGTCCAAATCTTTCAACCACAGCCCTGGAAAAAGAAATTAGGTCTTTTAGCCTGGGATCATGAGTCTCAATGAGTGGACTAACCCACTCCATAGCTTCTCCCTTGAATGACAACACTAAGTACTTGACAATGTTTGCCAAATTAACCCCAGAGGATGGATCAGAGTTCATAGCATCTAAATAATAGTCTGCTAGGGCTTGAAAATGGGTGAGATTTCCATCAAATTGGACGAACCGAGGCTCTTTAGATGGATCTAATTGAACTGGATTCCCCTGAAGAATGGACTGGGAGGACAGTTCGGGTAGGGAAGGGACTTCCAGCATGGCAGGTATTGGAACCTTAGAGACCCTGATGGTACTGGAGACAGGTCCGGAGGCTGCGGAGGAAGACCCGGAGACCTTGGAGGCAGGCCCGTAGGCCATGGAGACTGGCCCGGAGGCTGTGGAGACTGGCCCGGAGGCTGTGGAGACTGGCCCGGAGGCCGTGGAGACTGGCCCGGAGGCCACGGAGACAGGCCCGGAGGCCACGGAGACAGGCCCGGAGGCCATGGAGACAGGCCCGGAGGCCGTGGCACATAGGTCCTCATGCCCGAAGGCAAGGGCAGATGGATCTCTACTGGGAGTGACACACTCGGAACTCCCGTCTGGAGTGAAGGACTCGGAACCCCCATCTGGGGTGATTGGCTCGGAATCCCCTTCTGAGGTGATTAACTGGGGACACCCTTCTTGGGTGCTTAACTCGGAACCCCCTCCTGGGGTAACGGACTCGGAACCCCCACCTGGGGTAACGGACTCGGAACCCCCACCTGGGGTAACGGACTCGGAACCCCCACCTGGGGTAACTGACTCGGAACCCCCACCTGGGGTAACTGACTCGGAACCCCCACCTGGGGTAACTGACTCGGAACCCCCACCTGGGGTAACTGACTCGGAACCCCCACCTGGGGTAACGGACTCGGAACCCCTACTTGGGGTGATAAACTCGGAACCCTCACTTGGGGTGATAGACTCGGAACCCCCACTTGGGGTGATAGACTCGGAACCCCCACTTGGGGTGATAGACTCGGAACCCCCACTTGGGGTGATAGACTCGGAACCCCCACTTGGGGTGATAGACTCGGAACCCCCACTTGGGGTGATAGACTCGGAACCCCCACTTGGGGTGATACTTTGATGCCCCTTCTGGAACACAACACTTGGAAACCCTTCTTGGGGCAAAATGCTTGGGAATACCCCCGTTGGGGTTGGAGACTTTGGGCATCTGGATGTGTGCAGACCCCCACTTGGGGCTGGGACCGACAGGATCTCCTCTTGTGGCTTGCCCAAAATTTTACTGTCTTTATGTAAAACGATCTTAGTTCTGGGACCCCAGTGATAACCACGGAACTTTTCCGGAGTGAGCGTAGAAGCAGTACTCTTAATCCTGGCCTCACGGAGGGAACAATCCTGGATAAAATGGTTCTGGGCTCCACAATAGAAGCACAAGTTCAAGGACCTGCGCCGCTGGCGTTCCTCATCTGTCAGCTGAGGACGAGGCTGACTCAGGAACCTGTCCTTACAAGACACAGATGCATCTGCCGATGGGGTTCCTGGACTAGAATCTAAGGGTCTAGCAGGTACCAAACCCATAGCGGAATCGCCAAGCAATTTAATGACAAGAGTGAGGATGTTGGCCAGCAGCCCCTGTAACTGCTGTATTAGCTGGCGAAGCACTCCAATAGTGCCTGGATCTGATATAGCAGGTGTTGGAGAGGGTGGAGCGAAGTCCATTTGCTGCTGCAGAGTCTGCAAGCTTTGCATAATCAGAGCTTGGTCCTGTTCTTGCTTGTTAACCCGGACCAGCAGGAATTCCAGGAGTTCTTTCTGAGACAAACCACTAGCGGACTCCATATTCCAGTTCGGCCAGAGTATTCTGTCACAAACTTGGGGTGCACTACCACTCGGGGATTGGCTAGACCTGACACAGGGGCGCGGAGTCTAACCGTGCCGGGGGTTTTCTGCCAGTGACCCCTCCAAGCGGGATATGGGCTTCTGCGGCACCCGACACGTCGGTCGCGGCCCCCTGGTCAGGTTCCCCGTATGAGTGGCGGTAGCTTGTGAAATATGGAATCGTGGTCGTCTAGCCGAGTTGGTATCAGTGCGGGCAAGTAGGAACACAAGGGAAATGCAAAGGAGTATCTAAGGACAGGCCGGGTCATACACTGGAAGCACAGTTCGCGGTACACTGGGATAAGGCTGAAGAATAGTCAAACGGCAAGCTGGGACATACACAGAGTCACTGGATACGGTACCAAAGGATCAGGCAGGAGAATAGTCAGGAACAAGCCGGGGTCAAAATATGGTAATCAGGAAACTGGAAATATACTAAGCACAAGGACGCTGGAGCTGGTGTGAACCTATACTCTGGCAGCTTCTGTCTCCCAGAGGCTGCCCTTTATAGGAAGCACAGGGAACCCACAGGTGAACTTAATCAATGGGCTGAGCATGCTCAGTTTACACTGAACTCTCCTGCAGGAAAGAGTTACCCAGGTGTAACTAATTAGCTGAGCTCAGATCTCACAGCACAGTTCAGCTATACAGAGATTGTCAGCAGCAAGGACTCCTCCAGGTGCTGTAATTAGCAAAGCTCAGGCCACACAGAACTTCCTTGCAGCATGGAGCAGGCTGAACAGACAGGAGAAGCCACAAACCAGGTAAGAAACAATACAATAACTGAATGTTGTGACACTTAGTTTCTGTCTACTCCTATTCTCAATCAAATTCCACAGCGCCCTCTGTCTATATCCAGATAATTTTGCTTTCACTTCTGCTAAGGAGTAATTTTGTCTGCTGAGTGAGGAGTAGAGTGGTGAGGAGTAGTTAGCCTGTTATAATATATATATATGACGGCGGTCAGAAGTCATGAAACATGTTGGAATAAAATACATTTTTATCACCGTACTCAACAAAGTCTCCAGGGTGGGTTTATATTGGAAAGAATATTGGAGCTGTGCTAAGCTCAAATGAGGCACCAGAGCAATTTACATGTTTATCCAGAAGGAGTGCCAGGATTGAAGGTTATATATATATATATATATATATATATATATATATATATATATATATATATATATATATATATGCAGGGCTATTTTTCAGCAGGCTCCAGCAGGAACTGAGGCCCTTATTCTAGTTCACTCTTTCTGACAAAATATTTCTTAGATGGACAAAACCATGTGTACTGCATGTGAGGCAGGTGTAAACCCCACCCAAATCTAATTATGTCTGCACAAGTAACACCTGCCTCACCTGCAGTGCACATGGTTTTGTCCATCTAAGAAATATTTTGTCAGAAAGAGTGAACTAGAATAAGGGCCGCAGTTCCTGCTGGAGCCTGCTGAAAAATAGCCCTGTATATATATATATATATATATATATATATATATATATATATATATATATATATATATATAAAAAGTACTGTGGATGCTGTAGCGCTGATTGTAAGTCAATAAGTCCAGCAATCCACCTGTGTTCCACACAGGGGTATGTACACCAGAGTCTTAGGGTGAGACTGCAGCTCAATCGACCACGTCAAAGACGGGTTCACAGGAGAAGGCAATCTGAGTAGAACAAGGAAAAGGAAGAGAGCGCTTCCTGGTGTATTAAAAGAGATTTTAATATAAGAGTATATACACTCCACGGTACTACATACAAATGCTCGTACCTAAAACAAGAGCTCTGTGGGCTGGCTACCACAAGGTTAAAAACATATACCATAAGGCAAATACAGCTCACATGGTCCGTACTGTCACGTCTGCCGGGTCTCTGTTGGTGCTAGCGCTGGATTGCGCGGCATGAACTCGGTAAACCGGTGAAGCAGCCGTCCGGTGAGTGAAGCTGGTTGAATGTAGCAGGCCACGCCCTGACGCGTTTCATCACTGCGGACTTCGTCAGAGGGCGTGGCTACTGTCTACATTCATCCTCATTACATAGTAAGTCAGTTGTCAATCAAGCTGAGAGGCCGGTCCAGCACCGTCCAATGAAAGTATCGGTGCGCCGTCTGACACAGTCTGCATATAGCCTTTATCATGTCAGTGCGCCATCTGGCACAGTTTGCAAATAGCCTCTATCATGTCAGTGGTCAAAACAACTTTGTACTGAAAGCGATATACATAAACCTTCATCATTTCATGGAATACTAGTATAGTTAATATAGTATTATATAGTTATAATGTATATAGTTACATTACACATCAATTATATATCTCCACATACTATAAATAAAAACTGTGGAATTTTTGTAAAAAACGGATGGCTCTCAGTTAAAGTAAAAGAAAAAAGGGAGCGCTTGTGCTATGAACAATAAAAACAATACAAATGAAAACAATGATGTGCTTGCCTGTGGAGGAAAAAAGGGGGGAGAGGGACAGGGAGGAAAGGGTAGGTAAAATACTTGGGCTTTAAAAAGCCTATTGTGTGTTTACAGCCCTTCCGTGGCTTGTTTGAGAGAGGATGCGGGCAGACGGTTCCGGGGATACGCAGTGACGGCGTCTAGCTACACTTTCCCTACAATACCTTGGTATCTTCTTATTGGGTCCGTGCAGCGTCCGTCAGATGTTCTTTCCTGCGTCTTCTGTCTCCCTGTTGCCGCGATGCTCCGCTGTAGTGAGGCCGGAAGTTCGGGTCGCGTACTTCCGGTGATCGGTACGGGACTCCCGGCACACACCTCCAACGCGTTTCGAGTAGTAACTCTTTGTCAAGGATGCTGGAGTGATGTCAGTTCCTCCTTTTTATGCTTCAAAAACTTTATTTAAAAGGTTAAAACAGACAAAAACTTTGTTCCTTTGGGAGGAAGTGAACATGGATTTTGGAAGGAAGTGGTCATAGGGAAGGGGGAAAAGGAGCGGCAAGCACATGGCTCATTGTTATGTGATGATACTTGAAAAAGTTTGTTGTTTTTTGAGGAGTATTTGTACAAAAAGGAAAAATTGAAGAATGTAGATTATTTTCATAAAAAGGCATTTAATTCTATGTCTATATTTAGACCCGCTGGTGTTAAAGTTTTTAATTCATATATCCACTTGGTTTCTTTTTTCTTCAGTTCTGTTGGCATGTCACCTCCACGCCAGTGGGGAGTGATTTTTTCAATTGCCATGTATTTTATTCCTGATGGGTCCTTGTTGTGGTTTTTTTTGAAAATGTTCTGAGACACTGTGTGTGGCTAAACCCCTCTTGATGTTATACAGGTGTTCAGCAAGTCTCACTTTTAGTTTTCTTTTGGTTTGTCCCACATATTGGTATCCACAAGGACATTCGAGCAGATATATAACTCCCATTGTGTTGCAGTTCATTTGTTGTTTCAATTTATATTCTTTTTTTGTCTGGTTGGATAAGAAAGTCTGTGTTGGTTTTGTTGCTTTTTTATTGGTGGTTCTGCAACTAATGCAGTCTAGGCAGGGGAAGAAACCTGGTGTCTGTTTTTCTTTTTTTTCCTGGTTTAATGGAATGTAGCTTTGTGTTAATTCTTGATTTAGGGTTTTTGCTTGTCTGTAAATGATTCTTGGTTGGGCGGGTATGATGTTTTGTAGTTCTGAGTCCAGCTGTAACACATGCCAATGTTTTCTGAGGATGTTTTCTATTTGTCTATGATTGCTGCTGTATTGTGTGATAAAAGCCATTTTTTGTTCATTGTCGGTTGGTGTTCTTGTTTTGTATTGGATCATGTCCTTTCTGTCCATTTGTTGCACTTTTTGTCTTTCCATTTCCAATTTGGTGCTTTCATATCCTTTTTTGATGAAGTTTTCTTTTGCTTTTAGGCTCTGTTCTTCATATTTGTCTGATTCGGTGCAGTTTCTTTTAATGCGTCTGAAGTTGCCTATAGGGATGTTTTTTTTATCCACTGTCTGTGATGGTTGCTATTGTAGGGTAAAATATTATTGCCGTCGACTTGTTTTGTGTGGGTTTTTGATTTAATGGTGTTTAATGGTGTTTTCCTCGATGTAAATTTCTAGATCCAGAAAGATGATTTGTGTTGCGCTTGTTATAGTGGTGAACTCCAAGCCATACTTGTTTTGATTGAGATGTTCCTTGAATTTTTCCAGGTCTTCCTGTAGGCCGTCCCATATGAATAGGACGTCATCTATATAGCGATGCCAAATTTTTATATTTTTTCTGTATGGGTTGTTCGTCCATATTTGCTCATTCTCCCACTGTGCCACGAAGAGGTTTGCATATGATGGGGCGAAAGACGTCCCCATTGCAGTTCCTTTGGTCTGCAGGTAAAAATTGCCCTCGTACCAAAAATAGTTATTTTTTAGGATGAATTCTATTTGTTCCATTATGAAATTAATTTGGGTATTTGAAATTTCTGTTTCAGTTGAAAGTAGGTGTCTTGTCTGTCTGCAACCTAGTTCGTGGTCAATACCCTAAATCAAGAATTAACACAAAGCTACATTCCATTAAACCAGGAAAAAAAAGAAAAACAGACACCAGGTTTCTTCCCCTGCCTAGACTGCATTAGTTGCAGAACCACCAATAAAAAAGCAACAAAACCAACACAGACTTTCTTATCCAACCAGACAAAAAAAGAATATAAATTGAAACAACAAATGAACTGCAACACAATGGGAGTTATATATCTGCTCGAATGTCCTTGTGGATACCAATATGTGGGACAAACCAAAAGAAAACTAAAAGTGAGACTTGCTGAACACCTGTATAACATCAAGAGGGGTTTAGCCACACACAGTGTCTCAGAACATTTTCAAAAAAACCACAACAAGGACCCATCAGGAATAAAATACATGGCAATTGAAAAAATCACTCCCCGCTGGCGTGGAGGTGACATGCCAACAGAACTGAAGAAAAAAGAAACCAAGTGGATATATGAATTAAAAACTTTAACACCAGCGGGTCTAAATATAGACATAGAATTGAATGCCTTTTTATGAAAATAATCTACATTCTTCAATTTTTCCTTTTTGTACAAATACTCCTCAAAAAACAACAAACTTTTTCAAGTATCATCACATAACAATGAGCCATGTGCTTGCCGCTCCTTTTCCCCCTTCCCTATGACCACTTCCTTCCAAAATCCATGTTCACTTCCTCCCAAAGGAACAAAGTTTTTGTCCGTTTTAACCTTTTAAATAAAGTTTTTCAAGCATAAAAAGGAGGAACTGACATCACTCCAGCATCCTTGACAAAGAGTTACTACTCGAAACGCATTGGAGGTGTGTGCCGGGAGTCCCGTACCGATCACCGGAAGTACGCGACCCGAACTTCCGGCCTCACTACAGCGGAGCATCGCGGCAACAGGGAGACAGAAGACGCAGGAAAGAACATCTGACGGACGCTGCACGGACCCAATAAGAAGATACCAAGGTATTGTAGGGAAAGTGTAGCTAGACGCCGTCACTGCGTATCCCCGGAACCGAATGCCCGCATCCTCTCTCAAACAAGCCACGGAAGGGCTGTAAACACACAATAGGCTTTTTAAAGCCCAAGTATTTTACCTACCCTTTCCTCCCTGTCCCTCTCCCCCCTTTTTTCCTCCACAGGCAAGCACATCATTGTTTTCATTTTTATTGTTTTTATTGTTCATAGCACAAGCGCTCCCTTTTTTCTTTTACTAAATCTCTAACCAATAGAGGAGCAGCTGAAAACAAGCGCAGTATTACATACCCTTTCTAATAGGCTCTCAGTTAAAGACAACGACTTTCATCACTTAAGAATTCATGTACAATAAAAAAAAAAAATATATATATATATATATATATATATATATATATTACATCTTTTTGTGCTTTAAAATGATAGATCAAGGAAAAAATTATTCTATATACAGTATTCCAAAGGAAAAATATAACGAGTATCTTTTAAACTGCACTCGCAATTTCATAGAATTCATACACTACAACAACCATCAGTGAAGAATTTAGACAGATAGTGGGAGAACCAAATCGGAATTGAGATTTATGACACCTTACTGTGGGCCGTTAGTTAATGAACGGGGTGATCTTATACCCTTCGTTCAGACCATTGGGCACCAGAGTATTCAGGGTGAGGATCCAAGATGTTTCTCTCTTAAACAGGAATTTATCTATATCACCTCCCCTTTTATTCGGGTGAATCTTCTCTATCCCCTTAACCATCAGGCTTGAGGGATCGCATGCATGGACCTCTCTAAAGTGTCGGGAGACACTGTGATTGGTTACTCCGTGTTTTATATTTCTGATGTAGTGGCCTGCTACGTTCAACCAGCTTCACTCACCGGACGGCTGCTTCACCGGGATCCCGAGTTCATGCCACGCAATCCAGCGCTAGCACCAACAGAGACCCGGCAGACGTGACAGTACGGACCGTGTGAGCTGTATTTGCCTTATGGTATATGTTTTTTACCTTGTGGTAGCCAGCCCACAGAGCTCTTGTTTTAGGTACGAGCATTTGTATGTAGTACCGTGGAGTGTGTATACTCTTATATTAAAATCTCTTTTAATACACCAGGAAGCGCTCTCTTCCTTTTCCTTGTTCTACTCATATATATATATATATATATATATATATATATATATATATATATATATATATTGAGAGAGAGAGAGAGAGATACAGTACATACAAACACACTCACACGCATTCATACACCTATCAGTAATGATATGTAAAGAGACATGCATATTAATGAGTATTTCAATACATCTAAGGTCTAAGGAATCTCATTTATTTTTACTGTACATCTTCCGGAAGCTTGGGTCCCCTTTTCATGCACCAGGGGGAGTTGGTTTTGATGAACAAATTCCCCAGATCTTAATATGATCAAACATCTATGGGATGTGCTGGAAAAAGTCTGAGCCACAGAGACCTCACCTTGCACCTTACAGGAGTTAATGGAACTTCTGCTATCATCTTAGTGATATCAAAGTACGTACACCCTGTGTAGTCACCCTGCTATGGTGAAAACCATCTTAGTGTTGATAGTATAGTTCTGGACACTATATACATAAAAGACACAGAAACCATTAAACCACAACAATACTCAAGAACACACTTGGCCTTTTATAAGTCCTTTGTTAAAATGAAGAGCTACTTGCATTTTCTTACTCTATTCCCAAATCTGAATGATGAAATATTGATGTCAGTCCAAATCAAAACAGAACACAATCAATGATCTTGTTTAAATGACTGAAGTTGTAATGAACCCTTTAGCATCCTAATATCGCCATAATACAAGCCGCTGTTGCCAGGCAATTGGAACAGGGCCTGGCAGTCATGCCGGGTGTTAGGGAAGTTGGACACTGGATGGCTATGACGCTTCTGGTTGCCTAGCAATCAGAATGCCAGGAGTTGCAGCTGCAGAAGATAAGTAATTATAGGAGGGCTGCTTGTTTCTGCTGCTCTGATTGGTTTCACTTCTTGTTAAAAAAGCAGTCAGGCCTGCTTATGCATGCTGATTATAGCTCATGTTTCTGTGTGAGTTGCTGGTAAGTGTCCTGGATTCCTGTGACAACTCTGTCAGCCACGCCTGAATCTTGTCTGGTCTTTGAACTTGACTTTAATCACTACTGGCTTGTTTCTCATTGTACTATTGCACAACGCAGTCTGCAATTGCCTAACCTACTACACTGTGCTCTACATTATCAACTCACACAGGCCATTATTCTGGTTCACGCGCAAAGGCAAATTCCTTCTCAAATGGACAAAACCATGTGCACTGCAGGGGTGGGCAGATGTAACATGTGAAGAGAGATTTACATTTGAATATTATTTTGTTTCTGTGCAGGGAAAATACTGACTGCTTTATTTTTACACTGCAATATACTGTAGATCTCACTATGAAGTAAAACCCCACCCAAATCGAATTCTCTCTGCACATGTTACATCTGCCTCACTTGCAGTGCACATGGTTTTGTCCATTTGAAAAGGAATTGAACCAGAATAACCCCCACTGTCCTTAGCTGCTGCTAATACCTGACTCTGCTCTTCCAGTTTACCCTCTGTGCTCCACTTCTAGTTTCACTGTTACCTGTATATTACTCCCAAATATGGAAATCATAGCTCAACAATTATGTCAGATGTTTTGGCGCTGAGATATGTGGAAGATTCCATATGAGAGACACTTTGACGGCGGTTACTATTTTTTACAACCCACTAAACAGACATTAGGACTGTGGATGAGTTGTATTTGGGGTAGGAGACAAATGAATACTCAGTGTGTTGTCATTATTTGTGTACTGTAGTCCTAGTCAGTACCATGCCTCACAACTATTTCATGGGACAGTCCCATATCTCTGGGACTGCCCCACTTTCTCACCCCCATAGTGTCTAGCATCGTGGGTGGCTGAGAGGCTACCTGTCACTTGCTGCTCTAGCAAAGCCTTGGTGCTTAAAATCTATTCATGGGAGACAGGGGGACTAGGGGCATGACCGATACACCCCTACAGTCACAGCAAACAGGAGTCCTGGCCCTTGATTGAGGTGTTTATGTGAATCCGTACACCCCTTTTTCTGAAGTTTTTGCCCCTTTTCAGCCATGCTCGAGAGTCCCAGTCATTTTTTGGAGGCAGTGGTGGAACTTGCGAGTGTTTGGCCCAGGTGCAAAAATATAAGTTGGGCCCCCCTCCTCCACTCCAACCCATATTTACAATATGCCACACAGCAGTGGGACCCTTAGTTCTCAGGGGCCACAGTGCAATGGACCTTTTGCACCAATGGTAGGTCCACCTCTGCTTGGAGGTACGTCTATGACCCATGCAATTTTTTAAAGAAAGCAGTTGGGTTAGCTATGGCAATTTTAAGTCAAAATAATAGCTTACTATTTAAAGTTCACATTTGCTTGAATAAATAGTACTGCATTAGTAAACAAAGGTAGCAGAACTGGGCAACATTAAAAGACAATTTGACAAATGAGAAATCTGTTCTTTTGTTATGTAATATGTTGGCAATTTGTGGTAGAATGAGATGAATGCATAACAAAGATAATGCAAAATTATGCACTCCCCCCTACCTACCTCCCTCCTTTCCCTCCATGGCATAGGCTTTTTCTCCTGGTTACCTGAAATCAGAAGCCACGATACAGTGGTCAAACTATACAGAATAAGAGAGTCTTTCTCGATAAAGCTGTAAAGAGGTTTGCAGTTGACAATGGATGGATATGAAATAGAAAGTAAGAGATTGTTATTTTGTTGTTGTGTTTTCATTATTAAAATAACTTATTTTACAAAGTAATTATTACGGTTACAGAAAAATTTGTTAAATCACAGTGTGCGACTCCTGGGAATATAAAGCCCCGCTAAACAGAACAATATCCACAGCTTGGACTACTTCCAAAAGTTTTTAAAGGGGCGAACAAAAGCTTGCCTCATATTTATTCTAAAAAATTATTTGACTGCATATTGTAAATTGTCAAACAATAATATAGTCCATGTAACATTCTATATAAGTTATTGTATTGACTTCTGTTCAGCAATAATTGTCTTTATATATAGAGTTTATATTTATATTTGTATTGTGTTATGCAAACTGAGAAACATGTCTATATGCTGCAGTGCTGCCTTTGAACTATGCTTATTCATGCCACTTTGCAAAACCCTCTTTCTCGGCCTTCACATTAGAAATGTTGAATAATGTTAGACAATTTCAAAACAGGCATTAAGAATTCATTTGATGAGCTGGAGGCATGATAATATGGCAGAATTGGAGGACACTTTCAGTTAGCTATACGTGATAACATTCTTGAAAATGTTTGAGAGTCTAAGTCATGCATCAGTCCTGCCTTAAGGGTGGGAACATTTTGTTATCTGGTTCAGTAATACTCAAAATTTTGGTACAGTATATTAGAATTGACAATAGTTGAAGGTCTAAGTATATTTAGACTGTTTATAAATTGTGGCTTAAATAAATCAACATCCCAGTACTTGACTAATTTGTTTTTGATGGCCAAAACTCCAATGAGATAAAAAAAACAAACGGATTCTCAGTTTCATTGAGGAGCATTTGCATAAATGATTTTGTTTACATTCTTACAGGTGTGTCCTCAATCGTCTAACATTTCTGAGAAATGGCATGATTTGCATTGCCATATTGGATGTCACACCACAAAATGCTAGTTTCAATCTTTTGTATTTTAGCATATTTTTTACCACACAAACATATGTGACCTTGTACACTGTGGTTTCATTGGCACCAAATAGTCCTACTTGGCGTACCAGGTCCTAGGTGACACAGCCGTATCAAGCATAATTTTCACTCAAGATGTGCATCTTATTTGCATAATAAGCCACAGTTGCATGCAGGGACATGCCAGGAAAACATGACATTCCTGTGTTTTTGGTGCCACTCCGTCTTTACCTGCCCAGGGAGCCCCTGACCATGACTCATTTTGCAAATAAATCCTCTATTCAACCAAGCCCAAAGAGTAAGCACATTGCAAAACATGGTATTGTAACTTAGGTGCATGTACAGACCACTAAAATTTGCCCAATAGTGAAATTATGGTTTGTGTGCAAATAGGAATTGTAACAAGGGTATATTTTATAAGTCTTGAAGACAGAAATTGAAGAGATAAAATACCAATCAACCAGCTCTTAACTGTCACAACCATTAACATGCCACTCAGGAGCTGACTGGTTGATTATTTATCTCTCTCCACTTCACCTCTCTCTCTTATTAAATAAAGCCCATGCAATATATATACTGTATATATATATATATATATATATATATATATATATATATATTTTTTTTTTTTTTTTGGGTGGTAATACATGTGGTTACTATATTCTTATTAGATAGATTGATTCTGTAAAATGTGGATTGCAATATTACACATATAGATAATTTATATCATTATCTTAACTTTCTAGTTACCATTTAATAACCTTAAAATAAACTGCTTATTGCGAGCAATTACCCCATTTAGTAATTACTTTCTAATTCATTGTCTTCTGAGACCGGAGAAGTTCAAAATGGAGTCTTAAGATGCACTCACACTTAATGATACTGTATTTGCACAATAATAACGATCAGTAATATTTTTGTGCCTAACCTCTAGTACATATGCAGCATATAGTTAATGATGTGTGCACCCATGGGTCATTATTAATATCCTCCATCTTCTGTGCATACATTAGGATGGGTCCCTCTGGCCGTCGATATCACACTGGGTACACATTGTCTTATATGTACCCAGCTTTATAATTTTTCCTCCAATCAAAACCAGCTTGTGTGCCTTTATTGATTGCTTTTTGGAAGTAATTCAAAAAGTTTGTGAATCTGGAGCTGTTTTGTTTCCACGGCAACAGATTTAATCTATACTTGCTTCTCAAGTCAATCTTCTCTTTTCATGACCCAGGTATTGTTGCTGTTCAAACAGTGAAACACAATTACTTACTGGACAGAAAAGAAATATGGTGAAATGTTTGAATTTCAATGATGTAGATGGTTTGCCTGAAAATATAGTTCAAACTCTTTTAATTCAGTTATAATTTAATATTTTTTGTGTGATAATTTTTCTTATGCTGGGCTGTTAATGTTACTTGATTAAACGTAAGATTTTATTCATCACACGGGTGCTGATTGTTACCTTACTGGTTCTTTTGTGCATAACCTTGTATTTCCTTTGTGTAATGCTGTGTAGAAATGGTGCAATTCAGGGTCACTTTCTATTTAATTTGGACTATACAATCCAAATTGAATAGAAAGTGACCCCAAATCGCACAATTTAATAAAGTATCAGCCAGCATTTGCATATGGTTTTTGATGCCAAACTTTTCTACGGTGTATAAAGGGATTAAAAAAAAAAAGTAACATTCGACCGCATTCGATCTAGTTTCAATCCCGATGCGTGACCACGGGATCAAAAACAGAGATGGACTGTGCAGACAAGTGGCCCCTGCCCCTCCCCCCTTAATGCTGCATGCTGCCACCAACACTGTCCCTTCCTCCCTGCAGGGTTCCAGTGGTTGCCCATATCAAATCATAATTGGTGTCTGTCATGTTGAGCCATGTGTACATGCCCTTATCTTAATACTTTGCATGCTTTTGTTTTTGTAACATTAACATAGACTTTACTTACAAATATATTACCATATCCTGGAAAAGATTTACATGTATGCAGTACAGTAGTCACATGTATCAAATTAACGGCATTGAATATTTTTGTTATCCTAACAAATACTGTATATTTGGTAACATTTTAAAGAGGTGAGGGGGGACTATGAGACTCTGTCCAGCACAAAACCCTAAAGTTTAGGGGAGTTCAGTTTCCCACAAAACCAAATTCCTCCTCTGAATTGCAAATGCAAAGCTGACTGTTACGTACATCCCCGATGCTTGGCAGTAGATTAATGCACTGACTTTTTTCTACAGTGAAGCCACAACAAGATTGATGCCCTGCTAAGGCTTTGGTATACTGTACATATAGCACTTTCCAGAAAGTGATGAACTCCATGTGTGTTCCTACACTTGCATTCTATCTCAGCCAATGAGTGGCCAATACCACAGGCAAATACCCCTGAAAGGATAAGAGGCAGATCACTCTCGGCCAATTAGTGGCCTGATGTTCCCTTTTGCTAATGAACACTACTTAAATTACTGTTCTGGATACTACCTTAATGTTTGCAACTGCAGAACCAGCATCGGGCTCTTGGGTCTTACTGATTTGTATGGATGGGTTGCTCCTTGTCGGAGCTGGGGGCATGCCTGCACACTGAAAAAAATCTTGTTTATATGATCCGAAGATCCATTCCCCACATTTATTAAATCGGTTAGTGGGGGTGCAGATCCCAAACAGTAACAAGTTAACGTATTTAAAGAAAAGAGAAAGGACTGTTGTTCAGGGACCGCACTTTAATCAATACACATAAAATTTAACTTTTAATTTTTATTTTCTAAAAAATCCCTTTATAGGATAAGATAAGAGGCCGCAGTGAATTTATAGGGGTTAAAATCATACATACAAACACATACACATATACACACAGATGGTGTTTTAAGTGAACAAAATAGAAGGAAAAGTGATCCTTAAAAATAACCTTTGTAATTGAAAATGTCAATATTTAATCAAGCACTGTCTCAATGTAAATAAGAAAAAATTCCAGAAAGGTGTCAATGACTACTATCGGTCATTGGAATATACCCTTAGCTCCTTTTTCACATAAATGTTTTTTTCAGAAAAATCACTTTATGATGTATACTAGGTTATGGGGTGTTTGGTGTAACTTTACTGCCCTCTACTGACCAAAGTGAGATTTCTTAGGCACTTTTATTTTTAAGAGCCCAAAAATTGGTATATGAATATCCCTTTTAAATATTCCTTCCACAAAGCTGTGTTCTATCTGTCCTAGATAGGGTGGTCCTCACGTTTCTGGCTTTATTGCCTCTAATGTTGCCACCTCACAGCTGTGTTTGACAGTGAATTTAGGGGAAAACAGCAGTATAGATTTTGCCTTACTTCAGATAGGCACTATCTATTTGTTCCACATGGGAATGAATTTAGGCCGATATTTATTGCCCTCTGCTGTCTGGAAAGCAGAACTTCACTCACAACTTTCCTATTCAATACAGTATAATTAAGGAGCTAACAATCTAAATACATTGAGATAACATTTCTATTGTGCTAACAGACATTCAATTTAAGGTATCGACCAACACATGTTTTACTGCACCAAAAGCAGCTTTTTCAAGGCCAACCAGGGTGCCCAATCCGGAGGATATTTATTGATATCTGCCTGCCAATCAGCAGTTTCGTTTGTTGTCACATGATATTAAAATGATGTCATCGAATTGTACCTCATGATTGACATTCCCACTATCCTATCCAGATCCTAGGTAGTGTGTGTGGGGGGAGGGTCTATCTTATCAATCCTCTGTGATTGCTCGGGATCAAATGTCAATCATAATCCACCCCTTCTCCCCCTGGTGCTCGGCAGCACGTCATGTGACCATTGAAACCAGCCTTCATTGGTTGCTGGTGTGTCACATGATCGGCGCCGTCATCCCAGAGGGCTTTGCAGCAGGTCACGTGATCGGCACTTTTGTGATGTGCAGCACTATGTCATCATTCTGCGCCTTATTGCTGCCTTGCATCATGTGATCCGATCACATGACCGGTCACCTTGTTATGTCACATGGGAGGCGTCCACCTATCACAGGTTCCTGTGTGAAAAACCAGGAAGTACGTGGTCTCTTGAAGTCACAAGCCCCAGCCCTGTATTGAGCATTAAGTATAACTATGTGACCTTACATCTATATAGTCTCTCTATTACTATATTGTCCGGTTTCTAATTGTCATATTTTATTGTTAATAGGAAGTGGGTAAAGTATACTGTATAGTAACGTTTTTCATGTATTAAAAACTGCAGGTTATATCCAGATGTTTTTATTTATACATGAGAAGTATCTCTTGAAGTCACAAGCCCCAGCCCTGTATTGAGCATTGAGTATAACTATGTGACATTACACCTATATAGTCTCTCTATTATTATATTGTCCGGTTTCCAATTGTCATATTTTATTGTTTATAGGAAGTGGGTAAAGTATACTGTATAGTAACATTTTTCATGTATTGAAGACTGCAGGTTATAACCAGATGTTATTATTTATACATGAGGAGTATACAGATCCTTATGCATGGAATCTGTTATTGTTATATAACACTTACATAGGTGAAATCACGCATCTGAAGGAATAAATAATAAAATAAGGAATAAAGAATTAATAAAAAATATAAAACATACATTTGTGTCCCAGTCTTTATGATTTATTGTTTACTGATCTAAATTCTTTCCCTATCTCCAGTATTAAGGTAAGTATGGTGGTTCTCTGATTGGTTGGATTTTCTATATCGAATATTACACATACAATTGAAAATCTTATATTATTTATAGTACACTCCTAGTGATTTAGGTGTCCTTGGTGAATTGTGGATCATTATAAGGAGGTTATGCATTATTACATGAATTATTAATGAGTCACATAGGGACTCAGGGATATAATGATAGATTGAGTGAGTGTATATTGGGATTCATCCTCAGGGATATGAAGTGACTGTTATCCCTTACATGATGAGTGTATTGAATATCAAATCTTATGTGAAAATTAATTAATGATCTCCCGAGGGAGTATTGTGTATTAATATTGATGTTGGAGTGAGTGAGCTTGGGGTATAGCATAGGGGGTGATATTGAATGAGGGAGGATCATTGTCCTCAGAGTGCAACACACACAAAAAAAAATTAATAATAATAATAATAAACTACAATATAAAGAAAGGGGGGATAAGGGTGAGTGAAAAAGGGGAATATTGGATTAAAATTCAAATAATTGGGGAATGTATCTTATTGTGAAAAGTTTTGGAAGTACATGGGTTAACCATATTTAGGAGTGTATCTTATTGTGAATTGCTGGTCTTTATAATACATGGGTTACCCCTATTTAAGTGCCCTGAGGTGGCTTGTATATTTTTTCTCTACTACATTTTTTTCATGGGAATGTATCCCAGGTGTATGGCAATATTACCCTGTGTAATGGGGATCTGCCCCTCCCATAGGGTAGGGATATCAGTTGATTCCGGGTAAATATGCAATAGTAATAGGATTAGTTCATAGACAGTAGGTATGATCTTAATTGATTATCGGAGTGGATGGGGAAAATTGTTTTTCCCCCCCAAAAAAAATTCCTCCTCCTGGGTAATCAGTTATTTCTTGACTGGCGTCAGACTGGTCAATGGATAGGTCAAATTCATGGGTAATTAAAAACTTTTGAAAGAATAATAAAAAAATATATATTGGGATAAGTTCTATCCCTGGGATGTTTAAGCTGAAATTCAATTTCTTGGTTTGGAAGATGGAATTTAAGGAAATTGGTTCCCCTTAGTTTATATTCATAGGAAGGGGGTGTAGCTATTGGCCTCATTTAGGCCCTTGGGGAGGAGGCTGTCCAGAAGGAAAATCATTTTTGTCTCGAATTGGAGGAGTCTTTTGTCCAGATCTCCTCCTCTTATTCCTAATTTGATATGCTTGATACCAAATGCTTTTAGGCCATTAGGATCTCCATTATGGTATTTTAGGAAATGTTTTGCCACTGTGGTTAAGGTCTTAAATTTTTGGGAGTCCTTTTGTGCATTACGTATGGTTCCTACGTGCTCCAGAATTCGGACTTTGAGAGGTCTTGATGTCTTTCCCACGTAGACCTTACCGCATGGACATTCAAGGTGGTATACTGTGCCAATCGTGGTACACGTGATGAGACTCTGGATTTCCCATTTCTTGTTGTACTTGTCTGTCACAGACTCCTGTGGGACCATATACTTGCACGCTTTGCAGTGTCCACAGCTTTTGGAGCCTTTTCTAGGAGTTCTTAGATCACTGGGTTTGGAAAGGTGGCTACAGACCAGATTGTCTTTGATCGTCCTTGATCTCCTCCAACTGGCTGATAGTCTCTTCGGTAGAATGCTGAGAAGATCTTGATCCATCCTCAAAACATTCCAATGTTTTTGGAGAATGGTATTAATTTCCCTCCAATGAGCATTGAATGTCCCAACAAATCGGATGGTTTCTTCACTTTTCTTAGCCTCTTTTGGTTTAAGGAGGGTTTCTATAGGAAGTGCTTCCATTTCTCTGGTTGCCCGTCCTATTAATCTATTGCTGTATCCTCGCTTTCTGAAACGATCCTGCATTTCTTTCTCCCTGATTTGGAAGGTTTCAGGGCTTGAGCAGTTCCTCTTGGCTCTCATGAGTTCGCCCTTGGGTATGCCTCTGATTGTAGAGGGCAGATGTGAGCTATCAGAGTGAAGTAAGCTGTTTGTCGCGGTCTTTTTGCGGTACATATCAGTTGATATGGTCCCTTCATCATCAATTCTGATGGTTAGATCTAAAAAATTGATTTCTCGCTGACTCATTTCTGAGGTAAGTTTGAGATCCATATCATTACAGTTGAGGATCTGGAGAAATTCTTTTAGAGTCTGTTGCTCTCCTTCCCATAGGAACAGGATATCGTCAATATATCTGAAGTATGTGAGGATATTGTTGGTATACCTTTCCATCCCTTCTGTTAACATTACCTCTTTCTCCCACCACCCCAGGTAGAGGTTGGCATAGCTAGGGGCACAAGCCGTCCCCATAGCTGTCCCTCGTACCTGGAGGTAGTGGGATTCATTACACACGAAAAAATTCCTGGTCAAAATGAATTCTAATAATTCCAATAGAAATTCATTAAAGTCGGTATGTACTCCCATGTTTAGGAAAAATCTTGTTGCCTGTATGCCCCTTTGATGATTAATACTTGTGTAGAGGCTTTCCACATCACAGGACACAAGCCACACTCCAGGATTCACTGACATATTTTCAAGTTTAGTTAAGACATCCATTGTGTCACGTGTGTAAGATGGTAGAGCCGTTACGTGTGTCCGAAGATATTGGTCGACATACACGCTTGCCTTCTCCGTCAGGCTGCCCATTCCTGATAATATCGGTCTCCCTGGGGGCTTCTTTTCATTTTTGTGGACCTTCGGGAGAAGGTACATTGTAGGTGTCACAGGCTTGTCCACTTTTAGAAAGTCATGATCTTTTTTACAGATAATATTGTTGTTGTATGCTGTCTGTATGATGGTATTATATTGGGTGGTAAAGGTATGACTAGGATTGAAGACCAGTTTCCAATAGCATTTAGTATCACTCAGTTGTTTTTGGAGTTCCTCAACGTACATCTCTCTTGGCCACAGGACCACATTTCCGCCCTTGTCAGATTGTTTTATTATGACATCCTCCCATTTAGAGATTACTTGCAAAGCAGATCTTTCCTTTTTGCTTACATTTTCTCTATAATGTTTCTTTGTTTTAAAGAGGATGTCAAAATCTCTTGATACAAGATCTTGGTATACTTGTACTGCTGGGCATATTTGGATGTCAGGGAAGAAGAGGGATTTTTTCTTGAGTTTTGTTGCATCATGGGGTATTGGAGGCATCTCTTGTGAGGTGAATTCCTCATTCTCAAGATCTTGTAAAATCTGTATAGCAGCAAGATCTTGATTATCCAGAGCATTATCATTAATATTGGCTGATTCTGGTTCCATCTGATTGGTCTTACTAAAGAATTTTTTGAGGAGATCGGTAGGGAGCCCTGTTGTAAGGGGACGCGCGCGCATCCCCTTATGGTGGCTGGCGGGGGATGGCAGATGGCGACTCTTCCGCCATCCCCTGCAAAGATGTCTCCCGCTCCATCTGTATATACATATAGCATTTCCCCAAAAGTGACAGTCTCCACAAGTTCCTACACTTATATTCCATCTCAGCCAATCAATGGCCATTACCCTGGGCATATGGCCCTGCAGGGGCACTTTAAAAGAGAGGAGGAGGCCCCTCTGCAGCCTCCTCCGGCCAGGCCCCTTCCTCTTTGCCAGGAGCAAAGTCCACCTGCTGCCTAGCATAATAGAGTATGTGCGCTTTAGTGTATACGCAATTCGCTTGAACAATGGTGCGGAGGCTGTTTTTTCGGCAATGCTGCTGCCTTCATTGCAAAACTCTGGAGGGTAAGTATTAAACAATGGGTACAGTGTGGCTGCCTCTGGGACTTGGGCCTGCATGCATTGCGCACATTGCTCCCGTTATAAATACTCCCCTGTGCCCCTGATTGGCTAAGAGACACATCACTCTCAGCCAATGAGCGACCTGATGTTCCCCCTGTGTCAGTGAACAAATTATTGATGTGTATACTGTTTATTTAGCACTACCGTACTGTTTGCTACTACTGCAGCACAGGCAGAATGATGAAATAGGAATGATAAACCTGAATGTATTACATAATAATAATCTCTCGCTTGCTAAGTGAATATGTTTTTATACTGTATGTATACGTTTATGTTTTTCGATTTTACACACCAATATAGTTAGCTAGTAGTAAAGGGTTGATGAATTGACAGTTCTATTATAGCCGAAAAATGAATTTTTAAAAAACAAAAGCGACATGAATTGATGGTCATATACTCACTGTATGTATTAAACTATAACATGTGATGTGACAGTGACTGATATTATCTCTACTCACTGTGTACTTTATTTCTGCATAATGTGTTCTATTTGAGCACAATGTAAATGTGCTTTTATCCTGGTGGTTTGTAGAGTGACTCATAGTCATTGTTCATTCTCGTAGCATTCCAATGAAATATCAAAATGATTAAAATAAGTAGAATGCAAGCACATATGTATTCTAAAAGGCAAACAAAGCCTGCTTTTAAAAAGCCAAGGCTGCAGCTTCGTAAGTCATAGATATGGAAATGAGTGACTATTACTGCATTTCTTCATGTTCATGGGATTCTAGGATGTAAAACCACTTTGATGTGCTTATTGTAAAACAATTCACCTTTTTTTGAAAATGCGTTGTGTTTTTCATTGCAGAGAGTGAGGAAGTGTACCAACAGCAGATCCTGTCAATCTCCTGCATCATCTTTGCCATTGTAGCTGTGGGTTTGATTTGTGCAGCCTTCTACTGCAGGACAAAGTAAGATTGCGCTGTTAATCTGTGCTGCAAAAGTTAAGAGAAATATATATGTACTGAATGCTGAAAAACTGTTGGTACTTGTGTATTATCACGGCACCCACTAAGCAAGTTGCGGACGAGTGAATAGCGGGCGATTCTGCGTTAGAAAATTGCATCACATGTGGTTTTTGCATGCGGTGCGATGCAATTTTCCTATGTAATTTATGCACTGCTCTTTTTTTGCCCAGACGGTTGCGGTGCGATGCGATGCGATCGCACCGCAACGCACCATCGCATGCAATTTTATAGGGTGCGATGCCATTTACTTTACTATACACTTATATGAGATGCAATGAGATTGAGGCACCACCCCACTATCCACGCCACCCCAAAGTGTGGCGAGCGCAGCGTGTCCTGCGAGGGGTGGCAGAACGTGTCCTCCCGACCTTTTCAATCCCCCACGTGGAGTGGATTTGCCTACGGTGCCGTATATATGGTAATTGGGAGCTGTGATAATACACAAGTACCAAACTGTTTATTAAATAATACACATTTACTAAGACTAATATACTGTCTTAAATTCATATTTGCAGTAATAAGAGACCAATCTGCATTAAGCTTGCATTACTAAATTCAGATCTGACTAATGAAAGCTACTTACTGTTAGATTGCCAAGGGAATCAGTATATTAATGGTGAGAAACATTTGTATATTTCCATGTTATATAAAAAAAGTTGTATTATTTTAAATGTAATTTAAAACTATGGCTCTGCTAATATTAACCTCTTCAGTGCTAAGGTGTATCACACATTATCATTTTACGTCGCAACAATGCTTAGGACAAGTACAGAAGATTATCTTTCCAATCTGGCTGCTTGGAATGAAAATCTGAAAATTTCTGGGAACAAATAACAATCGACCATTCGCTCCCAAATTCTGGAAAATGTACAAAAGCAGTCATCTGCATAAATTGAGTTAACCAATTTGTCTGTAGGAGAAGTGAAAAGTTGGAATTGAGATATTCAAAATTGGCTAGTGTGCAAAAGTTGTGACTTTTGTCAAAAAAAGTTGTGACTTATCTTCTATTCCAGCAAGACACCTAAAGTTTTGCTTTTTAGATGAAAATAACGCAATGTATGAAGAAGCTCTGATCTAGTTAAATTTATATCAGGACATCTTAGAGTGGTTTATTAACATACTTTAGCATAGTACAAAAGAGTACAAGCTTGTCCTAGTGCAAAGTTACTAACTTTGGCGGGAGAAAAAAAATCCCTGATAACTGACCCATTTTCATGGTCATAATTGTGAATATTGTGGGCCAGATGCACTAAGCTTTAGAAGTGATAAAATGGAGAGTGATAACCAACCAGTCAGCTTGTACCTGCCATGTATTAGGAGGTGTTTGAAAAAATGGCAGGTAGGAGCTGATTGGTTGGTGGTTTCTTACTCTCCATTTTATAACTTTTCAGGGCTTATTACACAGTCTGTGACATGGCAGGTAAGAGCTGATTGACTGGTTGGTTATCACTCCATTTTATCACTTTTGAAGCTTAGTGCATCTGACACTGTGTGTTTTTATCTGTAAGTGATTTTTTTTTTTTGGGGGGGGGGGGGATGCTCTGTAATTGAAGTGACCAAGAATAAAATCTTGGGGCAAAAAATCAGGGTCAGTTCCTTTTGTTTGCCCTTAATAGAATAGTGCACCTCTGTGTCTTCTAATGTTCAACTCTTTACTGAATGGAACATTAAGTTCAGTAAACAATGCATTACACTCTGTTATTTAGGTACAGTATTTGAAACACTTCTGTTTATTGTCTTTAATTGTGGCAGTTTATTTTAAACATCAATTGGTCTGAAAAACTGTTTTGCATCCCCTATGCTAGGAGCATGATTTGACTGCATTAGAACAAATAATTATGCAAAGATAAGCCAATATATTAACAGATAAATCCTTTAAAGTGCATTATGTTGTAATAAAGAAATACATCTAATGTTTAGAAAAATAAAATCAAGAGCATTGATTCACAAATACAGTAACAAGTTTCAAAGATTTTGCACATAGGCCCTTATTCAGATCTGATCGCAGTTACATTTGGGTGTGTTGCATTCTTGCTGAGCCAGACTAGAGAGAACACATCCAGATATCCTATTATATAGGTGATCTACAAAGCAACTGATTTGCTTTTGGTTATACTGTTAAGCCTTGTGGTAGCCAGCCCACAGTGTTTTTATTATAGGTACGAGCAGTTAATTGTTGTACCGTGGATTTTACCTTGTTGGTGTCCAAAATAAATCTCTTTTAATACACCAGGAAGCGCTCTCTTCCCATTTTCTTGTTCTACCCATATATATATATATATATATATATATATATATATATATATATATATATATACATACACACACACACACACACACACACACACACACACACACACACACACACACACACACACACACACACACAGAGTCCAAATGCGAGTCAACCAACAGTCTCTCAAGCACTTGGCCACGGTTTAAAGACCACAGTTCCCCTTTTAATCCATCCTGGGTCCTGCCAGATGCCAACAATCTAGAAGTATAAGAACATGGGGCGCTTCATAGTGCAATATTTGTCATTAGCTTAAAACATCTGCAACATGAAGCTTCAATAAAACATTAAGACTTGTACCCCAGCACACTGCCGATCTACTGTAGATGTAATCGCACTCATCCGTCTGGCACTAATTACCATGTACAACTCCTGTAGTGAGTATATACAGTATACATATATTAAAAATATAGGGTTATAAATTACCCACTTCAGAGGGCTCTGGAGCACATTCTATAACTCCGGATACGACAAATTGTTAACCACATATTATTTTAATAATTCCCTAGTGATTTGTTAAATAAAATGTTTTATTTAAAAAATGTCATAAATTTGCCGTAATGTGGTGCAATAGCACAAAAAAAAAATGAAATAGGCTTATACACTAGAGTAGAGCCAAGCATCATCTTATGAGGAATGATACACAGGAGCTCGGACCTTTCATCCCTGGCACTGCTCTCAGATTGTGGGAGCAGGAGGAGGGTATTTCTTCCCGGTACAGTGACAGTGAGTTGTGGGAGGAGCTGTCCGCAGCACAGGATATTAGTACAGTAGCAGCAGCTGCGCACAGAGAGGGAGACATCAGCACCATTATGTAGATCTCTCTTTGGGCCAGATCTACTAAGCTTCAAAAGTGCTAAAATGGAGAGTGATAAACAACCAATCAGCTCCTGTCTGACAGTCTGTGACATGGCAGGTAGGAGCTGATTGGCTAGCTGCTCACCTGGAGCTCTTCTACAGCAAATGCCACTCGGGCTCTCCCCAACAGCTGCTGGAAGGGATTTGTTGTTAATAAAGCAGTCCTGAGGATAAGTGGCCACTAGATCTACAGGTGGTTGCCGGTAGTGTATGCATGGTACCATAATGCTTCCTAGTGAGCGCTTCACCAACTACAGTATTGGGCAAATTTTGGAGATTTTTTTTTTATTTAACAAATCTCTCGGTCTTCATTAGAATAATCTGTGATTAATCTTTTGTTCCATTCAGATCTATAGAATGCGCATCAGAGCCCTTTGAATTGGGTAACTTTTGCTAAACCTGTATATAAAATACATTTTTTCAAGTGCAGCTTTTATTCTGAAGACCCATGCATACAATTCTGTTTTTTCTTTGCTGTTTTGTACATGTGGATTAATGCCAAAGCATGCAACTCAATATTTTCCTTGATGTGTTAAACAAGGAAGAAATTACAGATTTTCTCAAATTTGCCTTTAATGCAAATTCAATTTAACACTTTTATTTGAAGTGTAAGGAGTAAAAAAAAAAACACAAATGATGTTTAAAATTCAATGTTTTGTGAGTACTCCATAAGAAAATAATGAGTTTGAGGACCAGATGTATCAAGCTTAAAAAAGTTATGACATGGAGAGCGATAAACAACCAGCCAATTACGCAGTCTGGGACATTTACAGAAGGAGCTGATTGGCTGGCTGTTTATCACTCTAAATTATATTACTTTTTCAAGCTTAGTGCATCTTGAACAAATTTTGGACTGTGAGCAGCCCAAAATGTGACAAAACAGGCTCAACACAGAGGTTCTCACTGCCTGTTTTGTCACTTTTTTGGGCTGCTACCTTAGTAGTTAATAAGTTAATATCTTTTATGGGAACAAAAATGGGGTGAATTCAACTGACTGAGGTAAATTTGACTGCAAAAAAAAACAACTTTTCACTATCCTGTTTTCAAATAAAGCCTGTTTATTTGCTGTAAAATATACAGAAGCATGTGATAACAAAGGAACCTGGTAATTTATCCTGAATCCCTGTGTTTTCAGGATAGCATCCTAAAAATAGTACTGGCTATTGGGGATAATTGAATTAACCAGCACGTGGGATCAATTGACCACTTAATTTACTGTGTCTAATTTAACCCCCCCCCCAACTCCCTAATCAAACATCAGTAACAGTTTTGACAAGCCATATAAACATGACTTCTAGATTTAGATAGAATATCTGACATACTTACTGTATATATACATAGTAATCTATATGTTAATAGAAGGACACATTTTATGAGCAGGGCACATCTTATACCAAATGAAAGCTCTAATGGTGTGTACACATGGGTACAGTCAGCATGAGATTTTGACTACATAGTCAAAATCGCATGCAGATCACATACAGATCGCATGCAGATCGCACAGGTTTTTTACCTTGTGATCCTGATGCACGCTCCAGTGGCAGCATAAATTGAAACCCAGATAGACAGGGCTGTAATGACTATATAGTGCAGATCTGCACTATATCATCCACATCGCATGCATTTCAGGTGTGTTGCCGTGCATCAGGATCGAATCGCATCAGGATCGAATAGCAAGCCTAATTGATCATGTGTACATAACATTAGTGTGTGGATTTGCAAAAATTACATTGGGGTTGTATTTGGTGGCTTTCTTTTGGAAATATGTGCTCTGGAAAATGTTACAGTGGGAGAACTCTCCCTATGCACCTGCTAGGTGACCTGGAACATGAGTCCTGCTGGGAAATCTGGAAACTGTGATAGTTAAACTGTAACAATTCCACACAAACCTTTGCACATTTGAAATCAGTCACAACTAGTTATTATGTTATTGCCATTCAGGGTATACAATTTTTTCCCATGCCTTTTATTTTTCTTTAAAGTTTACATACTTTATGAGTATTTTTTTTTTCCCATTTGATCTAGCACTCCCTTTTCTGGCAATGCAGGCCAGATTAGCAAAGGTTTATCAGGTGAAATCCGCATGCAGCAAACATTGTGAATGTGGTTCTAGAAGTCAAATTATTCAAACAGAATTCTGCATATGCTAATGTCGATAAGAAATAACATGGTTTTATTTTTTTTATGGAAAACTACAATTCAAGTTACAAAAAAGCTTTTTATCGTGTGTTATATTTTAACTCTACTGTTTAACTATGTATTCATCTCTAAATCTTAAAGGTCCCATATAAAAGAGTTAGAAGAGAATGTTTCAGGAAAACTAATTAGTAAAAGGTCATTTAAGTAAAATGACGTCTAATCTTTTATTTTAGGTCTCACTTCTTTTAAATCATGAAGTTATTTTATTACATTTTTAAGAAAATTTAGTTTTGTGTGCGATGTGCACACGAAACTCAAAAATAAAAATAAAACGTCCTTTTGGAAAATGCTACCTTAATGTTTCTGGGAACTCAATTCAAAATAAATAAGTAAAAAGCAACATTGACGTCATATTAAAAGTTAGCTTTGTTTCCTTATATCTGTGATACTCTTGACTATTTGCGTTATTTTCAGATTTATTGAGAATTAATTATGGAGTAGTTAACTATTTCCCTTGAGGGATTGATTTTCCAAGGTCTTGATCTCAGTTTGCTGATTTCTTCTCTACTTCGAAAATCCAATTTGTGCATATGCTGAATATTTAAATAATACAGATATTAGAAGATCAAAGGGTTTGAAATTTGTCTGTCTGGACAATTCATGCTTCAATTTTTTTGATAAATAATCTAATATGTTCACCCTTGGGCATATTCTTGAAAGCTAACCAAGCAAGTATGGTACTTGCATAACTTTATCCTTTATAACATAAGGTCAGTTTAGTTTTGTCTGTTTTGCTATTGTCTCAAAATGTAGAACCAGGAAAAAAATGAAAGCAAACAAGAACATTTTATAGGTTAAGTCGAGACTGAAAAAGATTGAGAAGCAAGAATTAGCATAATGTATCAGGGGCGAATGCAGGGATTTGTAACAAAATATTACAAAGCCCTCACTGCAAAATATCAAGATTTCCAGGGCCATCTGATGAGGGCGGAGCTAAAATGATAGGATTCTAATGAAATTTTTTTTGGCTCTGCCCTTTTTCTATTTACCCAGGAATTATGGCACATTGCTGCAAATTGACTGGGCTGTGTTATATCATGGTTGCATTCTCTCTTCTGTCAAGAGGTTTATGGGTGCTCAGAACCCTTCCCCCTCCCCCATGTGCATTGCAATATATGGTGAAGTGATTGAGATGTACTCTTGCAAGACTTCTTTGCAACAGGTACTAAAGCCTTAAGAGAAAACCATGTGATATTTTACATATTAATATTTTGGAACATACTGTATGAATTTGTAGTTTATTTTGTAATAGTTTCATATATATTTTTTAATAATTTGTTTTAGGAAGGGTTTTTTTTGTTTCCTAGTGAAATCAGTTTGTGGTTTTCTTTTCTGCATTTTCAGTACAATAAGGAACTTATTCAGGTCTGTTCGCAGTGGCCGCACGTTCGCATGGGGACCGGTGTTTGGCGTATGTGCATCCACATTTCTGTGCATGTGCATATGCCGGGTGCTTGATGGGTGGTTGGGCGTGGGGCGACGGGCCTCGGTACTCGCCCATGGGAACTTCCAGCATTTTAACGCTGGGCATTCCCATGGTAATCGCCCGTTGATGTTGATGCCGTGGGCGGGCAGCTGATGTCAGGTTTAGGGATTGTATGCATACATTCAAAGCATACTACCAAAAGACATAGGCAAATTTATTTGGGGGTTTCCACTTGTCCGGATCCCCCCATTCCCCACATCCTGGTCACTTCATGCAGTGTAAAGGGTGGAATTGAGTTGCTACACATGCCCAGTAGCCCCAGATATTCTTGCCAAGCCTACTGTGTATGTGTCTGTGTATCTATGATTATTTGGCCTGCATACATACTCTATGTCTGAAGTAGTGTATTACATACGCTGCACTTGTTTGAGGCATATTCTGTAATAAGAATTACTTGTTACAGTACATGTTAATTATGCCTATTTCATGTGCTGGTAACAATCATTATGAACTCCCTTCCAGAAATATGCATACTGTATCTCTGTCACTTCCACAACTCTATGACAGACACAGGCTGATCGAAGCTGGAGCTGACTTCCTGGAAAGCCCTGGACACTCCCTGGAAATGTTCTGTTACCACCGCCAATTGGTGGCTAATGTCTAAATTATGAGGGATTACAATGATATAAATTGCTGATTTTTGTCGCTTTTATATTACACATGCGCTCTATGATCTATATGCATGTACATTTAATCAATAATTGAAAGGCTTGCAAATTTGCACAACAGCTCTGAATAACCCCCAAGGTACTTGTTTCCTAGCACGGCCACCACGATTTCTATCGTGGTGGTCGTGTCGGAAAAAATCGTGTCGGTCGCGTCGGGTGCATACCAAAACACACACGATGCGACCCACGCGATGTACCAGATTTCTCCATAGGCTTCAATGTTAAAATAATTTAACATTGAAGCCTATGGAGAAATCGGGTCCATCGTGTCCATGGCTTCAATGTTAAATTATTTTAACATTGAAGCCTATGGAGAAATCGGGTCCATCGTGTCCATAGGCTTCAATGTTAAATTATTTTAACATTGAAACTGAGTCCATTTAACATAGGATAAAATGGGAAAAGGATGAATAAGGGCCATTTCTCATTGGGTATGGCCCCGTCATGTGTGTAAAAAATAATGGCCCCCCATTGTGGCCGCCACCCCCACAATTGACGTGAACCCGAAGCGTGGCGAGTGCAGCGAGCCCGCGAGGGGCGGCGGTGCGCGTCCTCCGACCTTTTCATTCCCCTACTATCCACGTTGGTGTGGAGTTGAGAATAGATTAGTGTGGCGAGCGCAGCGAGCCACCGAGCCCGAAGCGTGGCGAGCGGACGCTGATACCTTCACAGATCCCTGCGTCCCCTCGCGGGCTTCACAGGTATCCGCGTCCCCTCGCGGAGCTCGCTGCGCTCACCACGCTTCGGGCTCGGTGGCACGCTGCGCTCGCCACACTAATCTATTCTCAACTCCACGCCGACGTGGATAGTAGGGGAATGAAAAGGTCGGAGGACGCGCACCGCCTCCCCGCGCGGGCTCGCTGCGCTCGCCACGCTTCGGGTTCGCGTCAATCGTGGGGGTGGCGGCCACAATGGGGGGCCATTATTTTTTACACACATGACGGGGCCAAACCCACGCCACGCTTCGGGTTCGCGTCAATCGTGGGGGTGGCGGCCACAATGGGGGGCCATTATTTTTTACACACATGACGGGGCCAAACCCAATGAGAAATGGCCCTTATTCGGCCTTTTCCCATTTTTTCCTATGTTAAATGGACTCAGTTTCAATGTTAAAATAATTTAACATTGAAGCCTATGGACAAATCGGGTCCATCGCATAGGCTTCAATGTTAAATATTTTAACATTAAAGCCTATGGAGAAATCGGGGGCATCGCGTTGGGTGCTCATAGGCTTCAATGTTAAAATATTTTAACATTGAAGCCTATGGGGAAATCGTGGGCATCGCGTCGGTCACGTCGTGTGCCTTCTTAAGGCACACGACCGACGCGATGTACCCGAGTACTGTTTTTTCAAAGGAAATCACGGGCATCGTGTGTCTTAAAGTTAAGGCACACGATGCCCGCGATTGTGGCCGTGCTAGGAAACAAGTACCACCCCCAATATTAGAGTTGTTGCTATACACTAAATGAATCCCTAGAACCAGTCAACCAGTATATGGATAAATGTAATAACCTTGGACTTAAAGTCAATATTTAAGGAGCAATTATTTAAAAGACAAAACAAGGTTATTTTTGCATTTTTAATGAATACCTCTTATAAATACTGGGCAGATAAAAAAAGGTACTTGTGTAGTTTCACGGTGGCACTGCGATTTGCATATGATTTGCATGCAATGCGATTTAGCACCCCCCCCCCACTATCCATGTCAACCCGAAGCGTGGTGAGCGGACCCGTGGTGAGCGATTTAGCCCACCCCTACTATCCAAGTCAGCCCGAAGCGGGGCGAGCCCCGTGAGGGGACGCGGTACGTGCCTTCCCGACCTGTTCATACCCCCACTATCCACGTCGGCGTGGATGTGATTATATATAGTGTGGAAAGTGCAGTGGAAAACGAGCCCAAGTGTGGCGAGCTGATTACTTGACGTGTATTATTTGATGTGTACTCCGCATCCCCTCGCAGGGCTTGCTGCGCTCGCCACACTTCAGGCTCGTTTTACACATCCCCTCGCAGGGATCGCTGCGCTTGCCATACTTTGGGCTCAGTGGCTCGCTGCATTCGCCACACTTTATAAAATCAACTCCACGCCAATGTGGATAGTGGGGGTATGAACAGGTCGGGAAAGCACGTACCGCGTCCCCTCACGGGGCTTGCCCCGCTTCAGGCTGATGTGGATAGTAGGGGTGTGCTAAATCGCATCGCATGCAAATCGTATGCAAATCGGACGTGATTTGCATACAATGCGATCCGCGGGCAGTGCCGCTGTGAAACTACACACGTACCAAAAAAGGAACTTTGCTCACATTCATTCATAGATGAATACCCACCAAATAGGTCCTGCATCATCGGATGCATGCCCCCTAACCCACAACCTGAGTGATGGACTGTAGCTATTTTGAGGCAGGGAGAGTGTGTTGCTATAGGAAGAATTTCCATAAGTTGAAAAATTCTTGGCCATCCTAAGAAACCTGAGGGTCACTCAGATTTACATGCAAAGGGACCTTTGGACAACACAAGCATGTAGGAGGCATTAACGTACAAGATGGCCTCCAGTTTGAGTGGTACAATACACCAAAGCCAAGGGCTTACTGTGATTACTATAAGTAGCAATAGAGAATTTTAGTACTGTTAAAAACGTACAACAGTTTTAAAAGAAAATATAGTATTGTAATGTGTGGCCTTCAAGCAGAGTCTTGAGTTCTTATTTTAATGCTAACACAGATTCATTTTGTGTCCTTGGTAAAATGCAGGTAACAGACATCCATCCTCCACATCAGACTACATAAATCAAACTAAACTTAAAATTGCCCAGAAATCTACCACTTGTGTGAGGCTTCACCAAAAATCCAAGTGGTTAGTCATCCAATCTTCCACATTTGTTTTAAAACCTTCACATAAAATGATATAACTAAAAGCATACTTTATATTACTGATTCAGGACAATAGATATATATTGTATTCCAGTAAAAGTGAACAAGGTCAAGACAGTATTTTTTGTTGACAAAATATTCCAGGAATTATTGAGAAGAACAGGGCATTACGAAGAACTCCAAGGTATTTCCAGGGTATATGCTCAGCATATGAAACAAAAAAGTACACTATCGCTAGCAAAGTCAATACGCTATATAAACAGTTGAACACTTGTCCAATCAAAACACACCCGAGGAGCACGCCCCCTGTGCTATCGACTGAAGTCTAGTAGTGGTACCCTGATTCCTTGAGAACTATGAGCTGGTTTGAAGGTGATAGAAGCAGGTGCCGCATATGAGACACTGGCATATAAATGTATGGCTCCTAAAAAGGCAAATATTTCCCTGAGCAGTGTAATTATATTTTTCCCCATAATAATCTATACCTATTTTTGCTTGGAAAAGCGTGTTTCTCACCTCAAATAGAAATGTCTTTCACTACTATTGTTGGAATTATTTTTCCCAAATAGCACAAACCATTTTCCATTGACGATATCCAGAGCTCATTTTTTATAACATATTAAATCAAATATCTTGCAGTACTGCTTCATACAATTGCCTCAAACTCAGGAATAAACATACATATCCATAAATGTAGTATTAATTATATAGGCCGTTTAAATTATTACTGGTAAGCTGAAATAATGAGTTGCTTTTGAAGTGCTGAGTTCCTCATATTTTTCTAATGGAATGATTATAAGATTGCACCCTTGTATCAATGATGAATTGAATGAACTGCATTTCACCAAAATTAATTTTCTGAGGGGAATCATGATGTTCGAGGGGCTACACATAAAAAGTCATTGACTATACTAAGTGAAATTTGCCTTGTCCACGTAGAGTTGCTACTTGCCAAATTTCAGGGCAAAAAATAGACATTTTAAATAATCTAAATATGATTTTCCTCCCCTCCTGTTTACCTAAAATTGCAGTTTTAAACTTTTTTAAAAAAATGTTGTGGGTTAAGAATTTTGATATTAAAATATGCCCAGTGCTAAAGATGGGGATTTTCATAATGTAGTTTAGTGTAAATGGCTTCAATTGAGTGGAGCAATGTGACCTCGCTATCAGAATTTATTGCTGCAAGGGAGTTAAGGGGATTACGTCTTACAGGAGGGCTGGAGATTGGGTCGGGCACACTATAAGAGTAAGAACCAGTGGACTTACTGGACTGAGTGGCAAATTTAAAACTGCCTGTATATAGTTACTTAGGGTGTGGTATAGGGTTCCGACAGTCATTAGCCCGGTGTTGGGATCCCGACAGGCCGGACTCCGACAGCATGGCGAGCGATACAAACCCCCTTGCGGGCTCACTGCGCTCGCCATGCTGTGGGCATGGTGGCTCGCTACTCTTGCCACCTATTCTACTTTCCCTCATGGGGGTCGTGGACCCCCACGAGGGAGAATAGCCGGTAGCCATCAGAAACCCGTCTGTCTGTGTTTTAGCAGTCGGGATCCCAACATTGGGTAAATGACTGTCGGGACCCCCGGTACTTATGTACTGATCACAGATGTGTGGAATATATATATATATATATATATATATATATATATAAGGCTGCTGAGCCAAATAGCATCACTGTCCTTTATTCCACTTCCTCTCACCATAAAGGTGCCTACACACTGGTTGATATATTGTCTGTTCAACTGAAAAATGTGATATGTTGCAATATGGGTCATGTGCTAATTTCTTTTTTTTGCAAATACATTTTTATTGAAAGAATACAGATACATGAAGAGCAACTCACACGTCAAATGTGTGATACACATGGAGTAAAGTGATCTTGTTACATTGGAAGACACAGATCATTAACAGTAGATTCCTATTTATTTCCATTACAAATATCACTGGATATCACTAGAAGGAAATAAAAAAAAACTTTACTCTTACACTTGAGGAAGTGCTTCATTCTACCCAAAAAAGCTGACACGTGCTAATTTCTGACCAACCAGAATGTGATTTCAAACACTACCTTACCAAACTAAACCACACACATCTACTAGCCTACCTTAGTAGGAGGGTGAGGAGGATATGGAGGGGGATGCAGGCTCTTCTGCAGGACACACTCCCAGTGGGCAGCATGTGCAATTTTCATATGAAGAAAAATCTGCCCTTATCCATACCATAGTGCCCTTTTTTAACGCCCTTCTTGACAAGGATAATGCACACACCAATATGATGTGCAAATGTCATATGTGGGAGGAGTTTACTCAGGCTGTGAATGCCATAAGCAACCATAAGCGCAAATTGCACAATACGAAGAAGTGCTTCATTGATATCAAGCAACTCAACAAAACCAAAATGGCCACAAAAACAAACAGACAGGCAAGTATTTATTTAAGACTGATACTCTCCCTTAAACTAGGTGCTTTTGACTGTATGTGACAACCATGTCCTACTCTGTTTTATATAAGTTTTAAACTGTACCTGACCATTCTTCTCACACAAGTATGGAACTGCATTTATTATACATTGCACATTCAAAGCACCAAAATATTACCTGTTTGACCCTTATGGGTACTCTTAACTTCTCAAGGTCCTTTATTTTCATATATTAAACAGAAAAATACATTATTTATAATCAGCATTATTAATAATAGATTACACAGTCCAAATAATAACCACTGAAAGTAACTCAGCTTCTCTGAAATGTAAAACGAATAAGTTTATAGATGATAGACATGTTATAAGGAAGGTAAGGCCAGTGGGTTTCTTTTGTGCAGCAGGTACAGTTAGTAAAACTTCTCTTTTATTAAACTGATTAAAATTGTATACAAACAGTGAAAATATTGAATTCATTCCCTGTATATAATTTTAATCCATTTTCTAAAATGTAAGTTTTATTAAATGTGCATACTGTACATTATACAAGGGTATTTGAGAGCACCCTGAAAACCTTGCTTTTCTCTACTCTTTCAAGTGTATATACTGTATTGTACCTAGGTATGGAGTAGCAGACCAGAAAATGTATCCTATATTATATAATTATATTTAGTGGTCTCTTGTGTATAAACCATATTTATATAATAAACTTTTGCGAGTTACATTTTTAGGAGTGTTGACTGCCAATACATTATACTCCAGGTGAAATTTTCCTTGGTACAAAATGGCTCCTTTATATTTGTACTTCCACATAATGATAAAGAAACAAGCACATCTTCAAGTCAATATGATATACAAAGAGTTCATCTTCGGTCTGTGCTTTTCAAAAAGAACGTACTAAACCATAGTTAGAGACAAACTGGAAAGATCAGTTCATAACCACCATGTTACAGGTTGTGTTGCAGTTACGAGATGATTGGCTGGCAGTTTATCTATGTCACGGCCCGACGGGGTGTACAGTTGATGCGCGGGTGTTCACTCATTCGGGTGTTCTGGTCCCTGCGCCTGTTAGGTATGCAGCTGGCGGGTTCCAGCAGGGAGCGTTCTGCCAGCTCCCAGAGATAAGCATTGCTATTTTGGTTTGGTAACATGATGGACGGTGACCAATGATTGTCTTCTGACCTCTGCTGGATTACCCTGACAAATGACAGTTCTCCCATGGGTTTAAAACACATCCAATGGATTCACTCTGTGCTGGAACAACTTCCTTATAGAAGTCTGTGGGAATCTTGCTAAATGTTTACCGACAGTTCCATTTAAAAATTCTCATCTACCAGTATCCAGCTTCAGTCTATGATCATCCCACTTTCCTGGATCAAACCTTATTTGCCAAGTCCAGGTGCTGTTAAGTTATTCTGGCATCCCTGGATCAATAATCAAAAGAAAGAGAAGAGAAAAAAGGTTTGCCACTGCGTGGTGCACCACGCAGTGACAAACCTTATTTCTCTACCATTTCACCCATGTAGAGGTCGCTCACCCTCTGGCTGGGCCGCGGACCGCCCAACCGTCTTCTCCACGGTTAGCGGCCACAGAACTTTTACCCACAACAAAGATGGCCGCTGCCAGGCTCATCCCTTGCAGCAGTGATAATGGTTGCTGGAGGGTTGGTGCGCATGCACGGTCGCACACAGCAGCTCTTTCGGTCCCTCTGAGTGTGTGTGTGGCTGCTTAAGTGATCCCCAGCAGGCAACAAAAGTTTATTGCGCTCTGGGGATCAAAAACAGCGGAATTAAAGACTGAGCAGTCTGCAGCGCTGCCCATCCTTCTGCTATCCTCCTCCCTATAGCAGCAGCAGCAGACTGGTAGCCACAGCCATATACTGGAAGAGCCAGCCAGGCATGGGCAGAGCCTGGAGCAGCTCTACAGGTATGTAATGTGTGTTGGGGATGGGCATGATAGGTTAATGTGTGCTAGGGAGGGGTGTGCATGACATGTTAATATGTGCAGGGGAGAGGGTGACATGTAAATGTGTGCTGGGGCAGGGTGGTGTCATGTAAATGTGTGCTCCTATTGGCTGGCAACCCATCGCAAGATTTCAAACAGCCAACGGCCTGCTCTAAAGACAGCCAGGAAGCCCACCGCTTCTGCCTGGCTGTCAGACTGATTCCCCCTGGATAGGAGCATGTAAACCCCCTTGGCAACAAGCATTACACCTCTTTGGAATGAGCATGTCGGTAAGCGGCGCTTATGTGCCATAATATGTAATGGGCATCTCAGTGTGTGGCATATCTGTAATGGGTATCATGGTGTGTATGGTATATGTATAATGAGCATTATGGTGTGCGGCATATGTGTAATGGCATCAGGGTGTGTGGCACATGTATAATGGCATCACCGTGTGGGGCATATGTATAATGGCATCACCGTGTGGGGCATATGTATAATGGGCATCACGGTGTGCGGCATATGTGTAATGGACATCAAGGTGTGTGGCATATGTATAATGGGCATCACGGTGTGAGGCATATGTATAATGGGCATCAAGGTGTGAGGCATATGTATAATGAGCATCACGGTGTGCGGCATATGTATAATGGGCATCAAGGTGTGTGGCATATGTATAATGGGCATCACGGTGTGCAGCATATGTACAATGGGCATCAGGGTGTGCGGCATATGTATAATGGCATCACGGTGTGCGGCATACATATAATGGGCATCACGGTTTGCAGCATACGTATAATGGGCATCACGGTTTGCGGCATATATATAATGGACATCACGGTGTGAGGCATATGTAAAATGAGCATCACGGTGTTTGGCATATGTATAATGGGCATCATGGTGTGCGGCATATGTATAATGGCATCAGGGTGTGCGGCATATGTATAATGGCATCACGGTGTGTGGCATACGTATAATGGGCATCATGGTTTGCAGCATACATATAATGGGCATCACGGTGTGAGGCATATGCAAAATGAGCATCACGGTGTTTGGCATATGTATAATGGGCATCACGGTGTGCAGCATATGTATAATGGCATCAGGATGTGCGACATATGTATAATGGGATCACGTTGTGCGGCATATGTATAATGGGCATCACGGTGTGCAGCATATGTATAATGGACATCACGGTGTGCAGCATATGTATAATGGGCATCACGGTGTGCGACATATGTATAATGGGCATCACGTTGTGTGGCATATGTATAATGTCACACACTGTGATGCCCAATATATATATATATATATATATGGCTGTCTCTGTTTCCTCGCTGTCACTCTCTATGTGTTCCCGCTGTCAATCTCTCTCTGCTGTCACTCTTCCTCTTCCTGTCTGTCTTTGCTGTCCTTGAATTTTGGCTCATGCCGTGTGGCACAATGTGTAAGGGGCACTAGTACTAGATAGTATAAGGAACTGCCCTGCTTCCAGGTCAGTGTGCTGTAAACACCTGGGTGCTTGTCAGGACGAATCCTCCAATTTACATATATGAAGAAGAAAAGCGTCACTCCAGGACTTGTGCAAAAAATACAAAATGCCTGAAATGGCGTAGACCGACCACAGTAAAGTATTGTCTTTTTTTTCACAAGTCCTGTAGTGACGCTTTTCTTCTTCATCTATCTATCTATCTATCTATCTATCTATCTATCTATCTATCCATGAACTGCAGCACACCAGTCTCATAGCAAAGGCGTAACTACCATAGGTGAAAGGGGTGCAGCTGCTATGGGGCCTAGAGCTGAAGGGGGCCCATCTTTACTGTATAAGTCATATTTTCTATATACATTTATCGCCAATATTTGGTATGTAGGGGCCCTTACAAACTTTTGCTATGGGGCCTGCGAATATCTAGTTAAGCCCCTGTCTCCTAGAAGTGTGTAAATGTAGAGTCAAATCATGGTTTTGATGCACCATGATTTGAGTCATCAATGAGACCAGAGTGCCACAGTTTGTCGATTATATATGTGAGAAAGTTTGCTGCACATTTTATATATATATATATATATATATATATATATATATATATATATAGACATTGTAGGGGCTATGCAAACACTAAATTAACTGATAATAAATAGTGGAGATTTGGTTCATGAATTGATCGATGCATTAAGCCTGCATCCCCCTTCACGGGACCCCACTTTTCTGCAGGTCCTAACACTATCGCTGAAAATGGCTACAATACACATAGCTATCACATCAATGTTTGATTCCAGGCATGCAATCTGGTCTAAGGCTCACAGCACACTATGCTTTTATATGTGAGCAGTTACCAACACACCTGTCACTAATCATCTAGGGAAATGATTACCATAAGCTATGGAGTCTTAGCTAAAACAGGGTGCATGAGTGAATGTGACCACAATAAGACTAGTTTTAAAAATTAATCTAATAAACAATATATACACTTAACATCGGCACTCATCTTTCCTAGTTTTGGGGTGCCCTATGGCTTGTGACCACATTGTTTAAACAGACATTGTAGGGGCTCTGCACACACTAAATTAACTGATAATAAATAGTGGAGATTTGGTTCATGAATTGATCAATGTATTTAAGCAGGCTTAAAGACCCCCCTAAGAAGGGGGCTGCAGGCTTAAATGCATTGATCAATTCATGAGCCCCTACAATGTCTGTTTAAACAATGTGGTCACAAGCCATAGGGCACCCCAAAACTAGGAAAGGTGAGTGCCAATGTTTAGTGTGTATATATATATATATATATATATATATATATATATATATATATATATATATACCGTAAGATTCCAGGAAAACATTTGTTAATGTTTTTTTATAAAGCTCTTGCTTTTGAGAAGGGAGCATCAGCAGACCCCGCCTCTCAGCAGACCCCGCCCCTATTAGTGCTGCTTCCAAAAATTTCCTCGGCTGATTTTCTAACCCAATTCGCCCCTGCCTTTAGGCAATTTACATTATAAGTCATATACAATTTTTTTTGTCACATTTGTTTATAGTTAGGAATACTTACTGTATAAGTAATAAGGTTAGGCTGGATACAACTACTGTAAAGTAATGACAGATTAATCTCCTCCAACAAACATTGAAACTCTTTCAAATAGGCCACCTGCTGTTTAAATGAAGGTTTGTATCAATACACATTAACACTAATTGTAAGGGATTGGTCAACTTTTACCGCAATACAGCAATGTAAGGATGGTTAGTTGTCAACTGAATTGATTATCCTAATTATAATTCCACTGATGTAAAGATCATCTGTATATATATATATATATATATATATATATATATATATATATATATATATGAAACACTGCCATTTGTTGGCTGCAAGTGAAGCTACATCTAGCTTTCGAAGTATTTGCATACGAGGGGGCCTACTAGTATAACATATCTTTTATATTGGTCTTGTAAAAAATGTAGAATTCAATTTAAAATTGTACAAGGAGACAAATACTTAACATATCTGTTTCTTCTATTTATAGAAGACAAACAAAAATAATTCAAGAACAATTTAAAGACGCACAGAATGGGAAAAATTATAGTCTCCATGCTTCCAGTTTGTTATCAAAAGCAAAGAGCTTTGGAGAAAATAGAGTCCAACTGCATAGTGTAAGTATATTCATTCTGAAATGTTACTGTAAACATCAGTTTATATTAGCACTGCTACTTGGGCCTGAAATACTCCTTTTCCTTGTTCCTGATATCTTCTCACCTTGCTTTAGTTATACTTGTGTATGTCGCCTCATTTCCACCAAAGTTATTCAAAAAATGTGTTTCATGTTTCATTCAAATCACCGTCTCTTCCCCATTGGAAATGTGAATGATTAAACAATACCATTAGAGCTTATATAATACATTTCCAGTGTTATAGCTAGATTTTTTGGTGTTCTGTGCCAAAAAGAGAATTGGCATACCCCCCTCCCCATTTTCCCATTATATAGTGCATGCCTTTGTGGGGGAGGGGAGAGGCCCATGCTATGGTTCACAATTGCTTGCAGCCACACACAACATAGACCTGCTCAGTTGCAATGCTGATCATTTTTTACAAAGCACAAGTTGAGCTTCGAAGAGTTAGAATTCTCTAGCTTTCTATGCAGGGCTAAATAGCTCATGAATAGAGTGTATGGGCAGTAATCAATGAGGCCAATTCACCATGTTTCATGGTGAATTTATGCTAGTTTCACTTTGGAAGGTGATTTTTTGTGTCAGAAAGTGAATGACCCTATTCAACATGCACTTTTCACCGCCTGCGAACAGTGAATGACGGACTGATAGTCTGATAGTCTCTGCAACTCGCTGTGGTTTTTCAATATGATTCTCTGTGAGTGTATTCAATGAGAAGATGGCGAATTGCTTTCTAAGTGATTTTCACCGTGTGTGACCGTGTAGCAATCGCCATCTTTTCATGGTTAAGTGGAATGTGAACTTTTAAAATAATGTTGTTTTTTTAAAATTGGTGTAAAAAAAACCAGGAATTTTATTATGTGAAGGTGCATGCTATTTTTATTCATGTGCTTACAGCACATGAATATATATTTAAATTAAAAAATATATATATATTTTTTACACATAACAGCCAGCAGGGGCCGGGAGCCGAGAGCCGCTCATTACATATTCATATATTCACTGCTCCCGATCATTACATATGCACGATCGTGAGCAGTGTTAGTGGCTCCTACCCGGTCCCCTGCTAGCTCTCCCGGGGGGCAGCTTGTGCTGCCTAGGTCCCGGGGAGCTCTCCTACACCCCACATAAATTCTGGGGCAGGCAGGGAGAATTCCATCTCCCTGCCTGCTGCCATCCCCCGGCTCCCTGCGGCGTCCGCCGCAGGGGTTAACATTCGCCGTCAGGGGCAGCGAGCCCCTGCGGCATTGAATAGTGTCTCAGCGAGGGCTGGCAGCGAAGGCTCCAGCCCTCCGGAACACGGCGACTGTGCAGCGAATCCTAAACAGGATTCGCTGCACATCGCGATTATAGTCATTGTATACTGCCCTATGACTGCAATGTAACAGGAAGTGGTTTTAAATCCCGGGTATTTCAGAATATTACAATGTAATAAAGGAGATTTTGTCTGAATAACAAAGACAAGGGAATTTACAAGTGAAAGTTACTAAAACAGATAATTAACAATTTCTGACAAAAGTGCTACCCTACAGCATTGTGAGGGTTATTTTGGTTCACTCCTTCTGGCAAATTCCTTCTTAGATGGACAAAACCATGTGCACTTCAGGTGGGGTAGATGTTACTTGTGCAGAGAGAGTTAGATTTGAGTGGGGGTTTACTTCAAAGTGAGATCTATATTGCAGTGTAAAAATAAAGCAGTCAGTATTTTTTCTGCACAGAAAAAAAATAACTCACCCAAATCGAATTATTTATTCTAATTTTCTGCACATTTTAAATCTGCCCCCCTGCAGTGCACATGGTTTTCTCCATCTAAGAAGGAATTTGCCAGAAGGAGTGACCCAGAATAAGACCCTGTGTGCATTAGCACATTGTGCACACCCTAGTTATGGCCCTGTAAATGTCATGTGCACAAACACACACACACAAATACACACACAGAGACATATACTCAAGTAATTTTTTGTCAGCAGCCAAATAACTTATCAATACATTTATGGACTATGAAACCAATCCCTTGCACCAGAGACACACACTCATGGGAAAATAAACAAACTTCACAAGAAGCAAGTTAAAACCATTGGAAAACCCAAAAGTTTGAAAACTGTTGATAAAGAAATATTAGTAAACATGAATCCATGATCTTGTACTTTGCTTTTGAATTACTTTTTTTAGTGGCATAAAAATACAACTAAATAAGTCTTTCAAATATTTTTCTTCATGTTCTTTGATAATACGTTTACAGTATTCAAAGTCTGAGCAGAATCCTGAGCCAATAAGAGAGAATGTCATGGAAACCAGCTTTTCTGAAACACAGCCCTTCTCTGACCCCACACCATCAGAAAGAGCAAGCCTGTCAATAAAGCATCATAGGTAAGGAAGAATGTTTATTCGTAATGAGCTCCAAGTTCCAACTTATCTGTGTTAAATACTTCTCTAGTAACAATACTATGTGCAGTGAATAATTACGGACTTATACCCTGTACACTGTAGCTTGTTAAAATACTGAATAGGACATCATAAAGTTCAATATTTACTGTCATCTTTCATTGTATCAAGATATACTTGACAAGAAAGCACAGCACTTTCCTTTAGATATAAATTGATTCAAATGAAAGTCATTATGGGAAACAAAGTACAGCATCTCTGTAAGATGAGTCACTGCAGTGATTCTGTCTACTGTATCCTTCTCTACTTAGGCTGTATGACTGTATTTGTAAACAGTGCTATGATAATGTATGTAGAGATACAGATGGAGCCGGTCTCAGCGTTGCAAGGGCTGGCGATAGAATCACAAGCCACCAGGCCCCACCATCCGTCTGGAAACGGCAATGGAGCGCCCCACTGCCATCCGCCACCTCCCCATTGCCGTTTGCCATTCCCCCCGCCTCCCTGAAGCATAGATGGGCAGGGTTTCCGCTGCCGAGCCGAGTGACTGGGACACGTATGAGTGTGAGAGACACGCGCATTCCAGTCTGATGTAGTCCCTCTCAGCCAGCGCTCGCCAGTAGGCCATTCTGACAGGCGCTGAATGAGAGGGGCTCCATCTGTATATACAGAAATAATTACATAATATTGTTCAAAATCTCAGCCTAAAACGAATAGTAATTCAATTAAGGGTTAGTAAAAGTACATATTGGATCCAAATGTGAGTTACAAAGCCCTACACCTTATGGTTATGGATATGGATTACCTAGATTAGGGTCTAGTAGCAAATCATTAGGTCAACACCAAAAGGTCGACATGCACAAGGTCAACATTGACAAAAAAAACGGCACATGACTAGATTGACATGAGTTTTACAGTTTTTTTTTGGTGTCAGTGTCCATACCTGAACACCTGGACCACCAATCAATGTACAGCGTACCCTCACAGCTTCGGGTTACTTTACCATTTCCATTTGGCATCCAGCAAAGTATAAAAAATTCAAAAAGAAAATTTTTCAAAACTCATGTCGACCTTTTCATGTGTGGACCACTGCCATATTTTTATTGTGCGGACATTTTGTCAATGTTGACATTTGATCATGGTGACTTTTTGTCAATATCCACATTGTGCGTTTTTACCTTTTTTTTGTCAAACATAGTGACTGTCGACCTAGACATTGATGACTTATCAAATGGATACTCATCTTGTAATAATGGTAAAATTGCATTGCCATTAAAAACTGTATGTGGTGTTGGATGCTCTCCTGAATATAAAGTAACATTGCACAACATAATCAGCAATAACTCTATGATAGCCATTACCAAGTGCTGTCCTTTCCTAGGTCAGTGCTTCTATTTTGAGTTCTTTTGGGGAAGACATTGGGGTGAGTAAACTGGTCTCGTGTTCATTAATATAGTAAATAAACTGTGATCCTATCCTATATATTCCAGTTCATACAGATTGACTTCTCAAGTTTAATATGTCTCCTTCAAATTAGACTTTTATGTATTTTATAATAGGTTCCTGTAAGCACCGGATGCAGGGCCGGCGCCACCACTAGGCAGCTCTAGGCATTTGCCTAGGGCGCCGGCACCTGGAGGGCGGCAGTTCGCCCCTCACCCCCAGCGAACTGTGTAAAAAATGGCTGCCCCGGCGTCCCTGCAGTAGTGGGGAGGTCAGGGGTGTCCGTGCCGTAGGGGTACCTGTGGCGCCGTCATGTGTATAAAGCTGGCTGCGGCCGGCGGGGTCCCTGTAGTGAATAGCAAATAACTAGCGCTATGCGCGCGGCGGCGCGGGAAGCTTTATACATATGACGGCGCCGCAGGTACCCCTACGGCACGGACACCCCTGACCACCCCAGCACTGCAGGGACGCCGGGGCAGCCATTTTTTTACACAGGTACCACCCCCCCCTCCCTCCCCCCGGCACCGGGGCGCCCCCACCCCGACTCGCCTGGGGCGCTCCGGTGCCTTGCACCGGCCCTGACCGGATGATTCGAGTATATTTATCTTTGTGCTGCTCTTGCAGAACAAAGCTTTCATTCCCAGTTGCTTTAGAGAAACAAGCTTTCGAGTCTTTGTACCATTTTTTTAAGGTTGGAGACTAGATTTGTTATGCCTGATTCAGCAGTCTGTGTGACATTTCCAAGCAGGTCACTATATCTCAGTTGTGGCTCATGATCTAAGCTTGGCTATTTATAGCATCTCTGGGATTTGGATTCACACCTATACATTTTAAGAAGAGTATGAGAAATATACAGACATCTTGGTAACTATCTCTTTTGGAGAAAAGAATGGAATTATCATTTCAAACTTACATTTAATAGATTTAAGTTCCAAGAATGGTATGTAACGGTGTTGTCCTACTGTATATATAGTGAAAAAAAATCAGAATTAAAAAATAAATTCTATTGCGGCTTACTAGAACAGCAATCTTTGACCTGAAACTTAATACAGTGCCGTGTAGAATTTTTTTTTAAATTTTTTATTGAGACATCACATATATATACGTTATAATAATCATGATGCAACACCAAAATAACATTTCAAAAGGGATTGAAAACTGATATAAATATATACTGTACATCACATGTCCAACCATTATACAGGAGGGGGGGAAACATTGGTTAGGTTATATTAACAATCATACCTACATTTTTATTTTAAGAGGACAGGGAGGTCTTGAGCAAATGTTTATACTTATCTGAAGACAAATAGGGAGAATATGGCAAATTCAAGTAGAAATTCTATGCATTTTATGGTTGGTTGGTCTACAGAAGGTAGAGGGAACCACCTGCCCCTTCAGCTGTTGTTGAAGTATACATCCCAGCATGCCTTGCTACAGTTTTGCTATTAGGCCATGCTGAAACTGTTGCAGGGCATGCTGGAATGTGTAGTTCAACAGCTGGAGGGCCAATGGTTCCCCATCCCTGTTCTACAGTAAAAAGTATAGCGGGCTTGTATAGTACTAAAAAAAGATAAAATCCAGTTTGTGTCAATCACAGTGAAAAAAGGGGCAGTTCTAACATGCAGTTTAATCAATGCAATGTATTAAAACATATAAAGTAAATAAATAAATGAAAACCAAAAATAATAAACTACTGCAGTCACTGGTAGATAAGAAACAGGTTCTGATATTGCGTCTTGCATGTACAAATATTAGGGAAAATGTAGCCTGTATTAGGGCAAATGTAGACTTGTATTGAAATTGGTTGTAATCAGTGGTTGCTCCACAGGATGGGTTGCAGAACAGTCCAAAATTCAATAGGAGAGCCACAACAACTGCCAGTGAGTTCTGGATGTTTGGAAGCATTTTAGGTGGCAGTTTGTGTGACTTGAATTTTAAAACTGTGCTTCAGCCACACATCTGGAGCAGCTACTGGTGGTACTTGCTTCCGCATTCATACAGTGACAGTTGTCATGGAAATAATCATATGCATCTGAACTATCCATTCATAAAAAAATTATTGAAGAGTTCAAGTCCTTTCAATGAAAGAAAAATACATCATTAATCTTTTATCGATACTTAAAGCACAAGTAAGAAGGCAAAAAAGTATTTGAACAATGGTGAACGCAATTTTATGGAAGCAGCTATACAATAAGTCCAGGTAGCTGAATCCCAACAAAGTTTGTGTCATCATTCCATGTGCAATGAAACAGCAGCTTCAAGAACCCATTTAATATTGCGTTTGGATACACATAAACATTGAGTATGATAGGATATGCTTCTGTATACAGAATGCAGTCCTCTTTCTTTTTTCTTAACACAATTTTCCATCTACAGATGATTTTATCAAAGTTATATACAGTAGTAGCTAGTCAAATAGCAAATTTATTTCTGGGTGGCCCAATCTATTTTATTTAGTTGGCTTTACAGTGAGTACCTTAAGATATCAGTGTAGATATTAAGGTCTTCCTCTGTTTAATAATATAAATGCTACACTATGTCTAAATTATTTGGGCAGGCTTTCGAATGAGAAAGAGAGATTAAGAACCCTAATATGGGTGACAACCACAGCAACATGGCAAATGATGCAATGAACAGACATAGGAGGTTATTCTAATTGCGTTCGCACGGGGATCAATGTTTTTCTAGTACATTCGCGCATAATGGTTCTTGCGCATGTGCAGGGTTTTTGGCAAATGGCTTTGGTGACTCGCATAGTCGCCAAGCCATTTGCATGGAGCGATGTGGCCTGGGGGGGCGACAGACTCAGGTAGCACCCATAGGCATGCCCAGTGTTTCATGGGCAACCCCATGAAAATCCTGACCATTTCCATGGCGTTGCGGGTGGGACGTGGTGTGCCATATTATGTCAGCCGCCCACCCTGTCTTTTTCCCACTGCATGTAAATATAAGTCAGTCTCCACTGACTTATATTTGCGATGGTAGGAAAAAGAATTTGATGGTCGGTGACCATCAAATGATTCTCCTGCTGCCGGCACAAGCGAGGGGATGTGTTTTCATGTACCTGGTTGCAAGGGGAATCAGGTAAGGGGGGTTGTATGTTCACTGGGGCAGCGTCACAAGGACTCAGTAAGCTGCGACCTTTGAAGCTTACTGAGTCAACTAAAATCACCCATATAGTAACAATCCTCATGTTGGTATGTTTATTTAAAACATAATGCCTTCAATGTGATCCTTCCTTTGCCATCATGTAAATAAAAGACAGTATAGACTGTAAAATAAATTAACCAGGTGACTATCTCTTCAGGAATGAGATTGTGCTAAAAATAAGTCAAAAAGTTTGGTTAGGCCAGAAACACCTAGGATACTATATAGAAGGAGCATACACAGACTACAATACAGTTTAACAGGTAAGCTACTATATAAGTGCTAGGCCACAGGTCGTATTTGTATGCTGTGGTCCTTTACATAAAGGATCCCATAAGGCAAATAAGGGTCAACAACAGGTTTTCTAGACTCCTATTGGAATTCTAAGTACAAAGAAGCCATCACCGACTATTCTTCAATGCCACAAAATATACTTCTAGACTCACTTTATGGGAGCCACATACTGTAAATGTGTTCTTCAGGGTTCTTCAAGGTTCTTCAGCTTACCTCTTTTCTCCAAATATAAAAAAGGTTGCAGAAATGATTATTATTATTATTATTATTATTATTATTATTATTATTATTATTATTACAAATTAGCAAACCTACCATAAATCTACTCTCTCAGCTAATACGCAAGTGGCGCTTCAAAATACCATGGCATCTTTAAATCAATCTTTATCTGATGGTGTAAGTGGGCATTTGGGAGATGTAGTAATCAAAACATTCAATGGAGTAATAAACTGGGGAAGCTACTTTACAGGGCACTTAGAGCTCAATGTTCTTAAACATATATAGCAACTATAAAATCTGCTCATAGATCTACTAAACACACAGTTGTGCGTATAGCAGAAGCATTCACCTCTGACCAATTTAGGAAAAAAAAAACAAGCGGTACTCTTTACCTAGCACGGCGCCCATCGCGGTCATCGCGGGCATTGAATGCACTAAAAAATCGGGTGCGACGCGACCGACGCGATGCCCGCGATTTCCCATAGGGACCAATGTTAAATTTCTCAATTGACCCGATTTTTCTGTTCAATGCCTCAATTGACAAGATTTTTCCATAGGAATCAATGTTAAATGGCCCACAGAGGCCAAATAGCCACCCTGAAGTGTGAAATGGCCCCCACAATTGTTAACGCCACCCCACGATCAAAGTGAACCCGAAGCGTGGCGAGCGCAGCGGTACGCGTCCTACGACCTTTTCATACCCCCACTATCCACGTCGGCGTGGAGTTGAGAATAGAATAGTGTGGCGAGCGCAGCGAGCCACCGAGCCCGAAGCGTGGCGAGCGGACGAGGATACCTGTGAAGCCCGCGAAGGGACGCGTTTACCTGTGAAGGTATCCGCGTCCCCTCGCGGGGCTCGGTGGCTCGCTGCGCTCGCCACACTATTCTATTCTCAACTCCACGCCGACGTGGATAGTGGGGGTATGAAAAGGTCGTAGGACGCATACCGCCGCCCCTCGCGGGCTCGCTGCGCTCGCCACGCTTCGGGTTGACGTTGATCGTGGGGTGGCGTTAACAATTGTGGGGGACATTTCACACTTCAGGGTGCCTATTTGGCCGCTGTGGGCCATTTAACATTGTTTCCTATGGAAAAATTGTGTCAATTGAGGCATTGAACACTAAAATCGGGTCAATTGAGAAATTTAACATTGATCCCTATGGGAAATCACGAGCATCGCGTCGGTCGCGTCGCACCCGATTTTTAGTGCATTCAATGCCCGCGATTTTTTTACCTGCGATGCCCACGATCAAAATTGTGGGCGCCGTGCTAGGTAAAGAGTACCAAACAAGCTTATTGAAGATAATTTTTTGTATTGACATTTTTTCAGATATGATGTTACTTATTCATGCAGTCTTACCTCATGAGATTATTAGTATACATAAAGATAAAGCCCCTCTCTTCTTTGCTCAGCCATCGCCAGACCATCCCCGCTGGCAAGAGCCGGCAGAGATGGACTCCATCAGAGTGGAACGCGCGTGTGTCTCACGCACACGTGCGTCCCAGTCTCTCGGTGGCTGGGCAGCTGGACCCTGCCTGTCTCCGCTTTAGGGAGATGGGCAGGGTTAGGGGGGTCAGTGATGAGGGTCATTGATGGAGGCGGCGGCATGGAACTCTATCTCCATGGGTGCACGAGCATCTCATGCATGCACGCCCCCTGGCGGGGGGCTGGCAGAGGCTGGAGATAAAATCGCCAGCCCCTGCAAAGATGGAGCACGCTCCATCTGTATGTACTGTACTTGTTGTAAAGTAATCTGCACTCATTACACACTGTGCGTTTCAGATATGTTTAACATTATAGTTAAGTATCTTGGCCCATCTAAGCTTAAAATGCAGACATAGGAGGGTATTCAATTCCTGGCAATATTTCAATTAACGCATTCAATCATGGATGGGACCCACCTGTTTGTCAGAAATGGCCGTGGATTGTAGAATCCGTGGCTGTTTTTCAACAAAACAGATGCATTTTCACAATCCTTGGACTTTAAGACATTCGACAGCCGGAACATTGAATTCTGGTTGTCGAGTTATAATCAAGTGAAATAAAAACGGCAAGAGATTCTGACTGTCAGACGTTCTGACAGTCGGAATTCTGGAATGAATACTCCCCGCAAAAGACAAAGTGGTTCTTATCTGCCATTGAATGTATGAAGTATGAAGAAAGTTCAATAAATAAGGTAACAACCTCTCATTGCCTAAATTAATTCAACTTATAAATATAATCAATAGTATGGCCTTGGAACAGATTTTTTTGTTTAACATACTGTAAAATGTCTAAGCGTTTGTTCCAATGGTACACCAAGGTATCTATAGAAGAAATCAGTGTCAAGCACCTCAAGTCAGAACATGGTGGCTTTCTAAACTACACCTTTAGTTGTGAATCACCCAGGTGGTTCTACAGTGGTCTAACGAGATGGAAAACACCTATTGAAAGGTCAGGTCTTGGCATCTGTGGTGGACATTTGGCCAGATCGCTTCTCATATGAAATGTGTATCTTGCCATTATCCATAATGTGAACTTATCACTGTACATGTTGACAAGCTATGAATTTCAGCTGCTGATGTGCCATCTGATCACACAATACACCTCAATGTTTGCCAGCCCACTGATAGTGTGACTGATATGAGGCACAGTTCTGGCCTAATGGAAAATGTTAATAAAATAAATTGACAATATCTGAGAAGTCTTGTTGCCTTATTTATTGAACTGCTCTCATATATAGAAAGATAAATGAACTATAGTTTTGGGTAGTTCCTGCATTGATCATGTGGTCAATGCCACTGAATCGAGTGCAACTAAAATACTATTATTGTATTATTGTGTTAATGGTTACCCAAAGTAGTATGTGTCAATTCTTTAGAAAAATACTGTACGAAATTCAGTCACGGACAATATTGCACAGATGTTTAAGAAGAAATACTTACAGTAATTATTCCATTAAAGTGCATTCAATTTTGTTAACATATCATTTTTATGAACTGCAGCCTAAGCTGTAATGCCATATATTTATTTCCTAATATCTGCAGGTGACTAATTATTACTGCTGATTCATCACCATGTACCGATATTGCAATCCAATATGACCATCTTTCATTATTATTATTATTATTATTATTATTATTATCACCGCAGTATCTGTCCCTCTTCCATTGATGACGAAATGTGTTTGTATGTTCCTGTTTCAGCTGCAGTTGACTGAATTTTTAGATACATGCAACTTTACAGATGGAGCGCCACCCAGCCAGCCTGCAGGATTGCCAGATGTCCTAAGCTGGTGCAGGCTGGTGAACAGGAGCTCCATTTGACAGGGACACACGTCCCTATCAGCAAGGCAGCTGAGAGCGGCTTCCCTGCCCGTCTCTGCTTCAGGGAGATGGGCAGGGCAAGTGAGGGCTGCGAGGGATGACAGGGGAGCAGCGGGGAGCTGTGGGAACCCGGAGGAGGGTGGGAGTGGGCTCCGACAGAACAGCGCACGTGTGCATCTTGTGCGCGTCCCCTTTTGTCGGATGGTGCGAGGCAGCGAATGCCGATTATTGTACATCCTTTGGGAGCTGCTCCATCTGTAATTCTAGATTCAAAATGCCTCTAAAATAAATTTCAGCATTCACTTGTACTCCTGGCCCATGAGATGAATGCGCAAAGAAAAAATGTACACAATCTTTGAAATATAAAATGAAAATGTGTAGTGCAAATGGATTTGTGTCCTACTAAAAATGGAATTTATATCATATGCAAGAATCATTGTATCAAATTGCAGCCATTGAAAAAAGTGTCAATCTTTGTTTTAGGAATACTGTAGATATTGAGACTAACATTGTATTTAGTCATCTATTTATTAAAAACCCATCCTGTCCTGCATGTTAAATCAATCAACCTACAGTGACTCCGTACCACAATCAGGCAGAACAAGTGATCTCAGTGGGTCATTACTGTAAGCTTTTATACTGATTTGAATCAAGGCATTGCTTCAGTATTGTACATGGTTATATGCACTTTACTGTAAATCGATTGTGTTCTTGTTCCTTTTGTCATTGATACAATAACAAGGGAGACAAAACCTTCTTAAACTCCCATAGGACTGCTCATACAAAAAAAAAAAATCATTTGATTAGAGGAATTAATTCCTGTTGGGAGTGATATCTTTATAAAAACAGATAATAGTTATGAATTGTCTTTTCTCAATATTTTATTGAAATGATTGTTAGAAATAAGTAATTTTAATAAAATCTCAAATGACTACACATAATCCAATCAATCCGTGGTCTCTCTTCGAAACTGATAAAACGTAGAAAAGCTCTACCGTTTTAAGATGATGTATACAACAGAGAAATAGGACAGACCACCTGATGTAAATATCTAATGTAATTCTTTGAAATTAAAGATAGTTAAATTATTTACACAGTCATTTATTCAGCAGCAAAGTAATAAAGCTAAAGCAACTGTCTATGATTGCATCTTCGAATACAGAAGACAACTATTTCCTCCATAAAGCAATATTTAAACATATTGTAATTATTTGGTTCCAAGATTAATAATATGGTTATACACTCTGTGTCTTATGGACTACTTCCGAAAGAAGTTTGGCTGTTTGCAGATTTAAAATGCATTGATATTATAAATAATTTGCATATAGACACAGCAAGTGTCCATTCAGCATCCTGAATCTTTCAAAGCTTGTGCAGTTACTCTTCCCTGTGGTGCTTCTGGTCTGCATATCAGTGCTGGAATACAGACCACACTGTGCTAGAAGCACTACAGCAGAGAGTGACACCACAGGCAGGAAAGAAGAACTGTAAAGGTTTGTGAAGTTGCAGAGTGCTAGAATAAACACCAGGCATAGCAGTAAGATATTAGCTAGTTCTGTATTAGATGAAAAATGTCTTCACTATTTATTGCTAAAGGTATATTTTGTATGTAATCTTTACCATCATCCATTAAAACTTTTGTTGTTTTCTATATATTTGATGTTTTCTATATATTTCATTAATCGAATCACATTTGATCTATCTATCTATCTATCTATCTATCGATCGATCGATCGATCTATCTATCTATCTATCTATCTATCTATCTATCTATCTATCTATCTATCTATCTATCTATCTATCAGCAATCCCAATGTCTGAACTGCTGTTCTCTGCAGACCTCCGCTGGTTAATTATAGATACACTGTGGTCCAATACAGTATGTTTCATTCATTACAGGAGCCTTTCAACCTGCTGCAGTCCCAACCAAAGGAGTAGGATGCTGCAGAGAAATGCCTTTCGGAGAACCCCGCCACTGCCTAGGGGTCGCCTCAATGGGATCACAGGACCAGCATATCAGCAGCTGGAGGAACCTGGGTTTATAGATCAGGATGCGATAACTTGCCAAGGGTAGGTGATGAAAACCGCTGAAGCATGAAAATGCAATATCAATTTCAAGATTAAAAAAAGGAGAAACTTGTCTACTTTAATCTACCATTTCAGCTGTGACATTCCCATGTTCCCAAAGCATAAAGTAGTAAATCAAATACATATTTTGAACATAACCAGCTGTAGGAGATCATCCCTCTGAATTTCCTATTGATTGTTAATAAGCATTCTGAAAGTTCTAATTTTGTAGTTCGTCAGTGAATCATAACTGATATGTTTTCCTTTGATATGTTGATACTGTAGGCAGTGGCGTAGCTCGAAATTTTTCTCCCCCTGCCCCAAAAAAATTGGCGACCCCCTTCCCCCCAAGAAGAGTCCCGCTCCGTGCATAGCTAATGAGCGGGGACCCAGCGCAGTGCATATTGAATGAGCGGGTCCCTGCCCCATGCATATTGAGTGAGCGGGTCCCTGCCCCGTGCATATGTAATGAGCGGGACCTGCTCATTACATATGCATGGGGCGGGGACCCGCTCATTCAATATGCACTGCGCTAGGTCCCCGCTCATTAGAAATGTACAGGGCTGGACCAGCTCAGCGCTCACTGCTGCAAGGGTAGCCTGGCAGTTCAGCCAGCAGTCCCCACCACAGACCCCACTGGCGCTGCTCCCCCAAGCAGTAGAAATTACTCTTATATAGCTGTTGAAGCTATCAGTAAGGCATGAGCTGACACTGCATTTTCATTGCCGTATTTTAAATTCTATTTGCTTTCACATATCCCTGGGGTAAGCAATTACCCTCTGCACTCTGTACTTCCAGAGTGAAATGAAAATTGCTTCCCCTGGGGAGCTGGAAACTGCTTATGATGTCTGAAATATCCTAAATTGCAGTAACTTGTGTTTAAGCTGTGGTTACCTGGGAAATGTTACATCTCTCATTATAATTCTAATCACATGTGTTTTGTTTTTTTTTGTAATTACATATTCCAATAACAATTTACTTGTCATTATGGGCCAGATGTATTCAGCCTTAAAGTGATAAAGAAGTATAAAGTATCAGCCAATCGGTTCCTAGCTGCCATGTTGCAGGCTGTTTTTGAGAACTGACAAGTAGAAGCTGATTGGCTGGTCATTTATCACTCTCCCCTTTATCACTTTTTAATACATTTGGCCCCATGTGACTTATTACAGGGTAGTGGACAAGTGCAGTAGCCTTTCATCAGAAGTGTTAGAGGTACGGATATCCTTACAAAGAATTAAAGGTCAAATAGGGTTTTGGGGAACAATATGGTTAAAAATGGTTCTTATCTGATGTCAAAATTTTTATGAGTTTCATAGGAATAGGGCACACTTGAGGAAATCGGAATGAGCAAGCCGAATAGTTCATTGTATTGTATATGGATATGGTATAGAAGATCCACTGTATTTTGGTTGACACTAAATGTCACCATCCATTAGGTTGACAGGTAAAAGGTCGACATTGGGCAATGTCAATATGTTCAAAATGTCTGCATGGCAATGAAAGATGCACAAGCGGTGAACACAAGTTTATTTAGTTTTTGAGTCACATCTTGTATGTTTTGTAATATGCGACCAACATTAGTAATAACGTATAACGTATTCTGCCTTGTTTCACTCACCACGCTATTGGCTATGTGATGTCGACCTATTGACTGATGTCTTCCCTCGAAGGATACCTTAAAATCATGCTAATGGCTCAGCTGCCACCTTGTGCACAGAGAAACATACCATGGTCACAGCAAGAGGTATTCAAGTCGGGCTGCCACAGACCTCAATTGTCACAGCCCCACAGTCCCTGAATCTGGCTAACATTGCACCACGAATGGCACCATGCAGCCAGGATCTTTGCTAGAGCATCGCATGGAGCATCCTTCAATGTTGTGCAATGCTGTGACTGATGTCTGACCGATGTTCCTGATGTTACTTCTTTTATACATAAGCATTGGATTGGAGACGCCAGCAGATGGCCTCTCAGTGACTGTAGTATTAGCATATTTTTGCAGTAGAAACTTTAAATTAGATCCTATATCCCAGTTTTATTTCATCGGTGCTATAAACTGTCAGTCCATCTCCAGAATGTCTGTAAAATAAGAAGGCAACAGTTATTTAATAAGAAGATTCAATATAAACATTATTATTGTGTTAGAACTTTTTAGGGTTGTGAAATCTCTGATTCATTCTATTATCTACCTGCTAACTGCATATAACTATAGTTTTTAGTATGGTTTAAGTTGAGTATTTTAGGTGTCAAAATATTTTCTTTTAAATCCTTATTATTATACCTCTGCAAATTCTGACAGCTGTGACAATTCACTAAATTCTAAAGCACAAGAACTGTTATTGTGTCCTTGGCATCAGGTGTTCAAGTCATGATGTGCACTGGTTGTCATCAGAATGTACACAGCTCCAAAATATAATGTTACATTATTTAGAATGAATAATAATAATAATAATAATAATAATAATAATAATAATAATAATAATATCCACTTATCATAAAACAACATTTTGTTAAGATATTCCATCACTTACTGATAAGAATTTGATGAAACAGTTCACTCAATACTGGAAATGGAATACTAAGCTTATCATTAGTTGCTTTATTACTTCCAAGGAGACTATTCATCAGGAGAACAAGAGAGCACCACTTAATGGCAAATTAAATATCCAAAGATTAAGCGCAAGAAGACATAACATTTTTTTTAAATTAACTATAATCAGACACTCTAATTACAGCTTTAAAAAGTAGTTTTAGAGTAAATTGACTAAGAATCACGTCGTTTCATGATTGCATCTTTGGACACAGAGCAAAGTGGGGGATTTCAGTCTTCCAACTCATGGCTGGTCCTTTTACTCCACCTGCTGCGGGTGCCTTCCTCCTCGGTCTCAGCCAAATTCCATCCTCATTTGCAGATGTCCCTCCTTCACCCTCTCTCTTCAAAAAAAAAAAAAAAACCTTGACCAACCACATGTGCCCCCCCTCTCTCCCCACTGCCTTATCTATAATCTGACACTGGCTGTAGAGCCACAAGAGTCACTGGTGACATCCAGTCCTACCGATACCAACTCAAAAGCTAAGCTGGACCTAGGCTTAGAATACAAGCCCCTATGAATTCTAACTACCCTTTGCATATGCCAAGTTTGGTTATGACTAGGACTGGCTTTAAGTACAGCACACCTGGCGTTACGGGCTGGTACCTATTGCCCCATGTAAAGGAAATATTAAAATAAAGATAATACTCAAATACCAGATCAAATATCAAATATCAACAATATCAAATAATGTAAAAAATATCATATATATGCATACTCACACTATAATCACCTTGTGTCACGCCTATGGACAGAGTACCTTGCCCCAAATTTAGAGGTGGAGTGTCTTCGGGCAGACTCCCATCGGCGGGTCCAGTATACTCACATCTACTAGTTTCATCAATCAATGGCTCCCTCAGGATGGTTGTTGCACTCACAGCTGCTGCAGAATACCTGCCTCCATGACACTGAAGGAGAAGACACCACTTTGGAAGGTGAGTAATTACTGACTAAGCTAATCGGAAACTACAAATTGCCTAATTAATCATTAATTCGGGGGTGCCACCATAGTCCCATGGATTTTTCATAAAATTAACAATTTTAGTTGAAATCAGACCTGCCCTGGATGTGTGATTACTATAGAAATCCAATTTCCAGTCCCCTTTTAAGTCCTGCAATTGAATACCAACTCCCCGGCTGTGGGAAAGACCAGCACAATACTAGAAATAAATGTTCCCTTCAGTGCTGTGTCATCAGAGATAGATCTTCTGTGTTCCTTTAATCGGGTTTTCTGCTGGGTGCAAGCAGGCACGGCTAACTTCTGTACTTGTTTGCTGTCCCACTCGCACCTTTCAGTGTGGGAGGTGGGCATGGGGTGGTGGCGGAGGGCATAGCCCATGGGAATGCCCAGCATTTCAAGGGCGTTCACATAAAAACACTGGGCATTCCCATTCAAATTGGCCTGTGACACGGAGGCGGGCAGCTAATGTCATTGGATGTCAGCTGCCCATCCGCTTCCCACACAGGCAACTTGCAGATCAGAGACACCACAGAGGTGTCTCAGATCTATGAGCTCTGGAGAAATCTTTCTATGGTCACTGAACATCAAATGATTTCTCCCCCGCACCCAAGGCAGCGAATGGATGATTATGCAAATCATCCATTCGCAGCTGTACAGGGAATCACGGTGTGCAAGGGGGATGGCCAACCCTGCGGGCAGCGTTTAGTCCACACGCAACTCTGCAAAATTTGCAGCATTGCGTGTGGACCAAAATAAGGTTCCTGGTGCTTACATATGTGGGTGACTTTCACATACATTTTTCTTTATATGTTGCACCATAAAGTGGGTAGGTATGACTAACATTCACCTACTGTATGTTGGCTCCCTATATTCATATAAAGTTATATTTTGTTGTAAATCCTCTGTATAGACACCTCAATACTCCACGTACTCCAGAGAAATGTATTATTAAAAAACAGCATCCAAAATTAAAAGTTCAAAGCCACTTATAAAATCCAATAATAATGTATAATGGTACTGGTGTGGAATACCTGCTGAAAACAAGTCATCCTCAACAGGTCTTACCCGGAAAGAGTCTAGAGGTGGAACAGTGTACAGTACCAGATGTAATATGAAATCAGCAGGCATCATCCAGTAATATGTCCTCTGCCACCAATGGGTTTCTGACAATGTGTGTCCTTTCTCAGGGTATATAGGTTACTAACAAAGCTACTGATATATATATATATATATATATATATATATATATATATATATATATATTTAATCCACATGCAATCCACAAGTATACATCTAGATTGTGCTCAACTCCAAGGTCAAAAACCAAAAATAGAAATCCAAGGAGAGCACTCACCATTTTGTAGAGTAAGAAATGTACAAATTTATTATAGCATCATGACAATAGGTATTCGTCAACATTTAGGTCTGCATCACAGACCTTTCTCAAGACATCAGGCCTTCGACAAATGAGATCCTACTCCAACAGAGACCTCTATGCTATATCATAAAGGTCTCTGTTGGAGTAGGATCTCATTTGTTGGTGGCCTGATGTCTTGAGAAAGGTCTAGGATGCAGACCGAAACATTGACGAATACCTATTGTCATATATATATATATATATATATATATATATATATACATATATATATATATATATATATATATGTATCTCAACAACCCAGACAATCAGGAATAAGATATTGTCTGGACTTTCTAAAGATATATTTCTACATACTAAAAAAATTCAACACATATCTTTCCCTTTCTAATACATAAATAATACTAACTTTCTTTTTCTGTATAATTACAAACTTGCTGCCAAAACATAATTTTACTTATGTAAGAAAATATGATCCAGTCCAGGTTTCTTTTAAATTGTATTCATCAGCGTGGTATTGTAATTTTGCCGATTCCCACCACAGAATGTTCACGTCCGTCAAGCGGGAACTGGAAACCGGAAGTGGTCATCCCTCACTTCCGGCCTGTGACCGGCAGAAGCGTGTTTTCTTTTGCCGGAAATGGAAGTAAACCCACATATTCGTGCGTTATTGGTGTATCCATAATTTATAACATTGTATTGTACAATTATAGTTACATAGTTGTTTAGGTCAGGGAAAATAAACTACAAGGAATCCTAAAAATACATAGTCTAATATACCTTCTAACTAGGGAAGTAAATGTCTCAAACCTTAGAAAATATAAAGTGGAGAGAGATAAAGTACCAACCCACCAGCTACTGTAACTTTTAAAAAACAAATGTAATATGGCAGTAAGAAGTTTATTCATTGGTACTTTATCTCTCTCCAGGGCTTGATACATCTCCCATTATAATCTTCTTCAGGCCATACTGGCAGTTGAAAATTTGCTTTTTTCAACATACTGTAGTACTATGTGACTTTTCATTTTTGCCAAAATGATGATTTATATTCTGTAGGAAACAATGACAGAATTACATAGAAGTGTACTTTTTGCATTGTTAATGAGCAACTTTGCATACAGTATAATGCACATCAATTATATTTACTTTAACATGATTTAACAAGAAAACTCCATCTGAGGCCCCTCTAGCCCACATTTAGAATATGTGATGCCATAATGCCTTCTGCAGCAGCAGCCTCTCTCCCCATCTCAGCACACATGCTGCTGTGTGGGAAGCTGCTAGTGTAAACATGGCTACTTTAAAAAAAGTCTTTGCCCAGGCCACGCACAATACCTACACAGTCCAGATTCATTTCCAACAGTCCTTATCTCCCAAAAGGTCTATGTCAACTTCCTAATGCATTACATTTTCTCTCAAGCTTTTGCTACTGTACTTCCTTCATTTTCTCTTTCTTAGTCAATGACCAATCATCTATCCTTTGTTTCATGTATGTGTTCTACCAGCTTTTGGGGGGTATTCAATTGGTGCCAATTTTTTGCCTAGTTGAGTTGGAGTTGCTATAGCTGGACACTCTTTTTATAGCTTTGCTGTTCCCTATTTTTTACAGCTGACACAATTCTAATTACTCCGTTTACAGGTCACCAAGATTATCAATGGTAATTTTTATGCAGGGTACACTCTGGCTGATATATTGGTTGTCCGTTCGCCAGTGTTTAACAGAGATAAGTCTGTGAACATCAGTCACTGACATATCACATCGGCTGTGTAGCACAGACGATGGTGAATATATCTGAAGCACACCTCCCAATTTTTATGGGAGAGTCCAAATTTTTTTGAGACTGTCCCACGGTGGGGGGGCATTTGTCACTCGCTGCTCTCAACCTCCATGGGAGACAAAGGGGCATTCCAGCAGTTTAGACAGCACTGGCAATTCCCCCATAGTGATGACAACACGATTGTGGCACTTCCCGTGAGGCCAAACCCCCTAACCTTGAGCCATGCCCTCTTTTTTTTGGCCACATGCAAATATGTAACTCAGAAACTCAAAGTTGGGAGGTATACTAAATATATACTGTATGTCTGCACATCATTCTGTGTGTATGGGTGATCAACCAACTGTCTGTACAATCGCTGTACAAGTCAGTGCCATGGTGATTGGCACTGCAACTGGGTGGGTGCATGTAAATGCCCATTGTGATCACACAGCGTGTAGGCAGAACGCACTGTCCTATCCATCCTGAAATATATCTATATGTGTGTACCCAACCTTATATGCCCATAATTTGAAGTTAGAGCATTTATTTATGGGCAGTTGAAGGAGTATACAGTCATTAGGTTGACATGCATTGAGTGAACCACTGATCAGGCATTGGGAAAACCACTGAGTTTGGTCGACATGGCTTAGTTTGACATGGATAGGTTGACAGGGTTGGAAGGTCGATACAAGCATTAGGTCAACTATAGCATGGTCGTCATGAGTTTTTCTTAGTTTTTGGAGCTAACAAGTGCTAACAGGTGGAATTTCATGAACTAGCAACCACTAGGGCGTGGAAGGAGAACAGAATCGTGTCCCGAGTACAGCGAGGCACCGTGCACGAAGCATGGCGAGCACAGCGGTACACTTTATTGTTTTGTCCCAAATGTCAACATAGTTTTCATGGACGCAGTGTCCATGTCGACTATGTCAACATCAATGACAAAAAACGGTACTTATGTAATATCTGGGCTCTTGTTTTTCTTATGAGACCGCGTCCCCTCGCGGGGCTCGCTGCGCTCGCCACGCTTCGGGCACAGTGGCTCGCTGCGCTCGCCACACTATATAAAATCAGCTCCATGCGTAGTTGGATAGTAGGGGTATGAAAAAATGGGGTGCATTTAACATGGGAGTCCAGATAATACATAAGTACCCAAAAAACTTGGAAAACGTATGTCAACCTTTTGACTGTTGACTATCATTGTCGACCTAATGTTTGTTTCGACCTTCCCACCCTGTCGTCCTTAGCCACGTTGACCTGTTTCATACAGTATGTTGACCTAAGCCATGTCGGCCTTCAATAGTTGACCCTATGCATGTCGACCTAATTACCCATACCCATTAAGGGATTTAAAAATATAGTGCTAACATGTAATTGTTTTTCTTTCCTCCTTAATTTCTGCAGTTATTTCCTATATAGATATATATATATCTCCTTTGCACCTTGATAAAAAGGCCGGACAGCCTTTAAACTTTGGCTAAACACATCAGCCTCTGGTGTCGTCTTTTTGATCTGAGTGCCGCCGCCAGGAGATATATACCAGCAGTGTATCCACACCTGCATGTACGGAGGGCACCAGCCTTACTTAAATCTAATAGCTTGTTTTGATGAACTTTGCTTACAGAGTGCCGCCTCAAGGAATATATATATATATATATATATATATATATATACATATAATAATAATGCCTATACAGATGAAAGAAAGCATTTCCTTTTTAATGTCAATCTTCTCTACTAGCCTTATCCTGCAGTGAAAGCCTAACACAAATCTGGTAAAATCACAGTAATCTCCATGGAAACAGGACTGTTAAGACATGAATACAAAGTTACAGCTGCAGATTACTACTGGTGAATACAGAAAGGATGCATACCCTGCAAAGAGAATACTACAAAAGTCATTATAATTAATAACCCAGAGAGGATAGAAAATTAAAGGCACAGACAGACTCTTGAGAAACTGTAGACGGCTACAAAAAGCTTTGAAAATCTTTATACAGATGTGTCCTTCTTCATCCTGACTGCCGCATGTGACACTCATATGCCACTCATTTGTAGGAGCATGTGCACCATGCAGTACTGTGTATCTTGTGTGTGTGTGTACAGATTGCACATTAGTGATGGCAAATGAGCCACGATTACTTGGGTAATATGAGTAGGGCCTGATTAAAGGTCCCAGGTACCCTAAGCTTATACACATGTAGCTCCCCTTGTATTGTAATGTGTATGGGTGCTCAGGGACTCCCCATTCATACTGCCAATGTGCATGTAATGAAGGTTACACAACTAGCATGTAGGATCTAGTTTGTGGCCTTTACAAGGTAACGTACAGGGTGTGTTGATAAAATACAGCATAAATAGGGGTATAGCTGGTAGAACTAAAATCAGCATCAGTTCTGAAGTAGGTGTCGAAATTGTCAAGGAGACTGAAGATGAAGTAGAGGAAGGGAAGAACAGGGCAGTAGCGCTGTTGAGGTAAAGAGGTAGGATGAGTATGTGAGGAAGGAGGGCCCTACTCATAAGAGTTAACATACTAAAAGGAGGTGGGTTGGACGAACGAAAAACAATAGGATAAGTAGGAATGGATGGGAACGGATGGAGGGGTAGGGTAGGCGGGATAGGAGGAGCGAAAGTTGTTATGTAGGTACAGTATTTCTTCCATTCAGAACGAACAAGAGCTCTGATGGATTTTGGTACTGGGGGTATAACCAAATCCAAGAAGTCGTGGCAACACTCCCCTTTTAAAACTACCGAATTAACTACTATTTGTAGCCTGGACCAGGGAGTGGGAGGTCGCTGCAGGGACACTTTTCCTTTCCTCTCACTATTGCTGGCCGTCTCTGTAAAGCAGTACAGTGCAGCTCAGCAGCACATCAGGCAGTGAGTCAATAACATTCTCCTCTCTCTAACTGCCCAATGCTCTGATCGGCCTAAACGTACTGTATGTGCCGTATATCGATAATCGACCATTGTGCGCGTTAGCACAGCAACGATAAGGTCTGAATAAATGACATATCGTGCCAAGAATACCCTAGTGTGCACCTGGCCGTTAACCAAGTTTAACCCTTTGAGTGCCAAGGTAATGTGTTGATATAGATGTGAAAATTGGCAAACAAAAATTTGTATTCATCATAATGACCTGTGATGTTACCTTATATAGGAAAAATAATCTTTTTTACACAACATATTTAATTTTTATTTATATAACAAATGTATTTCATATAGTTTGCTCTAAATAATCAGTGTTACAGTAGTTTGCCTACAGTATATACAGTACAACTTTTTTTCTCATTATGGGCCAGATGTACTAAGCTTGAAAAGTGATAAAAGAGAGAGTGATAACCAACCAGTCAGATCGTACCAGCCATGTCATAGGAGGTGTTTGAAAAATGGCAGGTGGGAGTTGATTGGTTGGTGGTTTATTACTCTCCATTTTATCACTTTTCAGGGCTTATTACAGTACATCTCGCCCTATGAGGCTGAATATGACTTGTACACTTCTGTACTGTATTTTGCCTCATATTCTCCAATACAGTATTGACTCCAATATGAGCAAATAAAGGATCTGATTCAGACCTTTTTAGGTAAGCGCCGCCCGTTCCCCCACTGAATGCGCCCCCCGCCGAGGAACACTAATGATTTCTCTCTTTTGCAGTAATAAAAGTTATCCCGAACTGACTTTTTAAAAATATTTTTCCTGCATACAATCTAAATATTGAATATAAAAACATTGGCGAAAACCGAGCTATATACTGGGATCTGCGCCTAAATATGACATCCACTCTTAACCAAAGAATATGGCATCAGGAAAGATGATTTGACCACAGGTCATGTAATGGCAAGCAAAACGGGGGGGGGCACACATTTGCACTTCATGCCACAATGAGTACTTAAAACACTTCCATATCTACTCTTGGATTCTGTCACAGTTTCTATATAACTCTCCCATGTCTCGAAAAGCTTGTCAGTAAAATTTTCTTTTTGCATTGAGGCCTCAAGCCACTTCATTCTAAAAATATAGACAATTTAAATCTAATCTAAACAATTTAGTAAAAAAATAATAATAAGGGGGGGCTGTGAGTTGGATCCATAATTGAAGGATACTGTACATTTTTTTTTCTGCTGCAGATATTAATATGAGCAGCTTACACACTTCCTAGGGTACATGAGTTCTTTGTGGTGTTATACCAAAAATTGCCCATTCAGGAGTCATAGGTAATACGTGTATCAATAACTGACTTTTATTACTGTTGGAGAAGGCCAAAAAAGGGGGCAGGTGTTGAGGTCATGTGACATCAGTCGTCCACCCGAGCAGGCAATGACATGCTTGCATTCCCAGGGTAATGCCCAAAATGTTTATGGGGACACCCATAAAACACCTGCACCAGCCCCCTCTGGAGCGAACGGCCGGCGAATGTGAAACTTGCTGAAGCTGTTTACTCCAGTGGTTTGCATGCATTAACCCCAAACATCTAGGAAAACGGTCTGAATCGGGCCCAAGGTCTGGGTTTGCAACCTGTACAGCAACACGTCCACAACACTCTATCACATGCTCATAAAGGGACAATTGTTGTGCATCTAACTATCCACCGCTCATTCACCGACCAGGAACTAAAAACTTTTCTGATACCCTGTACCTTACTGTCCATTTCAGATACCTGTTTGCCTACAAACAGTGAGTTTTTAGGGAAGAAACAAAATATTTCTAAGCTCAATGAACATCGGCATTGCATATTCAGGCACTATGTATCCACAAGATGCAATAAAAATAAAACAACATATATTTTACTATGCTATAAAAAGGAATGTAAATTTGTAATGAAAAAGAATATCAATTCTTTTGTTTATAGAATAAGTGATAAAAAAGTAATTCCTGATGAATCTGAAAGATTGTTAAATCACAAGTTCTGTTATAAAGCCAGTAAAACCCTCTGGATATGCCATGGTTACATATAATTTTTGATTAGTTATATGTTAGTCATACAAGAGCCACTATAAACCAGTTTGACTTATTTCACTTGAACGGCTGTTTCAAAACTTCTTCTTATTTAGACGTGGGCATAAAAAAGTGCAGAAACAGTAGTGATTTATTCACTGATTTGAAGAGGTTAGTGCTGTAGTATTACTTTTTTTTGCTGTAGTATTACTTTTTTTGTAAATGCCAATAAAATTTTTTAGTAAACTTGATTTAAAATTTAAAAAAATCAACACTACGAAACACCGAAGCTATCAAGACTAAGCGCAGCACTAATCTAAGTTTTACTTGTGTATGTATCTAATTTATGGGGTTCTAGTCAGATCCCATAGTGCTTTGCAGCTAGCCAATTCTCACTCAGTGTGCAGGTAGAAACCAAAAATTAGCAGACTGTAGTATTACTGTCAACCCCTTTCTGTAAAATACTTTTTGTCCAGATATTTTAAAGTGGAAGAACCCAGAGGAAACCCACACATGCATGGGGAGAATATATATACTCCATAAATATGGAACAGTCATGTTCGGCATTTCCATTTAATTGCCTATAGAGAAACATTATTTTCAGTCTCTGACTGCAGAATTGTCTTCAAATTAAATATTTGTGTGGATACCCACTAGCTCGCTACATGATCCCTGCCTACATTTCTTGCTTAGGTGAACTTTCCAGTTACTAGAATGGAAGCATATTAACATCTCAGTGTCTATAACGTTGTTTAGAGAAAAAAAATATTGAGCCGATCACATTGAATAAAAGAGACCAAGACAAAAATCATGATCTATTTTTAAACATAAATCACAAAAAGTAATGAAAGAGACTGGTATAAAAAAAAGGAAACACCAAAAAAAGACAGAACAGTTACAACTTAAATTCAATTGATCCCTTTTAGTGCCAATATCTCTGGTAGAGATTAGCAAAATATCTGCTAAAAATGCCAGCGTCGCTCACATATGTTATATAAATTCAAATAAAAATGATTGTGTAAAAAAAGATTTTATTTCCTACATACAGTATGTTAAAAATTACAGGTCATTACGATGGATAAAAGATGGGAGAAGTTAAGATGGGAGTCTAACTCCACCGACAGTTTTCACCAGGGACCACCCCAATGAGGTTTGGACTTTGCTTCATCCCGTGGACAGGTGACGGCCCACTGACAGAGTTCCCACACCTAACTGGCCAATCACTGAGGGATGGATAGCGATGGCGGAGTGCTGGTAAACTTGAGACTGTGGTTTACTCTTGACTTGGAAGCCTTGGACTGAGTAGTCTTGGGAACTGTTGACGGTTTCGGCCTGGCAGTCGTGGACTGCATTGGCTTGGGAGCTGGAGAGAGATGTTGATGACCTGGGATCAGGAGATGCTTGTCGATGGCCTGGGAGCTGAAGAGGGATATTGATGGCCTGGGAGTCGGAGAGGGATTTTGATGGCCTGGGAGCCGGAGACGGATGTCAGTGGCCTGGGAACCGAGATTGACATCGATGATCTTGGAGTTGAGATGGGAACGCCCTGGGAGCCATGAACAGACTATGTAGACTTGAGAGTAATCAACACCCTGTGTCAACTAGGGAGTCGATGATGGTAGACAGTTTTGGAAGCCAATAGGGATCTCTGCTGATGGAAGCTGGAAAGCTCATAACTCTCTCATAGCTTCTCCTGGAAGCTATAGATGTTATTAGCTGGAAGGTAACCTGGCAGATGAATGGTTAACCAGGGCGCTGTATTAGCAGCAGCAGCAACAGCAGCGGCAGATTGCAGGTTCACTTCACAGTTAACTCTGGAACAGGAAACCTAAAGGCTAGAACTCTGATTTCTGGGGAGTACTCAGGGATCAGACAAGTTTTTCAAGGCAAGAAGGAATTGCCAGAGGCCAAACCTATAATCCCCCTGCCTGTCTGTAATCAGCTGCAAGTCGTGGCATCGATTAACCACAGGAAGTACCTGTGCATACTTTGATCACAAGATTAAGTGCACAGGTCAGATTAACAAGGACAAATGGAATTCATAGGAGGAATGCTTCATGTGACTGCAAGTGTCATGGCGGTGCCCATCCAGTGTGGGCTGCTGACTAGGCCCCAGGGAATCGTCATGCACATCACGCCACAGAGAATTACTGGGGACAGAACGGAACAGAGACTTGCGTCACAGGATGCACCAGTGCACAGATAAGGGATGTGGCCGTGGACGCACCCCAAACACCTTTTAGGATTGGCCAGATTTCCCTGATGGAACTGAGCAAATAAGCGAGAGTCGTGTACATCACAATCATTGACCCAACTTCTCTCCTCTGGACCATATCCCTTCCAGTCTATGAGATACTTGATGCAGCTGTCCCTTTGTTGAGCAGCTAGAACTTTGTTAACCTCAAACTCCACCCCACAGTGTATGTGAACTTTGCACAGGAGAGGATGCCTGGAATCAATTCAATATTGAAGGTCACAATAAAAAGATATGAAAGGAGATGGAAATCCTTAGTGAGGTAATTTGAGCTTGTAGGATACAGAATTGATTTTCTGTGTCACTGAGAATGGTCTAATGAATCAGGGTGCAAACTTCATAGAAGGAATGAGCAACCTCAGATTCTGGGTGGACAGCCAGACTTTGTCACCTGGTTTGAACTCAGGTACTGCTCGCCTCTTACGATCTGCAAATAATTTCTACCTCTTGGATGCTTTTTTTAAGGAAACCTGTTCTTCCAGACTTGGGAGAAATGACTGAAGGCAGCGGCTACTTCCAATGGTGGGAGTTTGTTTCAGACAGGAGGACGCTGATGTTGTCCATATACCATAAAGAATGGAGTGTGACCAGTAGATGTGTGGTTCCTGAAATTATGAGCAAATTCTGCCCAGGGCAGCAGGCCAACCCAATCATACTGGGAGGATGACAGGAACAGGTGGAGAAAGTTCTGGAGGTCCTGGTGAACCCTCTCCATTTGTACATCTGACTGTGGCTGGTTTGCTGATGAGAATTTTAGCTCCGCTTTTAAAACTTTACAAAGTGCTCTTCAGAATCTGGTGACGAACCGGACAAAATCTGTATCGGAAGACCATGCAACTTGAAGATATTTTGTACAAATAACTGCGCTAGCTTGGGGGATGAAGGCAGACCCTTCAATGGAATGAAGTGGGCCATTTTTGAAAATTGGTCCACTATGAAAGCAACTTGGGATGGAATTCTGGAGGTACAAAGGTCTTATCCCAGGGTGGCAAAGGTGACAGGATGGTTGAGGCAAAGGCTGTGGGATTCACAATAGGAAAAGACTTGGGAACTATGGCATCCTCGTCCATGGAATGAGACAAGGCGTCTGCTTTGGCATTCTGGGAACCAGGGCGAAATAGGATCTTAAAATCGAACCTGGAGAAGAATAAGGACCAATAAGACTTTTGGGGGTTCAAACACTGAGTGGACTGGATATACAAGAGATTTTTGGGAAATTTTCATAGAATGCTTGGCTCCCTCCAGGAGGTATCTTCACTCATCTAGAGCCAAATTTATAGCTAGAATCTCTCGGTCCCCGATTGAATAATTATTTTCTTCTGGATGGAAATGATGGGAAATGAACCCACAGGGATGCATTTTCCCATCTTCAGCAGCTTGTGAGAGAACCACCCCCCATGCCTACATTAGAAGCATTGATCTCCAATATAAAGAGTTTATTAAGAAAGGGTATAGATGGGACTTCAAAGGTACATTTAGATATTTCAGCATATACTGTAACTTGTTTTTCTGAAGGTGAGACAACACCTCTTTGACATGACCTCGGTGGAACTGAAGATTCTGGGAAAGGATAAGAAAATAATCCAGGTAGACTGCTGGGGCATTGCTTAGGCTGAAGGGCATGACCAGATACTCATAATGCCCATCTCTGCTATTGAACACTGTTTTCCGCTCCTCTCCTCTTCTTTATATTCCCTGAAGGGTCTGAGGCTCTGAAGAAAGGACTTACAGCCTATAGAAGCTGGCTGCATGCGCAGTAATGAGGTCGGAGCCGCCACTTGTAATGACTACACCTGTGCACCAGCTATATGGTCTGGAAAATGTGAACTGTTGGTAGATCTTGTGGACCAGTTTGGCCATTCCTGGTTTTAGTTATCAACTGATTACATTTGGATAATTGTACAGACATATCAGTGGGATAGATTAGTGGAATTCGGGGTTCAAATATTCCCAGGCTATCACATTGTGTCCAACCCAAGTTTTCAAACATTCAAAATTGTCATGTTTTATAGAAATTTATCATCTTTTTTAAACCTTAATTGTCTTTCTTAATGGCCTTTGCATATTTTAGGTTATATCAAAATGATGCTTGTTTAATCTTGCATGATCTGTATGCACACAAACACTAACACACTTACACCCACAGGTCTGCAATAAGTAGTGCAATTGTATACATTGTAGAATGTTGTAACTCTTCAGGTTTAGTTACAGTACTATTAAGTTCCCTGGCTGCAGGTAAGTTTTCGTTTATTATTATTTTCTCTTTTAACTTTGTTTTTCTTTAATGATCAGTCTGTGCATGGGTCCTCAAACTGCGGCCCTCCAGATGTGAAACTACAAATCCCAGCATGCCTTGCCACAGTTTTAACACTCCCTTATAGCAAAACTGTGGCAAGGCATGCTGGGATTTGTAGTTTCACAACATCTGGAGGGCCACAGTTTGAGGACCCATGAGTCTGTGGTCTATTTAGCACAAGGATCACAAGTGCTGACTTCATGTTCTTTTCTGTTCTGCCTATCAAAGAAGGTTGAAGGGGGGCATAAGGAAGCCCTTAATAATGCCACCTGAAAACTCAGGGCTCCCTCTGGTATTTTCCTTACAATTTAATTTAATTATTATAATAAAAGTAATATTGATTTATATATCCCCATTAAATTAATTTATAATCTGAAATCCATTTACTGGGTAGTAATAGACAGTCAAAACGGTAGAAAGGACCTGCTCGGAAGCTTACAAATAGTTCTTGTCAAGAACGGTGCATCTTATTATGTTTTCAAACTTTCAGCAACATTTTATAGCCTTGGTTCTGTAAACTGAGGGACTTATTTACCACACAATAATTTTCTGTGAAATTTATCAGTGTTTTTTTCTTAAAGCGGAAATTATATTAAAGGCCTCTTAATCAGAAAACTTTTTTTTTTTCAAAAATGTCGACAAAATTGTTGATTTTAATAATTAGCATTTTGATCATTAATTCCCATAGTCATTTCACTTTTTATTAATAACACTGTACCGATTAAATGTAAAATGATTAATATTTAATGATAAAATGCCCAGTGTTTTTATAATCCATCGTGCAGTGCGAAGTTAAGTGAATAATGCTTTTTGGCTTTGTAAATATACCCTCTGTAGAACCATATGTATGTCATCTTCTGTATGCTCTTTAGCTTGTCATACAGGAATCTGATGGAAACCTGTTCGGGATCATAAAATAAAAAGTCTGCAGTGCATCCAACAAAGAACCAAATGTCTAGATTGGCATTTTTAATTGCTTAGATATTTCAACTTGTACGATTGTGTTCCATCTGTTTCTGTTCTTATCACACCTGACAAGCTCGGCTTTTATAGCAGAGCTGCCAGGCTTCATTATTTGTTATGAGATCTGACAGCTTTGAGGTTAAAGAGTAGACTTAATAACAGTTTAACACTTAGTACACTGCTAATTAAGCAGTGGAAAGTCCAGTATCTAATGAGAGCTACAAACAAACGACGTGTTTCTATGCCAGTCACGTCGCTGTGTGAGAGAGTGACTGCAAAATGAAGAAGTCAGAGTTTACATTTGATTGAGTGGGAGGTATTTTGATTGAACATTACTTAGATAGCAGCTGTTCTTGTCGCAGTATATTGAGCTGGCTGTTACCAAATATGGTAAGCAATAAGGCCATGTGTTTAGGGCAATAAGGATAGCGTTTCATAAGTATGTTTCATACAAGAGAAGGCACATAAACCACCCACTCTCTCATCCATTTTACCCCCCTTGTCGCTCTCTATTCGCATATTTAATTTCCATTCTTATTTTTGTGTTTTTCCTCAATACAGTTTCCTGTTTATTGTAAGCGCTTTCAATCTTTTTTCTTTTTACAATAAATGTGTTATTTCCATATCTATAGTAGCTGTCATTCTTTATCTAGTGATGCGCATACTATGAAATAACACATCCTGTGCAAGGTTGGTGGATTAACAAAGGTCACAGTTTTGATTTAGATGGATACAAGTGCCATTTTTAAGTGCAGAAAACACAATAAAGAGAAAAGAAATGTCACATAGAGGTCAAAATAATTGGTCTTTGAATAATTTGAATGAATGTTTGTCTAAAATTGGTAAATCCCTTTCCAACTATATAGCCCTTCAAAACGTTTCACCTCTAATTATAAATTACATTCAAACTGTAGTTAAACCCACAACGGAATAATTTAAAACATCTGACCTCTGTTAAACTTTGTAGATCTTCGTCATTCAATGATTTTTTTACTGCTATTGATAGATGAAAAGTTTCAAAAACTGTGTATAGAGAACCTCTCAGCTTAGTTTTATACATATGTTATGTTGCATTCAGTATAACAAATTTATAATGTAAGGTATAAAAAGCTCAGGAAATATACACAAATGACACTAAAATGCAAATATCAAACAGATACTGTAACATTTGTTCTACCTGTATGAGGATATTTTGACAATATATGAACAATGCAAGAATGGAGATGATGTGGGTGGATGCGGATAACATTACTGGGGTCAGGATGCTGGCAGTCAAAATACAGGATGTTAAGTTTAGGTTGGGAGCATGGAGGTTTAGGCTTATGTACTAAAAAGAGGGATTAGGGTTTGGCTGTGTTGGGGGTGAGGGATAGGGTTAGGCTGCGGGAAGGGAGGGGCAGGGTGGAGGCAGGGAGAAGGTTAATTTATTTCCTGGGGCGCTCTCAGGCTTCTATTCAGCAGGATGCTGCTGTCGGTCTTCTCACTAATGGCATCATATCCACTGCCCATCTGTATGTACTCTGTTCTACTCTGTACTGGTATTCTCTCTTTTTACTATGTTTTGTTTTTGTTATCAGTATTCAGAAAGTTTGAGGCAGAAAGCACTAGCTGAGAACTCACTAGTCTCACATCATATCGCAGTATGTAAAAGTTACCATAATTTGGCAGAACTTAAGATACTGTATGTTCAAGTTTTTAGCTATAGTTGGCTAAAAGTGGCTGCCAGTGCATCATTTCAATGGTCCACCACGTGCAATGTACAATTATTTTTGCTTCTACTGTTTATTTTCTGCTCAGTTTAGCCTCATCTAAATCTTCAGTTAGTCAGTATAGTGAGGAGATTCTGAGACTGGTAGTTCTGAGCTGGTCCAAAATTCAATATGCAAATAAGAAAAATGGTCCTAAATGAGTTCAAATGTACACTTTCTGTCCCTTTAACTCATCGAACTTGCATTACAAATGGGAATCTGTTTTTAGTATTTTTCAAAAGTAAAATAGTCATTATGATAACAAATAATTGTGAGCACAAAATATGTAATATGCAAATAATATGTAAGATTTTATATTTTCATTATATCTAGTATCATTTTGTGCTTTTTGCGCCATTATGGGCAAATTCCCTGATTATGTAAATCTGTCCAAAACTGGAAGTGTTTAAAATGTAATATATTTCTACCTTGCCTTATTCTCTTACCACTCGTCTGACAAAACTGTTGGTTATTGTTTGAAATGTATAGTACTGTAGTACATTTTTTGCAGAATTCACAGTAGCCAATGGATGGCTTCACAGCACTGAGGTCATGGGTGTGCGGATTTTGCATATTCTCCCCATGCTTGTGTGGATTTCCAACGGGTAATCCGATTTCCTCCCATAATCCAAAAATATACTGGTAGGCTAATTGGCTCCCAAGAGAAATTAACACTAGAAGTAATGTGTGTGTACATGTAGGTAAGGAATATAGATTGTAAGCTCCACTGGAGTAAGGCCGGATGTGAATGTTCAACTGTTCTCTGTAAAGCGATGTGGGATATATGTGCGCTATATAAATAACTAATAAATAAACACAGATATTGTGGCTTCTGCAGATATGAAGCATAAACATTTCATGCAATTTGAGAAGTGTTTGATTAATGTTTTGTTGTCCATCAGTCGTTTGTGCTGGTAGCCCTTTGTCCTTTGTTGTATTTAAGGTTTAATTAGCCACTTATTAATTCATAAGCACTTTTTTCGGTACTTGTGTACTTTCACGGCTCCCATCGCATGCCATCACATGCCATATGTAGTGGCATGCGATGGCATGCGATTTTTGCCGTTTTTATGTATATTTTTTAAATCGCAGGCAATCGCATCGCATGCGATTGCATGCGATTTGCTGTACCACCCCCACTATCAACGTGAACCCGAAGCGTGGCGAGCGCAGCGAGCCCGCGAGGGGTGGCGGTACGCGTCCTACAACCATTTCATACCCCCACTATCCATGTTGGCGTGGAGTTGAGAATAGAAAGTGTGGCGAGCGCAGTGAGCCACCGAGCCCGTAGCGTGGCGAGCGCAGCGGACACCTGTGAAGCCCGCGAGGGGACGCGTATACCTGTGAAGGTATACGTGTCCCCTCGCGGGGCTCGCTGCGCTCGCCACGCTTCGGGCTCGGTGGCTCGCTGCGTTCACCACACTTTCTATTCTCAACTCCACGCCGACGTGGATACTGGGGGTATGAAAAGGTCGTAGGACACGTACCGCCCCCCTCGTGGGCTCGCTGCGCTCGCCACGCTTCGGGTTCACGTTGATAGTGGGGGTGGTACAGCCTGAAAAATGACATTTGCGGGCCATTGAACATGTTTGATACTAATTTTAATGCATTTGGATGCATTTCTGTTAAAAATCGCATGCGATCAAATCGCATGAGATGCGATTTTTTACCATGCGATGGACATCGTGGGAGCCGTGATTGTACACAAGTACCCTTTTTTCTATTGTGTGTTATTGCATTGTTCTTGTCTTTGAACCGTATATTAGCAAATGTAATGTTTTGGAAAAGCAAAGTAACATATTTAGATTATTTTGAGTTTTAGGTTTATGTAAATTTAAATATATTTCTTTTTCCCCCTCAGGTGTTCCACCACTGATTTGAATCAACCACAAAATAATTCAATAAATATGCAACTGCGTTCAAAAGAAACACAATCCTACTTTAATAACAAGGATCAAAAGGACTGCACCAGTGTTTCAATGTCGAGGGCTAGCTCCATTCCTATCATACCCTCTGTGGGGCTAGATGATGCCTTCATGCAAATGCAGAGCGTTTCCGATACATCGGGCATCAAACTATGTAAAAACTCCTATTCCAGTGAACTTGTGAAGGTGAACATTGCCCCTAGCAACTGTCTTATAGCAGAGCAAAAGGAAGTCAAAATTTTGCTTGAAACTGTACAAGAGCAGATACGAATTCTGACCAATGCAAGAAGACGGTCAGAGGACTTGGAAATGGCCAATGTACAGTCTGAGGAAAGCACCAGTGAAAATACAGCTTTCCTTCCCCTGAGCCCAAAAGCAAAAACTGAATCGGAGGCACAATTTGTCTTAAGAAATGAAATTCATAGGGACTCAACACTCCATGTGTGATCTTGGTGATGGAAATTACTGTCTGATGCTTAGCTTAACGGATCAAGTGGGGGAAAAAAATATAAGAGGAAATAAATTATTTATATGCATTAATTTAAAAGCATCTACATAGAAGAAACCAAATAGTCTATCGCCCTCATATCATAGTGTTTTCTAAACAAAATATTTTTTTAAAGGGAAAGAAAAGCTTGAAGAGAGGCAAAGCATACTGTACACTGGGCGCATCAATGTGTTAAAGAGAATTGTACGTTGATTTCTAACCTTTTCGACTTCTGGTGGTATTTGATGCTGCAACATGCTTTCAAATTTCTTCCAGGTGAAAAGAGTTTTAAACAACCAACATGATCTTTCAACCTAAAGGGCCAAAAGCATCACCATTTGCAAACCATAATTGTATTTTGTTATATTATTTTGTTGACATTGAAAGTAAAATGCCACAACTATCCCAATGAAAAGACAACAATTATGATGTGTATTCAGTTTTCCTGTTGTGTTATTTTCTACGTTTCTTAATTCTGGACACTTAACATTCACATGTGCCAAAATACATGCTTGCCTATTTAACACAAGAGTTGCCTGATGTTGACCATGATCAGAATCCAGGAGCATCTGAGAGCTAGATATGATCTCCTTGTTCAACACAATCATCTGTTGACAAAATAAAAATGTATTAATTATCACCTAAGCAACATGGCATAAAAGCTATAGAGGTCTAAGTTTTTTTTTTATCTTATTAGATGTTTCACCATCTGTGCTTTGTTTAATATTTTGTTCAATATTCTTGTCATACTGTATATGGTGTTTATAAGGAAAAATATTAAGAACATGGCTTGATAATACTAAATCATAATTAAGGGATCTGTGTAATCAGAGGCGGCCATAACCAATTTTTGATGCCCTAGACAAGGTTTTAACTGGTACTCCCTAGCAACTCTGCTATTTCCTCCTTTGAATCAGGATCCATCGCCCAAGCACAGCACCTTTCACCCAGTAGCACAGATGAGCGTAGCAGTCAGCAACACCTATTACTTATAGTAAACCTAATTTTGGTGCCATGTGTCAGCAATAGAATTGGTGTGCCCACACCCAATTTTAAAATAGGGACAATGTGCGGCCTAAAATGGGTGTGTTCTTTCTGGGAAGAGGCATGGTCATACAATTGTACCCCCAATTATTATTGTGCAATACAGTAGTGCAAACTTATTACATCACACATTTGTTCCCCTTGTTCATATTATCTCTCAAAGTAGTGTATCTTATTCATGTTATGCCACTCAATAGTATCCCTTTACATGTTATGGCACCCCATAGTGTTCATTCATATTACACTACCCTGTATAGCACCTTTTTCACATAATTTTACCCCTAGCGCTCCATATTTAAAGCCTTTAAAAAGGGGCAGACTAGATGGTCTTATCTGCCGTCAAATTCTATGTTTCTATGTTATTTACATTATACCTCTCTGTAGCGCTTCTTTTTCAAATTACACCAATTTCAATGCTTCATACTGTATTCCCATTATGCAAGAAATGTGTGCCCTTTATACACATTTTTCCACACAGTACTGTTCCTTACATATGTCAAAAATTATTACACCACAACCTTGCATCCTCACCTAATCAAACAAACTGTGTCCTCTGCATGGACTCTGCAGTTATTGAAGCCTGAGAAATCTCCAGGGAGTCAGTCAGTGCAGGCTCAGCCTGCTGATGAGAGGAGGAGCTGCTGCAACTGTGTAAGCAGAGTAGTCTTCTTTCAGGACCAGATGCCATTTGTGTTCCTGGTTGCCGCTGCCTTTACTGTCTCTGCTCACTGTTTTAGTGCTCTGGGACAGTTCTAGGCCTTATGGAGCTCAGGGCTCCCCCTCTGAAGAAAACTAAACAAACAAAACTATTAGGGTGTCCTGCATTTGCCTTAATCTGGGGTGGGTGTGGGAGGGGGGTGTTGGGGTGGGGGGTATGCCCATGCCCATGACCGTGCCCATAACCATGCCATGAATAGAAAGGGAGTTCTGTTTCTTGACACACTATGGGGAAAAAAAGTTGATGCACTACTGCAGTTTTCTTCTTCTCCATCCTCTACCACAGCCACCCACAAAAGACTTGAGCTAGTAATGCCCTTTAAAAAGTATAGCCAACTAAGTAATGCTCATAACATATACGTTTACACATAAGTAATGGCCCATAACTTATGATTGATGCCCACACATAGGTAGTGCCCCTTTACTCATGCGAGGGGACATTTTCCTTTACACATAAATACTTCTTTAGTGCTGGAATCCTGCTTTAAAAAAATTGCATTTATTTATACACTGTAAGCCCTCAATGAGGTATACTTTTAAAAATGAAATCAGAGAAAAAAAATAGTACTTTCCATAAAGACAAATCAGATATAATTTTCAAATGCAAATTGGAAAATAAAAACTGATATGATTGGTTGTTATAGACAATGCCATGTTATTTCTCTGAAAACATATTGGTTGTTACTTGATCAAGCTTGGCATTGATCACTGATGTGTCACAAACTTGGGGTGCACTACCACTCGGGGATTGGCTAGACCTGACACAGGGGCGCGGAGTCTAACCGTGCCGGGGGTTTTCTGCCAGTGACCCCTCCAAGCGGGATATGGGCTTCTGCGGCACCCGACACGTCGGTCGCGGCCCCCTGGTCAGGTTCCGCGTATGAGTGGTGGTAGCTAGTGGAATATGGAGCGTGGTCGTCAAGCCGGATCAGTAACAGATGAGCAGATACGGTATCAAGGAATGCAGCACACAGGGAGCAGGCAGGAGAATGGTAACAGAACTAGCCAAGGTCATACACTGGATGTCACGGATGTAGTACACAAGGAGCAGGCAGGAGAATAGTCAGGAGAATAGCCGGAATCATACACTGGTAAACACTGGGTACGGTACACGAGGATCGGGCAGGAGAATGGTCAGGACAAGCCGAGGTCAGATGCAATAATCAGAAGGCTGGAATAGTACAAGGCACTGGAACGCTGGAGCTGGTGTGAACCTATACTCTGGCAGCTTCTGTCTCCCAGAGGCTGCCCTTTATAGGAAGCACAGGGAACCCACAGGTGGACTAATCAATGGGCTGAGCATGCTCAGTTTACACTGAACTCTCCTGCAGGAGAGTTACCCAGGTGTAACTAATTAGCTGAGCTCAGATCTCACAGCACAGTTCAACTATACAGAGCTGTCAGCAGCAAGGACTCCTCCAGGTGCTGTAATTAGCAAAGCTCAGGCCACACAGACTTTCCTTGCAGCATGGAGCAGGCTGAACAGACAGGAGAAGCCACAAACCAGGTAGGAAACAAACAATAACTGAATGTTGTGACATGATGTTATTGATCAAATACACAGTGGAAAGGGTTTCGAATATTTTTGCTGCACTTGCTTATTGATCTGGACTACATCCAGGGGTGGCGCGGACTATACTCTGCACATTTTTTAAACACTAATCCTTGTATAATGACTTGACCACCCTACAAGCATTGGGAATGTATTTAGGGTTTGATTCAAAGCCATTTACAATGTCTTGTTTACAGATTTCCAATTACAAAATTTGTCACCTGGTGTGAATCCAAATTGTGTAAGAAGATGCAAGGTACAACTTTGTGTATAAATTACTTACTAAGATCAAGAAATCAGAGTAAATGTTTTTGGGAAAGTTGTTCCTTTTATGTAGCACTCTATCAGAACTTTCGGTACTTGTTTTCTAGCACGGCCACACCGATTTGTATCGGGGTGATCGTGTCTGAAAAATTGCGTCTTTGCATGCGATGCAACCGACGCGATCGACCCGATCGTGGCGAGCGCAACGAGCCCGCGAGGGGAAGCGGTGCGCGTCCTCCGATCTTTTCATACCCCTACTATCCACGTCGGAGTGGAGTTGAGAATATAAAGTGTGGCGAGCGCAGCGAGTCACCGAGCCCGAAGCGTGGCGAGCGGACGCGTATAACTTCACAGATATACACGTCCCCTCGCGGGGCTCGTTGCGCTCGCCACGCTTCGGGCGCGGTGGCTCGCCGCGCTCGCCACACTTTATATTCTCAACTCCACGCCGACGTGGATAGTAGGGGTATGAAAAGGTCGGAGGAGGCGCACCACCGCCCCTCGCGGGCTCGCTGCGCTCGCCACGCTTCGGGTTGGCGTCAATCGTGAGGTGCCACTCACAATGGGGTTGCGTAACTTTTTAAACATGACGGGCCATATACAATGTGAAATGGGTCATATTGGCCCATTTCACATTGTTTCCTATGTAAAATGGACTTAATCAAGTCCATCTCATCTTGTGCCATTATAATGCGATGCTCCCGATTTCAATGTTAAATATATTTTAACATTGAAGCCTATGGCAAAATCGCGTCCATCGCGTCGGTCGCGTCGGGGGCCATGTTAATGCACGCGACCGACGCGATGCCCCCGATTTTGCCTTTGCCGGCAAAATGGACCTGATTTCAAAGGAAATCGGGTCCATCGCGTCCATCGTGTACCTTAACTTTAAGGTACACGATGAACACGATTGTGGCCGTGCTAGGAAACAAGTACCAAACTTTCTGTTGTCAATTATTATGGTCGATCCAAGACTGCAAACAATGTGATACTATCATAAATAGAATTGAACTGCATGTACAGATGTTATATATTTTCCCAATGTCATTTGGACCAGCACTGTAGATTGATGACAATATCAAACAGACAAATGCATCCTGTCTGGCTGTGCACATTAATACACACATAGTGTACGTGTATGAGCCTGTCTGGAATAATTAAAATGAATCTGGAATATAAATACTTAGGGAATAGAATAACAGATGAAGGGTGGAAATCTATTGAACACTGCCCATTATCAGTACATCCCAAACAGATAGCGTACCACAACTAACTGCATGTCTGGTGCTAGCCAAGAACAGGTTCTCTACTTACACAGCTTCAAAACTTGCACAATGGGTAACAGATTGTGAACATGTAAGAAAGTATCTGCTGTATACAGTAGTGTTTTATTCAGGTTTGCGTTGATAAACATACCCTTTATTTGGATATACAGTATTGCTTACCAGGGTTGAACTTGCCCACAGGGGTTCAGGGGAAAACCCCAGTGAGCCCCACCTCCTATTATAGGGATCAAGTTACAGAGTGTGCACTTTAGTTGTACATTATAAATATTTCACTTTATACTGCACAAAACTGTTTTCTACAGTGCATTGTTGTTGTTAATCTGGTACATTGTCATGCATGCACTGGCAGTATTTACTGTAAATATTTATCAAAGGGGCTAGTCCATGCACTCTAATGGTTAGACAAGTAGTTCCCAAACTGTGTGCTGTGGCACTCTGGGGTGCCTTGGTTGTTGGTCCAAGAGTAGATTCTAATTGGTCAGTATAACAGGCAAAGCTAGTGCATGGGTCTTCCCATCATACAATATGTGGCCAAACAGAAGTAAATATTGTCCCACAACACATAACTGATTCTTAGGATGATATCAAAAACAAGTTACTCAATTCTATATTTTTTTCTAATTTTCTCAATAAGAAATTTATGGCGTGCCATGAAAAACATTCTGATATTCTAAGGTGCCGTGATACAAAAAAGTTTAAATCAAACGTGTTAGACAATTCAATGTAGTGGCTGGCCACATCCCTAAGCATGGGCCTCTATCACTGCATTTTCCAGGAGGGCCCTTCATGTCCCATTCTGTCGTTGATCTTTGTGTGCAGCCTTTGAACAACTATTGAATTCTCTTGAATTAGTTTTTTCAAAGGAGGAGTACAAGATTGTGTAAGGATTCACATGTCAAAGTATTGCTAAATAATTGTATATTAGTACAAGGAATGCATTAATAAAAAGTTATTTGCAAGGGTTTTTTTATATACATAAAATGTGTTCTGAACAAGGTAATAGATCCCTATTTAGTGTTTTAAAAGCCAATACTTTGTAGCACATTTAAAGGAAAATATATGTGTATAAAATATCTGGCTAGGCTAAATGGCATATATACAGTATTACTCTTGTTTATATAAATGCATTGAGTGACTTAAAGTAAGTACATATTGTATGCATACACTTTTAAGACAATGCTCACAATGTGGTTTTGGTGAAAACAATTGTGGAAGTTATTGTCAAGATGTCACAACATGAAAAGACATATATTTAATTTGGGTGCCAGATGGGTGCCCAACAGTCGGGATCCTGACAGTCATTTATCCGACGTCGGGATCCCGACTGTTAAAACACTGACAGACGGGTTCCCGATGACCACCGGCTATTCTCCCTCATGGGGGTCCATGACCTCCATAGAGGGAGAATAGAATAGGTGGTGAGCATAGTGAGCCACCGTGGCCGCAGTGTGACGAGCGCAGCGAGCCTGCAAGGGGCTTTGTTGTGCTCGCCATGCTGTCTGAGTCTGGCCAGTTGGGATCGCGACGTCGGGCTAATGACTGTCGGGATCTCGACTGTCGGAACCCTATACAACACCCATTAATTTTCCTCTAAGTGATCTCCAGTGATAAGCTATCACCATTCACTTCTCATATCTGTCAGCTTGTACTGAATCGACTTTGTGTATAATTTACTTACTAAGATCAAGAAATCAGAGTAAATGTTTTTGGGAAAGTTGTTCCTTTTATGTAGCACTCTATCAGAACTTTCTGTTGTTCGTTATTATGGTCTATCCAAGACTGCAAACAATGTGATACTATCATAAATAGAATTGAACTGCATGTACAGATGTTATATATTTTCCCAATGTCATTTGGACCAGCACTGTAGATCGATGACAATATCAAACAGACAAATGCATCCCGTCTGGCTGTGCACATTAATACACACATAGTGTACATGGATGAGCCTGTCTGAAATACATTTTTATCAAAACAGATTTTTTTATATGGGATACAAAAAGAAAGAAGGGACAATCAGGGGGGGGAGTGAGAGGGATTATGGACATCAAGTGTAATCAAGACAATACATGACAATATAAAATGTGTCGCTACACAGAGCGATCGTTGTTAAGACATTTGGCAAAATACAACAATTACGAATCATAACATAGAGCACAATTTAAATATTAGTAACAATTAGGGCAGGCTTTCCCAACCACAGTCCTCAAGGCACACCAACAGTGCAGGTTTTAGTGATATCCAGGCTTCGGCACAGATGGTTTAATCAGAATCACTCAGGTACTAATTAAGTCACCAGTGCTAAAGCCTGGATGTCACTAAAAGCTGTACTGTTGGTGTACCACCGGCTATTCCGGCGATGACCACCGGCTATTCTCCCTCATGGGGGTCCACGACCTCCATAGAGGGAGAATAGAATAGGTGGTGAGCATAGTGAGCCACCGTGGCCGCAGTGTGACGAGCGCAGCGAGCCTGCAAGGGGCTTTGTTGTGCTCGCCATGCTGTCTGAGTCTGGCCAGTTGGGATCGCGACGTCGGGCTAATGACTGTCGGGATCTCGACTGTCGAAACCCTATACAACACCCATTAATTTTCCTCTAAGTGATCTCCAGTGATAAGCTATCACCATTCACTTCTCATATCTGTCAGCTTGTACTGAATCGATAGATCAACCACGGGTACCAAATAACCCAATGACAAGTTGACATACAGATGGAGCCAGCCTACCAGCGCGACATATCCATAGCACAGGTGGAGGCTGCAGGGGGATGTGGCCGGCGGCCGGACACTCACGAGCGGTTCACCCGCTTGCAAGTCCCATTCAGCAAGGTGGCGGGGAGCGGGGACCTGGTGATTGCCTGCCCTTCTCTGCTTCAGGGAGATAGGTAGGGAGCAGGCAGCAAGCGGGGGAGATGGGCAGTGGCGGGAGACAGCCACAGGGGCTTCCAACAGAATGGGGCATGTAAACATCTTGTGCACACGAGCCCCATTCTGTCAGACTCTGTCGGATGGACGGGGAATGGCACATGACGATAGAATCGCCAGGAGCCACTGTAATGAAAGCAGCTCCAGCTGTATCCTTGTGTTTTGTTTGTCCTGTTTGGAATGTGTCCCCACTCTACAGTATGCTGTCATATTTGAGAACAGGTGCTCTGTATGGACCAGCAGTAATTTTCTTATATTGTCATATACCCCTTCCACTCATCTTATCAAACCAGCTTTAGTCTGACTCTCCTACACAATAAGCACATTGCATTTATAGTAGATATTCCTATTTAATGTAAGCAGAAGTACATCCTTGTAAAAATTAATTGAAACAAGCAATGAAAATGACATTATTTTGATTTTCACCTTGGATTTTATTTCAAACATCTTAGTAGTTCGTATGACCTTCATAGTGTTCAAAAGCATTTCTACAAGGTGTGGCATAGAATCCAGCAAATTGGGTCAGTCAATGGTGATTTCAGGGTCATGGAACCACACTGGAGTCAGTTATTTAATCAGTTTCACTTTCATTGTACAATTCTTTCCTCTAAGGCAGTGGTTCCCAAACTTTTTTGCATCACGACAACCTAGATTATCAGAATATTTGTCCTGGCACCCCTAGGTGCAAAGTTTGCTACTGAGAATTTCAGAAAACAATATTAAATTAAATATGTTGTGCTTATATGTCATCCTTAGGTCCAGTTATGTAGATTCACTTCTGTTTATCCATATATTTTAAAACTGCAAGCCACAAGTACTGATTTTGTCTAATACATTGACTATAAATAATTTGAATTGGTTCTGGACAACCAAACCGAGGAACCCCTGCAAGTGCTCCTAGGCACCCCAGGGAGCCTAGGCACACAGTTTGGGAACCCCTGCTCTAAGGTGATTTTTGTAAATAGACCACTAATTTTCAATGAGATTCATGTGTGTAGGGAAGCCAATCCTGGGGCATTTTTTCAATCACGGGATTCGGGATTGAAAAATGCTCGATCCCGGGATTGGCTTTCCGAATAAAAAAACGCCCTGGCTGCCCCGCATTTACTTACATTTGCAGGGGCGGCCGGGTTGATGGGTGGGAGCCGGGATGCCGGGTGGGCAGCTTCATCCGGCTGGCGGCAGGGTGAGAGCTGGGATACCGGGTGGGCAGCTTCCTACTTCGGGAGCCGGGTTGCTGGGACGGCTGGCTGGCTAGGTGGGCGGGCGGGCGACTTCATAATGTGGAGTTGCTTGCTTGCTGGGTGGGCTGGCTAGGTGGACGGGCGGCTTCATCTCTGCCTGCCTGCGCAGCGTGACCTCTCGTCACGCTGAGAGGTCACGCTGCGCAGGGTTGCTCTGCCGGGTGTGGGAGTATCCGGGCAGCGGCTGAGCGAGTGCTCAGCCGCTGCCCGGCATTAGACTGCGCATGCGCAGTCTAATCCCGAAAATCCCGGGATTGGAAACTCCAATCCCGGGATTGAAATCCCGGCGTTTTGGGGGCCAAATCCCGGGATCCCGCCGATCCCGATCCCGGGATTGGCCACCCTACATGTGTGGTGTGTTCCCAGGCCAGTCTAGTACATTTATATTCTTCCCAGCCATGACATTTTTGACCATATTGGATGTGTGGCATGGGACGAGATCCTATTTGAATGTTTTTTCCAGCTCTGGCACCACTTTTCTTTGAAGAATATCAATGTACTGAGCTTAGCGCATCATTCCATCAACTGGCTTCACGCTCCCAACACCATAGTAGCTGAAGCATCCCCAAAACATTTTCTTTTCTGGCTGTTTTACACACTGATCAATGTGACAATAAGTGATTTTCTCTCCAGTTGACCTTCCAACATGTTGACCTCTCTGTCCCTGTACAAAGAAATGTCTTTCATCACTGAAGATAACCTTCCGCCAGTCTTCCTTGGTCCAGTTTTTATATTTATTTTCCTTTGCATTATGGAGAAATTGATTCAGTAATTTTCATTTTGATAACTCGACTCACTCGACTGCTATATACAAAAATTCAGAGAAGTATGTTTATGAAGTCTGTGTATGGATCCAGAGAAGGTCAAAACCATGCTTTCCTGGAATGAACCCTCTACTCTCAAGGCAACTCAATGCTTCCTAGGGTTAACTAATTACTACAGGAAATTCATCTGTGGCTTCTCAACCTTAGTAGCTCCTATCACCAGCAAAAACGCCCAACTGACTATTTGACCAGCTGAAGCAAAACAAGCTTTTTGTTTATTAAAAGAAGCATTCACTACAGTCCCTGGGGTTCAATAACCAGACTTCTGAAGGTGCGGGAGCGGCCCTTTCTCGAAGTTCTTCTGATGAGAAGATTCATCCTTGTGCTTAATTCTCAAGAAAATTCTGTTCTACTAAAAATAATTATCCTATTGGGGAGAAAGAGTTATTATGAATTAAACTTGTTTCTGAAGAGTGGCAATATTTCTTAGAAGGAGATCAATTCCCTGATTACTGTATTCATGGATTACTGTAATCAGCTGTTTCTTTAGAGTCTTCAAAGATGCTCTCCTTGCCAGGCATGGGGGTATCATGGTACTTATGTATTATCTGGACTCCCATGTTAAATGCTCCCCATTTTTTCATACCTCTACTATCCAACTAAGCATGGAGTTGATTTTATATAGTGTGGCGAGCGCAGCGAGCCCGAAGCGTGGTGAGCGCAGCGAGCCCCGCGAGGGGACGCGTTCTCATAAGAAAAACGGGAGTCCAGATATTACATAAGTACCAGTATCAGTTTTTCTCCTGCTTCAACTTCAAGCTCACCTAATGGCCTAGTCCTCAGAATGGGAAGGCAGAGGCTCTTTCTTGTTCCCTCTGCCCTGACAAGGAACTGTCTAAGGAGGAACCTTATCCAATCTTCAATCCTGCAGTTTTTGCTTCAATCAAGATAAAACTTCAATGGGCATAACCGTCTCTCTTTTCAGGTCATGACGGGACCCCAAATAAAATGGAATTTCTGAGAAGTTCCTATTGGTGGCCTACAATGCTTGGTTATGTTGCTTCTTGTGTCAAATGTGCCCAGCATAAGTCGCCACATCAAGCACCCATTACACCCATTATCTTTTCCTGTCTGTCCTTGGACCATTTTTCAAATATAGCACACTTTCACTCACTGGTCTGCCCTCTGCTCCTCTACTCTCCACGCTGTTTATTTCTGAAATCTTCCATCTTCACGTTCTACCCAGAGAAATTGTTTAAGATTGAGGAGTCTAATTCAAGGGTTATACACTTATAATTGAGGATAGGGTTTAGCTGCTTTGGGTTAGGTTAGGCGACTGGTGTTGGGGGTTAGGTTTAGGTACTAGTGTGGAGGGTTAGGGTCAGGCTACAGGGGAGGAGTGACAAACTGTCTAAGGTGCTAGGGAGTATCACAGGGAGTATCACAGCATGTAGTGTAGCCTTGCAGCCACCACGCTGGAGGATTGCCAACCTCCAAAAAAGTAACAACAAGAAAGAAAGCAGTGTGGGGCACTCAAATGTACACACAAATATTTAATAACATTTATTAGATACACAAATATAAACTGACATACCAATACATCACAAATATAAAATAATAAAAAGTTCAATTAATATGCATATAGGCCTAGTAGCACTTATTTGATCAATAAAACATCATTTTTATTAGGTGTCACAGTGGACTAAAGAGGCTAAAAAGTTCTGTTCAAAGGACAAAAGTTCAGCTGTAGAATGCAATGATGGCAATTTATCCAGCATCCAATGAAGTTTGCTCAATGGACCAATATGAATAATTAGCTTCAAATAAAATAATGTATATTACCTCCGGAGGTTTCACATACAGTAGATCTCTAATCCAGGCAGCAGGTGTCCGTTTATTTGTGTGTGAGAAGGGGCTCCTGCACCTGAGAGCTCGCACGGCTCAGCTGTTCAGTGCAGGGCGTCTGTCGCAAACTTTGTCGCTCCCTTCCTATCCACATAGTGGTCACCCGACTACAGTGTCCATCAGCCCAGTTAGGCTCGTATCAACTGGCACGCTTCCCCGCCAGACTCACATGGTGTGGGGTCTCTGCCGGGAGCTCTGCCACAGCGCCGGCAGCACAGATGTTATCGCACCAGTCGGGTCACTTGCGGCAAAAAGGGTGCGGGCAGCCGGTGTCAATTGACCAGACTCCTTAGGAAAAGGCATTTCTCCGCTCCAGGGTGGGTTTTTCAATTCCAGAGTCACCAGATACATGAGCATCCCACACGCAAGTGCGTCCCAGTTACCGTGTAGTGGGGGACGCGAACCCTGCCCCGTCTCTGCTTCAGGGAAACAAGCAGGGTTAGGGGGGGGGGGGGAGCGGGGGGTCGCATCAGGGACCCAGGGGGAGCTCCGTTAGAAGAGGATGCATGCACCTCCCCTTCCGGCAGCTGGCGGGGGCTGGCGGTTGGCGATTCAACTGCCAGACCCCCACTTGAAGAGCGCTCCATCTGTGTATATATACAGTATATATATATATATATATATATATATATATATATATAAAAAGATGTGTGGTGCTGGAGGCAGTCAACAGGGGACTTGGTGCATGCGTAAATGCTGATAACACAGACAGCTGGATAGTGCTGACTAGTTGCAGAATTTAATGGTCCTTCATCAGAGTAAAAATAACAGAGTGAACAAACTTACCTATAAAGGTTGCCCACCCCCGTGCACATGAACAACAGGTACAGCATGGAGGCGCACACTGTATCATCTAAGACGCGCTGGCATGGATACCTGATAATAAACAATCCCCTGAAAACAAGATTGCAGCAATTCACTAGATATGACAACTATATAACATACACAGTGTATATACATGCTCTAAGCTAATAAGCATAAGCATGGGGTACCACAGACAAGGAGCGGGAAGTAGAATGACAAAGGGTACATTTAATCACTCATGCGCACATCTCAGTAACCAAGACTATGTAATTATAGCTGACATGGAGTAAAGTACAAAAGCCCATCACAAAAAGCAGTTTAAGGACAAATATTCATTAAGCCCAGCCACAGGACAATTGTATTTAGACTATAAATCCAAGCAGCTTCCCGTTGCAAAAGAGATTTATTGTGGTCGCCACCTCTTGGATTGGCTGCGACCTGTTCAACCATCCAATATCGAAGAGATGGTAAGGTATGCTGATGGTCCTTAAAATGTTGCACTTAAGGGTTGGTCTGAAACAGCGGCTTCCAAACCCTCTCCTTAAAGAAGTGTGTAGTCTTACCAATATATAGAAGCCCACAAGGGCAGTACGGATGGTGTAATGGTTAGCATTACTGCCTCACTGAGGTCATGGGTTCAATACCCACCATGGCCCTAACTGTGCAGAGTTTGTATATTCTCCCCGTACTTGCATGGGTTTCCTCCGGGTACTCTGGTTTCCTCCCACAATCCAAAAATAAACTGGTATGTTAATTGGCTCCCAAAAAAATTAACATTTGAGTCACATCGCTTGTAACAAGCATGTCCCTGAGGTTGCGACCTCTCTTGTAGCATGGGAGGATACTCGAATCCCTCAGAGCGGGGAGATCTGGGTCCATTGTAATCATGGGCCAATATTTCTTTGCTATTTGTATAAGTGAGTTGCTGGCTGTTGGAAACATATTAATAAGAGGCAATCGACCTTGAGGGAGATCCCTTTGAGTTCTGGGTGCCATAGTAAGGCGCCTCGGAGTGGCTAGGGCTTTGGCTTTAGCCTGTTTAAGATTTGCAATGTCATGGCCCCTATCAGCAAATTTCTGGATCATTTGGTCCATTTGGATGTGGGTTTCCTCCTCTGTACTGCAGATGCGCCGTGCCCATAGTAGTTGGGAGAAGGGTAGGCCCCGCTTCAGGGCTGGTGGATGATGATTGGCTGCCACCAGCAGGGTGTTACGGTCCGTGGGCTTATGGTAAAGGGTATATATATATATATATATGTATATATATATATATATATATGCAGGGCCGTAACTAGGGGGGGTGGCTGGGGGGTCACGCGCACCGGGCGCTGGAGGTGGGGGGCGCTGTGAGGTCCGGGGACAGCCAGCGGAGGTCCGGTGACAGGTGTAGATGCTGTAGCGGCATGTTAATTTGACTCCGTCCGTCTCCTACTAGCGCGGCTGCAGGAAGCGCTGATGACTTCGAAAAGACTTGCCGGACGCTGATTGGCTGAATTCAGCCAATCAGCGTCTGGTAAGTCTTTTTGAAGTCATCAGCGCTTCCCGCCGCAGCGCTAGTAGGAGACGGACGGAGTCAAAGTAAGATGCCGCTACAGCGGCTACACCATTCTTGCCTCACATGCTGCGGCGTGAAAGGAGAAGGGAGGCTGAGCGAGGAAGCCCGGAGAGCAGGCAGCTGCACAGACCGCGGTCAGCCACACCCAGCTGTCCGCCGCCGCCCCACGTGACCCAGCCCGGCCATTCACAGCAGGACGCAAATGGCTGAGTTGGACGGCGGGTCACTGGTGACAGCAGCAGCATGGGATGAGGAGGAGAAGGGCAGCAGCCGTGACGGTGAGAGGACTGTGCGGGGAGGGGGGGTCTCCGGCGCCAGGGACAAGGCGTCATTTGGTCCGGTCCCCCCTGTCAGCTGCTAAGCAGCGGGGAATAAACGCTGTGCGTATGCGCACAGCGTCTATTCCCGCAGCCAGGGGGCTGGGGGCATGGCTAGAGGCTCACAGAGCCTCTGGGTCATGCCCCCATAGCGGTAAAATGGGGGCGTGGCCTCGCAGGAGAGCCGCAAGTATAGACCATGCCCCCAAATTAGGCCACGCCCCCCCCCCCAAATTTCAGCAACAGCGTCCCCACTACCAAGCTTAAAAAGTTGGGAGGTATGCTTTCAGAAAGAGGGGGGGGGGGGCACCAAATGACTGCCTTGCCCCGGGCGCCGGAAACCCTAGTTTCGGCCCTGATATATGGAAACAATAGGAGAAGCGCACACATGAGCCGGTAAGATAACAACACTTTACTAATAATAATAAAAGCTTGCATACACAGAGTTTAAGATATATCAGCATGAAGTCACCAATATCAGCAAAATCAACCGGTCAGCAACAGAAACAGCCGCACGTGGACCATAATCCAGGACGGACAGAGTGAGAGTGATGAATCTTAACAGAGTGATACTTTAACAGAGTGATACTGTATATCTTAAACTCTGTGGGGCAGATGTATTAAGCCTTAACAAGAGATAAATACAAGGGTGATAAAGAGAGATAAATGTCCAGCCAATTAGCTCCTTACTGACTTTTTTCAAACACAGTCTGTAACATGGAAGTTGGGAGATGATTGGCTGGATGTTTATCTCTCTTTATCACCCTTGTATTTATCTCTTGTAAAGGCTTAATACATCTGCCCCACAGAGTTTAAGATATACAGTATCACTCTGTTAAGATACTGTATAACTGGATCTAGGGATGCCAGAGGAACCCAAGGCCGCCTGGACTTTGGGGAAGCAACTGTATCCAAAGTTGCAGGAATAATACTAGGTACAGTAGCCAGAACTTGTCAATGTAGCTAGATCTGGGGATGCCGGAATAAAACAAGGTAGCCTTATCTTGGCAAAGTAACTGCATCCGGGGATGCCAGAATAACATAATGTAGCCTGAACTTGACGAAGTACAGTAACTGGTTCCAGGGATTCCGGAATAATGCAATCCCTGCTGGATCGTGACTCTCTCCCAGTAAACCAGTAATGTGCAGTCTCTCTCCTATACCATTTATCTTTATGTTTTTCCCAGCAGATTGTACAATAGTTGTTAGTTCATCTTTAAAGGATGGTTCATTCAGATCAGTGCCTTCTTTTGTCACCCTGGAGAGTGCTGATAGGCTTGATTCAAAGTTGATCGCAAAAGCAAAATCTTTCCCAAATAGAAAAAAATGTTGCACTGCAGATGAGGAAAATGTAATATGTGCAGATAGACTTACATTTGGGTGAGGTGTGTTCAAACTGAAGCTTACATTGCTAAATTACAGTGTAAAAATAATGCAGAAAGTATTTACCCTGCACAGAAACTAAATAACCCACACAAATCTAACTCTCTCTGCACATGTTACATTTGCCCCACCTACAGTACAATGTAGTTTTTGGTTTTGCCCATTTGAGAAAGATCTTGTATTTGAACCATTCTGAATCAACCCCTATATACTATATCCAGACCCATATATCCTATCTTATGGCAGTCTTTTATTAATTTCCAAATCTTATTATTCATTCATAGAGGATTTTGGTAAAGATGAGGAAGTCCCTAACCAAGAATAGGTGATATTTAGAACTATGCTGACTACTTCCTTGAATATTTGGTCCTTGAATGAACAGTAACTGAATTATGTCATAAAGGTAAGCGATTTAATGTATACATGGAACCCTGTGGTGTAACTATAGAGGATGCAGGGGATGCAACTGCTATGGGGCCGACATCTTGGAGGCCCCTAAGGAAATCCTCTGCACCATCTTGAAGTTTTTATTCTCTTTTTTTAATTGTCTACCTCCCAACCACCCACCCCATCAGTTGTCACCTATCAGTTGTCACCATCCTCACAGTAAGCAGGAGATTAGGAGGCCCGACGGCAGCAGTAGTTAGCGGGGGAGCAGAAGACCCGGTGGTGGATCAGGAGGCCCAGCAGTGTCATCAGCATGGGAGCAAGTAGCCCAATGTAGGAGGCCCACTGGCAGACAGCAGGTAAGACGGAGGCCTGTTGGAGGTTACCAGCAGGGTAGAAGAAAACTCAGAGGTGGAGCAGGAGGGCTGGTGGATGTGGTTAGTGGGGGAGCAGGAGGCCTGGCTGTGGCAGGGCAGGAGGCCTGGTGGTGGCGGTCATCAAGGGGGCAGGTCTCCTCATCATGAGGTGCTATATTTACCAACATTTTACTGTTTGGGAGGAAATAGTGTAAGGTACCTAGGGAGAGGGGTGTGGAGGGGTTTAATTGTTAAGCAAAAGATGTCTGTCACAGCCTGGCTCTCTCCCTCCTCCCTATCTCCCCCCCCCACATTCCTCCCATACCCCCTCTCCTCTATTTATCTCTCTCCCTACCTATTTATTTATCTCCCCACCACAGTCCCTCTCCTCTATTTTTCTCCATCCTGTGCCATCCTACTCCTCTTCCTCTCACCCTCTCTCCCCTGCTGTCTTTCCCTATCCCCTCTTTCTCTCAATCATCTCTCACCCCCTTCATCTTTCACCTCTTTTAATATCTCTTTGCCCTTGTCTCTCATTTTATCCTCTGTCCCTCTGCTCCTTACCTCTTTCCCCACCCTTTCCCCTCTATATTTGATCCCTCCACATCTCTACTTGGCACTGTCTCTCACTCTCTCTTTCTCTCTCTGGCAACCTCTTTTACTCCATGTCTATTCTTCCTGACACTCTCACTTTATCTTGATCCCCTATTTATTTCTCTTTCCATGACATTCTCTCTCACACACCTGCTCATACTGCACTTCTCTCTCCCTGCCCTCTCTCCCCCAGCCACTTTACTTTCCTCTCTTTCTGTCCCCCATGCTCTCCCCCTCTCTCTTTCTCCCTCCTCTGTCTATCACTTATTCCTTTTATTTACACGAAATGCCAGTGGTTTAGACATTTGGGGGGAAATTTACTAAGCTAAATTTGTAACAAAAAAGGTGTATCCGTAGGCATAAATACACCTTTTTTTTTTACACATGCGTATTTTTGGGATTTACTATCCCGAAAATACATTAATTCGTACTCCTTTATTTTTCTGGTGTATCAGTGTGTGTTTATTTAACTATTTTTTTTAACTGTGTAACTACAAGACCCAGCGGGCCCTTTAATGCCCCGCAGGCTGGGACTTGTGGTTCTCCAAGTCCCAGCTTGCAGGGTAGGCTTGCTGGGACTCATAGTTCCACAGTTAAAAACAATAGTTTATTCTATTTTTTTACACACAATCAGCTCGATGCTCACCACCCAGGGGCATCGAGGACAGCACCAGGCTTCAGCCTGGTCAGGTAAGTCCTGGAGGGGGGGGACCCCTTTATTGGGGGGGTCCCCACTCCCCCAGGGCCCCTGGCCAGGCTGACTGGTCAGAGGGTTAATGCTTTGGCCGGGGGACTTGTATAAAAAGTCGCCCCCCGGCTGTGGCATTACCCTGCTGGCTGGTTGAGCCTGGGGCTGGTTCTTAAAAAACGGGGGGACCCCCAGTCATTTTGTCCCCCGTATTTTGGGAACCGGCCCCGGACCTGGTTGTTAAAAATCAGGGAACCCCTATTTGTCGGGTTCCCTGATTTTTAATTACCGGCCCCCGGCTCTGTCAGCCTGGTGCTGGTTATAGCACTGGGGGGACCCCACGCCGTTTTTTTTTATAAAATTTATTTATTTTTACACTCTGCAGCTTGCACGGATCTGACTGATCCGTGCAGACTGCCTGTACGAATTTGTGTTAGCGGCCGTATATACGGCCAGCTAATACAAATTAATATGGAGGGTTACAAAGCAGTCGTATTTGACTGCTTTGTAAATCCCCCTCCGGAACACGACAAAGCATACGAGGTATGCTGTCGTATTAATTTGTATTAAGAATACGAATGCAACTTTTTGCATTCGTATTCTTAGTAAATTTCCCCCTTGGTGTTTTTTTCTTGAGAGGGGGAGACCCACTCTCTCAAATGCCCTGGTGCTAATTAGTATATATATAAATATATGTAAATAGTTTTTAGTGTAATTCGAAACTTAGATGTCTGCTGCAGGTGTGAAGAGTCTGCTAAACTCCAAAAATAATTTCTTGAAGCAAGTGTTTTTTTGGGGGTACACACCACGCTGTCAATAAGGTAATAGATTGGTATATAAGGAGTGATAAAATCAGTGTGATTTTATCACTCCTTATACTGTATACCCATCTTTAGACATATGGTGCATAGCTCAAAACCTCTACAATGTAAAGCCAAGATCACGATTTAAGCACATTTTACAGGATTCATATATAGAACTTTTGTTTTAGGACTTGTGGTAAAAGATCTAATTCTAGAATTTCTGCCTCACTCTTCCAAGTTAGCTTTTGATTCAAACAGTATCTTAAGAACTTTAGATACAGTATATCAGAGAGATGTAAGTTAACCCATTTGCCATTATTAAAGTACCATTAATTAAATTATTTGCTTCTGGGTTAAATTTGTTAAATGTTGGTTTTTAGATAATTTTCCATCAGTTTGCTAAATTGACAATTTTCAAAAGGCAAACAAATAGAAAAAATTAAAAACATGAGCACTTTAAACGTTGGTCCAACTATTTATGTTTTATGATATAGAAGAATATGTTCTGCAGATTCAAAAACTGACATAAAAAAAATTCAGGAAACCCATCTGATAAATAGTCCTGTCTAAGGCAGATGAGTTTGGGAGAATTGCTTTGTATAATCTATGCATTTATCATTAGGTTCATTAAAAAAATTAATGGGGTCCCCCAAATCAATATCCAGCCCTGGAAATCTCAACCCCACTGGACCATCCATGGGGTTTATCCTATAGCAGGAGAGTACACAGCATGCGTCCCGCTGCCATAATGGCCTTGAGCCACAAACTAGTCATCTCTCAGCAACCTTGATTTCCTTGCCCAGGGAGGCCACCACTCGTGGTACAAAAAGTGCATTCATTCTGCTTCACCTATGAGGTATGGGCCTCTAATCACACACAACCTTGGATCCTAGGCGCTTCTTCTGGTAAACACCTCCATAACACCATCACACCATCTGGTACACTCACTAAGCGACTGGTACTCCGGGGACCCAGCTGTTGTCTAGCAGCTAGGATACCAGCAGTACTTGCAGCTTACCAGTTGTATCTGAAGTTAGGGGCTGTTCTGCCTTGCTCCTGTTGATTGGCCCCTGTTCTTGTCAAAAGGCAGCCAGCCCTGGTCATCAGTTGTCAGTAATAGCTTCATGCTGCAAGTTTATTTTTGATCCTACCTAGTGATCACCTGGCAATGATTTAATCACCTACTCTTCCCAGGTGTCATTCTAAGTACCTTGGAGCTTCTCAAACAATAGGTGGCTGTTAGATATTAAGAAAGTGAGAGATTTGTTAAGAAATCTCTAGTTTTCTAAAAGTGGCAATCATTTACAACTGGTTTTGCAGTGTATATGATTGCCGCCTTAAAAAAACTTGCAATTGTTTTTTATTTTTTATTTTTATTATATTGAATTTTAAAAAAAACATTGTCAAATAAGTCTTCAGTGGATTTACAGTGACACATTGAGAAGTCAAAAACCAATTGCCTAGTAATTACTGGAGACTTTTAAAATGACATACAGTATGTAACAGATTGTTTATCAATAATGGTAAACTTTAAATTGACTGGGGAGTTCCAGCCGCAATTCTGATTAATGTAGAATAGTCAATTCAAATGTCAAGACCATGGATAGAGATTTCTTAGTTTGATATGTTCTTGCATGCAGTAATCATTTGTTCCTTCTCTTCCCTAGAGATTATCCCCAGCAGGCAGCAAGATGTATGCATATTTTAAAGAGTACATTTTATTTTAGGACCCAAGAAAGAATTGAAAGTGTCAGTTATTCCCAAACTTGCACATTACATGGAAAGGTAAAATGTGACAGCTGAAACTAACATTTTTGTTTGTTTATTTTCTGACGTGTTAGATTTTTTTGTACAGTTGTATCCAATTAGTAATAATGACGGTAATTCAGTCTCAATATACTACTACTAATAAAAACAGTTGCTATTTAATTTTTTGTATAGGAACTGTTAACCATGAAAGCTATATGATAATTAAGAGAAGCACAGCACTGAAATGTTTGGTAGGCACTGTAAGCAGGTTATATATATGACAAATATACACACTGACAAATAAAAAAAAAAAAATCTAATCTGGGTTTACAAATTCTATTATTGTAGTAATAGAAAACATGCCATAACATGGGCTACGGATAACATGTTTTTTTATCATATGATATAGATCAGGGGTAACCAACTCCAGTCCTCGAGAACTACCAAAAGTTCACATATACTAGGTCTCTTCACAGAATCACAAGTTAAGTAATTATCTCTACCTGGGGATATTTTTTAATTTGTCCGTGAGTGAAGAATGCACTTGTGCATCTGCTAGGTGGTCTGGAAAACATGAACTGTTGTTAGCTCTCGAGGACTGGAGTTGGCTAACCCTATAGAATATTCAAACATATTGTAATAAAATGAAGTGCTACATATATCTAATGCTACATCCTAAACACCTTGTTGCCGCCCGTTTTTAGGGAACGGAGATGTTCACCTAATGACATCATCCCAAGTTTTTCTATATGGCCCACAAAGGTCTAGTTATGCCTCTGCATATTTTCAGAGCTGGATTAAGTTTCCAGGGGGTCCAGGTATTTAAGGCAGGGGGGCCCTAAAGACTTCATAAATGCACATACCATACACCCAACACACAAACACATTATACATACACATACAACACACATGCATGCATACATACACATGTGTATATATATATATATATATATATATATTATAAGGGCACGGTAGTGCCCTTATATTAAGGCTGAATCCAACGAACGGATTTTTCCCATAGGGAACTTTTCGGATGGGGGCATGGTGTTTGAGGGACTGCACCTCAAAAGTGACTGGGCGTACTGAGCTGAAATTTGGCATGTACGCGTAGAATCGTCAACCGGTGCTGCGTGCCAAATTTCAGGGCGAAATATTAAAAAATGAGCAATTGGGAGCGATCTAAACTTCCAACTGCCAGTTTTTTTCTGAGACTTCAGAAATGACACTTTGTCACCCATGTTAGTCTATGAGGGTTTTTTTGGGAAGGCATAACTCGGGGTAGAGGAACAATTGAGACTTGGGGTTTGTTTTATTAGGTAGATATTGTCCCAGTGGAGTGCCTTTTGGGGTTGAGGATTTTCAGATAGGTACAGTTTTTATTAAATTTAGTGAAACGTCCCCCATTATAAAGATAGGAGCTCCAACTTGTTGCGCATGCGCATTGTGTCCAGTAGGGGGAGTACACTACAGACAGAAGCTTCACTTGGGTGCACAAACATGGCCGACCTGCCCGAGTAGGTGTTTTGTTTAGTGAGCAGGAGGGCAATTACCATTCTTTGTGTTATACAGGGGGGCTAAGGGGTGTTATGGGGTTAAGAGGGACAGAGTGTGTGAATAATAGCACTGGCACCGCTTTATTTAAGTAGTTTGATAAGCTCCGTGCAGTGCCAGAGGTGAGGGAAGAATCAGTGACGTCAGTGAACTGGGCGGGATATTCAAAAGTGCTTTGCTTTTGATAGGTGCCCAGCACTGCCTGTCCATGTTCCCTGCAGGCTATCAGCTCTGTGCCTTTTCTTATTAGCTCAGCTAAACTGAGCACCCCTCCAGCAGCATCAGCAGCAGCTCTCCGTGTACCTGCAGCAGCTGTCAGTCAGTGCTGCCAGCGGTCACACAGGGACAGTGCACACACATCTCCCGATCTTACTGTGTGCACTGTGCAGCCTCCTTCTCCCCCCGACATCTGCCCCAGTGGGTTCCTCCTTTTCCCCTGCATCAGCTCCCACTCCCGACAGCCTCCCAAGGCAGCTTCGCTCCCTCTTCTTTTTAAACAATAGCTACCATACCAAGAGGTAGTCAACTGTGCACAGGGGGCGGGGCTAAATGGGTATCAGGGGGCGGAGCTACACGGGACCCAGAGGGGGCGGAGCTACACGGGACAGCCTATGTCCCACTCCCGACAGCCTCCCAAGCCAGCTTCGCCCCCTCTTCTTTTTAAACAATAGGCAATAGCTACCATACCAATAGATAGTCATCTGTGCACAGGGGCGGGGCTAAATGGGTCTCAGGGGGCGGGGCTACACGGGACCCAGAGGGGGCGGAGCTACACGGGACAGCCTATGTCCCACTCCCGACAGCCTCCCAAGCCAGCTCCGCTCCCTCTTCTTTTTAAACAGTAGCTACCCATACCAAGAGGTAGTCAACTGTGCACAGGGGGCGGGGCTAAACGGTCCCAGAGGGGGCGGAGGTACACGGACCCCAGAGGGGGCGGAGCTACACGGACCCCAGAGGGGGCGGAGCTACACGGAATCCAGAGGGGCTGCTGTGCTGTCAGCAGTGAGAGAGAGAGGGAGCCACTACAGATCCCCAGCTGCTTGTAATGTAAGTGTGTTTGTGCAGTGCATGTGTTTTAATGAATGGGACTGTGTGACTGACTGCCATGTGTGGGGAACTGGTGTGTGTCAGTGTGACTACTGTGAGTGTGTCAGTGACTTGGTGCTGTGTGTAGGTGACAGTGGGTGACTGCGGTGTGTGTGTGTGTGTGTGTGTCAGTGACTGGGTGCTGTGTGTGGGTGACTGCCATGTGTGGGTGTGTCACTGACTAGGTGCTGTGTGTGGGTGACTGCTGTGAGTGTGTGTCACTGACGGAGTGCTGTGTGTGGGTGACTGCCATGTGTGTGTGTGTCAGTGACTAGGTGCTGTGTGTGGGTGACTGCCATGTGTGTGTGTGTGTCAGTGACTGGGTGCTGTGTGTGGGTGACTGCCATGTGTGGGTGTGTCACTGACTAGGTGCTGTGTGTGGGTAACTGCTGTGAGTGTGTGTCACTGACGGAGTGCTGTGTGTGGGTGACTGCCATGTGTGGGTGTGTCAGTGACTAGGTGCTGTGTGTGGGTGACTGCTGTGAGTGTGTGCCACTGAGGGAGTGCTGTGTGTGGGTGACTGCCATGTGTGGGTGTGTCAGTGACTAGGTGCTGTGTGTGGGTGACTGCCATGATGTGTGGGTGTGTCAGTGACTGGGTGCAGGGCCGTATTTCCCACTAGGCCCATGTTTTGTCAGTGACAGGAGCTTGCACTTCTGACTATGGGTACTTGATCCCAGGGGCGGATTGGCCTGCAGGGAAACCGGGCCATTCCCTGGTGGGCTGGCTCATAACACATTAAACCAGGGCTGCCTGCTCTCCTCCATGGCTTGGCCGCGGGCCGCGCTATCTCAGCGGTTACCAGCGGCCAAAACCAAGTTGTAGAGTGGCTGAGGGTGGCGGGGGAAGAATGTGGCTAACAAAGTTCAGTAGAAACAGTGAGCGCCGAGCATCCTATCAGCGCGGTGGGGGCGGGGCGAGATGCGGCTGGAAGAGGAAACACACTGCTGAACTCAGAACAGTGTGTATGCTCTTCCAGCCATATCCCGCCCCCCGCCATGCTGACAGGCACTGCCGCGGGACAGTAGAAATCTAAGCAGCGGGCACAGCTCAACACTCATGCGCCGCTGCCTAATGCCGCGCTAGGAGAGAAGGCCACTGATTAAGTGTCGGTCCCCTAGCTTCCGGAGCCTGCCGCTGATGTGAACAGTGAGATGGGGAAGGGGGGGGGGGGGGGGCGGAGGTTGGTGCTTTGCGTATTTAAGAGATATGTCAGTTGGGGGGGTGGTGGGGTTGGATGGTGCTGTGTGGGAGAGCTGTCACTGAGGAGGGGGTTTTGGTGCTTTGGTGTGTGAGAAGTGTCAGTGGGGTGGGGGTTGGTGCTGTGTGTGTGTGTGTGTGTGGTGTCAGTGGGGGGGTTGGTGCTTTGTATGTGTGTGTGAGAGGTGTCAGTGGGGTGGGGGTTGGTGCTTTGTGTGTGTGTGTGTGAGAGAGGTGTCAGTGGGGTGGGGGTTGGTTGCTTTGTGTTTGTGAGAGAGCTGTTAGTGTGGAGCAATGGTTCTGTGTGTAAAGGTGTCAGTGCGGGTGTTGGGGGGATGGTGCTGTGTGTGAGAGCTGTCAGTGGGGGGGAGGATGGTGCTGTGTGAGAGGTGTTTGGTGCTTTGTGTGTGTGTGTGTGAGGTGTCAGTGGGGGAGGATGGTGCTGTGTGAGAGGTGTTTGGTGCTTTGTGCGTGTGGGAGAGGTGTCAGTGGGGGAGGATGGTGCTGTGTGAGAGGTGTTTGGTGCTTTGTGTGTGTGGGAGAGTTGTCAGTGGGGCAGGGGTTGGTGCTTTGTGTGTGTGTGTGTGTGTGTGTGTGTGTGAGAGAGGATTCAAGATGGCTGCAGGTGGACTGCGGTGCATGCGCTGCTACCCGCAGCTCCTCTCATGTGCCTTTACAGAGCAGAGCACTTGAGCGACAGCTCACGGTTTTGCCTCAGATCCCCATGACTCCTGTAGGCCATGCAGAGGTGTGCGCGTGGCATCACTGTGTCAATTGGAAACAACATTGGTTGTTGTTCTTGTCAACAGTAACTGTGGTCTCAGCATCTTCTGGAGCTAATGCAGATTAGAAAGCTCAGGATGGAGTGAAGGATCCAGGGAACCGGAGTTCTTCGCTGGAGGTATCCAGAGCCGGAGTGCGGTGACATGAGGTGAATGATGTTCTGTGTGTCTCCCCCACAAAGGCAGGTTTATTTCATCCTTTCAACCACTGGAGGGCCAGGTTAGTAGCCACTACACACCCCAGCGCAGCCTATGCATACACACACAAATAGCCTTACCCTCTCCATACACACACCTGTACCCTAACCCTCTCCATACACACAGCCGTAGCCTAACCCTGTTCATACACACATATAAACACAGCCACTGCCTAACCCTATACATATACATACACACACACACACACACACACACACACACACCCATAGCTTAACCCTATTCATACACACACACACACACCTATCTGTAGCCTAACCCTGTCCATACACACATATATACACACAGCCATAGCTTAAGCCCACACACACACAGCTTAACCCTATTCATACACACACCTGTACCCTAACCCTCTCCATACACACACCTGTACCCTAACCCTATCCATACACACATAAAAAACACAGCCACTGCCTAACCCTATACATACATACACACACACACACACACACACACCCATAGCTTAACCCTATTCACACTCACACACACACACACACACACACACACACACACGTATCTGTAGCCTAACCCTGTCCATACACACATATATACACACAGCCATAGCCTAACCCTACACACATACACACAGTTTAACCCTATTCATACACACATACACACCCAGCTGCAGCCTAACCCTATCAATACACACACACACACACCTGTAGCCCATATTTGCCGAGTTTTACATTTGCCTCTCTGGGAGAAGACCGGAGAGGCCAGCCAAATCTCCGGGTCGGGGGCGGGAACAAGGCGGCTGACTCAAAGTCCTGCCCCAATCCACGCGAGTAGGGTGTGGGGCTAAAATGACGCGAATTTATGTGATTTGTGTAATTTTAGCCACGCTCCCTCTCCGCGATTTGCGGTAAATGCCGGTAATCAGCAGGGAAGGGGGGGTGCAGGGGCTCTGGCTGGAGACTTGCCCCCCTTTCCGGGGTGCCTGGAGGTGGTCCCTGATTTCACACATCCATAGCTTAACACTATTCATACACACATCCATAGCTTAACACTATTCATACACACACTCACACACACATCCATAGCTTAACCCCATACATACACACACACCTGTAGCCTAACCCTGTCCATATACACACCGCCGCAGCATAAGCCTACACACACACACACACACACACACACACAGCTTAACTCTATTCATATACACACCCATATCTTAACCCTATTCATACACACATACATACCCAGCCGCAGCCCAACCCTATCAATACACACACATATACACACAGCTGGGTACTTATGTATTATCTGGGTGCCCGATTTTGGAATCGAATAAGAAAGCTTTAAGAAAGCCCAGATAATACATAAGTACCCACAGCTGCAGCCTAACCCTACACACATACCCATAACTTAACCCTATTCATATCTGTGGTGATTAAATCTTGTGAGGGGGCGTGGTCAGCCAGGAGGGGGAGGAGTGATATATGAGGCAGGAGTATCCCCTTCCCCTTGGCTGACCACACCCCCTCACGAGATCCCACCCCCATTAGGGCTGCTTTGAGAAATTTCCCGGGCTGGTTTAAAATCCCAATCCGCCCCTGCTTGATCCCTGGCACCAGAAGCACAAACTCCTGTCACTGACATTACAGGACAGCCTCTCTCCGGGTGTTCGGCACCCAATCCCCAGCGCAAGAGAGAGGCAGCCCTATGATGCCTGTCTGCTAATGAAGACACAGCACTGGAGCCGCCCTGATGCTGAAGACGGAGCTTTGCACTGCCAGGGAGCTGAAGACATGCAGCCCCATGCAGTTAAAGTTACACTGAAGACATGCAGCCACACGCATGAAGTTACAGCACCTGCGCTGCTGAAGGTACTTCGTATGCTCTGCTTTCTCTACTCTCCCTCCCTATAATAGCCGGGGGGGGGGGCGCAAATAATCTGGTGCCTAGGGGCGGGCTGAGACTTATATCCGGGGTGACAGTGGTTAACGCTGTGTGGGTCAGTGACTGGGAGCTGTGTGTGGGTGACTGCTGTGAGTGTGTGTCACTGACGGAGTGCTGTGTGTGGGTGACTGCCATGAGTGTGTGTGTGAAAGACTGCCGTGAGTGTGTATCACTAACTGGGTGCTGTGTGTGTGTGATTGCCATGTGTGGATGACAGCTGTGTGTGTGTCAGTGACTGGATGCTGTGTGGGTGACTGCCTTGTGTGTTTATGTGACTGGGTGCTGTGTGTGGGTGACTGCTTTGTGTCTGTGTCAGTGACGGTGCTGTATGGGTGACTGCCTTGCGTGTGTCAGTGACTGGGAGCTTTGTGTGTGTCACTGACTGGGTGCTGTGTGTGTGGGCAGGGGCGGATTGGCTATTAAATTCATCGGGAAGTTTCACGGGAGGCCGATTAGTAGGAAAGATGCAGGCGGGTGTGTAGCACACCAGTGCCGCCCACACAATTCGGCCGGGCCCCTCATTACTCAGTGTACATCTCAGCCTCAGTGGCAGACGGCAGCCCGAGTCCGTGTCCCCGGGTAGCCCTGCCTCCCCCCCCACCCGTTGCAGAAGTATGCACGTATGAGGGTGGCGGTGTATAAATGTATGCACATATGAGGGTGGCGGTGTATAAATGTATGCACATATGAGGGTGGCGGTGTATAAATGTATGCACGTATGAGGGTGGCGGTGTATAAATGTATGCACGTATAAGGGTGGCGGTGTATAAATGTATGCACGTATGAGGGTGGCGGTGTATAAATGTATGTATGAATGTATGAGGGTGGCGGTGTATAAATGTATGTATGAGGATGGTGGTGTAAATGTATGCACTTATGAGGGTGGCGGTGTATAAATGTATGTATGAGGGTGGTGGTGTAAATGTATGAACGTATGAGGGTGGCGGTGTATAAATGTATGAATGTATGAGGGTTGCGGTGTATAAATGTATGCACGTATGAGGGTGGCGGTGTATAAATGTATGCACGTATGAGGGTGGCGGTGTATAAATGTATGTATGTATGAGGGTGGCGGTGTATAAATGTATGTATGTATGTATGAGGGTGGCGGTGTATAAATGTATGCACGTATGAGGGCCGCGGTGTATAAATGTATGTATCTATGTATGAGGGTGGCGGTGTATAAATGTATTTATGTATGTATGAGGGTGGCGGTGTATAAATGTATTTATGTATGTATGAGGGTGGCAGTGTATAAATGTATGCACGTATGAGGGCCGCGGTGTATGTATGTATGTATGTATGTATGTATGAGGGTGATGGTGTATAAATGTATGCACGTATGAGGGTAGCGGTGTATAAATGTATGTATGAGGGTGGTGGTGTATAAATGTATGCACGTATGAGGGTGGCGGTGTATAAATGTATTTATGTATGTATGAGGGTGGCGGTGTATAAATGTATGCACGTATGAGGGCCGCGGTGTATGTATGCACGTATGAGGGCTTTTTTTTTTCTTTTTTCTTCCTTTTTTTTTTTATTAAAATAATGTATTTAATTTTTTGCTTACTGCAAGTTTGCTGTTAAGTGTGAAATATCAGTCAAGGGGTGCTGCCATGTATGCTGCATAATTTCAGGGGTGCCACTATGTGTGCCATATAATTCCAGGGGTGCTCCATGTATGCCATATCAGTCCAGGGGCATCGCCATGTGTGCCGTATCAGTCCAGGGGAGCTGGCTTTTTTTTTTTATTAAAAGAAGAAAAAATATATATAATTTTTTTCTTACTGCAAGGGTGCTGTTAAGTATGCCAAATCAGTCAAGGGGAGCCGCCATGTGTGCTGTATAGTTCCAGACACTATTGATGATTTAGGGCCAGATGCACTAATCTTCAACAGTGATAAAATGGAGAGTGATAAAGAACCAACCAATCAGCTCCTGTCTGACATTTTTCAAACACAGCCTGTGACATGGCAGGTAGGTGCTGATGGGTTGGCTGTTTATCACTCTCCATTTTATCACTTTTGAAGCTTAGTGCATCTGGCCCTTAGTCTTGCCTGTCACCGATGTCTCTAAGTAAGGTGATGTAGTAATTTAGAATGTAAGCTCTAACGAGCAGGGCCCTCTCTCATGTGCTTTTCTAAGAATATATCTCTGCCACTATTATAATTACATCAGTGTCTGCTGCTGCAACTGTCTTTTTTTATTTACCATGTACTTGTCCTAATTTGCATTTGTACTCAGTGGCGTAGCGAGGGTGGTGCCGGGTGAGCGTGAGCTCCGGCTGCCGACGAGTAGCAGGGCGCCCGGCCGCCGGTCCACTGTCTGGATGCCGCCCGCCCGTCCATAACAGAGGCGCAGAGTCTGAGAGTATTACAGAGACCCTGCGCCCCTGCCGCCGCCACAGGAAACACAAGAGACACATGCTAGGTCCTCCTGCGTCTGTCACACTGACAGACGCTAGAGATGCAGGGGGACCTCTAGCGGCTGTCTCCTTTTGTGGCGGCGGCCATCATTGGAGGGGCGCAGGGTCTCTAATACTGTCAGAGACTCTGCTCCTCTGCTATGGATGGGCGGGCAGGCAGACATTTAGTGATATTTATAAAGGTACAGTATGTGTGATCCGCTGTGACTGTGGGCATGGGGGGAGGGCAATATCTATGAGCTGGGCAGTGACTGCGGGAATGGGGGGGGGATGCATGCATGGTGCAGTCCCTGTGTGCATGGAGAGTGTATGTGCTGGGCAGAGACTGTGGGAATGGGGGTGTATTTGCTGGGCATGAGGCTGTGAAATGTTGGGCAGTAACTGGCCATGGAGGGTGGTGTATCTGCTGGGCAGTAACTGTGAACATGGGGGTGCATGTGCTGGGTAGTGACTGGGTATGGTAGGGGTGTGTGTTCTGGGCAGTGACTGTGGGCATGGGGGTGTATTTGCTGGGCATGAGGCTGTGTAATGTTGGACAGTGACTGAGCATGAGTGGGTATGTGCTGGGCAGTGACTGTGAGAATGGGGAAGTATGTGCTGGGCATGAGGCTGAAATGTTGGGCAGTGACTGGGTATGGTGGGGGTGTATTGCTGGGCAGTGACTGTGAGCATGGGGGTGTATGCTGGGCATGAAGCTGTGAAATTTGGGCAAGGACTGGGCATGGGGGGTGGTTAATTTGATGGGCAGTGACTGTGAGTATGGGGGTGTATAAGTAGCACTAAAATGTCATGGGGGGGGGGGGGGGGGGGGGGGGGGCGAAGAAACATACTGTTGCTCCGGGCACCATGTCACCTAGCTAATCCTCTGTACTGTAAATCACTATTTTTCTCGTTCAGGTGTGAGTTCCAGGTAGAATGTACGAGGCACATGGTCACTGTCAATGTCTCTGACACATGCTCCTGATCCCCAGCCAGAGCCCAGTACCAGCACACCTGGATCCTGTGTCAGTGACTGGGTGCTGTGTGAATGACTCCCATGTGTGGGTGACTGCTGTGAGTGTGTGTCAGTGACTGGGATCTGTGTGTGGGTGACTGCTGTGTGTGTGTGTGTCAGTGACTGGGTGACAGTGGGTAACACTGTGTGTGTGTGTGTGTGTCAGTGACTGGGATCTGTGTGTGGGTGACTGCTGTGTGTGTGTGTGTGTGTGTGTGTGTCAGTGACTGGGTGACAGTGGGTAACACTGTGTGTATGTGTCAGTGATTGGGAGCTGTGTGTGGGTGACTGCAATGAGTGTGTGTGTGTCACGGACTGGGTGCTGTGCATGGGTGACTGCCATGAGTGTGTGTCAGTGACTGGGTACTGTGTGTGCATGACTGCCATGTGTAGGTGACAGCTGTGTGTGTGTGACTGGATGCTGTGTGGGTGACTGCAGTGGCGTAACTAGGGCTCCACAGCCCTTGCGGTGGTGGGGGAGCCGACTCCACAGGGGCGCAGGAGCATGGTGAAGCACGCTGGAAATGTGTGCACCTCTCCCCCCTCCCCAGATGCCCCCTCTCCCCCCCCAGATGCTGAGATTTGCGCCGCTCCCCCCAGATGCTGAGTTGTGCGCCCATCGTCACGCTCCCCCCCAGGCGCCGGAGATGTTGCGCCACCCTCTCCCCCACCTAGCAGTCCCAGAGCCTCCGTCCTCCAGCAGCCGCAACATGAGGGAAAATAAGCAGCGCTGCGCTAGGCCTGCCTCCCACACAGGGATCACACTGCTGTAGCGCTGCTATGTCCAGCCTGGATTCCCCTGCCGCCAGTCTCTCCTTCATCCTGTGGCTGGATCCACAGGCCTCATTTCCTGCAGCTCCCCCCCCCCCGTGATTGGTCAGTGCCCATGGAGCCCTGTACCCTCCTACCTGTACCCAGTGTATGATCTCATAACTTTTATTATCTTCTTAAAAGGTTTGGCCTGACTCACTTGTCCAACAAGAAGTGTCCGTGTATGATTTCTCTCAATAAAGAATAGCATCTTTTGTAGGAAACACAGGGGGTCATTCAGACCTGATCACTGCCATGTGTTTTGTGCACGGCTGCAATCAGGTTCAAACTGCGCATGCATATGCACCGCAACACACATGTGCGTTGGACGCATACAAAAAACTTAGCTGTTCAGCGGTGGACTGTGCGAAAAAAATGTTTGCACAGGCCATCGCTAGAAGATTGACAGAAAGGGGAGGATATTGGCGAATGTGCGACCTGCGCCGCTCTCTCCCCCCCCAGACACTGAAATGTGCGTCGCCATGCTCCCCCCAGGTGCCGGAGATGCTGCGTCTCCCTCTCCCCCACCTAGCAGTCCCAGAGCCTCCCTCCTCCAGCAGCTGCACCATGATGGAAAATAAGCAGCGCTGGGCTTGCCTCCCATACAGGGATGACACTGCTGCAGTCCAGCCTGGATTCTCCTGCCACCAGTCTCCCCTTCATCCTGTGGCTGGATCCACAGGCCCCATTTCCTGCAGCTCAACCCCCCGATTGGTCAGTGCCCATGGAGCCCTGTACACTCCTACCTGTACCAGTGTGTGATCCCTTGTGTGTGTGCATGAAATCTTTTGACCCACCTACCCTCTTCCTCTGTGTGTGACCCCCCTTGACCCCCCATCATCCCTGGTGTGTTTCCTCCTGCACCCCCTATTCCCTTGTATGACACCTTGTCCCCTCTTCCACCCTTATCCATAGTGTGTGACCCTCCTGTACCACACATCTCCTGTGTGTGACACCTTCTCCACACTCTACATCCTTTCTCTGTGTGTGACAACCCTCTTATCCTTGGCTTGTAACCCCCCTGTACAACACACCCCGTGTATGAAACCTTCCCCACTCTTCTCCAGGATGGCCCTCTCTTTTGTAGATGTTTACATGGGTCCCATCTGTCCACCTGCCGTCCCTACTGCTACTAGACCCGACAGTGCCAGCAGCCCATCTCTTGGGCTAATATCACCTGCGGAGGCCTCTCCGGCAGGACCCAGCACAGGACTGCATACAGCTGAGGAAGCGGTCTGGGATGCGGTGGCAGCTCTCTACACTCCCTTGAGGACACTTCTGCTGCCTGGCCCTATTGAGCCTGTAGCCCTCCGCCCCTGGCACTGTGAGTACTGCTTAAAACTACTGCTTAAAAGTACTGCTCATTGCCAGGGGTTTCATGGGATGGGTGTCTTCATTGCCAGGGCTTTCATGCTCTGGGACGGGTGTCATACTCCTGCCAGGGGTTTGTAATGCTTGTAGGCAGTGGTAATGCTCGTTGCCAAGGGTGTGTTATTGTTAAACATTTTAAAAAATCCAATGTTTATTCTTACACTGAAATTTTTATTTTGAATAACAAAAAATAAATTTAAAAAAAGCGATGAAATTCCATTGACAAAAAACCTCACGGTTTCACATGTCCCATTAAGGCTTCTTACACATGATCTGGCATTTCAGAAACCTGTTGTAACTCTTCCACTCAAACGCCAAAAAGCAATGAAATTACGATCATTAAGGCTGATGCCTTAATGGACGTGTTCCTTGCGCAATACAGATATGGTACGCCATCACAGCCTGTGGGTAAGTGCAGATTCAGCACTCTCACAGAGTGAGATTGCTGTCACTCACACAATGGTGGAGCTGCTAATTCACAGATTTGTGTGCTCATTGGAATACACACATGCAGTCTATGCAACTGAAGGTCTGAGCAGTTATGTGGCGCACTCATCCTAATAAGTACCTGCAATCATCTAACGCTGTCTATCCCACTGAATTACTATAGTGTTCTTTCTAGCACCCGCCATCTTTGAAAACCCATGCAGTTCCTCTTCCCTGCCTGGGGTGTAGCTGTCTGCTGTAGTGCTTCTAGCACAGTGTGATCTGTATATCAGTACTGCAAATCAGACCTGTGCTAGAAACACTATAGCAGACAGCAACACCCCAGACTGGGTAGAGGAACTGCATGGGTTTTCAAAGATAGCGGGTGCTAAAATAAACATTATTACTAGATCTATTCCACTGAGGGTCCAACATCTTTCACGCTCACTACATATATCCATTTCATTTAGTATTCACATACAGTTACCAGAAACATCTTTCATAATTGTAACTATAATACTCCCAACTACTATGCATCTACACTTTGTTCTCCTATACGCCTTAATGCTGCTCTGTCTTCCCCGATACCTACTGCTGTGTGTATTCCCTTATCTGCACCAATGTGTCTTTCCCCATCTGTGCTGCCCTGTCTTTCCACACAGATGCTACTGTTTCCTTCTATCTGTGCCACTGGCTTCCCCTCTATTAGTGATACTCTGTCTCCCCCTCCATCCATGCTGCTCTGCCCGCCTCATCCATGACAGTGTCCTTCCATCTGTACTGCTGTCTCCCCTCTCCATCTGTACTGCTCTGTTTTCCCTTTATCCCCTTTGCCCCGAACCCCCTCCCCCATCAGTGCTGTCTTTCCTCCAACTGCTCCTCTGTTTCCCACCCAATCGCATCATTCTGTCTTACCTTCCCCAATCTGTGCCACTGTTTTCCACGCATCTGCTTCATTAGTCCCCCATCAGTGCTGCTTTGCCTTCCCACCATCTACGCATTTCTATTCCTCCCCATCCGCCCCACACTGCCTCCTACCCCAATCAAAACCACTTTTACCCCATCCTCTCGGCTCTGTTTACTGCTCAAACCTTCAGTTGCATAGACTGCATGTGTGTATTCCAATGAGCACACAAATCTGTGAATTAGCAGCTCCACCATTGTGTGAGTGACAGCAATCTCACTCTGTGAGAGTGCTGAATCTGCACTTACCCACAGGCTGTGATGGCGTACCATATCTGTATTGCGCAAGGAACACGTCCATTAAGGCATCAGCCTTAATGATCGTAATTTCATTGCTTTTTGGCGTTTGAGTGGAAGAGTTACAACAGGTTTCTGAAATGCCAGATCATGTGTAAGAAGCCTTAATGGGACATGTGAAACCGTGAGTTTTTTTGTCAATGGATATATATATATATATATATATATATATATATATATATATATATATAGCTTGTTTGTAATATCGCACCAGCTTCACTTAGACAAAAATGACCGTGCCAGGTCCGAATGAATAAGCTCACAGATATCCAAAATCACTTGGAATGACCAGCACCAGTCCAAAATAGGGAAAATTCAAATGTAAATTTTAATGTCCAATGACAAAAAAAATCAGCCATGATCATGTCAAAAAAAGCATTTCAAACACCCAACAGGCATAAATGAGGCTATACATAGCATTCTCAGCAAGAAGTGACAGAGTCTCCTCGACGGCCGTTTCGGTGCCTCTGCACCTTTATCAAGAGGGTGACAACTGATCCATACATATCAAGCTGTATTTATAAGGCCCCCAGGCGTCAACTCACCTGTACTCATCAGCGCCGCGTTCCCGCCACAGGAATCCTCACAATCCAAGCCGCAGCCAGCCGCACTCACGGCACCCCCAGACCGGAAGTCACCGTCAAGCGGAACCAAAATGCCGGCTGGTAAGCAGGAGGAAGAGTAAAGGGTTCCTAGGTCCCGGAAACGCGTCATCGCATCGAGTGTTGCCGCGGCAACCAAAGAAACAAACTCCTGTGTTACACATTACTGGAATGCTGCGTATGTCTCATATACAAAATAAATAACAAACACTCATAACTAAAAGAAAAAATACATATATAAGGAGTGAGGAACACTAGTATATAATTATAACATGAATATACTATTAAATGACGGGGCATCAGACTCAATGAATAAATAACAAATACCCTATATGGTCTCATTAATAGCTCAAATACGGTGTGAGAAATCCTAGCATATCATAAGAAATGAGTAAGACTAAATTCCTCATTGAGGCCTTTAGGTCGCATTGTGCAAAGTTCATAAATCCAAAAACTTTCTTTTTTTAGAAGGATTTTATGCCGGTCGCCACCCCTTCTCAGTGGTGGCACATGTTCTATTGGCATGAACATGAATTCATTTATTGTATATCCACATTGTACAAAATGTCGAGCCACTGGTGGCGTATTGGTATCCATTTTTATATACGCCTTCTTGATGGACAATCTATGCGCCCCAATGCGCTCTTTTAACATGCGTAGAGTTTTGCCAACATATATCATGTTACACGGACATCGAATGATGTAAATAACATACTTGGTTTCACAGTCCATATGATGTTTTATGGTGTAGTTCTTGCCTGTTACTGGGTGTGAAAAAATGTCTGACAAAATCATATGTCGGCAATTGACGCATCTTGAACATTTATAGGCTCCCGCTTGCCTCACCAACCAATGTCTTGGCTGATCAACCTTGGGACTTATATCCGAGAATGTAATCTGTTGCTTCATATTCTGACTCTTCTTAAAGCAAAAGAGTGGTGGATTCTGACAGACCACTCCAAGCACTGGGTCAGTGATTAGTATGTGCCAATGATTCAGGATTGAGGCCTTGATTGAACTTGAGGCCACAGAGTATGTGCTGGCAAAGTGTAACCTTTCGGCAACTGCCTCTTTTGTTTTTGGAGTAAGTAACTCCTCTGTCTAGGTTTTTACACTTATTCCTTGCTTCTTGCACATCTCTGGGATCATATTGACGATCCAAGAAGTCCTGGCACATTATGTCAAGAACCATCTCCAGTTCATCTGAGCATGAAGTGATACGGACTGCCCTCAAGAGTTACGTAAGAATACGGCAACCCGCGCTTCAATGGCTGGGGGTGGAAGCTTGTAGCTAAAAGCAGCGTGTTTTTATCAGTGGCTTTCTTGAACAGTGTGGTTTTGAATTCATTATCGACAACTGCGACATTCACATCTAAGTAATTGATGTTACTCTTACTCATATTCATTGTAAACCGTATATTGCCAGGGATTGAGTTTAAATACACAAATAGATCATTAAGCAATTCCTCAGTTCCAGTCCAAATAAAAAATAAATCAGCAATAAATCTAACATAACAATTGATACATTTTGAAAAACTGAATGGGTCAATATATGTGTGGTTTCAAATTGATACATAAATAGGTTGGCATACGATGGGGCCATGTTTGACCCCATCGCAGTCCCACGACGCTGTGAAAAAATGTATTATCAAACAAAAAATAATTTTTGTTTAAAACCAAACCCATCAATAACAACAAAAATTCAATTGGAGGACCTTTATAGAAAGGACTGGAAGTGAGGATATTGCGCACTGCACTGATGCCCTCGTCATTAGCAATATTCATATATAGACTGGTGACATCCAAGGTCACCAGTATACACTCTTTGATTGGTTGACCAAACGGTCTGAGTTTTAAGAGGAAATCCGTCGTATCTCTCAAAAAGTAAGGACTGGCTTGCACAACCGGCTGCAAAAAATAATCAATATATTGAGACACCGGTTGGCTCAATGAGCCCATGGAGGAAATTATAGGCCGGCCAGGTGGTGCCACCAACGATTTATGTACCTTTTGTAAACAATATATAAGCGGGATAACAGGAAAATCCTGTGTCAGGAAACTGGAAGTGGTTTCATCAAGCCAGGTGTTGTCAAGACCCATTTTAATTATGGCATCAAACACCTTTTTATACCTCTGAGTAGGATCAAAGGTGAGTCTGAGGTAACAATCAGTATTAGCAAGCAGGCTCTCAATTTCCTTGACATAAGCCTCCCTATCCAGTATCACAATGCCCCCACCTTTGTCGGCGGGGCGCACTATGATACTGGTATTCTCACGGAGAGACTTAACCGCCACAGCTTCCTGTTTAGAAAGATTGGAGTAAAATTTTGTTTTTTTTTCAAGATAGGCATAACATCCTGCTTAACAAATCTCATAAATGTCTCTATTGAGGCATTAGGCGAAGGAGGGTCAAAGTCACCTTTCTTTTTAAACGGCAATGGGGTAACACCAGTGGATACTGGAGGGTACCTCTGAAAATAGTCCTTAAGACGTAAATGTCTATGAAAACGAAATAGTTCAGTCTCGCAGTCAAAAGGTCTGTGCCTGTGTGTTTGCACAAAGGAGAGTCCCTTATTGAGTACGGACATCTCTTCCTTATTGGGCACATATTTAGAAAGATTGATAACCACTATTTCTGTTGGCCCCTCCGTCCTCCCCCTCTTATACTTGCGGTGCCTGACCCCCCCTCTCCTGCAGCCCCTTTTGGGACTCTTGTTGGATATCGGGGACCAGTTTTTCCTCCTAAAAAAGAGGCTGGTGGGGTGGAGACCGGCATAAAGTCCTTCTAAAAAAAGAAAGTTTTTGGATTTATGAACTTTGCACAATGCGACCTAAAGGCCTCAATGAGGAATTTAGTCTTACTCATTTCTTATGATATGCTAGGATTTCTCACACCGTATTTGAGCTATTAATGAGACCATATAGGGTATTTGTTATTTATTCATTGAGTCTGATGCCCCGTCATTTAATAGTATATTCATGTTATAATTATATACTAGTGTTCCTCACTCCTTATATATGTATTTTTTCTTTTAGTTATGAGTGTTTGTTATTTATTTTGTATATGAGACATACGCGGCATTCCAGTAATGTGTAACACAGGAGTTTGTTTCTTTGGTTGCCACGGCAACACTCGATGCGATGACGCGTTTCCGGGACCTAGGAACCCTTTACTCTTCCTCCTGCTTACCAGTCGGCATTTTGGTTCTGCCTGACGGTGACTTCCGGTCTGGCGGTGCCGTGAGTGCGGCTGGCTGCGGCTTGGATTGTGAGGATTCCTGTTGCGGGAACGCGGCGCTGATGAGTACAGGTGAGTTGACGCCTGGGGGCCTTATAAATACAGCTTGATATGTATGGATCAGTTGTCACCCTCTTGATAAAGGTGCAGAGGCACCGAAACGGCCGTTGAGGAGACGCTGTCAATTCTTGCTGAGAATGCTAGGTATAGCCTCATTTATGCCTGTTGGGTGTTTGAAATGCTTTTTTTGACATGGCTGATCGTTTTTTTGTCATTGGACATTAAAATTTACATTTGAATTTTCCTTATTTTGGACTGGTGCTGGTCATTCCAAGTGATTTTGGATATCTGTGAGCTTATATATATATATATATATATATACATATATATATGTATATATATATATATATATATATATATATATATATATATATATATATACAAATGCAAGTATATAGGTGCGCTGACACAATTTAATAGTCCGTCCTTTTCAAGGAACCAGAAAGTTCTTTTGAAAATCCACACCAAAAACAGCTGTACTGATTGCAGCTCCCCTCCAATATGACCCGATTCCCACGGGACCTTCAACGTGTACTCCTCCTAAAACAAATAGAGGGGGCGCTCCATGGTGTAATATCGTTTATTAAAAAAGGTTTAATCATAGAATCCACTGGCTCAAACAGCATGCTGGATTCTATGATTAAACCTTGTGGTATTTTAGCCCACACCGGATGAAATATTCGGTACGGGTACTAATTTCTCTGTGTGAGAGAAAATTTTAAGTGATTTTCCACGTTTTTTAATAAACGATATTACACCATGGAGCGCCCCCTCTATTTGTTTTAGGAGGAGTACACATATATATATATATATATATATATATATATATATATATATATATATATACAGTATATATAACAGAGTAGATCCGGCACTCCTAAAGGACAAATGTCATTGGCCCCAGTGCCTTCCAAGAGAAGATACAGCAAGTGTTTACACGGTGCAGGCAGCGCTCGTGGGGAGGTGCTTGATATGAAATGAGAAGCTGACACCGTGACAGTTGGTGCTGTCAATAGGTTTAGCCAATGTCTGGCATATGCGCTGTACCAGAAATAAAAGAAAATGGGTTGAGCACAATATAAGTGGAGAAGGATCACTCAGATGAGTGCAATAGCCAGTGCCGTCTTTCCCATTGGGCACAATGGGCACTTGCCCAGGGGACCTAGGACCTAGGGACCCACCCCAATGGGAAAGGCGGCGGGGATCTGGGTGGCAGGGATCATACTCTGCACGCTGTTACCAGAAGTCTTTAGGAGCTCCTTAGCGCTGCCTCAGTGTCAGACTCAGAACTCGGCAGGCTGTAGGAATGTGATGCCCGCTGACATAATACGGCAGGAGTGAGGAATCCTCCCATCTTCTGGCCAGGTCGCCTCCCCCTTCTCTCACCACTCCGTGTCCACGGGCCACACCCCCAGCATGGAGTAGGAGTGGAAGCATGAGATGAGCAGGACCTTCTGCAAATCTTGCAGCTGCTTCAAGAGTCCCACCTCCATGCAGAGGGCCATGCAACAGGTACCCTTCTCTCTCTGGCCTGCCGGGCTGTGGGCAAAACTAATTCACTGGGGGGGGCAGGGGGGCCCAGTGTATTAATTTGCCCAGGGGCCCTCCCTACCATTAAGACGGCCCTGGCAATTGCTGAGGATCAGGATTTGCCGAGATGACTGCAGTACCAGCTTTTCAGGCTAATGCCCTGTGCCAGGAATAGGAGGCTGGGAAACGGAGATGTGTGCAAGACCAGTTGTTCAGGATTGCTCGGAATGCAGCAGTGGTGGAAAAGCAGGATTGCCGGAGTGACTGCAGTACCAGCTATAGTGGATATCTTGAATGAGTGCTGTACCAGTAATGGATAATACTTTAAAACTGGTATAAGCATAATACCAGAAAAGTGGGTGATACCAGGAAGGTATCACAGGAGAGCTACATAGGATAGCTGCTGGAGCCAGGGAGTGTGTGATGTATGGAAACTGTACATGGGCTGATATTTCCAAACAGAATACAACACAGGAACTCACTACAGGTCAGCAGACAACAAGCAATTTGCCTGAGCTGGAAATTGGGAAATATACCCCTGGCTGTGGACTGATTGGTGGAGATGATCACATGACAGCAGACTTCTGATATTAAATGTCATGGCAGTGTCCATGGCTCGTTTTGGAGGCAATCCCCAGCATGGTGCATGTGCAGCCGGCAAATAGTAACAGCTGCGGCCCCTGGAAGTGGGGAGGCAGTTGGCGCAGTGTGCCTAATGGGCCAGGGAGTCACCAACCATGAAATTATTTTAACCATGCTCACAAATCTAAGTCAGTCAGGAGATTAGCCACTTGCCACCGAAAGGCAGGTGCCCACATGCAAACACTCCCCTGCTCACCTCCATTCTGCCCTCCCTGTGCAAGTGCCATGGCAACTATACAAGTCACCAAAGGTGCCCACACAACAGGCCTGCACATGCGCATATGTGCAAAAACATCAGTGCCCTATACAAAGTGAATCGGAATGATGCCCTAAATGTAATTTCCTACCCTACTGATTCTCTATAGCAGGGATGGCCAACCAATCAGCTTTGAAGAGCCGAAAAATCTGTTCTTATAAGACAGAGCCGACATGACGTTTCATCTATCAGGCCAGCGCGCCATATCTTTCAGTCTCGCGCGTTATTTACTGAGAATGGGATGCGCGTACATGTGAGACAATTGCGCATCCCTGCATGGAGGATATGGCATGCATGGCCAGATAGATGAAACTATATATATATATATATATATATATATATATATATATATATATACACATACGCACACACATACCCACACACCCCCCTTTTTTCTTTTTAATGCATTAAAAGAGCCCTGCTTACCACAGGCGCAACCAGGAGGGCTCAGAATGGCAGGCTGTGGTGCAGCAGTAGGAGCAGGAGACGCAGGTGTTCATGTTGTCCCAGCACCGCCAGGACACAATGAGTGATCCGGCAGCTAATGAAAGATGTCTTCCTTGCGGAACAGCCGCCAGGTCACTCTTTGTGCTCCCACTGCCGTGTCCCGTGGCGCTGGGGCGATTTGACCGCCAAGCCGCACATTGGCCCTTATTCTAGCTCACTCGCAGAGGCAAATTCCTTCTCAAATGGGCAGAACCATGTGCACTGCAGGGGGGGGGGAAGGTGTAACATGTGCAGAGAGAGTTAGTTTTGGGTGAATTATTTTGTTTCTTTGCAGGGAAAATACTGACTGCTTTATTTTTACACTGCACCCCACCCATATCTAATTATCCCTGCACAAGTTACATCTGCCCCAACTGCAGTGCACGTTTCTGCCCATTTGAGAAGGAATTTGTCTCTGCGAGTGAACTAGAATAAGGGCCATTGTGAGGGGGAGAGCCGCGGGTTGGCCACCCCTGCTCTATAGGCATAAATGGATGCTAGTAATATAGTTTATATAGAATGGGAGGAAAATATAGCCCAAACTTCTGGCAATTAAAGGGTTAGCAGAAACGAATTTGTCAAAACTTTAGTATAGCCAGGTATTATAATCCTATATGTATTAATTTGCAGCAAAGTTTTTTTTTTTTTTTTTCTGTACTGGGCTCTGCATAAGTGAAGGGGATGAACCAGATGCCTTTTTAATTATGTTCTTGACAGAAGGCTAATTGCTGAAATACCCTTTGTAGCTGAATTATATGAATCCAATTCATTCCGTGTTTCAAAATCATAATTGTGTAGACATGCGGCAACTGACTAAAATAGGCTAAATGCTTTTTCTAAATATCTATATCTATCAACACACCAAACACTTGAGTTGGGAAGGCCATTTGTACATTATTTCAAGAATAATTTTTATTGTATAAAGCATTTTGAATATTACTAGAATGTGAAAACACTTTAAAATAATATACAGTACAGATACAGTCACAATTAAGGTACAGGATATATGCATGCCGCATATCATTGAATGAAACTGTATATGCATTCTAAATAATGTTACAGTGCTTGGCTGTAAATTACTGTTGCATCACATTTTTTATGCAGATACAGTTGTAATTATATATATATAGAAGATAGGCATGCTGCTAATCATTTTAATCAGCACAAGCTACTTGTGGATCCAGTTCATAATCCATTGTGAATTAGATGCATTTTACAGGCTAAATGTACAAAAATTCGGGCACACCCAACCTAAAGCCCTGTACACAGGCTTAGATTTTTCCCTGTTTTCGATTCGATTTTGCTTATAGAAGCAAAATCGAATCCACATCGAATGGTTTTTAGGACACTTTTGATCTGCATTCGATTCGATGCGCATTCCCGTTTTCTCAAAATGGAATAGAAAAATCTACTGTGCAGCCAAGGAAATCTCGAATTCGATCTAGTAAATGGAATGAGTACATTGTGCCTACATTGTGAAATCGAAATCGAATTGAATGCAAAAGTACAGAGCTAATGCCAAATCGAATGGGATGATCTAATGCCAGATCTAATAGAAAATTGAATCTAACATCAAATCTAAAGCAAATCTAAGCGTGTGTACAGGGCTTTAGTCCTCAAAGTACACTAACATGCATTTTAGTAATATCCAGGCTCTGCAGCACAGGTGGTTAAATTAAAACAGCTGAAGTACTAATTAAGTCACCTGATTTGTTAGCGTGCCTTGAGGACCGTGGTTGGGATTGCCTGTTCTAACTGGAACTCCCTTACTTCAGCAAAATTGTATGTTTAACATGTAGAAAACAACTGGATATGCCTTTTTACTGGCAGCTCTTATTCAGAGCCAAAAGCACCTGACTTTTAATGAACTCTGACGCTATTACATTGGCTTTCGTTACATCCTGGCCCATATGTGAACCCACCAATAAGAAATTGTATTTTGTTTTTAAAATGTGCAATTTATAAAGTTGTTTGTAGAACAGTTCTTGAGTACAGCTGATTAAAGCTAGGATGGAAATCTTTCTGAAGATACAAGTAAGAGCCATTGATATCTTCATTAGTCTTTAACCCCTTCCCGACATTTGACGTACATTTACGTCATGGTCGGGAAGTACTTCCCGACACATGGCGTAAATGTACGTCATGGCTTGTAACTGTCACCGCGTCTATAGACGCGGTGACAGTTTCAACATGTCTGCTGTCCCTGAGAGCAGACATGTCCCTGCATGCCCAGGGGGGGCTGCGATGCCGCCCCCCGTCGGCGATCGCTGTGATTGGCTGTTCAGTGTGAACAGCCAATTACAGCGTTTTCTGTGTCACCGGCGAATAACGTTCGCCGGTGACACGCGATCGGAGGTGATTGGTGCTGTAAAGTACAGCACCAATCACCGCGGGGTGTAAGGGTGACACTGGTGTCACCCCACCTCACCCCGCCCACCCCCAAAGGCCGTGATTGGTTTGTCGGACCGACGGACCAATCACAGCCAAGGAGGGAGATTTAAACTAACGGTGACTGCACTGCAGACGCCATTCCGGTCTGGAATTGCGTGCAGTGCGGTCACCGTGCCTAGCTGCCGCAGTATACTGACCTGAACCGAGCAAAATACTTACCTGATCACTGCTTCATTACTGCTTGTAGTGTGCTGGATGCTTCCTGGATCCTGTTACTACTTGTGACTTCCTGTGTTGTGAACTTGTGCTGCTGCAGTGTAATAGCGTTAGATAGAGAGAGATAGATAGAGAGAGATAGAGAGAGATAGTGTCAGAGAGTGCTATATTTTGTGCTGCTGCAGTGTGATATAGTTATAGATAGAGAGATAGAGAGAGAGAGATAGAGAGAGATAGAGAGATAGTGACAGATTGTGCTATATATTTTTTATATAACTGACTGCTGCCCCCCCTTTTGTGCTGATCAGTATAAATTAACTGATCAGCAACTTTTTGGGGGCGCAGGTTTTTTTTTATATATATATATACCTGTCAGTGCTGCTGCTGCAGTGTTATAGAGTGATAGATAGTGAGAAATAGAGAGATAGAGAGAGATAGTGACAGAGAGTGATAGAGACTGCTATATTTTGTGTCTGCTGCCCCCATTTTGTGCACCCCCAGCAACTTTTTGGGGGTGCAGGGGTTATTTTTCATATATATAACTGTCAGTGCTGCTGCTGCAGTGTCATAGAGTGATAGATAGTGAGAGATAGAGAGATAGAGAGAGATAGTGACAGAGAGTGATAGAGAGTGCTAAATTTTGTGTCTGCTGCCCCCGCCTTTTGTGCTGATCACTATATCTGAGGTGATCAGCAACTTTTTGGGGGTGCAGAGGTTTTTTTTTTTATATATACCTGCCAGTTGCTGCCAGTTGCACTGTCAGTTGCACCAAAGGTTGTGCACCTGCTGCCCCTCACTGGTAATCAGTGTCGCATCACTGATCACCTTTTTTTTTTTTGAGGCTGCTGTGGGTCTTTTTTTTATTTTTTTTTTACACACACTGTGATTTTGTGGGTGTCCTGTGGCCACTGTGCGCTGATCAGTGACGTACATCACTGATCAGCTTTTTCGGCACAGGGTTGATCTTTTTTTTTTTTTTTTTGATCAAATTCCTGTTGCCTTTGAGCGCTGTTCAGTGACGGACGTTACTGACCAACATCTGTGCTCAATTTTTGGCGCAGGACCTTTTTTTTTTTAACCCCTTCAATTTTTTTTTTTAACCCCTTCAATTTTTTTTTTTTTTTTTTAACCCCTTCAATTTTTTTTTTTGTATAAAGTATTTTTTTTTTTTGCACTACATACACACTACACACTACATACCCCCCTGGTTGAAATAAAGTTTGTACCCCCCCCCCTACACTATACACGTGTTGAAACATTTCACTACCAGTAACACAAAAATAAAAATGGCATCCCAAATGTCATCCTCCCAAATGTCATCCCAAATGTCATCCCAGTCATCCAGAAGAATGTATTCAGCGGAGGAGGCATATGCCATGCTTGCCTCTGACTCTGACACAGCCAGTGATGCAAGCGGGGAATTTGAAGGCTTCGTCTTAAGCTCCTCTTCCTCCTCTAGTGATGAGGGACCCCCTCAAAGACGCCCCCGTAGAGCAGCTGAGACCCCCCCCCCCAATAATTGATCTCGTATGGACCCCACCACCAGACAATTTTGAGCACCAGGTTCCTGAGTTTTTGGCCATGCCAGGAATCCAATTTGATTCCACAGGTCTCAGAGAAATTGACTTTTTCAAATTATTTTTCTCTGATGATTTTATAAATTTAATGGTGGACCAAACTAATTTATATGCCCAGCAGTTTATTGCTCAAAACCCCACGTCATCATTTGCTAGGTGGACCCCTGTAGATGCAGTAGAGATGATGACATTTTGGGGTCTGGTGTTTCATATGGGCATAGTAAAAAAGCCAGAAATTAGGCAATATTGGAGTACAGATGTTCTGTACAGCACCCCATTTTACCGTATGGCCATGCCCCGGGCTCGATTTGAGACGATCCTTAAATTTTTGCATTACAACGATAATGCACAGTGCCCACCCAGAGATGATCCCACCTTTGACCGGCTATTCAAAGTCAGGCCGGTCATTGATCATTTCAGTGCCAAATTTGAAGAGATGTACATCCCAGATAAATTCATTTGCATAGACGAGTCCCTTATACATTTTAAAGGAAGGGTTAAATTCCGCCAGGTCCTTCCCAGTAAGAGGGCAAGGTATGGCATAAAAATGTATAAGCTGTGTGAAAGCACCTCAGGGTACACCCACAGGTTTAGGGTATATGAAGGGAAGGATTCAAGAATTGAACCGCCAGAATGCCCCCCCTCCCTCGTAGGTGTTAGTGGAAAAATTGTCTGGGATTTAGTGCACCCCTTCCTGGATAAAGGTTATCACCTCTATGTGGATAACTTTTACACCAGCATCCCCCTGTTTAAGGCCCTTGGTTCAAGAGGTACAGCAGCTTGCGGTACTGTGTGCAAGAACCAAAGAGGCCTCCCAAAAACGCACATTGCCCAAGTAATGAGAAGGGGTGAAAGCAGGGGAATATGCACCGAAAATATGTTGTTGGTCAAATATAAGGACAAGAGGGATGTCCTTATACTGACAACAATTCACGGAGACAGTACCACCTCCGTCCCTGTACGAGGTACCAGTACCCACACCTCAAAACCTAATTGTATCCTGGATTACAATAGGTACATGGGCGGAGTGGATCTTTCAGATCAGGTACTGAAGCCGTACAGTCCCCTGCGGAAAACAAAAATCTGGTACAAGAAGCTGGCCGTGTATATCATCCAGATGGCACTGTATAACGCTTACGTGCTATTCCGTTCTACCAGCCAGAGGGGGACATTTATGCACTTTCAAGAGGAAGTCATAAAGGGCCTAGTATTTGGGAACCAGCATGCAGAGGGCCCCAGTACTTCTAGTACTGGCCCCCGTATTGTACCAGGGCAGCATTTTCCTGATGAAATCCCCTCCACTGGAAAAAAGGGCAGGACACAAAAAAGGTGCAAAGTTTGCTATAAAAAGGGAATAAGAAAGCAAACTATTTTCCAGTGTGACACTTGCCCCGACAAACCCGGCCTATGTATAAAGGAGTGTTTTAAAATATACCACACATCTATGGATTTTTAGGTTCATCATTTCACCGTGCTTCGGGGGTCTTGCTAATGCCACATAGCACCCACCATTCATTCCACCAGAATCTGAGCCGCAAAATCCAAAAATCACTCCTAACCTTCTGAGTCCTGCCATGCACCCAACTGGTATTTTTTGGTCACATGTGAGGCATTGCCGTACTCGGGAGAAATTGGGGCACAGATTTTGGGGTGCTTTTTCTCCTTCATACCTTCTGAAAATGAAAAATTTTGAGCCAGAACTGCATTTTTGTGTAAAAAAATGTAATTTTTCATTTTCACTGCCCAGTTGTATCAAAATTGGTGAAACCCCTGGGGGTTTGAAATGTACACTATACCCCTAGATGAATTCCCTGAGGGGTGTAGTTTGCAAAATGGGGTCAATTGTGGGGGGGTTCCACTGTATTGGTGCTTTGGGGGTCTTGCTAATGCGACATAGCACCCACCAACATTCCACCAGAATTTGTGCTGCAAAATCCAAATATCACTCCTTCCCTTCTGAGTCCTGCCACTTTTTGGTCACACATGAGGCATTGCCGTACTCGGGAGAAATTGGGGCACAGATTTTGGGGTGCTTTTTCTCCTTCATACCTTCTGAAAATGAAAAATTTTGAGCCAGAACTGCATTTTTGTGTAAAAAAATGTAATTTTTCATTTTCACTGCCCAGTTGTATCAAAATTGGTGAAACCCCTGGGGGTTTGAAATGTACACTATACCCCTAGATGAATTCCCTGAGGGGTGTAGTTTGCAAAATCGGGTCACTTGTGGGGGGGTTTCACTGTATTGGTGCTTTGGGGGTCTTGCTAATGCGACATAGCACCCACCAACATTCCACCACCAAAAATCACTCCTTCCCTTCTGAGTCCTGCCATGCACCCAACTGGTATTTTTTGGTCACATATGAGGCATTGCCATACTCGGGAGAAATTGGGGCACAGATTTTGGGGTGCTTTTTCTCCTTTATACCTTCTGAAAATGAAAAATTTTGAGCCAGAACTGCATTTTTGTGTAAAAAAATGTAATTTTTCATTTTCACTGCCCAGTTGTATCAAAATTGGTGAAACCCCTGGGGGTTTGAAATGTACACTATACCCCTAGATGAATTCCCTGAGGGGTGTAGTTTGCAAAATGGGGTCACTTGTGGGGGGGTTCCACTGTATTGGTGCTTGGGGGGTCTTGCTAATGCGACATAGCACCCACCAAAATTCCACCAGAATCTGAGCTGCAAAATCCAAAAATCACTCCTTCCCTTCTGAGTCCTGCCATGCGCCCAAATGGTATTTTTTGGTCACATGTGAGGCATTGCCGTACTCGGGAGAAATTGGGGCACAGATTTTGGGGTGCTTTTTCTCCTTCATACCTTCTGAAAATGAAAAATTTTGAGCCAGAACTGCATTTTTGTGTAAAAAAATGTAATTTTTCATTTTCACTGCCCAGTTGTATCAAAATTGGTGAAACCCCTGGGGGTTTGAAATGTACACTATACCCCTAGATGAATTCCCTGAGGGGTGTAGTTTGCAAAATGGGGTCACTTGTGGGGGGTTCCACTGTATTGGTGCTTTGGGGGTCTTGCTAATGCGACATAGCACCCACCAACATTCCACCACCAAAAATCACTCCTTCCCTTCTGAGTCCTGCCATGCACCCAACTGGTATTTTTTGGTCACATATGAGGCATTGCCATACTCGGGAGAAATTGGGGCACAGATTTTGGGGTGCTTTTTCTCCTTCATACCTTATGAAAATGAAAAATTTTGAGCCAGAACTGCATTTTTGTGTAAAAAAATGTAATTTTTCATTTTCACTGCCCAGTTGTATCAAAATTGGTGAAACCCCTGGGGGTTTGAAATGTACACTATACCCCTAGATGAATTCCCTGAGGGGTGTAGTTTGCAAAATGGGGTCACTTGTGGGGGGGTTCCACTGTATTGGTGCTTGGGGGGGTCTTGCTAATGCAACATAGCACCCACCAACATTCCACCAGAATCTGAGCTGCAAAATCCAAAAATCACTCCTTCCTTTCTGAGTCCTGCCATGCACCCAAATGGTATTTTTTGGTCACATGTGAGGCATTGACGTACTTGGGAGAAATTGGGGCACAGATTTTGGGGTGCTTTTTCTCCTTCATACCTTCTGAAAATGAAAAATTTTGAGCCAGAACTGCATTTTTGTGTAAAAAATTTAATTTTTAATTTTCACTGCCCAGTTGTACCACAATTGGTGAAACCCCTGGGGGTTTGAAATGTACACTATACCCCTAGATGAATTCCCTGAGGGGTGTAGTTTGCAAAATGGGGTCACTTGTGGGGGGGTTCCTAAATTTTAGCATCTTATGGTGCCTAGAAACCTACATGATGCCTAAAAAATAATCTCATAAAAAGGAGGCTCCAAAATCAAGTAGGTGCTCCTTCTATTATGAAGCCTGTGGTTTGGTCAACGTGCACACTAGGGCCACATATAGGATATTTATGAAAACAAAAGAATTGGGGGAATCAATTTTTAGTCACATTTCTCTAGTAAAATGTACTGTGTTCCTTAGAAAAATGTATTAAAATTGCAAATCTGCAAAAAAAATGAAATTTTTAAATTTCACCTACACTTTGTTTTAATTCCTGTGAAACACCTAAAGGGTTAACAAACTTCCAAAATGCTGTTTTGAATACTGTGAGGGGTGCAGTTTTTGAAATGGTATCATTTATGGGGGTGTCTCACATACAAGTCCCTCAAAGTCACATCAGAACTGAACTGGTCCCTAAAAAAATCAGTGTTTGAAATTTTCTTGAAAATTTGAGAATTTGCTATTCATATTGTAAGCCTCCTAGTGTCCAAAAAAAATAAAAGGAAGTTGAAATAATGATGGAAACATAAAGTAGACATATGGTCTATGTTAGTTATTAACTATTTTGAGTAGTATGATTATTTGTCTCACAAGCAGAAAATTTAACATTTTGCAAATTGCAAAATTTTCCATTTTTTCACGACATTTTGGTATTTTTCACAAAAAAACACAGACTGTATCGACCCAAATTTACCACTAATTTGAAGTACAATGTGTCACGAAAAAACAATCTCAAAATCACTGGGATAAGTAAAAGCAAAAAAAGTTATCCCCACTTAAGTGATACATGTCAGATTTGAAAAAAAGGGCTCTGTCAGGAACGCAAAAACTGGCTCTGTCAGGAAGGGGTTAAAAGGCACATGGATTAAATAAATACATTCTTTCACATTTGAATAATTAAAACAATCTTATTTATGATAAAGTTGTTATATACATATAATGTTAAATATCTGCATAAATCTAAATTGCACTAAAAAAGCTTATATTTAAATTATTTCCTGTTTATGCATTTTATTTAATTAAACTTACATAGGTAATTACTGTACATAGATCATTTTTAATTTTACCACAAAAAATATGGTTATTGTAGTCATATCATTACTTACCAAGATTTAACCAGTAAACCAACTTTACCAAAATTATTGTTTTAAACTAGTTACCAGGCAGTCCAAATGATGAAACAATATAACAGTAATATCCGGGCCGGTGGCTATGCATTCCCAAATGGAGCAACAATTGAATTGCTCCATTGGGCACCATAAATAGGATGCAGGTGTGCGAAACGCTTGAATTCCCCCATAGAGGTGGTAAGCCTTTTATTATGTCAGCTAATACCATGATTTTAATGTCAATAAATTGCCACTGTTTAACCTGTATTTTTTTTTAGACAAATAGGCAAGATTTTAAATTTTATTTAATTTGAGACAGATAATGATTTTAAAAGAACTATATTTTTAATATAACTTTTACACTTCAATTATTTTTAACTCAACTTGAAAAATGAAATACAAGTGAGCTCCTAGTTAATTACTTTAGTGGAATATTATTGCATTTTATTTTTTAAATGTTGTTCAATTGAATATAAAATAACTGTGATTAAGTTGCAGGAAATTGAAACTGTTGGTCAATTATAGTTAATTGTCCTGTGAAATGGCCTTCAAGAAATTAATTCTTCTCCAGAAATTTAATATTTAGTTCCTTACTTCTATTGAACAGCACAGTCCACAGCTTTTAAAAAGCACGTAAACTTACACATTAAATATAATGGGCAGTATTCAATGCTTTTTATGAGCAGTAACAGTGAGCAGTGCTGACTGCTCGCTGTCACAGCTCGCATGGTTAGTATTCAACTGACCCCCCTGCACATGCCGTTTCCACCTCGCTGGGTTTTTACAGTTAAGTGGAAATGGCGTGTGCGGCCGCCAAAACAGCGAGGCTCATGACTAAATGCAGCAGGCTCCCTGCATTAGCCGCAATCCTCGCTTTTTGGGGGAACGTTGAATATGGTTAGCAGCCAGCAACGGTTGCTTGTTTTCAGCGATCCGCGATGTTAAACCCCCTCACAGGCCACATTGAATGTGGCCCAATGTATTGCAGAGATGTATGTGGGTGGTTTAAGGTAGGAGAGGGCCCATGTGAACTCTTTGTGTGGCCCCTTTTACCATCATATTCATTGAGTAGAGTATTGCCTAACACGAGTTTGAGCAGATCTCTATATACCAGCCTATTTTGCATCAGCATCTTTATTTCTGCCGGCTGAACTCTCCTTTAGCCCTGTAATGGGGGGATTTAACTCTGAGCATAGACTAAGTGTTTATTTAACTCTACTGCACAGGCCCTTATTATATTGTTGTGCATCTTTTCCTGGATAGGTTATTTTTATTGGATCTATTTGATTTACAATATTTTAACAACCCCTGCTCTTCAGTAGTAAATAACTGGTCCTTTAGTGCTCATCTTATGCTCCTATACTGACATTTTTTTACCATTACATTACTTGAGCCTCTCTGTGCTGAAGATTACAATACCTTAATATGCATGCTGCCATAAAAGTGCACCTCACTGTCTACCCAGAGAAAACAGAACAACCAATGGCTGTTGTCTCTGTGATACCTATGGGCACTCATATACGTAATTTTTAGCTATGCCTCCTCATATTTGCTGCATGGTGACCTAGTTTAATCATGCATGTTGAATAATAAGAAGGGCCCTACTAAGAAGGATATGAAAAGAGGCAGACCATGTACTCTATTAGTTATCCAGGTCTATGGAGATTGACCACACTGCTAACCACATGACCATACCACTACATTCCCCCAGTGGGCCCTTAATGCCCCAGTCCAGCACTGGGCACTACAGATAAAGCTAGTGACAGTCTCAATCACTGTTAAATTATAGAACTCCCACATCAAGAAGATTGGTTTTGGTTTTGGATTCACAGTATACTGTATGTTGTGCTGCATAGGAAAGGGAACCACTGATTATTTCACATGCCAAGACAGTATTTTGGGTACTGCTTCATTGTTCTCTGCAACACCAGAGACAATGCTACAGATAGAACTATGTGGGCCAAATGCACTAAGCTTCAAAAGTGATAAAATAGAGAGTGATAAACAACCAACCAATCAGCTCCTATCTGCCATGTCACAGACTGTGTGAAAAATGTCAGACAGGAGCTGATTGGCTGGTTGCTTTGACTCTCCATTTTATCACTTTTGAAGCTTAGTGCATCTGGCCCTCTGACATATATAGCTTCTTTTCAAACCAATATACTGTATCATTAGGGGGGAAGTAATTTTTCTACACCCTTGAATAAGTCACACTGGGTGAAACATTTTTGTCACGCCTGTAGTCAGATCTTGGCTGGAAGTAACCACAGGCATAGGGGCTGGCTGGTACTGGAACCTAGGAACCTTTGTGAGGCTACTGTGCATGCCAGAGACCCTCAGACAGTAGCAAGATGTGACCACAGTGTAAAATAAAAAGTCTTTATTGACCACAGAAGACAATATTAATAACGGTAGATTTGGATAGTGGTAAGGTATTGCATTTAAACACAGGCAGTAGAAGATATGCATTATATATTAATAGCTTAGATGGTAATAGCTGCAGTGTAGGAACACTGAAGAAGTCCAACAACATATAGCATAGATGGTAACAGTAGCTGGTGTAGTGTAGTAACACTGATGGAGTCCACAGCTTATACGGTGGTATGAATATTAACTGGTGCAGTGTGAGAACAATTAAGTCCATATTGTAAAACAATGATCCAGATTATGGCCCTTATTCTGATTCGCGCGGTACGGCCCGCGTGCGGCCGTACCGCCGATGTTTTCCGTCTGCACATGCGCAGAGGTCAATCTGCGCATGTGCAGGCGAATTCCCCGCACATAACGTTACTACGCCGCAAAGGGGGCGTATAGGGGAGTGAGGGGCTTCATGCCCTCATTTCCCTATGTATACGCCCCGCGTTTCATGGGCGTTCCCATGCAAACGCGGGGCGTACGCATGCTAATGAGGGCATGACGCAACTCATGGGGGCGGAAAGCTGACGTCGCCGGATGTCAGCTTTCAGCCCCCATACAAGCTACCACACGGACGATTGTCCGTGTGGTCTCAGCTTGCGGGAGCTGCCGCGGCGTGCGGACCTGCCTTCGATGGTCGACGACCATCGAATGCAGGGGGCAGCTCCCACCATGGTGGAGGCGTAGCCTCCACCATTTTTATGCGGATCGCCAGCCGTCCGTGTACGGACGGCCGTGGCGATCCGTAGGGTGGGCGGGGATTCGTCTGGTGCGGTCGGAGCCGCATATGCGGCTCGACCGCACCAACCAGAATAAGGGCCTATATGTCAGCAATGGAATACTGACCACTGTGAACCTGAAGAATACCAGGGAAGATGGGTATGGAAGCACCGATGGTGGAGAACATCGACCAGTCAATCACCAGGGAAGAAGAGAGTTGCTGATGCAGTACCGATGGTGATGGATATGGAAGGTGAGCACTGATGATGGTGGATATCGATGAACAATGCACCTTTAGTGATCAGTTGTTATGATTTAACATTGATGGTGATGAGGGTAGATGAAGAACATTCCGATGAGATTGAAGTATCAATGACAGAGCACCAATGGTGAGTAGTACCGATGGGGAAAAGTACCGATGGCAGAGCGCCAATGATGTGAAGTACCAATGGTGAGTAGTATCAATGGCAGAGCACTGAGGGAGCCAGGCAGCTGCTTGCTGGAGATGACACAGGACCTGGTAGGAGCAGAATCCTCAGGAACAGGGAACCTAGAAAGCAGCTTGAAAACACAGAGAGACACATTGCAGGTAATACACTTAGGATGTGATCAGAAGCAGTGGCAGCTGGCCTTACTTACCTATCACAGATATAGGGAGGAGTGGAAGCGGAATGGCTGGGTAATTAGCCAGACTGAGTGACTGACAGGATTGGTTGTGAATGGGCCATGTGACAGGGAAAGACTTTGCTGCTCCCATGTCTGGGAAAGGCAGGAAGCCTATTTTTTTGGCACATGGGCCCTTATTCTAGTTCACTCGCAAAGGCAAATTCCTTCTCAAATGGACAAAACCATGTGCACTGCAGGTGGGGCAGATGTAACTTTAATTAGATTTGGGTGAGATATTTTGTTTCTGTGCAGAGTAAATAATGGCTGCTTTATTTTTACACTGCAATATAGATCTCACTTTGAAGTAAAACCCCACCCAAATCTAAATCTCTCTGCACACGTTACATCTGCCCCAACTGCAGTGCACATGGTTTTGTCCATTTGAGAAGGAATTTGCCTTTGCGAGTGAATTAGAATAAAGGTCATGGTCTGAGGCTTACAGTATTGGCAGAGGTGTGGAAGCCGCAGGAGGCTAAAGCTGGGCATCGGGAATGACAGGCAGGGAGCGGAGTGCAGCAACGGGGAGACAGGCATCGGGAGACTGCTGATTTTGTACACTGCGGAAGTCATGTCTGGAGCACAGTGCCAGTATTCTCAGGCATATTGATGGTTGTAATACCCAGATCATGACAATGTTGGTAAAATGCCCACTTGTGGACATATTTATATTTGGTTTTGAATTTGTATTTTGGTTTTGAATAATTTTTTGGGTACTTATGTAATATCTGGACTCCCGTTTTTCTTATGAGACTGCGTCCCCTCGCGGGGCTCGCTGCGCTCGCCACGCTTCGGTCACGGTGGCTCGCTGCGCTCGCCACACTATATAAAATCAACTCCATGCGTAGTTGGATAGTAGGGGTATGAAAAAATGGGGTGCATTTAACATGGGAGTCCAGATAATACATAAGTACCATTTTTTGTATCAAACACCTTTCATTTCTCCAGCTGAGTGACCAGCAGGCACTTGTACACAATAAAACCTGCATTTTTTATAATGGCACAGTAACATTCAGTCTATTGTTTTATATACTATCTCTATGAGCATTTATCCCTCTATACCGACCAAAGATATTGGTACTGGGCGACCAGCAGGACCGAAAGAGAATGTGAATAATCCAGGTAAGTGACAACATTTTAGCTCACTGTGTACTACTGTGTCATGTAAAGTACCTGATATTGCGCATACTGTAAGTAACTATTTGAGGTGAGAGACTGTAGAGGGAGTGAAGTGAATGCATAAAATGGACTCACAACAGGGTCATGATTGTTCCTGGAATTTTGAACTTCAAATAACAACCTAATTTGAGATTGTAAATTCAGATCAAGTAGGAATTTTGGACAATGGAGACTCATCTTTTTGATTCTGGTAGCATAACCTGGAATAAACCAGGATAAAATGTACAGGTATATATCCTAGTGCAGATGTTCCCAAACTGTGTGCCTAGGCTGCCTGGGGTGCCTCGGAGCACTTGCAGGGGTGCCTCAGTTTGGTTGTCCAGAACCAATTCAAATTATTTATAGTCAATGTAATAGAAAAAATCAGTGCTTGTGGCTTCCAGTTTTAAAATATATGGATAAACAGAAGTGAATCTACATAACTTGACCTAAGGATGACATATAAGCACAACATATTTAATTTAATATTGTTTTCTGAAATTCTCAGTAGCAAACTTTGCACCTAGGGGTGCCGGGACAAATATTCTGATAATCTAGGGTGTCGTGATGCAAAAAAGTTTGGGAACCACTGCCCTAGTGTACACCAATCCCTTGCAATATTAGTTTATGTAGAGGTTGGTGTACATCTTGGGTGGAGCTTACAAGGGTATATTTGTATTCTGTCTAGGGGGCTGCTTTTATATTCAGCATATTTGGTAGAGGGACCTGCTCTGGTCAGGCATAATATTCAGAAGCACAGGAAACGCAGATATCATGATTAAAGTTTACTTTGGAAGTTTCTTCTGATTTTCCAATTTCAATTCTTCCAATTTCTCAATAATCTGATTGGTTGCCTATAGCAACATTCCATCTGAAATAGAACTCCCATCTTAGTAAATTTCCCCCTCTGTCTGGCTTCCAACCTCCCTAGAAGGCAGCACAGTATTAAAATCTAAATATTAATAGACCAGTGGATAATGTAGTAGTTACACTGTATTCGTTACCTTCTAAACCATGCAACAGGTTACCCCTGTCAACTGCAGCCTGATACAGAGCGGAGCTTCTCCATTCACTGACATGACAATGTGAATGGTTGTAAAAAACAATTGCATATGGCTAGATGCTCCTGAATCCATTGTAAAGTTTAACCTATTCACTGGCTTTATAAGAAATAAAGCTTTACACTTTATATACTGTACAGATGGGTCTTGTCCCATCCTTGCTGGCGGGTCGCCATGGCGTCTGTGCTGGCGACCCGCCAGCAGCCACGCCAGCGAGGAGACTGAGACGCGCGTGCGTCTCACGCGCACGCGCGTCTCAGTCTCCGTCGCTAGCGCGACGGAAACCCTGTCCGTCTCCGCCTCAGGGAGACGGACAGGGTTAGGGGGGGGGGGTTAGGGGGGGTGCGGGCAGTCGGCGGGGACCCCGGGTTACCGCCGGCAAGCCGGCGGGGACCCGGGGAAACGTATGGAAGCGCCGTCGGAAGGGGACGCGCTCGCCTCTCGTGCGCGCGCGTCCCCTTCTCACGATCGCCATGGCGCTGGCGGGGGATGGCGGCTGGCGACGCCAGCGCCATCCCCTGCCAAGATGGGAAAAGACCCATCTGTATGTCTAATGTAGGCTCACAGCTATTTAAACGTGCCACTCAGATGCATCAGCGTATGAGACTCTCAATGAGAGTTTATGCTATTAACATATCTTTACAACCTTTGTATCACCATTCATTCACTGATTATATCAGTCAACATACAAATCGATCACTATTAAGGCTGGTGCTGTGACTGAGACGCCGCTAATAGTTATAAAGAAATAATACACGTAGACACTGGTTATATGAAGATCACGGATCCGATCCCGTGTCATATATATTGAGGTCCAAAGTGGACAAAGGTGATTACAAGATAACAAACAATATAAACGATAGGCTTATGCAGTACAGCTTATGCATGAAAAGGAAACATTATTACAAAGAGTGCAAATGCAGGTACGGCTAACATATAACAAATACAACTATAAGGAATAACAATTACCGTCAGAGGAAGCAGAGACAATGATCGGATAAGAATCCCCCATGATCCTGGGAATGTGTTCTGGTTAGATCACATCTGACTGCAGTGATGCCGGGACCAGACTTTTAAAGCAAGGGGGAGTGGGGACAAACTGGATTATCATTGAGTACAGAAAATGGACTGGGCGTCTCTTCATTGGTCCTCCACATCACGGGTACGACTTCCTGTTCATGGGAGTCTAGTAAGAGCATGCTTGTTCTTTGTTCTCGAGATGAGGGGGGAAGCTCAGAACTTGCTCTGGCTGGAATTTAGTCCTTTGTCTCCAATTCATATTGGTTCATTAGATAACATAAACTAGATATCTCTAAGGTTATGTATAGTGATTGTTTCATTATACTGACCTTGCGACTGTTGACGGCAATTGTAACAAGTTAAATCAAAACTAAGTCTGGATTTACTCAGGGGGTTTCACACAAACATAAAGAAACAAAAGAGGACATATCATTAAGAATTAACCATTAATGTTTCACTTCCGACATTGTTAGTTACGTTTAAGCTACTAAGACGCAAATGGCGTACTGGAATTGCGTATAGGGCGGTCGTAATACCTTAATGGTGTAGAGGTGCAATTTTGTTTTCCACAACAGTAGGCTCTTAGGAACTTCACAGTCTATTGCACATGCACAGGTTTCATTTACAAAACGTCTGGAAAATGGCCACTGCACCATTTTCTTGGTACTTTTACAGTGCTGCTGCCACTGCTGAGGGACTCTGGAAAGGTAAGTATTGATAAAAATGGGTGCCAATTATAGATATGGCACTGTATCTTTCATTTTTTACTCTTTAATTTTCCTTTTTTACTATTTATTTCTGCTATTCATACTTTGCCTTTGATCTCATTTTCTCTATACCGTACTCTCTTTCCTTCTCATTTTTACCACAACAAACTCAATAATAATGCAATAAATTGTATTGATTAGGTGACTTGTCCACATAGAGCCTGATTTCTTATATTCCGTATTTTGCCACCTTTGGAATATAAATATTTTTCTAATGGAATACTGGGGCAGATGTATTAAGCCTGGCAAAGAGATAAACTGGAGATAAAGTGGAAGAAGATAATGCAACAGCCAACCAGCTGTGTTTGAAATATAGTATAACTGTTGGGAGCTGCTTGGTTGGTGCGTTATCTCCTTCCACTTTATCTCCAGTTTATCTCTTCATCAGACTTAATACATCTGCCCCACTATTTGGTCACCCTACTTGTGGAGATGTAGACGTGGCAAAGATGCACTAAGCCTCGATGAGTGAAAAAGTGAAGAACGATTAACTACCGCTTTGGGAGCAAATGGTTGATTATAATCTGCTCCTATATATTACCAAAATTTTGCTGGAACCTGAAACATTGGACAGATGATCTTATAGAGTGTATAGAGTGTATAAAAACAACATGTATTCAGACATACAGCTTTTTCTTCTGCATAGAGTTTTATTGTTCAATATCAGTATTTTTCCTAGAAAGGACCTATTGAGAATCACTTTATAAAATAATTATTGCAATAAAAATGCCTAATGCTTACTAATGCAATACCAACATCACATAAAGTTCAATCTTAAAACTTAATATGCAGGAAAAAGTAATACTTATATATTTTTTCCAGTAAGAATGTGCTGTCAAATATGCTTTTATTACCTCAATCTGCAGACCTTGTGGTTTGGTTTTTAATACATGAGTCATTATTATAGAATTTATCACAATGTCTCTTTTGCCTTTTACTTCGAAAAGTTTCCTATTCATGTTATTATTTCCAGTTACAGCAAGGTCTCTCTTTTCTAGTTCTGCTAATGTGAAAAGGTGATTAAAGATCTGCTGTTAATCAAAAGAAAAAAGAAAGGAAAAAAAAAGTATCACTGACGAGAACTGAAAAAAGTGAGGAATATATTATAAATTAAAGAACAAGTCTACATATGAATAACAATTTTTGAATCAATCCAATCAGACAACATTTTTTCCTCCTTTGTGTTCAGCAGCTAATTCAGAAATATTTCAAAATGTCCATGGAAATCACTAGCATAAAATAATAATGTCTAGTAATTTCCTATAACACTTGCCACATTCACGCAGCCATCACTTTGATAAAAATCATTGCACAAGGTTTGCTAATCTCATTGATTTATTCATGATTTCATTTAGGTATATGAGTATTTTAGGTATTTGTGTATTATCACGGCGCCCATCGCATTGCATGCCACTAATTAAGGTATGCGATGGCATGCAATGGGACCCGATTTGAGCCTTTTCCCGGGCGTGAGCATACAATTTTAATTAAGCGCAGCGAGCCACCGAGCCCCGCGAGGGGACGCGTAACATATGTGAAGTCATCTGCGTCCCCTCGCGGGGCTCGCTGTGCTCACCATGCTTCAGGCTCGGTGACTCGCTGCGCTCGCCACACTATATAAAATCAACTCCACGCCGACGTGGATACTGGGGGTATGAAAAGGTCGGAGGACACGTACTGCCGCCCATCGCGGGCTCGCCACCCTTTGGGTTGGCGTTGATAGTGGGATGGCGTTAACAATGGTGGGGCATTTAACATAGTAATTTCCCATCAGGGTGGGTATACAATTAAAAATCGGGTCTGGGGGGGCATTTAACATAGAAATCAGGCATCTGGGTGCCTGTGCGATTAAAAGTCGGGTCCAATCGCGTCGCAACGCATAGCAGGCGATGACATCGCATGCAATGCGACGCGATTCTTTGGTTGTACAATGCCCTACGATGGAAAAGGTGGGCGCCGTGATAATACACAAGTACTGTATTTTATATAGATATAAAAAAGCAACAAATAATTATCTTGATTGTGCTTCTATATAGGTAAGAACATTAGATGTTCTTTGTTGAGTACTTTTATAGAATGGCATATTAAAAAGTGCAAAAGTAAATTAGACACTGATATTTTCCATGTAACATTAACTAAGTGATCCTTGAAAGATTGAAAAGACTGGATGGACCAAAAGGGTCTAAACAGGCTTGGGCCCTGGCGTTGTTTGCAACAAGAAAAAAGTAATAAATTCAATAAACTTTAAAAATAAATCTCCAGATCCAACTGCAACATATATGTAAGAGTCGACTCTAATCCTTTAAAAGATGCAGAGGTTTAGGATGGTTATACTCCAATCGTGAAATTCTATGCAAAGTGGGAACAGAATGTATCATGCAATGGTACAGATGTATTAAGCCTGGTATAGTGATAAAGCGGTGATAATGCACCAACCACTCAACCACTAACTGTCAGTTTTCAAACACAATTGATTGGCTGGTGCGTTATCACTTTCTACTTTATCACTTTATCTGTCTTAACACATCTGCCCGAATGAGAGGATCTGTTGGCAATGTAGAAACAGCAGGTACCAAGCAATGAGGGGGCCAGATGTGTAGGCAATGTAGGAACGGCACGTAGTGAGCAATGAGAAGCACGGATGTGTTGGTAATGTAGGACCAGCACATCACAAGCAATGAGAAGCAATGACTTTCACTGCAATTTACTCTGCTTCCGCTCCATCAGTGCTAGCTGATCCGAGTCTCCTGCTAGCTTCCCAGCTAGTCTTCTGTGATTCCTAAATCACCATCAATCCTACATCGGGTCACCATTCATTCAATATCGATACCGCCATCGGTTCCAGACTATATCTAATGTCCCTGAAAACTTTCTAGCTTCTCCTGTGGTCTACTCCAAGTTTCCTGTTCATCTCTGATATCTTCGGTTCAACATCAATTCACCATGAGATCCTTTCTTGCTCCAGCCTTCACTGCTCACTACCTGCTTTGCTCATACCAAAGTATCACCAATTTACCAGTCCCCATTCTGAGAAGGTCATCGATATTAGAGATGTGCAGGCTCTGATTTACTCTGATTTCAAAGCAGGATCTTATTGGCATGTCAACAACTGTCATTTGGATAGCCAATAAGATCCTGCTTTGAAATCAGAGTAAATCAGAGTAAATCAAAACCTGCAAATCTATAATCGTTATGAGTCACCATCAGTGCTCCAAACATCGAATTGTTGCAATCATCAGTGAACTCCCCATGTTCGTGTGTTAGTGGTCCATACCTGAACTTTCATACTTACCTGCAGTGCTCTCCAATAAATCTGATATCCTGGTGATGTTCACAAACAAAGAATCCTAGTACTGTATTCCTGTATCTTCTCCTAATAGCAGTTTGTAAGTTCTAGCCAAATCCAGTCATCCGTTGGTTCCAGTCAACTCCTATCTATACCTGGTTCCAATCTGGTCCAGTGACTTTCATTTCATTGCCATAGACTCTTACTTTTTGCACCCAACCATATACTAACCTTCCCAAAATGCCAGTACTCTTTGCCATGCCTTCAGGCTCTGTGCTCTACCTCAATTTCTGAGGTTTTCTAATTTATGTGGGTGAAGTCTAAAGAACCCTAGCTTCATCTACAATCCAGCTACTGTGGTTGGCTCACAGACCAATTCCAACCCTAAGGTGCAACAATGACCCGTTTGCCCTGTGGGAACAGTACATAGATGCAAAGAGATATACAGACTAGTTGCTCTAACCCTGGAGATGAAAACATATGTTATATCACACATGCACATAATAAAAGCAAGTAGATGAAACTGAAAACAACCAAATATACTGACACAGAGTCTAAGCCCCCCACTGTACTTCATTGTGCGAGAGGATATGATATTTGCTTAGTGAGGAAACAGATTGCAGATGTATTAAGCCGGTAAAGTGGAGGGTGATATCGTACCAGCCAATCAGCTATGTTTGAAAGTGACAGTTAGGCATTGATTGGCTGGTGTGCTATCAACTTCTACTTTGTCTGCTCTTTATCTCATATTTTCACTTCTCATAATGGGGCAGATGTAATAAACATCTGCCCCATTATGAGAAGTGAAAATGTGCTGCTCTTTAGAAGACCTAACACTGGAGTTAAAACAACACATGCAACTAACTAAACTGGGAAAGTATAGTTCTGTTAAATAACAGTGTCTATGTACACATATTTAGTACACAAGCACTGGGGAAGTTTTTTTATGGTGGTTGGCTGATTCCTCAGTTGTCAGTGATGTAGGCCATGATCGGGATTATCAAGTTGTAGACGACAGCATCACAATATCATAGTATTTTAAGTATGCAGCGGCTGAGCAGTACCTCTTCCAGCAGCAAAAAGCCCACTGTAACCACACACAAGTGCAAAGGGCCATGCTCATGGTCTCACTGAGGTGACTACTGACTGTCTAGAGGAGAGGCCGTTTTTCTGTTGGTTTTTTTTATACGATAGTCTAAAGGTGGCCATACACATGCAGATTTACCTTCAGATCTGGCTGGTTGGAACAAAAACATGGTTATGGATGACAGCATATGACAGACTGTCACTCATCCATAACCATGTTTTTATTCCAACCATCCAGATCTGAAGATAAATCTTACTAGTGTATGGGCACCTTTAGGGATAGATTTACTAAACCTTCTGAAATAAAAAGTGGCAGTGTTTCACTTAGTAATCATTTAGAAACAAGCTATAATTTCTCTATTTCTTCTTAGAAAATAATAAGACGTTTATTTACTAAGATGGGATTTCTATTTCAGATGGGATGTTGCTATGGACAACCAATCAGAATCTACTATTTATTATTTAGCATACTTAAAAAATGGGGGGTACGTATCTAAGAGCGCTGTCTTTATCTGCTGCCCTGGAGGGAATTGTGGGAAACCTCTGAAAAAGCAAAAATGGACAAGAAAAGGTTTTGAGCAGCGCTGGGTTTCACTGAAAGAATCACAAATGTAAAATTGAACAATGTATTGTATAAATAAATACAGTAGGAATGGGATCGTTTTGCCGATGAACATAAATTCGAGTGTATTTATGTCGCCCCCGTTAGTTCGATAGGATAGTTTTGTCGAATGTGTATACATCGAACGTAGCATGTAATCAAACCAATAAATTTCGAAGCATGGTAGATCGAATGTTTAAAATATCGAACCGTTACAGGTCGAATTGTCTCCATGTCGAACCTTTAAGGTCGAACAGTAAAGTTGTCGACCGTTGTAATGTAGACTACTCAATTTATCGAAGTTATTAATTGATCGACGTGTACAATGTAGAAGTAATTTTACTTCGATAGCATAGTGTTCGAAAAATATTATATCGAACACATTGATATCGAAAAATTCAATATCGAACGGTAAATGCAAGAATTTACATTACATCGACACAAATATACCGAAAATAACTAAGTCCACTATCGTTACATCGATACATTGTTATATCGAAAAGAGTTCAATCGAAAGGTTTTAAATCTAATTTACACACATTACACCCTCACTCATCATTGTCAATACCCTTTTGGTGGGCACCCTCACCCCAGACCTGCACCCATAATGTTCTACCTGTCTAAATCCGCACTGTCCAAAGTGACACAAGCCCCCCGTCTATGCAGACGGCAAGATCCATCTAGCGCCCTGCCATCAAATGTCCGCACTGACCTTTGAACCACAAGTCCCACAATGACCTGCCAATGTTCTGCCCTGCACTCCCTCTCCTATTACCCCTCACCCATCATAGTCTATACCCTGTTGGTGGGCACCCTCCCCCCATAAATCCGCACTGTCCAAACTGGCACAACCCCCCGTCTGTGCAGACGGCAAGATCCGTGTAGCGCCCTGCCTTCTAACGTCTGCATTTACCGTGGCACCACAAGTCCCACAATGACCTGCCAATGTTCTGCCCTGCACTCCCTCTCCTATTACCCCCTCACCCATCATAGTCTATACCCTGTTGGTGGGCACCCTCCCCCCATAAATCCGCACTGTCCAAACTGGCACAACCCCCCGTCTGTGCAGACGGCAAGATCCGTGTAGCGCCCTGCCTTCTAACGTCTGCATTTACCGTGGCACCACAAGTCCCACAATGACCTGCCAATGTTCTGCCCTGCACTCCCTCTCCTATTACCCCTCACCCATCATAGTCTATACCCTGTTGGTGGGCACCCTCCCCCCATAAATCCGCACTGTCCAAACTGGCACAACCCCCCGTCTGTGCAGACGGCAAGATCCGTGTAGCGCCCTGCCTTCTAACGTCTGCATTTACCGTGGCACCACAAGTCCCACAATGACCTGCCAATGTTCTGCCCTGCACTCCCTCTCCTATTACCCCCTCACCCATCATAGTCTATACCCTGTTGGTGGGCACCCTCCCCCCATAAATCCGCACTGTCCAAACTGGCACAACCCCCCGTCTGTGCAGACGGCAAGATCCGTGTAGCGCCCTGCCTTCTAACGTCTGCATTTACCGTGGCACCACAAGTCCCACAATGACCTGCCAATGTTCTGCCCTGCACTCCCTCTCCTATTACCCCTCACCCATCATAGTCTATACCCTGTTGGTGGGCACCCTCCCCCCATAAATCCGCACTGTCCAAACTGGCACAACCCCCCGTCTGTGCAGACGGCAAGATCCGTGTAGCGCCCTGCCTTCTAACGTCTGCATTTACCGTGGCACCACAAGTCCCACAATGACCTGCCAATGTTCTGCCCTGCACTCCCTCTCCTATTACCCCTCACCCATCATAGTCTATACCCTGTTGGTGGGCACCCTCCCCCCATAAATCCGCACTGTCCAAACTGGCACAACCCCCCGTCTGTGCAGACGGCAAGATCCGTGTAGCGCCCTGCCTTCTAACGTCTGCATTTACCGTGGCACCACAAGTCCCACAATGACCTGCCAATGTTCTGCCCTGCACTCCCTCTCCTATTACCCCTCACCCATCATAGTCTATACCCTGTTGGTGGGCACCCTCCCCCCATAAATCCGCACTGTCCAAACTGGCACAACCCCCCGTCTGTGCAGACGGCAAGATCCGTGTAGCGCCCTGCCTTCTAACGTCTGCATTTACCGTGGCACCACAAGTCCCACAATGACCTGCCAATGTTCTGCCCTGCACTCCCTCTCCTATTACCCCTCACCCATCATAGTCTATACCCTGTTGGTGGGCACCCTCCCCCCATAAATCCGCACTGTCCAAACTGGCACAACCCCCCGTCTGTGCAGACGGCAAGATCCGTGTAGCGCCCTGCCTTCTTACGTCTGCATTTACCGTGGCACCACAAGTCCCACAATGACCTGCCAATGTTCTGCCCTGCACTCCCTCTCCTATTACCCCCTCACCCATCATAGTCTATACCCTGTTGGTGGGCACCCTCCCCCCATAAATCCGCACTGTCCAAACTGGCACAACCCCCCGTCTGTGCAGACGGCAAGATCCGTGTAGCGCCCTGCCTTCTAACGTCTGCATTTACCGTGGCACCACAAGTCCCACAATGACCTGCCAATGTTCTGCCCTGCACTCCCTCTCCTATTACCCCTCACCCATCACCACAGTCTCTATTAGTGGTCCCTCCGTCTCCCTAGCTGCACCCACTATACACGCCACGAGCAAGCACCCTAAAACACCCATTACTAGTTACACCATAGTTAATGTTTATATGGCCCCCAAAGCATAGTTTTGGCATAGCTTGAACAAGGGGCTGTAGTTTTCTCTGTGCAATGCCAATAGACGACGTCTCCAACCTGCTTGTTCTTAGACATAAGATATCCATTGATGTTCAGTAGCAGTCCTCCTCTCTGTGAAGGTACGAAGGTAAATGCCGGCATTGATTCAGCAGATGTTGATGGTGCTGATGTTGATGGTGCTGATGTTGATGCTGCTGCGGATGCAGTCGCTTCCTCTGCCATCTTCGAAGAAATAGCTGTAGCTGTAGCGTACAACAAGGAATAATTGACACTAAAGTTCAATTATGATGCGGGGACAGGTTAGGTGGCTACTTTTATTGTCTTGAAAATGGGCGTTACTCTTTAGAGATAGGATTAACAAAAGTTATCCAATTAAAACCTTTCAATTCAAAAAGTGGGCTGGTTTAAAAAGAAGTGGGATGGATTGGCATTAGCCATTAACACGTGTACAGGCACGCATAATGTTATGATATTTTGTAAAATTATAGGAAAAATTAATGACTATCATTTGGATGCGCAAATGAGGGTGAAACATGGTTGAGTGATGATGCCAGTCATAAATTCCAAAAATATATTTAAGGGGTGAGAATGCGGGTATCGATGCCAGCATGGAAATGGGCGCTGACAACTCAAGGCTGCAACACTGGCAGGTCATTGTGGGACTTGTGGTGCCACGGTAAATGCAGACGTTAGAAGGCAGGGCGCTACACGGATCTTGCCGTCTGCACAGACGGGGGGTTGTGCCAGTTTGGACAGTGCGGATTTAGACCGGTGAAACATTATGCGTGCAGGTCTGGGGGGGAGGGTGCCCACCAACAGGGTATAGACTATGATGGGTGAGGGGGTAATAGGAGAGGGAGTGCAGGGCAGAACATTGGCAGGTCATTGTGGGACTTGTGGTGCCACGGTAAATGCAGACGTTAGAAGGCAGGGCGCTACACGGATCTTGCCGTCTGCACAGACGGGGGGTTGTGCCAGTTTGGACAGTGCGGATTTATGGGGGGAGGGTGCCCACCAACAGGGTATAGACTATGATGGGTGAGGGGGTAATAGGAGAGGGAGTGCAGGGCAGAACATTGGCAGGTCATTGTGGGACTTGTGGTGCCACGGTAAATGCAGACGTTAGAAGGCAGGGTGCTACACGGATCTTGCCGTCTGCACAGACGGGGGGTTGTGCCAGTTTGGACAGTGCGGATTTATGGGGGGAGGGTGCCCACCAACAGGGTATAGACTATGATGGGTGAGGGGGTAATAGGAGAGGGAGTGCAGGGCAGAACATTGGCAGGTCATTGTGGGACTTGTGGTGCCACGGTAAATGCAGACGTTAGAAGGCAGGGCGCTACACGGATCTTGCCGTCTGCACAGACGGGGGGTTGTGCCAGTTTGGACAGTGCGGATTTAGACCGGTGAAACATTATGCGTGCAGGTCTGGGGGGGAGGGTGCCCACCAACAGGGTATAGACTATGATGGGTGAGGGGGTAATAGGAGAGGGAGTGCAGGGCAGAACATTGGCAGGTCATTGTGGGACTTGTGGTGCCACGGTAAATGCAGACGTTAGAAGGCAGGGCGCTACACGGATCTTGCCGTCTGCACAGACGGGGGGTTGTGCCAGTTTGGACAGTGCGGATTTATGGGGGGAGGGTGCCCACCAACAGGGTATAGACTATGATGGGTGAGGGGTAATAGGAGAGGGAGTGCAGGGCAGAACATTGGCAGGTCATTGTGGGACTTGTGGTGCCACGGTAAATGCAGACGTTAGAAGGCAGGGCGCTACACGGATCTTGCCGTCTGCACAGACGGGGGGTTGTGCCAGTTTGGACAGTGCGGATTTAGACCGGTGAAACATTATGCGTGCAGGTCTGGGGGGGAGGGTGCCCACCAACAGGGTATAGACTATGATGGGTGAGGGGGTAATAGGAGAGGGAGTGCAGGGCAGAACATTGGCAGGTCATTGTGGGACTTGTGGTGCCACGGTAAATGCAGACGTTAGAAGGCAGGGCGCTACACGGATCTTGCCGTCTGCACAGACGGGGGGTTGTGCCAGTTTGGACAGTGCGGATTTATGGGGGGAGGGTGCCCACCAACAGGGTATAGACTATGATGGGTGAGGGGGTAATAGGAGAGGGAGTGCAGGGCAGAACATTGGCAGGTCATTGTGGGACTTGTGGTGCCACGGTAAATGCAGACGTTAGAAGGCAGGGTGCTACACGGATCTTGCCGTCTGCACAGACGGGGGGTTGTGCCAGTTTGGACAGTGCGGATTTATGGGGGGAGGGTGCCCACCAACAGGGTATAGACTATGATGGGTGAGGGGGTAATAGGAGAGGGAGTGCAGGGCAGAACATTGGCAGGTCATTGTGGGACTTGTGGTGCCACGGTAAATGCAGACGTTAGAAGGCAGGGCGCTACACGGATCTTGCCGTCTGCACAGACGGGGGGTTGTGCCAGTTTGGACAGTGCGGATTTAGACCGGTGAAACATTATGCGTGCAGGTCTGGGGGGGAGGGTGCCCACCAACAGGGTATAGACTATGATGGGTGAGGGGGTAATAGGAGAGGGAGTGCAGGGCAGAACATTGGCAGGTCATTGTGGGACTTGTGGTGCCACGGTAAATGCAGACGTTAGAAGGCAGGGCGCTACACGGATCTTGCCGTCTGCACAGACGGGGGGTTGTGCCAGTTTGGACAGTGCGGATTTATGGGGGGAGGGTGCCCACCAACAGGGTATAGACTATGATGGGTGAGGGGTAATAGGAGAGGGAGTGCAGGGCAGAACATTGGCAGGTCATTGTGGGACTTGTGGTGCCACGGTAAATGCAGACGTTAGAAGGCAGGGCGCTACACGGATCTTGCCGTCTGCACAGACGGGGGGTTGTGCCAGTTTGGACAGTGCGGATTTAGACCGGTGAAACATTATGCGTGCAGGTCTGGGGGGGAGGGTGCCCACCAACAGGGTATAGACTATGATGGGTGAGGGGGTAATAGGAGAGGGAGTGCAGGGCAGAACATTGGCAGGTCATTGTGGGACTTGTGGTGCCACGGTAAATGCAGACGTTAGAAGGCAGGGCGCTACACGGATCTTGCCGTCTGCACAGACGGGGGGTTGTGCCAGTTTGGACAGTGCGGATTTATGGGGGGAGGGTGCCCACCAACAGGGTATAGACTATGATGGGTGAGGGGTAATAGGAGAGGGAGTGCAGGGCAGAACATTGGCAGGTCATTGTGGGACTTGTGGTTCAAAGGTCAGTGCGGACATTTGACGGCAGGGCGCAAGATGGATCTTGCCGTCTGCATAGACGGGGGGCTGTGTCAGTCTGGGGATGGAGGATTTAGAAGTAGTTATTTATTATCGTACATTACGGGTGCAGCTAGGGAGACGATTGGACCCCCAAGGGTAGAGACTTTGATGGGTGAGGGTGTCATGGGGGGGGGGGTGCAACACTGGCAGGCCATTGTGGGACTTGTGGTTCAACGGTCAGTGCGGACATTTGACGGCAGGGCGCAAGATGGATCTTGCCGTCTGCATAGGCGGGGGGCTGTGTAATTTTGGGCAGGGCACAGAGACAGCTGAATGTGGCGGTTGTGATCCACGGTGGGAGAGGGGGCAGGTCTGCACAAAGCAAGAGTGATCGTCGGTATGATGTTCGACGTATTGTTGTTCGAAAAGATAATGATCGAAGCTGTTTGCTTCGATAAAAAGGCAATCGAAAAATGAGGTAATCGACTTAAATCTGTTCGATGTAAATTGCTTCTATCAAATGTCAATCGAAGTAATTAATTTCTAGACAATGACATTCGATTGTTAAATATTCGCGTTAAATGTATTCGATGTAAATAGTATCGATATAAATGTTATCGAAGTAAGAAATTTCTAGTTAGGTTTTTCGATGTAATAATGTTCGAGTTCATAGCAATCGAAAAACCCTGTGTTCGAGTTGATAGCAATCGAAAAACCCCGTGTTCGACTTTACATATATCGGTAAGTTATGTGTTCGGTGTATTGTGGTGTTCGATAAAGTTGTGTTCGAAGTAGAATGCATTTCGATGTATGCTTGTTCGATGTGATGGATATGTCGATGTGTTTTGATTCGGTGAAATGAGTTCGATGTAAATGAATTCGATGTGATGTTGTTCGCTAAAACGCCCGTATCCCATACAGTACATGCATAATATAATATAAAATACTACAATGGAAAAGGAAAAAAATGAAGAAAAAGAAATAAAAAATGGTTAAAAAGGTCAAGGTTGCAACCAATTATTCCTGCATAATAGAGGGAAAAGGAGAAATTCTCCACAATACAGTATATCTGGTCTCCAAAAAGGCCTTTAGGATCTCCGATTATTTAGCGGTGGAGATAGCTCATCACATGAGTTTGAAATATGAATGATTATTGCAATGGACTTGGGGTATGGATGGTATAAGATTTCTGGAATATTACGAAGCTTGGTGAGTCGGTTACCCTGGTACAGTAGATCGATAAGCAGTCCGTCTGAAATGATCCACAATAGGCGATTGGCACTTCGCTTGGCAAAAGGTGGAGAAGGCAGGGTCCTGTGCTGTAGATGGAATGCTGATCCGGAGCTCTGATGAAGAGATGGCTCAATGAGCCACCTATTCTATTCTCCCTCTATGGGGGTCGTGGACCCCCGCGAGGGAGAATAGCCGGTGGCCGTTGGGAACCCATCTGTCTGTGTTTTAACAGTCGGGACCCCGATGTCAGGTAAATGACTGTCATGATCCTGACTGTCAGGACCCTTTGAAAGAAGCAGGGTGCAAGAATGAACATTGTCTCAGTGCAAGCATGTTGTCAAAGGTACATTGGCATAAGTGTAGTGCAATTGAGGCACATGCCGTCTACATTTCTCCATTGTACAAATATAATTTATGTCCAATTTTTGTTTACAGTATCAAAGTATTTCAGTACTAAAGGGCATTTGCATCCTTGCCTTTGCCTGTATGATCTGAGAACCCATAAAGGGTACTTGTTTCCTAGCACGGCCACAATCGCGGGCATCGTGTGTAATTTTTAGTGGTATACGACGCGACCAACGCGATGCCCCCGATTTTCCCATTGAAATGCATTGAAAATATTCAAAATCGCGTCGGTCGCGTCGTATGCGGCTAAAAAACCCTTAAATGGTCCAGACGCGATGCCCACAATTTCCCCATAGAAAACAATGTTAAATGGCTCAATGTACCCGCGATGCCCCCGATTTCTTATAGGGTACAATGTTAAATACCTCAATTTCACCAAATCATCATAGGGAACAATGGTAATTGGGCCAGAAAGCCCCAAAAACACCCCAGAACAGTGAAATGTCCCCCCAAAAGTACTTTACGCCACCCCACGATCAACGCAAACCCGAAGCGTGGCGAGCGGCGGCGGTACGCGTCCTCTGACCTTTTCATACCCCCACTATCCACGTCGGCGTGGAGTTGAGAATAGAATAGTGTGGCGAGCGTAGCGAGCCACCGAGCCTGAAGCGTGGCGAGGGGACGCGGATACCTTCACAGGTAAACGCGTCCCTTCGCGGGCTTCACAGGTATCCGCGTCCGCTTGCCACGCTTCGGGCTCGGTGGCTCGCTGCGCTCGCCACACTATTCTATTCTCAACTCCACGCCGACGTGGATAGTGGGGGTATGAAAAGGTCGGAGGACGCGTATCGCCGCCCCTCGCGGGCTCGCTGCGCTCGCCACGCTTCGGGTTCGCATTGATCGTGGGGTGGCGTAAAATAATTTTGGGGGGACATTTCACTGTTCAGGGGTGTTTTGGGGGGTTTATGGCCCATTTAACATTGTTCCCTATGATGATTTGGGTAAATTGACCCATTTAATATTGTTTCCTATGGGAAATCGGGGGCATCGCGGCTAAATTGAGGCATTTAACATTGTTCCCTATGGGGAAATCGCGGGCATCGCGTCGCGACCATCGCACCCGATTTTTTAGTGCTTGCGATGGCCGCGATGCCCCCGATTTTTCCTCACGATGCCCACGATCATGATCGTTGTGGCCGTGCTAGGAAACAAGTACCCCATAAAGAAACCAGGGTACCTTGTGAGAGCTTTATGCACTGCCTTTATCAAGTCAGTGATGGGCAAAGCGAGAATAATACACATGTAAAACTGGTTACTTCGCAATCTTGCAACTGATTAAGTTCACATTTGCCCAAGCTGGACTCGATCCTGCTATCTTGAACTAAAATTGGGCATCTATGACATTTTTAACTGATAGTTGTCCCCCTCATGCTCCTTTGAATGGGTCTAATTGATTCATATCTGATTATGTTTGAGCATCACACTCAGTCCTGATTCTGTTTGGCTCAGTAAACGGCAAAAATTGCTGCTTACCAAGCGCTGAGACGCGGACCACCACCTGGCCAAATGACCTCCACCCCCTGCCACCAAATCCCCTCAGCACCATGCAAAGGGATGCATTCGCTAACACATCCCATCACGAGCAGTCATTAGCAAGAGAAATCAGTTGATGGTCGCAGAGCATCAAATGATTTCTCCTGCCTTCGGAAACACAGTAAACGTCAGTCTGAACTGACTTTTATTTCCATCAGAGTTTGCCTATCAGGGGGCGGCGTTGACATCATGCACCATTAGCCACCTGCCCCTGGAAGGCATCATCCCACCTCCCATGGGAACACCCTGTGTTTCCATGGGGACGCCCATAAACCACTGGGAATTCTTATGGTCCAGCCCCTTTCCACCCCCGTCCCTCCCTCCCCACAATGAACGGGACGTTGAGTTTGTAACTTGACGAAGCCGTTCGGTGCCAGGGGTTTGCACATGTGCAGAAATGCGCATGTGCTGCAAACCCTGACAAACAGGGCTGTGGCTGAATTTGGATCACACTGAGTGATCCTTAATCAGCCCCCAGTTTTTGATAAAGCATAAAGGTGATCTATTGTTTAACTGAGATCTTATACACTACTTTATTAGCCCCAGTTATATAGAGGGTGATTTAGGTCGGATCGCAAAGCACATTTGGTTTGATAATGGATAAAACCATGTGCACTGTAGCAGATGTAATATGTGCTTAAGGGATGTGCAGGCAGGGGAGGCAGTGCTTCCCCAGTCATTTTGTTTAAAAATAATATACCTATGACACATATTCTGTGTCATAAGTATTTTATTTATATTATTTTACTAGTTTGTAGTATTTAGACTAGTTTGGGAGGCACCGATAAGCATGCATACCGCAAAGAACTGCAAGGAGATGAAGTGGGGGTCGGGGCTAAGCTGTGGGCTAAAAAAGCCCATTTAAAATAACACCAAAAGTGGCACTTCTAGTAGTGCCCAAATGATTGGATAGCAGATCCAGCTGCTGTCCAATCACAACAGCCCCAGTCATTTAAGCTTCTGACAGTGCCGCTTTTATTCTCCCCTAACCTGATCCCCTGTGACCTGTGCCCCAGCTTTCGATTCCAGGTTCCCTACCCATGTGTGCTATATACCTGCTCCCCTCTCCTCTGCCTGGTGAGTACAACTTTTTTTCTGTCTTGGGGGGGGGGGGAAATGTCGGTGGGCGGGGACGGAGGTCGCAGTGGGGGGTGGTTGCTGGCTACTGTGGGCGCTGGGGGTGAGGGTGGAGGTAGCGAGCGTCAGCAGCGGCCAGGGGAGGGTGAGGGGGTGGTGGTTGCTGTGACAGTGCATCTCTGTTCACAGACACCACTGCACCTCACTGATATGCTGTTTCTGTGCAGAGTATATACTGGCTGCTTTATTTTTACACTGCAATATAGATATCAGTTTGAAGTGCAAGCCCCACCCAAATCTAATTCTCGCTGCACATGTTACATCTGCCCCACCTGCAGTGCACATAGTTTTGTCCATTAGCAAATCAAATTGTGCAACCTGAACCACCCCCACAGTACTGAGTAATGGAAGCTTCTGCTTCCAGTTCATTCATAAGACATATTTAAAGCCATTTATGTCATAAAATCATAGAGTGGGTGTTTGGGGCATCTGGATTTTCTTGTAAATGGATAAGTATTCTTGGGGAAATACAAAACCAAATGAGCCCCTTCTATTACTGCTTCGCCCAACTCTGTACACTGCAAATATTACCCCATACCTCCCTGTTTCCATGGGAACGTCCTGGTTTGGGGGATGTTCCTGCATCCCGCCCAGGACCGGCAGTGTCCCGTAGCTGGGCAGTTGGGAGTCCCCCCTGTCACCCACTGAATAGACGCTGTACGCATGCGCACAGCATCTATTCCCACAAGCAGAGGGGCTGGGGGCTAGCCAACAGCTTACAGAGCCATGCCCCCACAGCGGTGAAAAATGGGGGCCTTGCGGTGACCTTGCAAAATGACACTATTTGTAGACCACGCCCACTTGCTGCTAGGCAACCCCCTCTAATGTCAATGTTGTCCTCTCCCTGGCTGGATCCAAAGTTGGGAGGTATGTTACCCTGTGTTAAAATATACACATTATGGCTCAGCCTGCAGAAGATTCCACACCTAGTCTACATGTTTCACAGCTTAACATTTAACTAGTGAGCTGTATTACACCAAGTAATAATATAACCTGCAGGTAAGTAATCCCTGTAATAAACACATTTCAAGCAAGGTATTTAAACTTTGAATACCATATTCAGACAACATGTGTTGTATCTATAAAGACATAATATATATATATATGTGTGTACAGTAATACTACTTTTAAATCCCCTCTGTGTTAAAACATATTATTTACAACATGCCATGTAGGGCACCAAACCATAAAACCTTCTGTAACACAATCATACACTATAACAGACAAGCTTTTAAAAGGCTCCTACTGTTGTAGCAAGCTTTGTAATTGTTAAGGTCCATACACACTGGGAGACTATGCCCATCGTGTATGGACACCGATGATCATTTACATCGCTGGGGGGAAAGCCGCTCAGTGCATACACACTGAGCAGCTTTCCCCGTGCCCGGCGCCGGTATAACCAGCAGATGAATGGCTTTCCTGGCGGCTTTGAGCTGAAAGCCGCTCAAACATGCTGTTTTGAGCGACTTTCAGCTCAAAGTCGACCAGTGTGTATGGGCCTTAACTAGTGTTTGTATAACTGTAGTTGCAATTCTGAAGGTGCCCATACACAGAGCAGGATGCTATGCGATGCACACTTCCACAGGTATCCCATCGCACAGCGCATAAAGTCTGTGCAGCCCGTGCTTTTTGTACTAGGTCCCGATTGCATCACATTGCATGCAAATCGCATGCAAATTGTATGCGTGTATGGGCACCTTTATGCTGGGTCCAATCTGCCTGGTAGGAATAAATATCTGGTAATGTATGGGAGCAAATGACAATTACCTACCTGCTTCCATATGCAAAAAAAAATGGACAAAAAACAATTTACAATCAAACAGATTTACCAAATTTGTCTTAGTGACTATTGTCTGTTTTCCAGTGTTTGGGAGAAAATGTTTGCATCTCATATGCTCCCGTACTGTACTTTAACCATACTTGCCTACTTTTGAAAACTAATTTTAGGGAGATTATAGTTGGTAGTAGAATTTTGCACAGCGTCCCACTGGGGGGGGGGGGGGGGGGGGGCGGCGTGTCATGCTTCTCCCAAAGGGCGTGTTTAGTTCCATATATTGAGAGATTGTGAAAAGAGATTGCGAACGTGGCACCTAGAAGCGTGGGTGTGTACTGCTACATCTGTGAGGAATATTTTAAAATGACTTACAGTATATCCAAATATAGATGAGCCCCAAAGCAATTAGTAAGAGCTATTGTACTTGCAGATGATTCAATGTTAACTAATCTATCTCTCATTCCTTTTTCCCCCAAAAAAATGTGGGTTAGGTGAAATGAGGGAGATTGCTACACTAATGAGGGAGAGAGGGAGATTGCTGCAATTTCAGGGAGTCTCCTGCAGAATGCAGGAGGGTAGGCAACTATGACTTTAACTCATATGCTCCGATACACTAGCAGTTTGTTCCCACAGTATAGATTGGACAGACAGTATAACCTTAGGTGTCTACCCAGCTTACGTTTACATCACAGCATCCAGGAGAGATCATATAAGTTTACACCCAGTTGGTATAGCCAATGCTGTAGCAAATGTGTATTTGACTAAAGCATATGAACTTTTGTGTTTGAATGTTAACTTCATTATTAGCTGTCACATAAACTTTGCTGCAATATATATTTTGTTTTTAAGAGCTAATCTCCTATCATTCAGAAAAAGACCTAGAAATAATCTATATACAAATGGCCACATAAAGCACAACTATATAGATTAAAACATATACCACTGAAGTATTGATAGTGCACATGAGATACTGTAATTTAAGGTTTGTGACTGAATTATTTGTTTGGATTAATTCATTGCACTATAAGGGAGGCTGTAGTATTGAGTTCTGTTTATTAACCTCTTTTAATACAAAAATGGCCGACATGGGACCAGACTGCTTTATTTCCTGCATTATTCTAGCATGATTGCTTGGGTCACATAAATATACCAGATTATGCCTATTGGCCCAAAGCACTACAGCAGCAATGCCTCAAATGTACAGATCATGGGTTAGAGCAGGGCTGGGCAACACCGGCCCTCCAGATGTTGATGAACTACACATCCCAGCATGCCTTGCATCAGTTTCAGCATGGCCACATAGCAAAACTAATGCAAAGCATCCTGGGATGTGTAGTTCATTAACATCTGGAGGGCCGGTGTTGCCCAGCCCTGGGTTAGAGTGATGATGAACATAATGATAGCTTTATGAATTCCATACCTCCCAACATGACTCTCTCCAGGAGGTGCACAATGCTCTATTCCTGGACTTTCCTCATAATTTATGATTGCCGTCACCTGTGTTGAAACACCTTCCTTATCATTAAACCTGTTTAAAACAGGTGATGGCAATCGTACATTAAGAGGAAAGTCCAGAAACAGAGCATTGTGTCCCTCCTGGAGAGGGTCATGTTGGGAGGTATGGAATTCTATGGTGTGAGGAGTCTCTCACCAGCTAGTATTTGCAAGGGTTTATAATCTGTTTAGCTGCAACAGTATTTTACTGACAAATAAGCCTACTTTCATATAGTAAAAATGTCCTGCTGCTTCCTATGCTGTGTATGTATAAGGTTAAGTGTTATACCCCTTTTACTCCAAAATGCTCCCTTTTCTTTGGACCCAGCTTCAACCTGGGTGCGACCCAGTGTTTGTTACATTTTACACCGGTGGTGGTTCCTGAGCCGGAGCTTGGAGATGACATCATCTCCAATCGCCGGGACCGCCAATCGCCATATTGGGCCACAGACCACTGCAATGGGGGCAAGCCCAGCACCAAGTTAAGCTGCTGGGCTGTCCCAAGCCTCCGTGCACCCCCCCAGCCCCTATTCTCGAGGTGAATGGATGCCATACACAGGCATTCATTCACCTCCTCCCTGCCTCCGCTACTGTCTGCAGAGGCTGTGTGCGCCCCCCGTCCAACCTGCATAAGCTGAGGTTGGGCTTCCCCCATTGATGTAAATGGGAGCCAGGTCGGATGACCCTGCATACCCATTTACACTGCCCTCTCCCCAGGTGTTCAACCAAGGTCAGGACCTGGGTAGAAGTCCCATGTAAATGGACACAGGCTGCCCCATTTACACATCCTCTGACCCACTGCTGACCCGGGTTTTGTGGCGGTGTAAATGGGGTATTAGAGTACCTCTGATATGACATACTAAAAAATTATGTAAAGGTGCAACAAGCAGGTGTAAGGCCGTTGGCCACCTAGGGACATCCTCGCTTATGCGTCACCTGAAGTTCGTTCATACAGTAGGAGCAAGTTTCATCTTTTCTCCTTTGGCCATGGCTAGCCATGGCTATTCAATTGTTCTCAGCTGCAATACGTATTGTATTGCAGCTGAGAACAATAGAATAGCCATGGCTAGCCACGGACAAAAGGAGCAAATATGAAACTTGCTCCTACTGTAAGTCACTGTTTGGTTTAGAAACTGTGACTAGGACTGTAAGCAGTCCAGGGAAACCTAAATCCCTTGATCATTTTGTATCCAAGCACCTAAAAACCACACCAGCAAGTCACTCCTTGTCAATTTCCTCCTCGATCCAGATTGGAGGTAGTCCTGCAGGCCATTTCACCGGCATGTCTGACTCTTTTTTCTTTTTGCCTACTGCTGCTGCTGCTGGCAGTCATTCATCATCCCAGAGGGGAAGTCAGAACACTGCTACATCTTTCACTAAACAATTGACCATACAACAGTTGTTTGTGAATGATGAGGACAAAGTACAACAGTGGTCATCCTATGGCAAAGTGGATGACTGCGGCCTTGACTGCGTTGTTGGTGTTAGATGTGCATCCAGTGTCCGTCATCAGTGGAGTGGGATTTAGATGATTGATAGAGGTATTGTGCACCCACAATACCTCCCACTTCACTAGGCAGGCAATACTCAGGATGTACAGAAACGTCTGAATGAGTGTCCTCTTTGCCCTGAAAAACGCGGTTGTATGCACTATCCTACTTAACCAAGGACATGTGGACAAATGGTTCAGGGCAAACTAAAGACTAAATGACTGTGACAGCCCACTGGGTAGATGCATCGCCCTCCGCAGCAACAGCAGCATCTCTGAAACACTAGCTCCTTCCAAGGCAGACTACGCTGTGTATCACCAGTTTCAGTAAGAGGCACAATGCCGACAACCTCTTAGAGAAACTGAGGGCAATTATCTCGCAGTGGCTTACCCCACTTAGACTCTCCTGGGAATTTGTGATATGAGACAACGCCAGTAACATTGTGCAATTTCCAACATGTGACATATTTTCCCCCACAATAAATTTGGTGGTGCAGCATTTTCTCAAATGTAACAGGAGCATGCAGGAAATGCTTGTGGTGGCCCGCCAAATTGTGGGACACCTTCGCCATTCTGCCACTGCTTGGCGAAGGCTGGAGTAACATCAAAAACCTGCTATGCCATGACCTCTTTGTTGTTTGGTTAGTAGAGTTTAAAAAAATATATATAATTACTGTTTAAAGTTTCAGGAAGATGTTTTAAAAGAAAAGTCTAATTTAGACTGTTATGTATACATTAAAATATGTTATCGTTTATAATGTGCCTACCGAGCTGTCAATCACCACCGGCTCATGCAGCCTGTGTACAGGCAGTCGGTTGATTGTCCATACACACAGCATGATGCGCCAATACTGTATATCTTATTGTGCAAAAACGCTGGCACTGAACTCCAGAAGGAAACTTTTTGCCTGTACTGTATACTGTATATCTTTAGACATGATATGCTGTATTTGAATGCACTGACTGATGGACCAGCGATATATTGGTCATTCAATTGAAAAAGGCTAAGTACACACCAAAAGATATATCTTTCAATCAACTGATATGCAGATATTTTTGGGCAGTGTACACACCGGCCTATATTGAACGGCGGATATATAGTTTGTATGCCGACTACAGTACACTGGCTGCACAAGTTGCCAGTTAATTACTGTGTAATTAGGTATTGCAAAATCCCGACGTCGGAATCCCGACTGCCGAAATCCCGACACTTTCTCCCTCTGTGGGTGTCCACAACACCCATAGAGGGAGAAAAAAATGATTGTGCCGAGCGTAGTGAGGCACCGGACCCGCTGCATGGCGAGCGCAGCGAGCCCGCAAGGGGGGAGATAAAAAACCCCCTTGTCGGGATTTCAGCGGTCGGGATTCCGGTGTCGGGATTTTGAACGCCGGGATTCCGACTGCCGGGATTTAGAACCAATCCTGTTGCATGTATATCCTCACAGAATCACAAGTGAAATAATTAGCTCCACCTGTTTAAAAATGTGTCAGTGAGTAATGATTGCACTTGTGCAACTGCCAGTGACCTAGAAAATGGGAACTGTGTCGGGGTCTTGAGGACTGAGGTTGAGAACCACTGTCTTACAGGCTGAGCTGCGCTGCTGGCATTGGCTAGCCCAGAAGATTTCTGGGCTGCACCACTTTCTGATCCCCCGGGGTGGGCTTAAGCGTATAAATGCATTATGCTGATTTCCCGCCACAGGGGATGCTAATTAAGTGCCCTTGGGCCTGATACAGCTTGAGTTGCAGTATTATTTAAAAAGGAAAACATCAACTCCTTTCGCCCTGTTGAGTTCTGCCCAGTATGCTGAACCCCTCCCCATGATGTGATTGCAAAACGAATGCAATCGCATCACAGAAATGCAATGCATTCACATAACCGTGTTAGCCCCTATCCAATGCCATATTACCACCGACACTCAGACTGCGTCGTTCACATCATACAAACCACAGTTTGAGCCTTTGTGTATGTGAACTGTGGCACACAGTATGCGCAGAATTGCAAAAAAGTAATTTTTGCCACTCTACGATTCATTCTGAACCACCTTCTGAGTACACAGCAACAATTCAGAAAAGTATGCAGTTTCTACATCATTGTATGAAAGAAAACACAAAAATGTCCCAACTTATTGTTTGGGTTTTTTTTATTCGCAATATCTAGGGGTTTTTTTTTGTTTTTTTTAATAAAATGCTTTTATTTAGTTATAGTTTAGTTCACCAATCAAAAAAAAAAAAAAATCATGTTGGAACTAATATTTTCAAGAATATTTCAGTATTGTGTTTTGGTTATTAAACTACAAATGTATGAGTTTTTTTTTTTTGTCTTTATATTATACTGAATATAAGCACTATGAGCTACTGCATGAGTTTGAGTCTTTTTAAATAAACAATGTGTAGAAACACAGAAAGATAACAGTACATTTTTTTTTTATCCCAAACCACAGCAAGTCTTGTGTCAAATCACTCCTAATGGTAATCGAATCAGAAACACCTGCAGGTGCATTCCACAGAGCTGCTTGTGGACAGAGGAGGCAGGAGGCAGAAAAGCTCTCTGTTGTTTGGTTAGTAAAAACTTTTATTTTTTGATTTACTTAAATGTTTGCGTTTGCATGTACATTATTTTCAAAAAGTACAACTTATTATGTTTACAATAAAATGTTTTTATTATCCTGGGCAACACACATTATGTTTCTGAAGATATTTGGTGAGGTGAAAACAATAAGCCCTTATCTCTAGAAATTGATGTGAAATTCTAATTCTTAGAGATTGATTATGTTTTGTTCAGTGAATGAGATCTGTTGTTTATAAAATAATTTGTTTTTAGAAGATGACATAATTCCATAGTAGGTGAGGCTGAATAAAGACTAGTTCAACCTAGATAAGGTTACACTGACACCCAACTTAAATATAGGCATTATTTTAAATGAATATTAGCATACTGTATCTTATGTATATTTTATCTTGGTGTGTGCTTGGTTTATTTACAGTATACCATTTTCTTGATTATTTTATTATGATTCAAGCAAGTTAGATGTAAATGTAGCAATTTATGTTGAATAGTAGTTAAAGGTGTGTTACAGATTGACTAATGGTCCTTGATGATTGCATACTGTAATCATGTGGAGTTAATGTAGATTGATGCTCATTTGAATTGTTCATTTTTTATTTTATTTTTGTGAAACTTTCACATCTGGACAGTGAATTGCTCAATGGAAACGCAGTTTTATCTTAAAGGTTTTTTTAACGCATATTAGGCTATTCCTTTTATTCTATTAAAAAAAGACAAAACCATTTTCCTATATGACAGGTTCGCAAAGTCGGTCCTCAGGATCCCACACAGTGCATGCTTTGCAGGTCTCCTCACAGAATTAAGTGAAATAATTGGTACTTATTTCCTAGCACGGCGCCCGCGATTTTGATTGTATAGATCGGGTCAGAAAAATCGCGTCGATCGCATCGCATGCCGACCAAAACACATGCGACGCGATCGACCCGATTTTTACATTGTAATCAATGTAAAATGGTCCCTGAGACCCGATTTTACAGTGATTTCAATGTAAAAAGCCCCCAAACCCCCCATTTTAATAGAAAACACCCCTCGTGTTTTAAATGCCCCCCCAATGTTAACGCCACCCCGAAGCGTGGCGAGCGGCGGCGGTACGCGTCCTCCGACCTTTTCATACCCCCACTATCCATGTCGGCGTGGAGTTGATTTTATAAAGTGTGGCATGTGCAGTGAGCCACCAAGCCCGAAGCATGGCGAGCGCACGCACATAACTTCACAGGTATACGCGTCCCCTCGCGGGGCTCGCTATGCTACGCGTCCCCACACTTTGGGCTCGGTGGCTCGCTGCGCTCGCCACACTTAGTAAAATCAACTCCATGCCGACGTGGATAGTGGGGGTATGAAAAGGTCGGAGGACGCGTACCGCCGCCCCTCGCGGGCTCGCTGTGCTCGCCACGCTTTGGGTTGACGTCAATAGTGGGTTGGCGTTCAGGGGCGGGCTGGGCCGGAAAGAAGGGTGCCATGTGCCCCCCAGGCCGCTCTGACAGGAGTGCTGCGGGCCGTGGCCGCTTCCGCGGCTGCCTTACCTAGTCCTGCACTGTCGGTGGCCATGTTCCTGTAGGCTTTTAAAACGTGTCTGCGGCTACAGGAACATGGCCGTCGGTCTCCACGGCTACGTGGAGGAGGGCCCGGCTGCCTGTTACCTCTCATCCCCGCAGTGACAGACGCTGGGTGCGGACGTCATGACGATGACGCCGCCCACACATCTGTGCAGGAAGTAGCAGCAAGCAGGCTGGAAGGGGAGTCGGGGACCAGGGCCAGTAGTTTTGAAAAGCTGGGAGCCGCAGCAGCAGGACGGTGACAATGACATACAGTAAGTGAGGAATGGATCAAACTCAGAAATAAAAAAATATCAATTTCTGCTGTTTCCTGAGATGTCCCCCTTTATAATAATGCCATGACACCACAGGCTGCTCCCCCTGTATAATAATAATGCCATGACACCACAGGCTGCTCCCCCTGTATAATATAAAAGTAATGCCATGACACCACAGGCTGCTCCCCCTGTATAATAATAATGCAATGAAACCACAGGCTATTTCCCCTGTATAATATAAAAGTAATACCACAACACCACAGGCTGCTCCCCCTGTATAATAATAATAATGCTATGACACCACAGGCTGCTCCCCCTGTATAATATAATAAAAGTAATGCCATGACAAACAAATTATTATACAGGGGGAGCAGCCTGTGGTGTCATGGCATTATTATTATGCAGGGGGAGCAGCATGTGGTGTCCTGTCTTTTACGAAAGGGTGCAGCCTGTGGTGCTGTGTTCTTTATGCAGGAGAGCAGCCTGTGGTGTACTGTTCTTTATTTATGCAGGAGAGCAGCCTGTGGTGTCCTTTTCTTTATGCAGGAGAGCAGCCTGCAGTGTCCTGTTCTTTATGCAGGAGAGCAGCCTGTGGTGTCCTATTATTGTGTTTTTTTATTAATACATATTTTTAAACTGCAAAAACCTAAAATGTTACTTATCGGCCAGTGCTCTGGACTTGCCCCCCAGGCTGAAAGTTGCCAGCCAGCCCCTGGAGGCGTTAACAATGGGGGGGCATTAACCATACTTTATAACCATACTCAATGAGAAATTGGCAATATTGGCCCCTATGTAAAATCGCGTTGATCGCATCGCGGCCCATTATAATGGGCCGCGACTGACACAATCAACCCGATTTTGACTTGAAAAATAATTTAACATTATCTTCTATGGGAAAATCGCGTTGATCGCATCGGTCGCATCGTGGCCCATTATAATGGGCTGCGATCAACGAGATTTTCTCTTTCACCGGCAAATTAGCAGGTGATTGACAGAAAATCGGGTCCATCGCGTTGATTGTATGCCGTAAGTACCTTACACTTAAGGCATACAATCAATGAGACGGGCGCCGTGCTAGGAAATAAGTACCAAATAATTTGCTTTATCTGTGGATCTTTTAGCTTGTGTCAGTCAGTAATGAGTGCACCTGTCAGGTGATCTGGAAAACGTGAACACTGTGTGGTCGTGAGGACCGAGTTTGAGAACCTGTGTCCTATATTTATCCCAATAATTTCATACCTTCCAACAGGGAGCCCATGTCGATCTAACGCTAGTGTCAACCTAGTTGCATGTCGACCATGTAACTGTAGACCTAATGACCATATCCCCACATTATACTCTGTGAAATTCCTTTTCATGTCCTACTATATCATAGTCTTGCACTGTAAATTAGCATACCCCCCTTCTGCATGTAGTGGCCATTGGCCAGGCTGTGGGGAAAGCAAGATTCAGGGCAACTGAAACCCCCCATGAATTTGCATATTTATAGTCAGTTGTGTTCTCTTACTGATGTATTCATTTTTGCATATTTATATATATATATATATATATATATATATCTAAAATAAACAGGAGAGAGAGGTGCGCCTCATAGTGCAGATCAATGGATATTTATTAAAGAGTTAAAACACTCCAGGTAAAAAACACAGTTGCTCGTACCATGAATTAAAACGCTGTGGACTGATTACCACATGATATAACACGTTACCCACGGCAAACAGCTCCTCTGGAACCACGAAGTCCTTAGTAGCATGTATCGCTGCAGACACTGGGTTGTGCCGCAGAAACCAGCAGACGGTTGGACGAAGGGACACCAGAACAGGTGAAAAGCGGGCGTGGCCTGTGATACCCGCTTTCCATCACGTCCCGTCTTCTCTCCTGTTCTGGTGTTTCCAGGTCTCCACAAAGAATCATAAGTGAAGTAATTATCTCCACCTGTGGCTCGTTTATAATGTGTCAGCCAGTAATGAGTGCACCTGTACCCCAGTTAGGTGATCTAGAAAATGTGAAATGTTGGTAGCTCTCGAGGACTGGAATTGGCTAACACTGGTATATACCAAGATTTGAAAAGTTGATGTACACAATGCAGGTGTCTGTTGTTGAAAATTATCCAGCTTCTTCTCTATTTTAGCTATACAGATTTATTCTTTATTATTGCCTTCTTATTTCAAAATAAATAAAGAAGTGTCATTTTGAAGATTGGACTTGCGTACCAAATCATCTCATGCTCGAATTGGGTGTTAATTATAATTTTACTACTGTACCTCATAGACCCTTATCTGTAATAGCAGTTTGAAGAGTCTTTCAACACTTTGCAAACTAGGGGACCAGTAGCGCTCCGGTTGTGGAACCATGTGCAAAAATTTAGTTTAAGCCACCCCTTACACCCCAACCCAAATTCCCAATATGAAACGCGGCAGCGAGTGACAGGGATTGGAAGAGGGTGACTGTAAGGTTGGGGTAGGCAGAGTGTGATAGGGAGAAAGAGTGGGTGATGGGGGGAGACTGTTGATGACTAGTACAAGTACAATGTCCTGTGTGGTGCGGATAACAGGGGGCAAGTATCTTAGTGGAGGCATGAACACAGTGGCCCCTGCTTTGTCCTTGATAGACTAGGGTGACCAACTCATCCCTTAATCCGAGACACATATTAATTACACAGGTTCTGTGGCAGTTTAAAACCAGGTAAAATGGAGTCTTGGGTGTGGCAGTTTAAAACCAGGTGAAAGCCAGCCACAGAACCTGTGTAATTAATGTGTCCCGGATTAAAGGGATGAGTTGGTCACCCTATGATAGACCCATCACCCAGAGACAGAACTACCTTTGGTGCAAAGGTGCCCACTGCTGCCCCTGTTACCCAGTTTTTTCTTGTCACCCTCTGCCTCTCCCTGTCACACACTGCCATGTTGCGTATTGTGAACTTGGATTGAAGTGGAGGAGAGGGGGCCTAATTTATTTTTGCTCATGGGCTCACAACCGACAAGTTCACTACTGCCCCACCCCTTGACTTTCCTCAGTTTGGCATTTGCACAGACTATTTTTCTATTAGATTTCAATGGTGCAGGGCCACACATTGGGAACAAATCTAAATCAAATGTGCTAGATTTTGATTCTATAGAAAAATAGACCACATTGAACCTTGTGTATGGGGCAATACTCTGACAGGGCCAATTACAGGGTTAATTACACCGGTTGTGAGCTGCCTTTAATTTACAGACTAAAGTGAATCATGAATTATTTTTTTTACAGATGTCTGTTAAATAGATAAATATATAGCAGTATATGACTGTGATTCTCCGCAATCATATGTGGCAGGACTCCGCTATTAGCCCAGAACACATTCATCCCTTGCTCTGTTAAATAAGGGCCAGGTCCCTCAGGCAGTGTGGCCCACTCTGCTCCCTACACTGGGTCATTCACTCAACATTGCTCAAAATGGTCTGTGGGAGGGCCAGGGCATAACCAATATTGGTTGTGCAGCATGTTGGCATTTTGCAATGGAACTACCATAGATGTGCAGCGGTCAGCATTATATAAAAGATAGTTACAGGTGTTTCCTTGCAATCAGAGAGGATGAGTCTGAGTAAAGGTATAACTTGTTTTTGTAGAACTGGGTAACAGGATCAATATAACATGACTAAACATCAGCATTCAGTAACAGCTTATTAAACTCAACATGTCTGCCACATGTGTTTCTTCCTTTACTCCATCAGACAAGAAGAAGCAGGAAGCATCAGAGAGATACAGGAACATAACAGCAAACACACAATACATATCACAGTATGTCGCCATCTACTGTCCCTCCAGTGTACATGCATAAATACATGCATATGAATAAAACCCACAGCCTGTTGCATATATTCCAATACCCCTTCTCAACAGATTAGGTTTCTTCAATTAAACCCATTTTCAATGTAATTCTCAAATGTCTCTCTCTGACAAGAGGCTTAGTCAGGATATCAGCTGTCATGTCTTCTGTCGGACAATAGGTCAACTCAATAAGACCTTGTTCTTGTTGATCCCTCAGAAAGTGATGCTTGACATCAATGTGCTTGGTTCTGGGATTTACTCTCTCAGTTTGCGCTAACGTCAGGCATCCTTGATTATCCTCATCTATCTTTATAGGTTCTTCTTGATGCATACCTAGGTGTGAAAATAGGGTCATTAACCATATCACTTGTTCACTGGTGTGAGCTGCCGCTATGTACTCAGCTTCTGTAGATGACAGTGCTATGGAAGACTTGCTTGTCCAGCTGATCCTTCTCCGATTGAGAATAGATATGCACTTTTGGATTTTCTGTTGTTGATTCAGACTGGGCTGAAGACGTAAACATGTCCTGTTAATTTGTGACTTGTGCTTGCTGAGAGTTTGAGTTTATTGTTAATCGTTCCCTTTAAGTAACGAATGACTCTCTTAACTGGGTTCCTGTCCATCTGTGTTGGTTTGGAAACTTTTCTGCTTAGTGTCCCAACTGCTGTGGAAATGTCTGGTCTGGTGATGGTTGCAATATATAGCAATTTTTGGTACTTGTTTCCTAGCACGTGGCCTTCGCATCGCATACCATAACACTAAATATCGTATGCAATGGTATGTGATGCGATGCGACGTGAGGTTGTACAATAAAATATTGCATCGTATGCCATACAATGGCATACGATGCGATCGTATACAATTTTTGATTGTACAACCACCCTGATGGGTCCTTACAATGTTAAATGCCCCCCCCCCCCACAATCAACGCCAATCAGAAGCATGGCGAGCGGCGGTGGTACGTGTCCGACCTTTTCATACCCCCACTATCCACGTCAGTGTGGAGTTGATTTTAGATAGTGTGGCAAGCACAGCGAGCCACCGAGCCCGAAGCGTGGTGAGCGGACGTGAAATACGAGCCCGAAGTGTGGCGAGTGAATGCGCAATACATGTAAAGTAATCCGTGTCCCCTCGTGGGGCTCGCTGCGCTCGCCACACTATCTAAGATAAACTCCTCACCAACGTGGATAGTGGGGGTATAAAAAGGTCAGGTGACGCTTACCGCCGTCCCTTGCGGGCTCGCTGCACTCCCATGCTTCGGTTTGGTGTTGATCGTGGGGGTGGCGTTGAGTAAGGGGGACCTTTTAACATTGTAAGGACCCATCAGGGTGGTTGAACAATAAAAAATCGTATACCATCGCATGCATTGTATGCGGCTATATGGCATGCGATGCGATCGCATAAGATGCCATAAGATGAAAATATTGGGTGCTGTGCTAGGAAACAAGTACCCAATTTTCCTATAGCTTGTCCTGTATAGGTTATTTGTAATGGTTCACTTTGATTGCTTGATTCATTTACATAACTTGTCTCCATAATGCTGTGTACACACGGGGGAGATATATTGCTCAGCCATATATGGCTGAGCAATATATTGCTCAGTTTCTCCTGTTCATCAGCGATCAGAGATGGTCGCTGATGAAAAAGAAACTGCCTGGGGGAGCCCGGCAGTGGTAATCAGCTGGTCGCAGGAGCATGTTCCTGCGACCAGCGATCACCACAGGGGCAAAAACGGGAGCGCGCTCCCGGCGATATATCGCCGGTGCACACTCCCATTGCGGGCAATATGGTCGCTCAGCGACCATATTTCCCGTGATTTTGGACAAAATCGCCCCCGTGTGTACGCACCTTTAGAGTTCTTGCTGTCTTTGCTTCTAGCATACCAAACTCCTCAATGGTTTCTTGAAGCTTGCGTTTTTTTACTTAATGTGAATGCTCCATCATCTTCTCTTGAGACTTCCATTCCCAAGTAATGTGCTATGTGGCCTAGATCTTTTGTGTCAAACTGACTGTTTAGTTCTTGTAGTAGTTCAATTTCATCCCCTTCTTGTTCAGAACAAACTAGCAAATATCCACGTAAATTAAAAAGTATAGACTTCTTTCCTATATTGATTTTGTATAGAGACAGGGGTCTGCTTTGCTTCTGATGAACTCCTTCTCTATCTATACTTCATTTATCTTTGTATTCCATGCTCTCGCTGCTTGTTATACACCATATAGGCTTTTGTTAAGCTTGCATAGGTGATATGGTAATTGAGCATCTACGAAGCCTGGTGGTTGCTCCATGTATATGTCTTCCTTTAATTCCCCATGTAGAAAGGCTGTATTCACATCAAAATGTTCACCTGCATAACTTTTATGGCTGCTGTTAGAAGTAAGGTTCTGATGGTGTGCTTCACAACTAGAGCAAACGTTTCATCATAGTCTTCTCCAAATTTCTGTGAATATCCTTTAGCAACCAATCTTGCCTTGTACCTTTCTTCTTTTCCTTCAGTATCATATTTGACCTTAAAAGTCCATTTGCATCCTTTGGCCTTTTTATCTGCTGGTAGTCTGGTCAATGTCCATGTCTGGTTATCTTTCATTGACTCCATTTCCTCCTTTGCAGCTCCTAGCCATTTGTGTGCTTCTCTTTCTGGAAAGGTAGCAATTTATTCGAATGATGTAGGTTCTCGTATGTTAATTGCCTTTGCTTTGTTAGATAGACCTACCGGTGCCTTTCCTTTATTTTCTCTTGAAGAGCGTCTCACTCCTTCTGTTGTACTTTCCTGAGTGTCTCTGGTATCTATCTTATGTTGTACCTCGACTGCTTGAGTGATGTCTACTTCATCTGTTTTATTGGATACTCTAATTTCCTCTTCAACTGAGTTTGCATTAATTATGACATTTCTTGCTTCCTCTATGAATGTCACACTGTTGTTTATGGTTATTCTATCACCTTTTTTGACTTAAGACTCTGTAACCTTTTGAATGTTTGCTGTAACCGACTAGAACTCCCTCTACTGCTCAGTTTTGTAACTTGCTCCGTTTACCTGCAGGAATGTAGGTGAAGGCTTTGCATCAGAAAACTCTGATGTGCTTTAGGATGGGTTTCTTACCATACCATAGCTCATAAGGTGCCTTCCCTACTAGTTTGGAGAATAGTCTGTATTGAAGATAGGTGGCTGTCATTGCCGCCTCACCCCAAAATTTATCAGGTAGTCCTGAATCTGTAAGCATACATTTGATCATTTCTGTTAACGATCTGTTCTTTCTCTCAGATACGCCATTTTGCCCTGGCGTGTATGGTATAGTCTTCTGATGCTCTATGCTAAATCTTCTTAAGTACTGTTCTATTTTTCTGCCCTGTGAACTCGCCTCCTTTGTCACTGCGAAATGTTAGCATATTCCTCTTTAATCTGTTTCTGGTCATGGATACATAATCTTGCAACTTGTCAAAGACTTCATCTTTGCTTCTTATAAGATAAGTGACTGTGAACCTGGAATAGTCATCAGTAAATGTCAGCATATACATTTTGCCTCCTGATGTGCGTATTTTCATAGGTCCGCATACATCACTGTGTACAAAATCTAATGGTCTTGAAGCTCTGCTTTCACTTTTCTTTGTGATTGTCACCCTTGTTGCTTTTGCTTTAATACAACACTGCCATGTCATCATTTCCAAACAATTTAACACTGCAAGATCCATTGCTAGGTCTCTTCTCTGCATTTCCTTTATGCAATCTGGGTGTCTATGTCCCAATCTTCTGTGCCACTTTTGAATGCAGTCTGCATGTTTCTGTGTACTTAGCTTTACCTGCTGTGCTGCAATATCCATACAATATAAGTGTTCTTTTATTCTGGCTGTAGCTAGTGTTTCTCTTCTATTTTGGATAAAACACTTGTTGTTCTGGAATTTTACAGTAAGTCCTTTTTCTGCTAAATTGTTTGCTGACAATAGAGCCTCTTCCAGCTTAGGAACATATAGTACATCTGTTACGTCTATCTGTATGTAGTTGCCATTACCCTTGGAGCATAGGAATTGACCTTTTCCTTCTGCAATGATGTTTGTACCATCTGCCAGGTAGATAGTTTCCTTGTGGTTCAAATCAAGTTCAGTGAAGAAGTCCTTGTTATTTGTCATATGACTGGTCGCTCCTGAATCCACGTACAATTTGTCTGACAATTGGGCTACTGTCGCTTTAAATGTCGCATTTCAATTATGTGCACTTGTTTCTGTGAGTGTGTGGCTTTGGCTCTTTGTTTGTGAAAACTTTCAGGTGGTCTGTGCTGTTCTGACTTCCATATGGTGCAATCTTTCTTTAAGTGACCCACTTTCTTGCATCTGAAGCATGCAATTATTTCCTTAGTGTGTGGCTTAAGCTCCGTACACACGGGGGGGAGATATATTGCTAGCAATATATTGCTGAGCAATATATTGCCCAGTGTCTCCTTTCCATCAGCGACCAGAGATGGTCGCTGATGAAAAGGAACCTCTGCTGGGGGAGCTGCAGAGTTAATTAGCTGGTCGCAGGAGCAAGCTCCTGCGATCAGCGATTACAATGGGGCAGAAAACGGGAGCACGCACCCGGCGATTTAACGCTGGTGCGCACTCCAATCACTGGCAATATGGTCGCCTGCGACCATATTCCCAGCGATTATAGCCCCTATCTCCCCCGTGTGTACACAGCATTACTGTCTGCCATTTTAATTGCTTTCTCTGTGTCACTTTCAGTATTACACTCTGTAAGCTTCTTCCTGCACTGATACTCCTCTACGAGTCTGTTCTTCACAAAGTCTAGTGTGACTTCTGCTTAAGGTCTCATTTCTAGTGCATTTTATTAGAGAGCTGTATGTGTTTGGTAAACTGCACAGTGAAATAGCTACTATGTGGTTGCTTTTAATTTCTTCTCCCATTGACCTGAGCTTTATAGTTATCTCTAGTAGTGCCTTAATGTATTCTTGCACTCTCTGCAAAGCTGTCCACATGACTTTAGCTGAATGTTCTTCTCTGATATGCATAAATTGATCATCTTGAACTACTAAGCTTATGGTTGCTCTAGCCTGTTTGTCCTTCTTATTCAACTGCTGATCCTCTTCTGCAGATCTGTCTGCACTTATGACTTCCCATAGATCATCCTTTGTTAATAGCATTTCTACTTTAAATTTCCATATATGATAGTTTTCATTAGAAATCTTTCTTGCAGCTAGTCTGAGATCTGTGTAATAATCCATATCCCCTTTTGCATGAATATCTCTATTCTTCTGTAGTACTAAACTTGTTTGTACTCACAGTTTTCCTCAGAGATTCTCCTAGGTGATTCTTGTGTATTTGTACACAGTCTGCTGCCAGCATCTGCTGGGACTTGGAGTGATGTGTCTTCTCTGACTTGCAATACACTCCAGATTTATTTTATCTTGTCAAGAGTTCAACTTGTGCTGACTCTAGTCTGGGCCCATAACCTGTTGGCGTTTTGCGATGGAACTACAATAGGTGTGCAGCAGTCAGCATCATATAAAAACATAGTCACAGGTGTTTCCTTGCAATCAGAGAGGATGAGTCTTTCCAATTTATACCTTCTTTATGTAGAACTGGGTAACAAGATCAACATAACATGACAAAACATCAGCATTCAGTAACAGCTGAACAGCATTCAGTAACCAGGCCTGGTGTCAGATCGCATGTTATATGAGCCTCATGGCATGCTGAGGATATACAACGGACTGGTATAAGGGGTGCAGCTGGAAGAGCACCAGGCATCCTTGACAAAGAGAGCAAACATCACTTACCATTATTCCTTTATTCCATATTACGTTCATTACCTTATTAGTCACCATCCATGTTACATAACCCTAACACATAAGCGCTTTTTTTCCCCAGTTATCGAAATTTACCAATTAATAAAAAGCTGCTGCACCCGAGCGCAGAGCACACTTTTTCTCCTTTCCAATAATTGCTAACTAGTATGTCAAAGGCAGGAGGGGTTTCTATTTATCTAATTAGATCAATAGAGCTGCCACCACATCATTAAGTGTAAGGGACAGAGTAGAGCTTCTGCACATGCCCAGTTTATCGGCTTCTTCTGCAACATGTACTGTATGTGAGGATCTGAGCCCTCAAACTTCGCAATGGATCAGAGAGTAGCTGCCAGGAGGAAACCATTAAGTGGGAGATTGTGAGTTTAGAAAGTGCAGTACTGCTTTTATTATTTGTACTTATTTATTTATTTATTATAAGTTTTTACCTTTTCCTGACCACTTATTTTATTTTAATGTTTGAAACAGCCTATACTGTAGACCATCTGCAATGTTAAATAGTTTTTTATTAGAAAATGATTTGTACACATCACTGAGTACAATAAGTAATAAAAAATTATGTATATCAAGTAATATGTGATAGCAAAGAAAAATGCATATTGATGGTAACAATGGATATATGAAACACGCGTCTCTCGGAACCCAAAAGGTGCATTAATTAGGTTGGAGGATCGTTAGCTATTAATCGTGTTAGGTACGAGGATGTTCATAAAAAGCATTTAGCAATCAATAACTTTGTCGGGTCAGGGAGGGTTGGGGATATAACTTTCCCAAAGTTCGAAGAAAGTAGCACAAATGGACTCTTTGCTAAAGGAAGCTTCTATCCAATCCATCCGGAATAGATGAAATAGCTTTTCTTAAAATAGTGTAAAAGGAGGAGTCTCGGAGTGAGTCTTATACTGTTAAATATTAATACAGGTTGTATATACCTTATCCAAAATGCTCGGGACCAAGAGAATTTTGAAAAACTGATTATTCCGTTCCGTATTTTGGAATAATTTTATGTTTGAATGATGTATCTTGTGGTATCTTACATATATGTTGTATAAACACATCAAACATAAAATACACATAATTAAACTGAAGGTTCTACTGTACCTCACTCATGCAAATAATGAGTGAAAGTACATTTACTTTAAATCTGTCTGATGCAGCATGCCTTGCTTTTTCTTAGAACCATTGACCAAAAGACCTGCATGTGTCACAAAAATGTTCAAACACGAGCAGCAGGTGTTCAACAATAAAAATCTCAAACTTAATACCAGCCTGTCTATCTTCAAACCAACTATCAAATCCCATAAAGCAAATTGAGAAATGAGAAATAACAGCAGACTTGATATATTTTTCTAGTGTTTGCTTTGCATACGGTACACCTGTGGTGATCCATTATCAATGCTTTTGTTCTTTGAAATTTAAAATCTGTATGCAATGTTTTTTTACCAATTCGCTGTGAGCGTACAAAATGTATTTTATTTTTATAATTAACAAGACATTTGAGAAAATTACTCAGAATCACAAGTGAAATATATAGTGTTCATTCTAGCACCCGCCATCTTTGAAAACCCATTCAGTTCCTCTTCCCTGCCTGGGTTGTCGCTGTCTGCTGTAGTGCTTCTAGCACTGTGTGGTCTGTATATCAGCACTGATATGCAAACCAGACCTGTACTAGAAACAACACTGCAGATAGTGACACCCCAGGCAGGGAAGAGGAACTGTATGGGTTTTCAAAGATGGCAGGTGCTAGAATGAACACTAATATATATCGCCACTTACTGTATATATCATTTAGAATATCAGACAGTAATGCATACAGTACCACTGTGCAACAACTAAGATATCTGGAAAATATTGGTGGGTACACCCTAGGGGTGTGTTTCGATTGGTGTGCGCATTGCCTGCTTGTTGTCATTATGAATGGACATTTATCAGAGCTATTAAATACTTAATCCAGACAGCCACCCATTAGTAAAGTGGCTGACCATTCCAGCAAAGCAGCTGCACCCTTCTAAAGATGTTGATTGGGTGTCTTAACCCCTTCAGGTCTAATGAATTTGTCAAAATAGGTGTGAAAATTGACAAGCAAACATTTTTATTCATCACAATGACTTGTACTGTTTACTTTATATATGAGGTGATTCATCACGCCATATGGGCGCTCTTCATACCGGCATAAGGGGCTGCGCCCCCTTAATTTATGAACTTTTGTATTGTGAGAAATATGGTTAGAATTGTATGAAAATTTCCCTGTTTTGTAACTTGACTTATAGGTGAAATGTGTTAAATAGAGAGCATATGATTTGGAAGGGGGTGTGTATTGTTTTGTTTAATTAAAAAGCGGTTACAGAGTAAGATGTACGTTGATAGTGTGGATGGTACAGTGACATTTGTGTGCGTGCGTGTTGTTTAGGTGTGTATGCAATAGTATAGTAGGGTGTTTTTGAGTCAGCGGCTCCCCACTGGCGGAGGTCACGACACAGGAAAACAGGAGGCTGGGTAGTGATAGGGGTGTGTGGGCATAATGGGGGACTAAAGAGGAGAATAGGGGACACTGTGCAGCTTCTGCCAGTGGGTGAGGGTCCAGCGTGTCAGCACAGGAGTACAGGGCAATGGCCCTGAGTCAGTGTCTCCTCCTACTGGGTGGGAGTTACGGTGCATGAGAGCAGGAGGCTGGGCGGTAAAGCATGATAGGGGAATGTGAGCAACACAGAGTGAGTGGGTCCCCACTGGCAGAAGTTATGGGGCAGGAGACAGGACAGTGATAGGGGTGTGTGGGCATGAGGGGTAGTAAAGGTTGTTGGCTGTTCCAGAGTAGGGATGGCCAATGGTGCAGACGCCATGGATGGTTGGCATTGATGGCGATTTTGCACCCTGCCATCGATAGTAGTAAAATATTACTAGGATAACCATTGATTGTTGTAGCTATTGATGGTCATCAATTGTATCTGACTGAATAGGCCGTAGGTCAATCAGAACTCGGTGGTGGGACATCCGGGTGTGTGGGGTGGAGCTATGCTCAGTGTCTCCGCACCTTAAAAAAATTGAAACAATCTCCTTTGCCATCAATGTAGGGAAACCATCTGGTCCTCCCACATCGATGGCATAAGTATTCAACATCGGCCATAAACCATTGATTTGAAATCATTGATGGTCGATGGGCATCCCTAGAACTGGAGGAGGGTGGGGGACAGTATGCAGCTCCTGGCAGTGGGTGAGTGTCTCCTCCCACTGGGAGGGAGTGAGGGTGCATGAGAGCAGGAGGCTGTATAATAGTGGTATGTGGGCAAGACATTGATAAAAGTTGTGGTACTGGTGCAGAGAACTGTGGGGACACTTCTGGCTTCTGGCAGTGGGGGAACCTGCAGCGCAGCAGCCAGGGCCGGATTTCCCACCTAGGGGCGGCACCTGCTTGTGGCGGTACAGGATCCCCCATTCTAACGGGGATTCGTGAAATGTGGGAGGGGGTCCGCTGGAGGGGGTCTGCAAATTGCAGGAGGGGGGGTGCGGGGGTCCGCAAATCACGGGAGTGGGCGCGGGGGGCCGTGAATTGCGGGAGGGGCGGTTGTATGGGCCTGTGATTCACGGTGGGGGGGTCGCGGGGGTCTGTGAATCGCGTGAGGGGGTGCCGTGAATCAAGGGAGCGGGGCATGAATTGTGGGAAGGGGGGTTGTGGGGGTCTGTGAATCATGGGAATGGGGGCTGCGAATCACTGGAGGGTGGGTCTGCGAATCGGGGGAGGTGTCGTGAATCGCGGTTAGGTGGGTCGCAGGGGTCCGTGAATTGCGGGAGGGGGGTCTGCAAATCGCTGGAGGGGGGGGCCAGGGGGATATGGGAAGGGGGGGCGCGGGGGTCCGCGAATTGTGGGAGGGGGGTTGTGAGGGTCCGCAAATCGCAGGAGGGTGCCGTGAATCACGGGAGTGGTGGGGTCACGGGGGTCCGCAAATCGCGGTGAGTGGGGGGTGCAGGGGGTGCCCCCGAATCAAGGTAGGGGTTTGTGGATGGTGGGCGTGTACTGTAGCCCTGGCTGGATGTTGGGAGGTGATCTCAAGGGGGTGGTGGTGTGTATAACACTGGTCTTTTCCCTAGGGGCGGCGGGTTTATGTATAACGCTGGGCAGGAACATCATACACACAGGGGATGAGTGACAGATCTGGCTAAATATAAGAGATTTTTTCTGCTTAACTTTTTTTAATTTGAATTTATATAACAAAGCTGAGCGACGTTGGCATTTTCAGCGTATATTATTAACATCTCTCACATAGACGCTGGCACCCAAAGGGTTAAGTCATGTTTGGACACTATGGACTGAAACTATGGACTTTATCAATTCTTTCTTACAACTCTGGAAGCTGTGGGAAAAAGGTGACTGCCATGGTTAATGGTCATCTTGTCAAAGACACGCAATTCAATAACTCATACAAACAGCAATTTGTGTGATTGCCCTGCAGGGGGTGCACACCACAATTTCCTTCCTAAATAATTTATCATTTATAAATCAGATGCACAAATTATGTTCCAAACCATCTATAGAAAAAAATTAACAATAAAAATCTCTTTTGTGTGCTACTTTAACTTAGTGTTCATTCTAGCACCCGCCATCTTTGAATACCCATGCAGTTCCTCTTCCCTGCCTGGTGTGTTGCTGTCTGCTGTAGTGCTTCTAGCACAGTGTGGTCTGTATATCAGCATTGATATGCAAACCTGACCTCTGCTAGAAACACCACAGCAGACAGCGACACCAAAGGCAGGGAACAGCATGGGTTTTCAAAGATAGCGGCTGCTAGAATGAACACTATAACTCTGACGCTGGTATTTACAAAAAATGAAGTTCAGTCAACTTTCCAAGTACATGTGTGACAGCAAATACATTTTGTCAACTAGCGCCCCGTACACACAGGGTGATGGGAGCAGTGTGCTGAGCAATTTAGTTAAGCACAGATCTCTCAGCACACAGCGCTGCACCAGCATATAGTATAAATCTAGCCAGGTGATCGCCGGGGGCCATACACACGGAGCTATCCGTGCTTCATTTTTAAATGATCTAGATAGATCACTTAGAACTAATTGCCCCATGTGTATGGCTAATAAGACAGTGCTGAGTCTGATGTTCATATTTCTAACTCCAATACAATGGGGGATATTTTCTATGGTGGGAGTTCTATTAAAGATTGGATGTTGCTATGGGCAAGCAATCATATACTATCTAGTGTTCATTCTAGCACCCTCCATCTTTGAAAACCCATGCAGTTCCTCTTCCCTGCCTGGGGTGTCGCTGTCTGCTGTAGTGCTTCTAGCACAGGTCTGGTTTTCATATCACGCCGCCGCAGCGCGCATAGCGCTAGTTATTTTCTATTCACTGTAGGGACCCCGCCGGCCGCCGCCAGCTTATACACAATGACAGCGCTGCAGGTTCCCCCGGCGGCACGGACACCCCTGCACGCTCCAGCACTGCAGGGACGCTGGGGACGCAAGTTTTTTACACCGGTACCACAGTTTGCTAACCCTCCATGCTGGGGGTGAAGGGCAAACTGCCGCCCTCCAGGTGCCGGCGCCCTAGGCAATTGACTAGACTTGCCTAGTGGTGGCGCCGGCCCTGTGTACATTGCACATTTTATTATTGACATGTCTTTTTTCTTTTCTGTACCCCCTATCTCCCTGTAAAACAATCCTCTTTTATCCAATAAAAATTGATGATGGGAAAAAAAAAAGAATATTCACCTCATAATGTTTATGGAATATAAACACAGTTCTCCATTATTCATCCTGTTTCGGAAAGAGATCATTACATGCCTGTGTCACATGAGAACTTCAAATGTGTTTTTTTTTATTATTTCTCTATGATATGTTGAAATGGTATAGTGAGGTCTTGCCTTATATTTTGTCTTGAAAAATAGGCTTGTTTCAGTTATGTGAGCGTTTTGCAAGAGGCTCATAAAACAAGTAGGGATTTTACGGAGAATTCATCAACTTTAACAAAATGAATCATACAATGAGAGTGTGGTTTGTTCGCCTATCCATGACACTGCGCAGACAATGAATTGCATGCAGTTTCATTTTCTCCAGTTTCACAGTCAACAGTTTACATCTCATAACTCATGTCTGTTTTCCTATTAGTTTACTAGATCAGCAAGAAAAAATAACCCATATTTTATTCTATGGAACTTTTTTCTTGTTATCTAGATCTCCTAACAAACATTAATGGTTACAATATTTAAAATATTTCAATATTTGAGCAGATAAAATGTTTCCATACATTTTTTGGGGAAAAATTGTAGTGTATGAAAATTGTCTTAATACAGTATCCTTGTATACCGGACATATAATTGCTATTCAGGTAATCAATTAGTCACACCTCCCAACTTAAGTGGATGCCGATTTGGTACATGCTGCACCAAAGGAGTAGTCATCTGAAAAAGTGGCAGAGCCACATCCAAAGGGGGTCACTGACAGAGAAAGCATGGCTAAGTGCCATGACCCTCACCCCCTTTTTTGTTATTTTGGGGGCATGCCCAGCGCTCCCCTTCTTTCTTTCACATGCAAAAATTACAACAAAGAAACGATGCTCAGGCGCTTATTGTAATAAAATAAAACAAAGATGGAAATTGTAATAAAGACATTTTTCCTGTAAAAACTATATGTAAATTTCTGTTAGTTCTGCTGCGGGCTTCTGGCATTGTGGTGTCACTAAGCCAGATGTTTTTAACTCCGTTTTGGGCCCCCAAAGGTACGTTACAGGTCAAACAGAAATGAGGAAAAAAAGGAAAGGGGGAAGCTCAGCGCTATTTGGTTATGAACTGGATTGCACCATGTAGGGAACACACATATAACAATATAGAATTTGTTTTATTAATATTATAATATACATTTTGTATAAAAATTATGTAAAGGCAAACTGGGTGGCCACCAATTAATTGATATCAATGACAAGGCTGGCGAGGGGCGCTGCTCGTAAACAAGCCGCTTAACATAGCCTGCACATCTTCTATTGCGGCTGCCAGTCACCGCTCACCTGCAGGATACGGTAGGTGTGAGATGCCGCATCCCTAGACACTGACCATCTGAATGGTGAGTTTACGGCTAACTTTCAGGACATCCCAGGCAAAATTCATCAGACGCCAACTTCAGATCTTATACATTTGGACCCCTGCCATGGATGTCGAGTCCTGGCACTACAATAGAAACCAGCGGTATACTGTTACGTTTTTCAACATCCAACAACTGGCAAGTAATCTATATATCTCATTTTGACTTTTGAGAGAACTGTCTATTTGCACAAGGAAATACAATATTAATACACTATCAACAGAATATTCATTGAACCCACAAACACTAAAATTAACATAAGTACATTTAATATTGGCACCTAGCACCCATTGTCCACTTAAAAATGGAACTACCACCAATTAAAAATGGAACCCCATCAGTTCTGCCACTGCCATTACCCACGTTAGACGGGGTCTAGGGTCACAGGATTAAAGATATGTTAGAGGTGTATGCAAATGTTTGATCGTGAACAATCTTTTGTCTAAAGTGATGGGACATTGAAATGCAATATTTAAATTGTAGATTTTATCGCACTCATTATGGTTGGGTTTAGTGGCACTTTTTTGTAAACCCAACCAAACTAATGGGTGCAACACAAAAAATCCAATCTGGGGTTCTAGTAAGTGACTTTTCTCTCATTCGCAGATCATCACCATCAGAGGTAGTAAGCAGAAACAATTGAGAATTGTAGACAGGCGAGGATAGGTGGCAACAATTGAGTATGGCCCATTATGTTCAAATTGAGACTGATCCACCAGAATCAAAATAGCTGTCCGTTTGTCTCCAATCTGGTTACTGCATACTAAGGGGAAGATGTATCAAGCTTCAAAAAGTGATAAAATGGAGAGTGATAAACAGCCAGCCAATCAGCTCCCATCTGCCATGTTACAGGCTGGGTTTGAAAAATGACAGGTAGGAACTGATTGGCTGACTGTTTATTATTCTCCACTTATCACTTTTTGAAGCTTGATACATCTGGAGAGAATGTATCAAACTGAGCTCCTAACTTTCATGTCATAGGCTGTGTTTGGAAAATGACAGGAGCTAATTTGTTGTAGTATTTTTCTTCCCCTGTTGCTTGCTTAATCTCCTTTTTAAGGTAGCTTTTTTTTTTTCTTCAAAATTTGGATAGTGTTAAAGTGTCTATATGAACTTTTAGCTTCTTATTATCATTTTAAAGGCTTTACTATGTAAGTGACACCAGTTGAATGTTGCAACATTACCATTTAATTTTTCACTAGGTTTTGGACCTCCTCCTTATTAAACTGGAATCTTCTCTCCCCTTAAATCGTTCATCATTGAGCAGACCCTAAACCTGACTGGCAGTGTAACTGATTACTAGCCTGTTTTTGCTTGGTTGGTTACTGCGCTCTGGTCGTATATGTTGCGGGAGCTGCTTAACCGAGTTGGTCAGACTCAAGGATTAAATGGTTAATGGTAAAGGTTAAGCGCTAACCTGGTGCCTAGGGTGTGTGTGGTGTGTAGGTTCTGTCCGTAACACACTGCTTATATCTGTGCCAAATAGTGTTTATTAATTCATAAACATGAACATCTTACAGTAAAGGGGTACAAGTGTAAAATAATCAATAATAAATATAAATGGTGGACGTGGGTGGTGCCTTTGCTGAGCCCCGTGGGGGATCAGGGTGCCAGCAGGCCCCTTTATACCATAAGCCTGTGTGTAAGATGTTCATGTTTATGAATTAATAAACACTATTTGGCACAGATATTAGCAGTGTGTTATGGATAGCACCTACACACCACACACACCCTAGGCACCAGGTTAGCGCTTAACCTTTACCATTAACCATGATTACTAGCCTAGTTATACAGCACTAAGTTGATGGAAATGACATGCTTTCTGGCTAAAATATGGCCCCAGGAAACTTCTGCACAGTGCAATCCATAAAAAAAAATATATATATATATATATATATATATATATATATATATATATATATATATATATATATATATATCTGGGTAAAAAGATGAAGAGAAGCGCTTCATAGTGCAAATATTGCTTTTTTATTCAAAAGACATTCTGTCACTTTAAAAATCAATAAAAAATACACTGCGTAACCTGCTTTTCAGCAGCGTGGGCTCAAAACGACGTGATTTTTGATAAATATCAATGTTACCACGATCACATTCAGGAACTCCTCAGGGCAAATGTGGGGACGGCTGCCGCTTGTGGAGTTCGGCTGATAGCCACGACTTGCTGGCGCACTCTTCTCCTTGCTGCTCTCCTGGTCTGTGTCGGGCACAATGGATTTGCATCTGGTAGGACCCGCCCAGACGCCCAGAAGTCATCGACGAAACGCATCTGGGCGGGTCCTACCAGACGCAAATCCATTGTGCCCGACACAGACCAGGAGAGCAGCAAGGAAGCGTGGCGAGCGCAGCGAGGGGAGACGGATACCTTCACAGGTATCAGAGTCCCCTCGCGGGCTACACAGGTATCCGCATCCCCTCGCGGGGCTCGCTGCGCTTGTCACGCTTCGGACTCGGTGGCTCGCTGCGCTCGCCACACTTTCGACTCCACGCCGACGTGGATAGTGGGGGTATGAAAAGGTGAGAGGACGCGTACCGCCGCCCCTCGCGGGCTCGCTGCGCTCGCCACGCTTCGGTTTCACGTTTATAGTGGGGGGGGGGTTGGCGTGGGGGTGCATTTAACATTGTAAGCACCCATTAGGGTGCTTATACAATGTTTAATCGCATCGCATCGCATTGTATGGCATTGTATGCCATATACAATGCCATACAATTTTTAAATTTTATGGCATTGTACAATATCGCGCGATATCGCATCGCATACCATCGTATGCCTTATGGTATGCGATGCGATGGGCGCCGCCAAAATACACAAGTACCTATATATATATATATATATATATATATATATATATATATATATATATATATATATATATATATATAATATATATAGGCAGGTAAACGGACCAGCACTCTCCTTAAGTTCCTTAAATGTGGCTGCGTGCCTTTGCCAGGATACATACACAGCAGGGTTTCTCCTCCTCAAAGAAAAGTTGAAACGACACGTCACTGCAGCAAATGAACAAATCTTTATTGGAGCCTCAACGGCTCGTTTCGGGGCATCAGCCCCTTTCTCAAGAGGCAAACAGAATAGTTTACAAGCAGCAAGATGACACAGTATCACACATGGCTTTACCTTTTAAATGTTTCAAACAGGCGCCAAATCAATAGCCTTCACGTGGAAAATCGGCACAGCTGCGATCCGTCCGGCACCAGCTGATGACGCATGCGGCTCCCACCCGCCGCGTCATCACCATAGTAACCCGACTTGCGTCCCGGCATGATACTGACAGCGCGGCTCACACACGCGCTGTCATAGCAACAGGACGCCGCTCAGCTGATTGCCGCACACAATGAAATATCCTGTGTGAGCAATCGGCTGTCAGTTCTATGCAGACAGACAGACCTCAGCAGCTCACACCTGCTTAGTCAAGCCCCTGTCATCAAACTAACAGCCTATGCTCAGAACACAGTGATACGCCTGTACAATAAATGCATTCATTTATATTTCACCAAAATGCAGCATATTTTATATCATATATAACATATAACATATATCCATGAATAGAAGATGGTTCTTTAATGTACACATATTTATCAAAAAACAAACAAACTGTGAAATACATTGAATAAGAATTTATCATAAACCCACAGACACCAATTTAGTGGTTAAATCACAAAAGCTGGATCGGTACGCTTATATCACACCAAGTGGCTCTCACTCACCAGGGTAGATAGTAGCTGATACCAGAGCAACGAATGGATACCATTCAATCAAAGCATCACGGGCATAAGTAAATCAATATAAATCAGAACCATATTAAAAACGGAAACACCCAAAGTGATATAATAATTATTCAAAAAATGCAGGTCAATTTTTCTTCAGTCTGCGACCTGAAGTACAAAAAGTTAAAAACAACATTAAGAAGAATAGTTAGGAACATGAATGCCGCAAAGTTATAGTAAGTAAAAACAGTAACAGTCCCTAGATCACCAATCTACATGAACGTACTCCATACAATACGTTCGTTCAAGCCATTTGGGGCCACCGTATTTAATCGGTGGATCCAAGTGGCTTCCAGTTTTAATAATCTTTTTTATTAAAACTGGAAGCCACTTGGATCCACCGATTAAATACGGTGGCCCCAAATGGCTTGAACGAACGTATTGTATGGAGTACGTTCATGTAGATTGGTGATCTAGGGACTGTTACTGTTTTTACTTACTATAACTTTGCGGCATTCATGTTCCTAACTATTCTTCTTAATGTTGTTTTTAACTTTTTATACTTCAGGTCGCAGACTGAAGAAAAATTGACCTGCATTTTTTGAATAATTATTATATCACTTTGGGTGTTTCTGTTTATAATATGGTTCTGATTTATATTGATTTACTTATGCCCGTGATGCTTTGATTGAATGGTATCCATTTGTTGCTCTGGTATTAGTTACTATCTACCCTGGTGAGTGAGAGCCACTTGGTGTGATATAAGCGTACCGATCCAGCTTTTGTGATTTAACCACTCAATTGGTGTCTATGGGTTTATGATAAATTCTTATTCAATGTATTTCACAGTTTGTTTGTTTTTTGATAAATATGTGTACATTAAAGAACCATCTTCTATTCATGGATATATGTTATATGTTATATATGATATAAAATATGCTGCATTTTGGTGAAATATAAATGAATGCATTTATTGTACAGGCGCATCACTGTGTTCTGAGCATAGGCTGTTAGTTTGATGACAGGGGCTTGACTAAGCAGGTGTGAGCTGCTGAGGTCTGTCTGTCTGCATAGAACTGACAGCCGATTGCTCACACAGGATATTTCATTGTGTGCGGCAATCAGCTGAGCGGCGTCCTGTTGCTATGACAGCGCGTGTGTGAGCCGCGCTGTCAGTATCATGCCGGGACGCAAGTCGGGTTACTATGGTGATGACGCGGCGGGTGGGAGCCGCATGCGTCATCAGCTGGTGCCGGACGGAGCGCAGCTGTGCCGATTTTCCACGTGAAGGCTATTGATTTGGCGCCTGTTTGAAACATTTAAAAGGTAAAGCCATGTGTGATACTGTGTCATCTTGCTGCTTGTAAACTATTCTGTTTGCCTCTTGAGAAAGGGGCTGATGCCCCGAAACGAGCCGTTGAGGCTCCAATAAAGATTTGTTCATTTGCTGCAGTGACGTGTCGTTTCAACTTTTCTTTGAGGAGGAGAAACCCTGCTGTGTATATATATATATATATATATATATATATATATATATATATATATATATATATAGTGAGTCTCAGAACGGCACTCATATGAATAAGCAAAAACAGTGGTGCAGGGTCCATACAGTTTAGTATACAGCACTTACCCAACCTCATGAGGAAAGGACCAGACCAGCACTCAGTTCGTGAAAAAAAACGTGTGTATTCAAGTAAGGTACAACATAGTCATAGACAGACAGCAGGGCTGACCCGACAGCCGTTTCAACCGGAACCCTGTCCGGTTTTCATCAGGGGTGACACAGACTGAACACAGCAAGTTTAAATAGTAGATAAAACAGGCGCCAAACCCGCCTCAAGCCTCGGCTCCGGGAGCTGTCAATCAGGACCACGGGCGGTGTGCAGAGGTTGTTAGCCGGTAACCTAGTTACCAAGGGGGTGTGTGGGCGCGTCAGCAGGGAACCCCTGTGACGTGACTTGCAGTTGTTCCTGCGCCCCGTTGCCTATGTTCCGTACGCAACTAGATCATACTGTAAGGAGACGCTGAAAGGTGACAAGTGCGCTGAACTCCCAGTGCGTGTGAATTGTAACAGTGAGAAGAGGTGCTTCTGGGGACAAAATAGTGGATTGTGGAAGTAAGACCAAATGGGTGAAAAAGTACATCTGTAAAGCTACTGTGAGCTAATCGACACACAGCGGTGTCCACTCTGCTGTGCAGCAGAGTCTCTGCTACAACAAACGTGCCTGGTATTGCTTATATGGTATACTGCGGGCTGCTGTGCAGACTAAGAAGTGTGGGCATGACAAATGGAGAGCTGATCGACACACAGCGGTGTCTGCTCTTACTTGTGCACTCGGCGGTGTCACATAATGATGGTTGTAAAACATGCATGATGAATGAACAAGATGGCAAGCACTCGGCGGCGCTACCATTGATCTCCATAATAATTGCATCACAGGCATAGTAAAGTGGCAAGCGCTCGGCGGCGCTACCATTAGTAACCATATTAGACCATACCACACAATAATCATAATAGACTACTGTTAAGCATATGTGTTTGTTATGCAGTTAAAAGAGATGTGGTTACAGGTGCGGTATCCACGTATGGCTAATGCACCTGCACACATCTATGGCAGATGTACTATACATGTCAGTATATGTGTGTCTTGCTGTTTGAGGGCAAGATTTATAGAATCACTTGTAAATAAATGGTGGTCTCTGGTCTAAGCATAAGAGTCATAAAACGTAGTACACTCAGGTACTGTTCGTGACGGGATTACAAATAGCATCCCATTTTCCAGTCCTCATTAAGCCCTTGGGGGGCCAGTGTCTTCAGTCGGAAGATCCACTGAAGTTCACGTTGTAAGAGTCGCTTGTCGCGGTCTCCACCACGTCTCAGTGGTGGTATGTGATCAATCAAATGGCATTTTAACTGCCCAACGTTGTGTTTGTACTCCAAGAAGTGTCTAGCCACTGGTAAATGTTTAAGGTCCAATTGTTCCTTGCTGGGGATAAAACATTTTTTGATCGACGATCTATGTTGACTGACGCGCTCTTTAATCATTCGCGTGGTCTTTCCCACATAGACCAGGTTGCAAGGACAAGTCAAAGCATAAATAACGTATCGGCTATTGCAATCTAGCCTATGGCGCATAATATATTCAGCACCATCAATGGGGTTTTTGAATTTGTTGCCAGTCACCAAGAATTGGCAGTTGCTGCAGCCAGGACATCTGTAGACTCCATTTTTTCGGGACAACCAATTTTTTTTGGGGACAGTGTTGTTGCTAATGTCCGTTACTACTAGCATATCCTTTAGATTTGGACCTCTTCTGTATGCAAATCTGGGAGGTATTTTAAGTACTGGTTCGAGTGTGGGGTCTGTTGCTAGCAGGTGCCAATGTTCCAGAACCTTGGATTTAATGTGTCTTGACGCCACAGTATACGTGCTACAGAAGTTAAGTCTCCCCTCACCCTGTTTAGCGTCACATGTCTTTTCAGCAAGTAAAGACTCTCTGTTCAGTTTAAGAACTCTTTGTAAGGCATTATCTACTTCAGTCTTCCTGTATCCTCTATCTAGGAAGCGTTGTCCCATGTTGGCCAATGCCTGTATAAGGTGTGTTGGGTCAGAGTTGATGCGGCACACTCTCAACATCTGTGAGAATGGTAAGCCATTCTTCAATGCATCAGGATGAAAACTATCAGCATGCAGGAGAGTGTTTTTATCTGTGCTCTTGGTGAACACTGTAGTAGTAATTAGTCCATTTGTGAGGGATACGCTTACATCCAGATAGCTGATGCTGACTCTGCTGAAGTTAATGGTGAATCTTATTTTGCCTGGAAGGGAATTCAAGTGGTCAACAAATTTCAGCAGGGTGCTCTCACCCCCAGTCCATAAGATAAATAGATCATCTATATATCTTACATATAGTTCAATATGTCGCCAGAATTCTTGATTCCCATAGATATGGAGTTCTTCATACGCCGCCATAAAGAGGTTGGCATACGATATATGTTTATATTATTATGTATTTTCTCATGAGTAGTGTTCTCTTCTGTTGTGTGCTTTTTCATCTCTGACTTAGTTGCGTACACACATACAGATTTATCTGTCTAATCTATCTGGTGGGAACAAAAACCAGGAAATTTATGGAAGCAAATGACAATCAAAAAATTGTTCCCAAACACTTGAAAACAGACAGCGACTAGTCAGACAAATTGTTTAAATCATTCTGATATAACAAAATTATCAAAGCATATATCATGGATGTTGCTTCCCTTCTCGTCCGCCCAGCTGAACACCGCCTGCTCCCCCTTTCCTCCGCCACACCTTGCCATGGGAATGAACTAACCACTAGTCTGAGACGAATGGGAGAGAGTCTGATGCCTCCGGCCATGCTCCACCTCCTTAGCATCACAGCGATGACATTGTGCCCACTCGCACTGTTTCTCTTCTCCCAGGCCCACTATACTGCGTTTCCTGTGCCAGTGGAGAAGGAGGGAGGGAAGCAGTGCAGTGAGGAGAGTGCTGGGCAGTGCAGTGAGGAGAGTGCTGCCTGACCAGCTTCAAGGAGATAGAGCTAAGCCTGTCAGTGCAGGTTAGTAATGATAATGCGCACTGTGGTGGCTTCTCCCCCCTGCTCTGTAGTGTTTGGCCTTCAGGCACAGGTTACTTTGTCTGATGTAGGCATATATGGAGCTGACTGAAAATGTGCAATATGGGGCCATGAGGGAGGCTGGGTATTTGCATGCTAGGGCGGTGAAAGTATGTGACAGCCTGTATTGGTATGTGCAATAATGGGTGTTGGGGGAATGAGGCTGGCATTATTTGCAATGGGCTTTACGGCGTGCTGCGTATTGTGTAATAGGCATTAAGGTGTGAGTTGTAATGGGCATTATGGGGTGTGGCATAATGTGTAATGGGCTTTACGGTTTGTGACAATGTGTAATGGGCATTACGGTGTGCACCATAATGTTTAATGGTCGTCAGAATATCCAGCATAATGTGTAATGGGCATCAGAGTGTGCAGCATAATGTGTAATGGGCATTATGGCATGTGGCAAAATGTGTAATGGGAATAATGTTATGGGTCATAATTTGTAAGGATCATGATGGTGTGTGGTATAATATGTAATAGACATTACAGTGTGTGGCATACAGTATTTAGTGTTCATTCTAGCACCCGTTATATTTGAAAACCCATGCAGTTCCTCTTCCCTGCCTGGGGTGTCACATCCAAAATATGACCATAGCTTAAACGACACTGCTAATGTTCTGATCCATAAAGAAAACAAAAAAGAAGCAGCGCTACAACTACAATGAATGAGGACTCCGTTAATAAATGTGTAATCCTTTATATGAAAACTGAAAATAGCATATAAATTCACATACATACACATAAAAATATAATTTAACCCCTTCCCGACATATGACGTACATGTACGTCATATGTCGGTTGCGGGGGAATCAAGCCAGCTCACGGAGTGAGCTGGCTTGAAAGAGAGCAGGTAATGGCTGTATATTACAGCCAGGTACCTGCTCTCACGGCCACGAGCGGCGAGTTCGCCGATCGTGGCCGTTTAACCCTTTAAGCACCGCGGGCAAAGCGCCCGCAGTGCTTAAATAGCTGATCGGAGGGGGGGGCGCCGATCGGGGCCCCCCGCGGCGAGATCGGAGGGTGCCGATCGGTTGCCATGGCAGCCAGGGGTCTAATGTAGACCCCTGTGTTGGCCATGTCAGCATTCCTATTACATCCTGCCTGAGGCAGGATGTAATAGGAAGTGCTGAAAATCACTATGTTCAGCCATAGAGCTCTATGGCTGAACCTAGTACAGGCGATCGCGCCCCCTAGTGGTCAAGTACACTAGGGGGCCTTGTAGTAAAAGTAAAAAAAATAAATAAATAAAGTTTAAAAAAAAAAAAATATTAAAAGTTCAAATCACCCCCCTTTCCCCATTTCACAAATAAAAAAAATAAAAAAATAAAAAAAAAACCATATTTGGTATCGCCGCGTTCCTAAAAGTCCGATCTATTAACCCCTTCCCGACATTTGACGTATATATACGTCATGGCCGGGATGTACTTCCCGACACATGACGTATATATACGTCATGACTTTAAACTGTCCCCGCGTCTATAGACGCGGGGACAGAGGGACGATGTCTGCTGTCCCTGACAGCAGACATGTCCCTGCATGCCCAGGGGGGGCTGCGATGCCGCCCCCCCGTCGGCGATCGCTGTGATTGGCTGTTCAGTGTGAACAGCCATTCACAGCGTTTTCCTGTGTTTCTGGCGAATCAGACGCTCGGTAACACAGGTGTCAATCACCGCCGGGCATCAGGGGGCATGAGGGGGTCATCGGTGACGACGACACCTCACCCCACCTGCCCCCAAGGCTGTGATTGGTCCGTGGGACCCACGGACCAATCACAGCCAAGGCGCGTGATTTAAACTAACGGTGACTGCACTGCAGACGCCATTCCGGTCTGGAATTGCGTGCAGAGCGGTCACCGTGCCAATCTGTCGTGATACATACCTGATCCTTGCCTGAAACTTACCTGATCACCGCTGATCACCGCTGGTAGCGTGCTGCCAGCAGCTGGATACTTCCTGGATCTTGTGACTTCTGTGTGTGCTGCTGCAGCAGTGTCATAGAGTCACAGATCATGAGAGATAGGGACAGATAGTGATAGAGAGTGATAGAGAGTGCTATATTTTGTGTCTGCTGTACGTCATATGTCGGTTGCGGGGGAATCAAGCCAGCTCACGGAGTGAGCTGGCTTGAAAGAGAGCAGGTAATGGCTGTATATTACAGCCAGGTACCTGCTCTCACGGCCACGAGCGGCGAGTTCGCCGATCGTGGCCGTTTAACCCTTTAAGCACCGCGGGCAAAGCGCCCGCAGTGCTTAAATAGCTGATCGGAGGGGGGGCGCCGATCGGGGCCCCCCGCGGCGAGATCGGAGGGTGCCGATCGGTTGCCATGGCAGCCAGGGGTCTAATGTAGACCCCTGTGTTGGCCATGTCAGCATTCCTATTACATCCTGCCTGAGGCAGGATGTAATAGGAAGTGCTGAAAATCACTATGTTCAGCCATAGAGCTCTATGGCTGAACCTAGTACAGGCGATCGCGCCCCCTAGTGGTCAAGTACACTAGGGGGCCTTGTAGTAAAAGTAAAAAAAATAAATAAATAAAGTTTAAAAAAAAAAAAAATATTAAAAGTTCAAATCACCCCCCTTTCCCCATTTCACAAATAAAAAAAATAAAAAAATAAAAAAAAACCATATTTGGTATCGCCGCGTTCCTAAAAGTCCGATCTATTAACCCCTTCCCGACATTTGACGTATATATACGTCATGGCCGGGATGTACTTCCCGACACATGACGTATATATACGTCATGACTTTAAACTGTCCCCGCGTCTATAGACGCGGGGACAGAGGGACGATGTCTGCTGTCCCTGACAGCAGACATGTCCCTGCATGCCCGGGGGGGCTGCGATGCCGCCCCCCCGTCGGCGATCGCTGTGATTGGCTGTTCAGTGTGAACAGCCATTCACAGCGTTTTCCTGTGTTTCTGGCGAATCAGACGCTCGGTAACACAGGTGTCAATCACCGCCGGGCATCAGGGGGCATGAGGGGGTCATCGGTGACGACGACACCTCACCCCACCTGCCCCCAAGGCTGTGATTGGTCCGTGGGACCCACGGACCAATCACAGCCAAGGCGCGTGATTTAAACTAACGGTGACTGCACTGCAGACGCCATTCCGGTCTGGAATTGCGTGCAGAGCGGTCACCGTGCCAATCTGTCGTGATACATACCTGATCCTTGCCTGAAACTTACCTGATCACCGCTGATCACCGCTGGTAGCGTGCTGCCAGCAGCTGGATACTTCCTGGATCTTGTGACTTCTGTGTGTGCTGCTGCAGCAGTGTCATAGAGTCACAGATCATGAGAGATAGGGACAGATAGTGATAGAGAGTGATAGAGAGTGATAGAGAGTGCTATATTTTGTGTCTGCTGCACCCCCTTTTGTGCTGATCACTATATCTGAGGTGATCAGCAACTTTTTGGGGGTGCAGAGTTTTTTTTTTTTATATATATACCTGTCAGTTGCAGCAAAGGTTGTGCTGCCTGTGCAACTGACTGCTGCCCCCCCCCCCCTGCTGCCCCCCCTTTTGTGCTGATTGTGCTGATTAATTAACTGATCAGCAACTTTTTGGGGGTCCAGGTTTTTTTTTTTATATATATATATACCTGTCAGTTGCACCAAAGGTTGTGCTGCGTGTGCAACTGACTGCTGCCCCCCCTTTTGTGCTGGTCAGTTTAAATTAATTAATCAGCAACTTTTTGGGGGTCCAGGGTTTTTTTTTTATATATATACCCTGTCAGGTTGTCTGTCTGCTGCCCCTCACTGCTAATCAGTGGTGCATGACTGCATCACTGATCTGCAGTTTTTTTTTTTTTTTGGAGAGTGCAGTGGGGTTTTGTTTTTACACCCACGTTGCTTGTGTGGGTGTCCTGTGGCCGCTGAGCGCTGATCAGTGACGTACAATCACTGAACAGCATTTTTGGCACAGGGTTGATATTTTTTTTCTGCAGTTTTTTTAAATTGTTTTTTTTTTTTGGAGAGTGCTGTGGAAATTTTTTTTAAATTGTTTTTACACCCACGTTGCTTTTGTGGGTGTCCTGTGGCCGCTGATCAGTGACGTACAATCACTGAACAGCATTTTTGGCACAGGTTGATATCATTTTTTTTCTGCAGTTTTTTTTTAAATTGTTTTTTTTTTTTTTTTTTTACACCCACGTTGTTTTTGTGGGTGTCCTGTTGCCTTTGAGCGCTGTTCAGTGACGGACGTTACTGACCAACATCTGTGCTCAATTTTTGGCGCAGGACCTTTTTTTTTTTTGTTTTAACCCCTTCAATTTTTTATTTTTTTTATTGGGATCAAATTCCTGTATAAAGTATTTTTTTTTTCTGCACTACATACACACTACACACTACATACCCCCCGTGTTGAAATAAAGTTTGTACCCCCCCTACACTATACACGTGTTGAAACATTACACTTACAGAAACACAAAAATAAAAATGGCATCCCAAATGGCATCCCAAATGTCATCCCAAATGTCATCCCAAATGTCATCCCAGTCATCCAGAAGAATGTATTCAGCGGAGGAGGCATATGCCATGCTTGCCTCTGACTCTGACACAGCCAGTGATGCAAGCGGGGAATTTGAAGGATTCGCCTTAAGCTCCTCTTCCTCCTCTGCTGATGAGGGACCCCTCAAAGACGCCCCCGTAGAGCAGCTGAGACCCCCCCCCAAATGATTGATCCCGTATGGACCCCACCACCAGACAATTTTGAGCCCCAGGTTCCTGAGTTTTTGGCCATCCCAGGAATCCAATTTGATTCAGCAGGTCTCAGAGAAATTGACTTTTTCAAATTATTTTTCTCTGATGATTTTATAAATTTAATGGTGGACCAAAGTAATTTATATGCCCAGCAGTTTATTGCTCAAAACCCCATGTCATCATTTGCTAGGTGGACCCCTGTAGATGCAGTAGAGATGATGACGTTTTGGGGTCTGGTGTTACATATGGGCATAGTAAAAAAGCCAGAAATTAGGCAATATTGGAGTACAGATGTTCTGTACAGCACCCCATTTTACCGTATGGCCATGACTCGGACTCGTTTTGAGATAATCCTTAAATTTTTACATTACACCGATAATACACTGTGCCCACCCAGAGATGATCCCACCTTTGACCGGCTATTCAAAGTCAGGCCGGTCATTGATCATTTCAGTGCCAAATTTGCAGAGATGTACATCCCTGAAAAATTTATTTGTATTGACGAGTCCCTTATACATTTTAAAGGAAGAGTTAAATTCCGCCAGTACCTTCCCAGTAAGAGGGCAAGGTATGGCATAAAAATGTATAAGCTGTGTGAAAGCACCTCAGGGTACACCCACAGGTTTAGGGTATATGAAGGGAAGGATTCAAGAATTGAACCGCCAGAATGCCCCCCCTCCCTCGTAGGTGTTAGTGGAAAAATTGTCTGGGATTTAGTGCACCCCTTCCTGGATAAAGGTTATCACCTCTATGTGGATAACTTTTACACTAGCATCCCCCTGTTTAAGGCCCTTGGTTCAAGAGGTACAGCAGCTTGCGGTACTGTGCGTAAGAACCAAAGAGGCCTCCCAAAAACGCACATTGCCCAAGTAATGAGAAGGGGTGAAAGCAGGGGAATATGCACCGAAAATATGTTGTTGGTCAAATATAAGGACAAGAGGGATGTCCTTATACTGACAACAATTCATGGAGACAGTACCACCTCCATCCCTGTACGAGGTACCAGTACCCACACCTCAAAACCTAATTGTATCCTAGATTACAATAGGTACATGGGCGGAGTGGATCTTTCAGATCAGGTACTGAAGCCGTACAGTGCCCTGCTGAAAACAAAAATCTGGTACAAGAAGCTGGCCGTGTATATCATCCAGATGGCACTGTATAACGCTTACGTGCTATTCCGTTCTACCAGCCAGAGGGGGACATTTATGCACTTTCAAGAGGAAGTCATAAAGGGCCTAATATTTGGGAACCAGCAGGCAGAGGGCCCCAGTACTTCTAGTACTGGCCCCCGTATTGTACCAGGGCAGCATTTTCCTAACGAAATCCCCTCCACTGCAAGAAAGGGCAGGACACAAAAAAGGTGCAAAGTTTGCTATAAAAAGGGAATAAGAAAGGATACTATTTTCCACTGTGAAACTTGCCCCGACAAACCCGGCCTATGTATAAAGGAGTGTTTTAAAATATACCACACATCTATGGATTATTAGGTTCATCATTTCACCGTGCTTCGGGGGTCTTGCTAATGCCACATAGCACCCACCATTCATTCCACCAGAATCTGAGCTGCAAAATCGAAAAATCACTCCTTCCCTTCTGAGTCCTGCCATGCACCCAACTGGTATTTTTTGGTCACATATGAGGCATTGCCATACTCCAGAGAAATTGGGGCACATATTTTGGAGTGCGTTTTCTCCTTCATACCTTCTGAAAATGAAAAATTTTGAGCCAGAACTGCATTTTTGTGTAAAAAAATGTAATTTTTCATTTTCACTGCCCAGTTGTATCAAAATTGGTGAAACCCCTGGGGGTTTGAAATGTACACTATACCCCTAGATGAATTCTCTGAGGGGTGTAGTTTGCAAAATGGGGTCACTTGTGGGGGGTTCCACTGTATTGGTGCTTTGGGGGTCTTGCTAATGCGACATAGCACCCACCAACATTCCACCAGAATCTGTGCTGCAAAATCCAAATATCACTCCTTCCCTTCTGAGTCCTGCCACTTTTTGGTCACACATGAGGCATTGCCGTACTCGGGAGAAATTGGGGCACAGATTTTGGGGTGCTTTTTCTCCTTCATACCTTCTGAAAATGAAAATTTTTTAGCCAGAACTGCATTTTTGTGTAAAAAAATGTAATTTTTCATTTTCACTGCCCAGTTGTATCAAAATTGGTGAAACCCCTGGGGGTTTGAAATGTACACTATACCCCTAGATGAATTCCCTGAGAGGTGTAGTTTGCAAAATGGGGTCACTTGTGGGGGGGTTCCACTGTATTGGTGCTTTGGGGGTCTTGCTAATGCGACATAGCACCCACCAACATTCCACCAGAATCTGTGCTGCAAAATCCAAATATCACTCCTTCCCTTCTGAGTCCTGCCACTTTTTGGTCACACATGAGGCATTGCCGTACTCGGGAGAAATTAAGGCACAGATTTTGGGGTGCTTTTTCTCCTTCATACCTTCTGAAAATGAAAAATTTTGAGCCAGAACTGCATTTTTGTGTAAAAAAATGTAATTTTTCATTTTCACTGCCCAGTTGTATCAAAATTGGTGAAACCCCTGGGGGTTTGAAATGTACACTATACCCCTAGATGAATTCCCTGAGGGGTGTAGTTTGCAAAATGGGGTCACTAGTGGGGGGCTTCCACTGTATTGGTGCTTTGGGGGTCTTGCTAATGCGACAAAGCACCCACCAACATTCCACCAGAATCTGTGCTGCAAAATCCAAAAATCACTCCTTCCCTTCTGAGTCCTGCCATGCACCCAAATGGTATTTTTTGGTCACATGTGAGGCATTGCCGTACTCGGGAGAAATTGGGGCACAGATTTTGGGGTGCTTTGTCTCCTTCATTCCTTGTGAAAATGAAAAGTTTTGAGCCAGAACTGCATTTTTGTGTAAAAAATGTAATTTTTCATTTGCACAGCCCAGTTGTATCAAAATTGGTGAAACCCCTGGGGGTTTGAAATGTACACTATACCCCTAGATGAATTCCCTGAGGGGTGTAGTTTGCAAAATGGGGTCACTTGTGGGGGGGGTTCCACTGTATTGGTGCTTGGGGGGTCTTGCTAATGCGACATAGCACCCACCAACATTCCACCAGAATCTGAGCTGCAAAATCAAAAAATCACTCCTTCCCTTCTGAGTCCTGCCATGCACCCAAATGGTATTTTTTGGTCACATGTGAGGCATTGCCGTACTCGGGAGAAATTGGGGCACAGATTTTGGAGTGCTTTTTCTCCTTCATACCTTCTGAAAATGAAAAATTTTGAGCCAGAACTGCATTTTTGTGTAAAAAAATGTAATTTTTCATTTTCACTGCCCAGTTGTATCAAAATTGGTGAAACCCCTGGGGGTTTGAAATGTACACTATACCCCTAGATGAATTCCCTGAGGGGTGTAGTTTGCAAAATGGGGTCACTTGTGGGGGGCTTCCACTGTATTGGTGCTTTGGGGGTCTTGCTAATGCGACATAGCACCCACCAACATTCCACCAGAATCTGTGCTGCAAAATCCAAAAATCACTCCTTCCCTTCTGAGTCCTGCCATGCACCCGAATGGTATTTTTTGGTCACATGTGAGGCATTGCCGTACTCGGGAGAAATTGGGGCACATATTTTGGGGTGCTTTGTCTCCTTCATTCCTTGTGAAAATGAAAAATTTTGAGCCAGAACTGCATTTTTGTGTAAAAAATGTAATTTTTCATTTGCACAGCCCAGTTGTATCAAAATTGGTGAAACCCCTGGGGGTTTGAAATGTACACTATACCCCTAAATGAATTCCCTGAGGGGTGTAGTTTGCAAAATGGGGTCACTTGTGGGGGGGTTCCACTGTATTGGTGCTTGGGGGGTCTTGCTAATGCGACATAGCACCCACCAACATTCCACCAGAATCTGAGCTGCAAAATCCAAAAATCACTCCTTCCCTTCTGAGTCCTGCCATGCACCCAAATGGTATTTTTTGGTCACATGTGAGGCATTGCCGTACTCGGGAGAAATTGGGGCACAGATTTTGGGGTGCTTTGTCTCCTTCATTCCTTGTGAAAATGAAAAATTTGGAGCCAGAACTGCATTTTTGTGTAAAAAATGTAATTTTTCATTTTCACTGCCCAGTTGTATCAAAATTGGTGAAACCCCTGGGGGTTTGAAATGTACACTATACCCCTAGATGAATTCCCTGAGGGGTGTAGTTTGCAAAATGGGGTCACTTGTGGGGGGGTTCCACTGTATTGGTGCTTGGGGGGTCTTGCTAATGCGACATAGCACCCACCAACATTCCACCAGAATCTGAGCTGCAAAATCCAAAAATCACTCCTTCCCTTCTGAGTCCTGCCATGCACCCAAAATTGTATTTTTTGATCACATGTGAGGCATTGCCGTACTCGGGAGAAATTTGGGCACAGATTTTGGGGTGCTTTGTCTCCTTCATTCCTTGTGAAAATGAAAAATTTTGAGCCAGAACTGCATTTTTGTGTAAAAAATTTAATTTTTCATTTTCACTGCCCAGTTGTACCACAATTGGTGAAACCCCTGGGGGTTTGAAATGTACACTATACCCCTAGATGAATTCCCTGAGGGGTGTAGTTTGCAAAATGGGGTCACTTGTGGGGGGGTTCCTAAATTTTAGCATCTTATGGTGCCTAGAAACCTACATGGTGCCTAAAAAATAATCTCATAAAAAGGAGGCTCCAAAATCAAGTAGGTGCTCCTTCTATTATGAAGCCTGTGGTTTGGTCAACGTGCACACTAGGGCCACATATAGGATATTTATGAAAACAAAAGAATTGGGGGAATCAATTTTTAGTCACATTTCTCTAGTAAAATCTACTGTGTTCCTTAGAAAAATGTATTAAAATTGCAAATCTGCAAAAAAAATTAAATTTTGAAATTTCACCTACACTTTGTTTTAATTCCTGTGAAACACCTAAAGGGTTAACAAACTTCCAAAATGCTGTTTTGAATACTGTGAGGGGTGCAGTTTTTGAAATGGCATCATTTATGGGGGTGTCTCACATACAAGTCCCTCAAAGTCACATCAGAACTGAACTGGTCCCTAAAAAAATCAGTGTTTGAAATTTTCTTGAAAATTTGAGAATTTGCTATTCCTATTGTAAGCCTCCTAGTGTCCAAAAAAATTAAAAGGAAGTTGAAATAATGATGGAAACATAAAGTAGACATATGGTCTATGTTAGTTATTAACTATTTTGAGTGGTATGATTATTTGTCTCACAAGCAGAAAATTTAACATTTTGCAAATTGCTAAATTTTCAATTTTTTTACGACATTTTGGTATTTTTCACAAAAAAACACAGACTGTATCGACCCAAATTTACCACTAATTTGAAGTACAATGTGTCACGAGAAAACAATCTCAAAATCACTGGGATAAGTAAAAGCAAAAAAAAGTTATCCCCACTTAAGTGATACATGTCAGATTTGAAAAAAAAGGGCTCTGTCAGGAAGGCAAAAACTGGCTGTGTCAGGAAGGGGTTAAAATATAACATTAGTTATCCCGCACGGTTAAAGGCGTAAACGGGAAAAAATTCCCAACGCCAAAACTACGTTTTTTGGTCGCATCGCCTACCCAAAAAAATGTAAATAAAAGAGATCAGAAAGTCGCACATATTCCATAATGGTATCAATTAAAAAGTACACTTCAGCCCGCAAAAAATGAGCCCTCACCCAGTTCCGTAGGTGGAAAAATAAAAAAGTTATAAGCCGCAGAACATGGCGACGCGACGCAAATTAGAAAAACCATAAAATGTTCTATTTTTTTTTTAGTGGTAAAACGTAACGAAAACTATATAAGTTTGGTATCACCGGAATCGTAACGACCCATAGAATAAAGATAACCCATCATTGTAAACGAACTATGAATTCCAAAAAAAACGTAACCAGCGCAAAATTGTGGAATTGCGTTTTTTTTCCTTTTTACCCCACATTGAATTATTTCCTGATTCCCCAGAATATTATACGGTATAGTAAATGGTACCATTAAAAAGTACAACTTCTCCCGCAAAAAAAAAGCCCTCATGTGTCTATATAGCCAGAAAATTAAAAAAAGTTACGCTTATTTGAACGCGAGGAGGAAAAAAAAAAATTAACAAAAAACGCCCCGTCGGGAAAGGGTTAAGAATAAATAAAAAGGAGGGTATCTCACTTTAAAAGGATTGTTGGATCCAAGAATGATGTTGGTTTTTGGGGGTATGTCCCTTTAAGGTAAGTGCACTCTTACCTTAAAGGGAGTGCACTTACCTTAAAGGTAAGTGCACTCCCTTTAAGGTAAGAGCGTGATTTTGAGACAGAATGTGAGGCCTATGCTACACATACTGTACTGTACATGTGCAATGTCTATTGTTTCAAATATGTTACTGGTGCATCTAAAATCAAAATGATAATGTAGTGTCGTAGGCACTACTTTTTTCTTGCGCTAGTATATTTATAGTACAATACTAGAACAATATTGTATAATAAAGATACAATATTATTATAATTTATCTGAAAAGTTTGGAATTGGGGGAAATTATAAATAAAGCACCCGCTGCAAATGGTCAGAAGGATTTGGTAAATCCTCAGTAAAAACGAAAAATAACATAGAAATATGATCACTGTGACTGGGATACTAGATAAGGAGTGTGTATATAATATATTAGTCTGAAACTGTTTGCTGCCTTGCTCCCACAAAACAGACAAACGTGATCCTTTATATTAAGTTTTATTTAGACTCCTATGCAATTAATATAGATTCAGTAGAATGCAGGAAAATGACATATAATAAAATACATATAATAAAATACATATAATAAAAAAATAAAAAAAATAGATATATATATATTTATAATATCTCGCTATTATTATGCTATTGCTATGGGCATCCAATCAGATACTTTCTATTATCTTCTTGAAGGTGCTAAAAAATGAGAAGTAGTTTCTGATTGGTTGCCCATAGCAACATCCCATGTGAAATACAACTCACATCTTAGTAAATTTCCCACTATGAGTTGTTTGCACTTCCACCTGAGCCGCTATTTCTGCCATTGGAAATAATGGAACTCGTCTATTCCTTTGCTGTGGTTACTGATAACAATGAAGGCAGTCAGATCTGACTTTTTGATATTCAGATCTGTTTTGTTTATAACAGTCACAGTTGAAACATTGAATTCAGACTGTCGAGTAACTGTCATATTGGATGAAAATGGCCCGGGATTCTGACTGTCGGGACGTTACGACAGTCAGAATCTTGGATTGAATACCCCCGTCATTTCAGATGGCATACTGTAAACTGTTTTATGCATTTTTGCCTCTGTTCTGCTCTGGAAACTGACAATGACAAGGGGTACACTAAAGGAAAATGCGGTATAATCCCTCTTTTAATGTAGTTTTGAACCCAATTTTATATGCACTAAGCTAAAGAGCCGCTTTCCTCATCCTCCTGTAAAGATTCTGCAAGCATTCACGGTGGATGAGTTTGCCAAACTCCTTTTTGTTTAAATTTGGTAACTTATGCTGGGTACTAACTGGCTGATATATTGGCCGTTCCTTTGAACAGCTGATACATCGCTGAGATATCAACTGTTGTGTATCGGTGATACTGTATTTCTGTCTGTGAATGACATCGATCACAGACATATTATGTCGGCTGGTCAATACAGCTGATGACTGATATAGCTAAAGATATATCAGCGCATCCTGTTGTGTTTACGGGGTGACCCATACACCCACACCACGTGTCAGGGCGGGCACATATAAATGTGTCCACCCAGGTGTGAAATTAGTCATGATGGATCATGCGGCCTGTATGGAGTACATGGTGTACTACTGTATCTGATGTGAGAGCTATATCTGCAGATATACTGGAACTAGTAGTGTTAACCAGCCTAACTGCAATGTGACCATCTTTTATCCCCTTTTTTAATTGTCCAGCTTCTTTCTATTTTTCTTACAATTTTCCTGCTATATTTAATGATACAATTTATAAATAAACAAGAATATTTTTGTTTTATGTGTTTTTTAGTATTTGACTACATTTTTCATCTCCTCTTGTGTGACCAATAAGGGTAGTAATCACTGCAGAGTAGACTGGCCATGCTAATTACTCTTCATCTGCGTCTGTGCTGTATTTTCACATGGCTTCAACAAATGCAGAGGCTTTAAGCATCATTATTAATAAAGCTGGAAATGATTTGCTGGAACATGATGTAGTAATAGTCTTTGTTACAACTCTCCTTTCTGTTTCCCGATTGTGGCATGGATTACTCTATGTATTGCCTTCTTTTTCATGTAGCCTGTAATTCCCCCGAAGCATGTAAATTGTGATGCAGTTGTGAGATAGAAAATCATTATATGCCAGCTCTTCTAGAGGTATTGATGGCTGAAAATTAAAGAGACATCATCTGCACTTCCTGTGAAATATAGACCTTTCAGCAAGCACTCAGCGGATAACCTTCCTCTAAATGATCACAATTTCGAAATGGACATGAGCCAACAGAGTTTAGCTGGTATCTTGGTCTGCTGCTGTCATTTTGCCTGGGGCTTGTTTATTATTTTCTAACATAAAGGAATAAAAATATTGCATGTTGTGTAGCACTCGGTAAGAAAAGCATCAGGCAAAAATGTTATACATAAAAATAAAAAAAAGATCTGGAAAAACATAGAATGCGGGGTGTAGATGTTAAATTCACTCTTTGTTTGTCTCCTTAACTATGAATATTTTTAACAAAAACTAAACATCCATGCTTAACATCCCAATCCCATCATGCAGGGAAATCGGCATGGTGGTCAGAGGAGCGGCCGTTCATGCTGGCGGTGTTTTAAATGACGCGCAAAGCTGCAAATTTCGCAGCTTTGCATGTCAATCAGAATAAGGTCCAAAGAGTGGATAATGATGATGATAATAATAATTTCGTGATGGCTTTATGATATGTTCTTTGCAGGTTTCCCATTTATAATAAATAATGAGAAGATTTTTTGAGGAGTTTAAGAGCAATGTATATTTTGGGGGGCTTGCATTCCCTGCGACAAGGGCCGTCAAAGGGGACAGCCATCTAGTGCCTGTGCCGATCTGAGGTTGCCCAAAGCAGCCCCCCCCGCTGCCCAGTACCAGTACCTCCAGTAGTCTCCCTTCCCCCCCTCAGCCAGCGGAACACCCAGCAGGGGGAAAAGAAGGAGCTGCGCCATTGTGCCTTGGCTACATGGGGGCAGACCTTTGCAGGATGACAGGGGATGGAGCTTCGTGTATGACAGGGGCAGAGCTTCATGGGATGACAGGGGGAGGAGATAAAGGAGAATCAGGCAGCCTCTGCTTTATGCAAAATGGGAGAGGAGAAGCTGCTGCATATCCTGCCCTACCCAGCCAGACTTCTATGTAATTTTTATGGTAAGAGTAATGTGTGTGTATGTGTAGGTCAGGATTAGTCTGTGGGGGGGGGGGGGGTGTTAGGAAGCACATCAGTGTAATAGAGCACAGACCGCACGGTGAGGGAGAGCGTCAGTGTGATAGAGCACAGGTCACATGGTGATGGATTGCGGCAGTGTGATAGAGCACAGACTACGTGGTGAGGGATTGCGGCAATGTAATAGAGTGCAAGCAATGGGGTGAGAGAGCTCAACAGTGTGATAGAGCATAGGCTGCATGGTGAGAGAGTGCATCAGTGTGATAGAGCGCAGGCTGAGGGGTAAGGGAGATCGTCAGTGTGATAGAGCGAAGGCCACACGGTGAGGGATTGTGTCAGTGTGATAATGCTCAAGCTGCATGGTGAGGGATTAGGTCAGTTTGATAGACTGGGTCGGATTTGCCACTAGGCCCGTGAGACACCTATTAAGGGTGGCAAAATTAGGGTTAACAGTGTGATGTTGTGAGGCTGCGTGCAGGTGTGTGACCATTACCTGATGTTCCTGTTCTCCTCTCGGCACTGCAAAGATGGTGTGTGCTAGCATGAACACTACTTTCACAATAAATAAAATATTTTATTTGAGATCAGCATACCTGTTGAGTACTGTAGATAGAGACTCTCTAGTCATTGTCGCAGCACAGTGCGTGAAAGTGAATGTGTCATTTAATTTTTTTGAGTTGTGGAATAGATATGTGCAAATCATAACCTTAAGCATGGTTAATAGCAAAACTGTTGCATGGCATGCTGGGATGTGTATTCATCAGCAGCTGGAGTGCCAAGGTTCTCCATTACTTGTCTGTAACATTGCTTCTGGACATATTAATGTTTAGACCATGGTGGTAATAAAGACCTGATTGTACCGCTGAGAATTCGCACAGTGGTTGATTATCGATAAACTATTGCATGTGTTTGGTCTGTAGTATGCATGTGCAAGGTCGTCCTGTGATTAAGTCCTGCTACTTTTTCTATTTGCATGCGGTTCACAAAGTGATTGACAGGAAGTAGACGTCTGGGGCTGGTAACCAGCCATTTAGTGGGGGTGTTTCAAAAAAGCAGGTGTGCCAAAAAAAACCTCAGGGGCATGCCTGAGCATTTTATGGGAGAGTGTGTGATGCCAGCAACAGGCCAGATATGCTTTTTATGGTGAACCTGGTACAATGGATTTTGTCCATATTTTTTAAATCCATTTGTACAGCAAGCACATTGATTCACAAGGTGGTATTTCTCTCTACTAGGGCAGCGGTTTACCTAAAGGCTGGCTGCTGCGAATTCATGGCCGTGCAATCAGGTTTGCATGACCCTGGACACGAGCAGGGTCATGTTTTAGTGCATATGGGGCTTAAGGCTGGGTACACAAAAAGATCTATCTGGCCAATGTTTCTGGTGGGAACAAAAACTGGTAATGTAAGGGAACATATGACACTAAACAATTTGCTCCCAAATGCTTCAAAATGGACAAAAATGAGTCTTTGCGAAAGTGTTATAGGAAGGATACATAAGGATAGGATTCCATAGCATGGAAGTCCCACCAGATTGCAAGACAGTCCTGATGGGATGCAATTAGATATGACAGCTATTGAAGGTTATGTGGGGTTCTGGAATATGATATGCTTGCCTGAAGAGGTGAGTTTTCAGGGAGCGCTTGAAATTTTGGAGGCTAGAAGAGAGTCTTATGCCGTGTTCTCACTGCGAGAAAGACACGGCTTTTACACAGCATTAAAATGCTGGGGACTGCCACGCTGGACCCCCGTTCTCACTGCAAGGCAAATTCCCAGGTGATGATGTTCTACCCAGGAATTTGCCTTTAAACACGGGTTTTTCGGCAGTGTGAACGAGTCAACCCGTGTCTGCATAACCGTATGAGATCCGGATATGTGACCCGTTCACACTGCCAAAAATCCCATGTTAAAAGGCAAATTCCTGGGTCCACATGCTAGACCCGGGAGTTTGGCTGCAGTGAGAACGGGGTATTAATGTGCATGGAAGGGCATTCCATAAGATGAGTGCTGCCTGAAGAAAGTCCTGCAATTGTGAATGGGATCTGGTAATGAGTGTGGATGAGAGTTGCAGATCTTGTGCAGAGTGGAGAGACCTGGTGGTGATATATTTTGAGATAGTTGAGGATATATATGTGGGTGTAGTCAGGTTAATGACCATGAATGTGAGTAGATGTATTTTATATTGAATATGGTAAAATACATGCAACCAATGAAGGAACTGACCAAGCGGATCAGCAAACATTAAACATCTAGCTAGGAAGATCAGCCTCACAGCTGCATACAAAATGGATTATAGTAGTGAGAGTATTTTCTTAGGAAGCTTGGTAAGAAGACTATTGCAATAATAAATGTGTGAGATAATGAGTGCATAAAGTTTTTGTGTAAGATACGGACAAATGTTGGATGTTTTTTTCGATGCATGTAACATGATTTAGAGACCGATTGAATGTTGACAGTTCAGAGTCAAGGATGACCCCTAGTCAACGAGCTTATGGAGTAGGGTTGATTGTTGTGTTCTCAACATTGGTAGAGATATCAGGTTGGTAACTACTCTTGGCTTGTGGGAAAATAATTAATTCTGTTTTGGAAATGTTGAGTAGTGGTGCCCATACATGCTCCGATCCCGGCGGTGCGATGTGTGCTTTGAGGTGCGCGCTCCCACGGCACCTCATCGCATAGTACAAAAAGTATGTGCTGCACATACTTTTTGTACTTGCTTTTCATCGCATCGCATTACATTGCATGCACAAGGCATGCAATGCGATGCAATGGATGCTATTTTAGCCCAGAACGCACGCCGGGATTGGAGTGTGTATGGGCACCTTTAGAGGTAGAGGAATGACTTCCAAGATGAAATGGCAGAAAGGCATTCAGAGACACTGATCAATACTGATGGTGTCAATTGAGGGGAGGATAAATAGATTTGAGTATCATCAGCATACAGATGATATTGAAATCCAAATGAGTTGATGAGTTTCCAAAGTGAAGAGGTATAGATTGAGTAAAGCAGAGGACCTAAAACTGAGCCTTGTGGTACTCCAATGGACAGAGGTAGTGAGGAGGAGGTAGAATCAGAGAAGTGAACAATGAAAGAGTAATTAGATAGATAGGATGAGAACCAAGAAAGGGCTGTATTCTGAAGAACTATGGACTGTAGTGTTTGTATGAGAATTGTGCACTCCAAAGATCCCGGAATCCATGTTAATGTGCGCTCCAGTGATCCCGATTAGATTTCACTTCTGCCTTAGGACGCTATACGGAGATGCATTCCAACAACCCGGATACTAACGTCACTTCCGCTTCCGGTATTGAATCGGTACGGAAAAATATCACCGCAGTACAGGCAGAGTGATTATGAAAGCCTGGACCGGACATTTGCCGATATTAGCGTGGTTACACCTTATGGCTAAAATATATACCTAAGTAAAGTATATGGGCATACATTTTTCATTATAAAGCTTGTGTGTAATATATTACATTTTTATTAGCTGAATGATGTTTTTAAGGCATATTTTTATCATGTAATTTTGTTAATTGTGTCGAAAGGTAGAATGCTCTAGACCGTGTTTTTAGGATAGCATCTTTAAGAAATAATTAGACAGGGTATAAATACCTGTCAGACATAGGTTCCTCCATACCTTGAAAAAGGGCCATTCAAAGCATCCCGAAACTCGTTGGTGAGGAGGAGAATAGTCACCCAGATGTCCTGAAGTCCTTAGCCATTTTCCAGCAGTGTGGCACCCCTCTTGTTCTACCCAGGTGAGGTCAAGTTGGTTTTTTGGACCCAGTGACTATCTGGCCATTTTTATTGGAGCTTTTATGGAATATTTCTATGTGAAAATTGTGAATTTTATCTGTGTACGTGGAGAATAAAATCATTTTTATGTATCTTACTGGATTTCCTGATTACTCTATACACATTGATGAGGATCTGCAAAAAAGACACCTTTCTGTGAACATAGGGCGTTTGTATAAGGTGAGTGTTTTATACCTATGAGCGTGTGACCTGATGGGAATAAAAGAAACCTTTATGTGCAAATAGGGCAAGGTGGAAAGGTCAGTCATCAAGTTTGGGAATTCCTAACATTCTATTCAACTGACCAGTCTTTCCCTTTGTCTTATTCTGTTCCCCATATTCCTGCATTCCTCCAACCCATGAGGGTTCGATATTGATTAAGAGGAGACCTACCAATACGCACATCCGACACAGCGCAATTGTGTACACCTTTCTGGCTATATTGTTTCACATAGGATTGGTAACCCTTGGTGTCCACAGTGCTGCAGTTGCTGGGCCAATCATCTCTTTACTACTCATTTACTGTGTTGAAGGCAGCCTAGAGATCTAGAAGAATAAGAAGGGAGAACTGGCCTTTAGATTTAGCAGTGGCCAGATGATTTACTACTTTAGCCAGTGCTGTCTCTTTGGAGTGTTAATAGCGATAGCCTGACCTGAAGTGGGTCCAATAATTTGTAGTCATTACAAACGTGTGTGTGAGTGTAGGCAAGTCTCTAAAGTAGCTTGGAGAGGTAAGGGAGCTGATAGGATGGTAGTTAGAGATTCTGTTTTCAGAATGGGGCTATGATGTGCATGATTGAACGGAGAAGGAAAGATATCAGTAGAGAGGTCAAAGATTTCTGTTAAGTTTGGGATAAGCACAGGAGACAGATTTTTACAGACTTGTAATGTAATGGGATCAAGAGGAGGGGTAGTGGAGTAGGAGGGTGAGAAGAGTGATGATACTTCATCCTCACTTGTGGGGTCAAATGAGGAGAAAATGGCATTGGGCTCGAGAAAGGTGAGCAGGTACCTGGCTGAGGAAGAGCATGCCATTTCATCTTGGATTTTATCAATCTTGTCCTTGAAGAAGGAAGCAAGTTTTTGTGCACTGATAGTACCTGTTCGGGATGGTGGGGGAGGATAAATATGTGATTTAAATGTATGAATGATTAGCTTCAGGTTGGTGGCAGGGGAATACATGAGAGGCTGAAAATATGTTTGTTTAGTGTTTGTGTCCAGAGCATTATGATAGGAGTGGTAGGTATTCCTGAATGTGACGAATTAACTTGGATTCCAAAATTTACACTGCTGACATTCTTTTCTATGTGAAAGTTTTTGTCGCTCTCTTGTCAATTTAGAGTGCCACAGTTGGCATCTAAGCCTATGTGGATTGTGAGGAGTAGCTAGATCAACTTCATCAAGGGCTGTTTGTAGAGTCTGGTTCAGGAGGGATACAGCTGTTTCAGGACAGGCAAGTGTAGAAATTGGTGAAAGCAGTTGATGCAAAGGTAGAAAGTTGATGAAGTCTGCGGGTTAGAAGGGGCTTGCATGATTTCAGTTTTATAGAGTTTAGAGAAATGAAAAAGGTTGAGAAGGTGATAAGGTTGTGACCAGAAAAAAGGAATGGAGTGTTAGCTTCAGAAACAGAGCATACTGTAGCCTGGTGAATACAAAATCAAGGCAGTAGTCCTCCTTGTGAGTAGAAGAGTCAGACCATTGAGTGAAGCCAATAGAGGTTTTCCAGTGTTTGGGAGCAAATTTTCCTTTGATCTCATAAATTACATTATCAGATTTATTTTCTGACCAGATATATTGGACAGATACATCTTTAGGTGTGTACCCAGTCCCAGATGGTTTATTTTCACAAAATCAGAAATCCCAGATAGTTTCATGGTTCAAGATTCATGTCCAAAAGCACAGAATATAGCTGCATGTGTGAAATGGGTATGTACAGTATAATCATACATCACAGAACACAGCTTTTACAGAATCCCAAATTAGCACCACCTGTGGATCCTTTTAAAATGTGTCAGTCATAAATAAATACTCCCTTGTTTCAGTAGGGAGATACGGAAAAATTTCACAGTTATACTCCTTTCAGACATAGCCTTTTGAACAGGGTTAGTTTGGCAATGTGAAAAGGGTATTATTCATGGGACTGTCTTGGTTTGCCTGTAGTGGTGTGACAAGTGTTCGGCTAAAATACACAGTTTGGGCTACTTGCAGATGACCTCATCTGCAGACACCAGAGCAGATGATAGTGGAGCAGACACCGTTGCTGATGCCACAGTTACTGACACCATGGCCAAGGCAGATGTACTGTAGGTGAAAAAGCGCAGGAAAAGGACTTTGTTAGGCGATACTCACAATACAAGTGAGCTGATAGAAATGGGCTGGATCACCCCTTGGGAATCGTCAAGACATTGTGGGCCTGACTTCAAAAGAAAGGAAAATAAAACCAATAAACCACAATCTGTGCCTAGCCACAGGTATCTGCAAGCTTCGCCAGTTAGGTGAAAATCATTGGCACAAGGCCTCAGCCACCCAAACTTCACCTATTTACACTCTCGCATGAAGGTGTATTAATTGGGACTCTCACATTGCCACATTAGAGCCGCTGACTGGTGCTCAGGGACAGGACACACACACAGAGAATGGAACTTACTTAAGTTATTCTTGTCACCTTGCTATAATATTGATGCAGTAACAAGACATTGGTTCCCCCAGCACACTGAATAGTATTAGTAACCAATCTTGAACACTACATGATAGTAGAATTCAGAGATATTGGTTACATATACCTGCACAGGTGTATGACATGCCCCCAAGCCGCGTCAAGGCTTCTCTGTATATTGGGGGTCCCTAGCGCTATATCTAGGTATCATAAGAAGGAAGCCCAGCGCAGCACGCCAGTGAAATACTATAGAGTTAATAATTAGTGATAGGAAGCCGAAGCTATATATAAAGCTATATATAAAGAGAGAGAGATAAAATAAAAAATGGAATGCAATTAAAATAAGAGAAAGATAGTGTTAGTGAGGGAAAAGTGCCGCACTAAAGCCACCCAGCCCAACCAGTCCAGGGGCACCGCACCCCACACCACTGTTACCTTAAATTGGGTCTACAATTAACCAGCAAGGAGCCACATGATAATGGCTCCTTACTTGATATATCTGAACTAAGAGCTACCTACCTTGGAGCAACCCCAGACTACTCCATGTGGCATATCAGGACCTGCATCTCCGCTTAATACAAGCTCCTCTCTGCCTCTAACAATATACATACAGATAGTGGTAGATGCTCAAATTAGTTAAGTAGGTATATGTAACCAATATCTCTGAATTCTATTATCATATAGTGTTCAAGATTGGTTACTAATACAATTCAGTGTCCTGGGGGAACCAATGTCTTGTTACTTACTCAGTATTAACCCCTCCCTTGCATGCACCTGAATAGTATTACGGAACTAATTTGAGCATCTACCACTATCTGTATGTATAATATTGATGCACCTAGGGTAAAAGGGGCAAGAAACACAACAGCCTCTCTACAAAACTATGCCATTGTAACCAAGACTAAAAATCTGTCCCTTCTAGAACAGAATAGTAAACTAGGTTGATAAAACAATTCTAACAGTCTAAATTAACATAAAGCCCATTGCTCCTGGGACTCGGACCCTTCAGGAGTGCGTGATTCCCCTTACCTGCAAATGTATACAAGAAGCTTGGCTTTAGGAAGCCTAGTTATGGGGCATGAGCCTTATGAGGACTAAAATGGCGGATACAGACGTTAAGGGCCTAAAATGGCTGACTGAGAGCACAGGCCTAAAGCCTGACTGTGGGCATAGGCCTGATGGCCTGAATAAGGCACAGGCTGGAAAGCCTGAATGGGGCACAGATTGGGAGCCTGGGGCAGGGAGCAGGCCAGGGGCACATGCTGGAAGGGCCTGACTACAATGGCACAGGCCGGAGGGTCCTGGTTCATACCCACGGGCCTAGTACCCAAACACGGAATCGGTACATCTGTCAGAATGAACTTAGGTCTACAGTCATTAGGTCGACCCCACTAGATCGACTGGCAGGAAGGTCGACCTGACTTAAGGTCGACATGACTTAAGGTCGAATTTGCATAAAGGTCGACATGAGGAAGGTCGACTGGTCATAAGGTCGACATGGATTTTTCACTGTTTTTTTATCCGAATGTCGACACAGTCGACATGGACACAGTTGGCAATGAGAATCGGACCCTCGCTTCGCTCGCAATGCTTCGGGCACGGTGCCTCGCTGCGCTCGGCACACTATTTTATTCTCCCACCATGCCCTAGTGCAGTGGTTCCCAACCCTGGTCCTCAAGTACCCCCAACAGTGCATGTTTTCCAGGTCTCCAAACAGAATCACAAGTGACATAATTAGCTCCACCTGTGGATCTTTTAAAATGTGCCTGAATAATGAGTGCACTGCTGGGTGACCTGGAAAACGTGTACTGTTGGGGGTACTTGAGGACCAGGGTTGGGAACCACTGCCCTAGTGGATGGTAGGGCATGAAATACCGCCTGTCGGCACATGTCGGCTCAAAAGACAGTGAAAAACCCATGTCGACCTTATGACCAGTCGACCTTCCTCATGTCGACCTTTATGCAAATTCGACCTTAAGTCATGTCGACCTTGGCCCATGTCGACCTTAAGTCAGGTCGACCTTCCTGCCAGTCGACCTAGTGGGGTCGACCTAATGACTGTAGACCTAAGTTCAGCGCTCTCCAGTCCTCAGCTTCTTTCTTCTGGCTCTTTGGTTGCCACTGCCGCTCTGCCCGAATCTTCTGTCGCCGCTGCCACCGATTCTTCTGGATTTTCTGATACTGTACTTCTGGCTCTGCTCTGCTGCCTTCTGCCACTTTTGGCACCGCCTTTTCTTCTCCTGGAGGTCTTCAGGAGCTCTTCCTTGCTCCTTTGCCGCAGCCAAACTGAGCTCCCCCACTCCACAACATCTATTATAAAACTCTGGGAGGGGCTATGACGTGGCAATCCATGATTGGCTTTCTGTGGCCTCTCCTGACTGGCCGCCCAGCCGCGAGCACTGATTGGCTCACGATGGGCATGCCATTTAAAAGGCTGAGAGCCTAGTGAAGGGACTTGAATCCTCTCAGATGCAAGTTCCTCCAGGCTGGGCACCCGGTGCCGCCTAACCCACCTCTCTGAATGGTGCCTCCAGGGCCAACTCACATAGGTTTGGTGTTAAGGGGGTTGACCAAGGTGTAGTGTCAATGGGGGTCCCTAGCCCAGACACAGATTGTAACTTTGATCAATAACCCAGGTTGGAACAGTCTTGAATTGTAAGCCCTGGGCAAAGCAAGTCTCCTCAAATGCTTTAGTCCAGTCAATGGCTGTCTTTTGGGAATAACTTCAGCCATTCACTGTCTTACTTCAGGCTGTGAGACAGGTAGAGAATGCTAATCAAAGGCCCATAGAATAGTGGGACCTATGGGCTGCTGCTCACTTTGCCTATATGTGAGGTGGCCCTGTCTCATTCATGTCTTGTATACCCGTTTCACACTGACAAATATTTCCCAGGTTATTGCACATGCAGATTTTGCTACAAATAACTCTGTTCTGTCTAACACCATCTATGATCCTGGATTGTAAAGTAATGCCTCCATAGCTATTTGTTTTTTATTTGTGAACACATTTGAAAACTTTTTTTGTAGATGATAACTAAGTTAATCCTCTATGTAATGTTCTTTCATCTTTGGGAAGAGGGTTGCAGCGCCTGCAGTTCAAGGAGGTTCTGCCACACCCTACGTATAGCCCTGACCCTGTGTCCTGCAGCTTTCACCTTTTCCCAAAGATGGAAGAGCACTTTAATGGTCAATACTTCAACTTGGCAATGAGGTGCAAGCTGCCGTTCATTCCTGGTATCGACAACAACCACCAGCTTTCTTCTCCGACAGGATTGCCTGAGTCATCAAGCGTTGGCACACATGCGTGGAAAGGGATGGGGACTACATTAAAAAGTGAGTGTTGCATTATATAGGGGTGTCATCATGTGGAAAAAAAGTGTTCAAATGTGTTCAGAAATAGAAATGTTTAGCCATGGAGGCATTACTTTTCAATCCAGCCTCATATTATTTTTTTTATTATTTTTTATAATAATAATATGGCTCAACTGCAAGTATGGTAGACAGACTGGATAGACTGTTATAGAAAAATAATTTGCATTTCACATACTCTAAAATACTAAATAAAACTGTATTTATAGTGAAATTACCCTATGCGCTAACTTCTGGACATACTTGATCTTTTGCATCTTGCTCTGGACCCCTTGGGCATTTAAATTTGACACAAGCAGCATTCTTCCAGATAATTTTAAGCCTTTATTCTATAACCTAGCTTCTAAGGATTCCACGTACACACCCAGATCTATTGTATCAGTTTGAAAACCCTTATGTTCTCTTTTAGAGTCGCATCCATTAACTCCCCCTTTTTTGTTTTCTACTTTCTATTCAAATTTACAGTTTTAAATTACATTTCTGAAGAAACAAATTGACAAGCGTCGCAATGTTTTCTTATTTTTTCTAAAGAGATAACACATTATTGATAGCTTCTTGACGTTGATAAAGTCAATAGACAGATTCTATTTGATTCAAAAAACTTCTGATGTCTAATAGAGAAAAAGAAACATTATCTCAAGAACACGAGCTGATTCAAGAAGCTCATTAAAAAAGAATTGACCACTTTTCTGTAACACTTTTGAAAATATGCTTGGGCGCATCAATAAAGCATCACAAACTCGCCTCGCTTCACAGGAGTTTCAAAGTTAAATTACTGTAATGAACATATTAGCATATCACTGCACACATCTGATTGTGTCATTTCCACCAGAGTTTCATGCGTTAAAGAAATTCAATAGATTTTGCTGAGTGAAGTTCAACCTTCTCTAAATGCTAAAGATTTTGACGTTATATTGGTAAAAAAAAAATGTAATAACAGGATATCACAGTGCACAAAATCTATATTATGCTAAATCTAGTATTGTAGCGTAAAAAAAGAAAGCAATTTCCTATGTACTTCCTAGGATTAACATGTTAAAGGATTACTAAGTGATCCATTATTGCTATTGTTGCACGGGATGTACTTTACGTAAAAAAAATGCAAACTGCAGAACTGTAAAGGATACAGATTTATTTTGGTTTAATCCGTGCATCTTTTACTATTGATTGGATAGCACCAGGTCCTTGAGAGATTTTCTTTGGGTTTTAAATTGGAAAATATGTCTAGAGTGATCCCAAAGGTTTACATGCAATAGAGTGCCGCGGGGAAAAGGTCGACAATCCCCCAATTAGTGTAACACATTCCCTCATTTGGCTCACTTCGGTCACCATGTACACTTAAATGTTATAGTATGAAAGTTACAAAAACCAAAACATCATGTCCGCATTTTCATGTGTTGATCATTGCCATTTCAGTCATATGTATGTTGACTGTTGACTTAGACATTGTCTATCAGCCATTCAGATAACATTAATGGTAAATAACTTAATTATATAGTAGATGAATGAGGTTTGTGCTGCGTCATTCTTTAAGCTTTGTTTTCTGTTGAGTTTGTAGATTTGTATATTTTTATTTTGCTATTTAAGTTAAATTTGCTAATATTCACATACTTTTTCCCCCTACATCAGCTCCCTATGGGCCAGATGTATCAAGCTTAGAAATGTGATGAAGTGGAGACAGTTAAACAACCAGCCAATCAGCTCTTACCTGTCATTTTTCAAACTCAGCATGTAACATGCCAGGAACTGATTGGCTTGTGGTTTATCACTCTCCATTTTCAATGCCATTTAGGCAAGCCTACTGTATGACGATGAGCAGTGCCGATAGCTCACAGTCATAGCTCACCATCATAGCTCATGGCAGTATTCAACTGACCCCCCCCCCTTCACTTGCCATGTTCACCTCACTGATTCTTTTCAGTGAGGTGGAAATGGCGAGTGCAGCCGTCAAAAGGGCGAGGCCCACCACTATATACAGTAAGGGGTTATAGGGCGAGGAAGGCTTATTTTCCTCTCAAAAAACAAGCCATCCTTGCAGCACAAACCCCCTTGCCTGCGGCATTGAATACCACCCAATGTATATAACACTTATGGCCCTATTTGCTTCAAAGTGCATATAGATTCAAATACATGAAGATGTAATTTATCTACTGTATTTCCAGGAGTGTGCTGTATATATGTGATACCTAATTTGGCAGATGCTGGCTGCCCCGAAAGTGTGCTGTGGCTTCCTGCGCACATTGTTACAGTGTAGCACATGGCTCCTGTCACAGAGATAATTGTGTACTAATACAAGATCTGTGCAAGCTCCATGATTGCCTCGCAGTTTTATGTACCTAAACATAAAGTCAAGCTAAAAACTGATGAGTATAGTATATTTAAGTGGCTGAACATTGGAACGCTTATAGTACATGTAATTTTATTGGTAAATAATGGTTTCATCAAGAAAATTAAATACTGTACCATAGGTGCAAGGAGTGTAGCTGCTATGGAGCCCAGAGAAGAGAGAGGTCCACCTTCCCCTGTGAAAGCTGCATGTGTTGTATACATTTTTCACCATTGGTTGTACATAGGAATCCTAGCAAACCTTTTTCAACTAATTACCTAGTGTCAACAGACACATTATTTATTAACAGTTTCTTATATAGCGCAGCATATTCTGTTGCACTTTACAATAGGAGACAGTGATACAATAAACAGGGTATTTACAGAAGGTCAAAGGCACGAGGGCCCTGCTTGCAAGCTTACAATCTATAGGGAAATAGGCAATAATTCCACCAGAATGCATAGGTTCCTTGTGTGCTGTATGACACGGTGACCCAGCAGTTTGGTGCTAGCACCCACGCCCACCTGTCCTATATATTGGTTTTAATTAGGGTCCTGACATTTTGTAGACTGCATGCAGAGCAAGGTGAGTTCTCCATAAATGTATATCAGATTATCAGATCGGGGGTGGAATTCTGGGTTGTGGGTCCCCATGGACTGCTGTGGCTTTTTGGCCTCAGGAGCAACAAATATTAATGCTGTGTACACACGGGGGAGATATATTGCTCAGTGTCTCCTATTCATCAGCGACCAGAGACTCTGCCGGGGGGAAGAGGCAGGGAAACAAGCTCCTGCGACCAGCAACCATCAGGGGCTGCACAGGGGAGCAGGCACCTGGTGATTTATTGCCGACAGCACAAACAAATCACTGGCAATATGGTCGCTCAGCGACCATATTTCCAGCGATATGTGCGGAAATCGCCCCCCGTGTGTACGCACCGTAACACTTATCTTCATTTTTACTTCCATCCCTATTATGTGCCCCACATCCTGGATTTGTAACACCCCCCCCAAAAAAAAAAATGATAGGGACTTGCCCAACTAATGAGGTCACCTGGACTTGATGGACAAGCTGTTACTTATGGCCGTAACTATGCAAAGAACCATGCTCAGAATGCTACATTTTATTGCAGTTATTATTAGTATTATTATTATTAATAATAATGATAATGCATTGGGCATTTGAATAGCGCACCTGCATCCTTGTCTTGGTATGCTGGACACAGAAGTTTGGCCTGGGTTTAGGAGGGTGGAAAATGTGAAAAAGAGTGGCTATGTGTGGACTGTACAGTGGGGATGTGATTGGATAGGAACGGTATATGAAGGTTAAGTGGTGAGTTTTCAGGGAACTCTTGTAGGTTTGGAGACTGGAGAAGAGTCTCATTGTTCGTGCAGCCCAAAGAAAGTTCTGCAATAGGGAATGGGAGTGAGTAATGAGTGTGGATGAGAGAGGTAGGTCTTGCGATGAGTGAAGAGGTCGGGTTGGAAAATATTTTGAGACCAGAGAAGAGATGTAGTTTGGTTTATGGCTTTGTGTGTGAGCAAAATTATTTTGTATTGAATACGGTAGAATACAAGTAACAAATGAAGTGACTGACAGAGTACTGTAGCTTTGCAGACGATGAACATCTGGCTAGGAAGATTAGCCTTGCAGCTGCTTTCATGATGGATTGAACTGGTGAGAGTCTGTATTGGGGAAGGCCAATAAGGAGACTATTACAACAATCAATTCTGGATAGGAGAGGAGTCAGTTATGCCAGTGAAATGACCTGCAGGCCTACTTCTGATACTCACCGAGGAGTAAATTGATGATGAGGGAGTTGTTGGTATGGATTGTAGGCCCTTGGATACAACCGGAAAAAAGTGATTTAGGGGTTACTGGACTGTTTATTATTATTATTATATTTATAGGGTGCCACAAGTGTTTCGCAGCTCCGTACAAAGGAACAGTACAGGGAGACAAAACTTAGCATTACATTGAATAAATAACAAAAATAGAGTACAGGTAAAGAGCGCCACAGTTCAATACACATTACATCTTAAATATATGTAGTGAGGACTCGATGGCCAATGATGGAGATGAGTATGCGGACAAAGATAGTTACTGAGGGTTTGAGTATGGGAGAGCTGTGAGTGAAATGTGAAGAGCAGAGGGCTTTTACAACAGGAGGGAAGAGGGCCCTGCTCAGAGGAGCTTACAATCTAGTTTATGCTCTTAGCCAAAGTTTCTAAACTTGACAATGACATCACAATAAGAATCCTGCTCAGTGCCAAGATAAAACAATATCCTCATCCTGGTGTATTTCTACAGTGACATCCTTAATGTCAATATCAGCATCTGGACTGGTGGTGCTAGTCTCAGCACTTGCAGAGGGTATGCAAATGGTAGAAGGAACCTCCTTTTCAGCGTTGGGAAGGTCAGGTCTAGACATTGCAATCACCAGCATGCTTGGACTCTCCTTGGGGATTTGTGGTATCCTGTAGAACGTGCAGTTGTTTCCTGTGCTTTAGCACCTTAAACTTTTTCATTTTTTGAGAGTGAGGAAGGATTCCATCTGCATGAGAAGCTGAACCACTAGCCATGAACATAGGCCAAAGCCTTAGCCTTTCCTTGCTTAGTGTCGTGAATGGAATATTGCCAGTTTTATGTTTATCATCAGATATATATATAACTTTCTGGATTGTATATGCCCTCTATGACATTAGCAGACAACGCTGATGGAATTGCAATGTCATGACTAGTGGCCCCAGCTTCAGCAATATGAATTGGTTCTTGATCTTTCACTATTTTCCCCTCCAAATCTATATCCTCCATTTCACACTCAGAAAGTGGCAGCTTTAAATTAATTGTCAGATGATGGCAGCACCTAGTTATAGGGCAGACAGTGGCAGCACCCAGTTACAGGGCAGACATGGCACCCCTAGACTGATAAAACAGAGCATGCAGGGCACCCTGGAGCTAGACAGCAGACACAGCTAGGACCCACCCAACGCCACCCCCAGACAAACAGGTGTCCATCTCCCACACTTTCCTATGCCGGAGTGAAGATGGTGGTGATCAGTGGTAACTTTTATATAGGATCCAACATCTGGGAGAATCTGACAGCAGTATGATGATATTTTGCCTCGTTCTGGTATCGGAGTCTGGTGGGAAACACCAAGCCAGGCTAAAATCTCACCTCGGAGAGTGAAGTTCAGTGGGGCTTGGATCTTAGAGATCTGAACCCAGTCATCCCTAGTATAAACCCAACACACTACACTTAATGATAAATATGAGCCCACACAGACTCCGATCTCAATGCAGAAAAAGGGACAGTAAAACCAATAGTTAAATTGGAAATGTGCGAGGCAACAGAGCAAAAGGTAGGCATAAGCCTTCTTTCTAGGTTGTGTAGAGTGATCGAGCTTTGATCAATAGACAATTTAAGTCTGAGTAGAAGCGAGTTTGTGCTTTGAATGTGCGTTGTATATGTAAGATAACGACTTTTCAAGGTCTGTTGTAACCAAATAAAAGCTCTGAAAGTTCAAATATTTATACATTTGTTTGATGTATAGTAGTTTTTATTTAAAGCTTATCATATGCCAAATTCTGTTATACTTTTCCTCTATCTAGTGTCTGGTCTTTGACATCAGATTGCATACTACTTTATAGGTTACTAGGGTTTGTTACTAGGAATTAGCGCAACATTTCTAATGCATTTATATGTAGCACAGTTCTGCATAGTTATAAAATGTTAATTATACAACCTTAATTTGCTTATAGTAAAATGTAATTTAGGAATCCGGTTACCTGCAATAATTGCTAGCCAGAGGCAGATTTGTGTTTCAATTATGCATCAATATTTGTGTCAATGTTATAAAAAATATTATTATTTCAGTTTATTATTATTATTAATTCAGTTACCACGTATTACCATTTTTTGTTTAATAGCACAAACTGCAGAAATAGGTATTTTTTAATTATAGATAGCCATAGCAATTTTTTTCTTTGCATTTATTGTAAAAATAGGCAATGTGAATTGAACCCTATACATAAAGTAGGACCAGTTTCAATTGTTTGTGCTGTCGACAACAAATAGAGGGAGCCCAATGGAGCTATTTAAATGTTGCTCCATTTGAGCACGTAAGGCCGCCAATGCCAATATTTCAGATCAACTGCCCCCCCCCCCCGTGTGTGGTGGTCTGACAGTTGCGAAAAGTCACCCGCGGTGCTCCTATTAGTTTGGTTGGGTTCAACAGCTATTCGCGGCTCAACTCGACCTTACTTCATCAAACCCAGCCATTTCTCATCCTATTGCACTGTGACATGTTCACTTCTACCCACTCTGTGTCACTCCTGTTTGTCTGACCCTGCCCTGCACAATGTAAGCTCTCAAAAGTAGGCCACCCTGATGATTATTTAAGTATCCTGTCCCCTAATTCAGCAATGTTTTATATAGCATGTCCTACATTGTACTGTAAGTTGTGGTACTTATGTATTATCTGGGCTCCCATGTTAAATGCACCTCATTTTTTTCATACCCCTACTATCCAACTACGCATGGAGTTGATTTTATATAGTGTGGCGAGCGCAGCTAGCCACCGTGCCCGAAGGGTGGCGAGCGCACGCGGTCTCATTAGAAAAACGGGAGCCCAGATATTACATAAGTACCTAAGTTGTTGTTTACTTGACTTGCTCATTAGTTTATGTACTGGTAGGTGCTACTAACCAACTGTGACAATATACATAACCAATAATAATAATATAGAGTAAATAGGGGCCCAAGCTTTCAAGAAATGGCGGAAATCACAGTAGATTTTGTTTATTTTGAGTTGGGTGATTTGTTTTCTTTTTCTGTTTCCTGTAAAGGGGCATGGAGGGGAGGGAGGGGCATGTATGTATACAATATATTTACATATGTGTTTAACAAATTTTTTGTAGTGCTGCTCTAACATGGCAAAATATCCTTTTATGCAATAATAAACATAAACATAAAATCATACAATGGTTGGTAATATAAATGTACTAACGCATAGTACCCCAAGCACATAACTAATATTAGTATGGTTCCATATTTGTATAAGGGGTGACAAGATTTAAATAGTTTTTCTATTGATTTAAAGCAAAAACTATCACAGCCAATTACATAAGTGTAGCAAATCTCCATAAAATGTAGCATGTTTATTGTTGTAGGTATCAAATTACCTATCTTATTTGGTGTATCTGTTTCAGCTGACCATACAAAATGCATCAGCATGTGTCTTTACCATTATTTAACTACAAAAATGTGTTCCCGGCTCAAATAAGTAATCTATTGATATCTATCATATCTATAGCCAGAGCTAATTTTATGTAAGTTTAAGTAGACCGCATACATTTGGCCCACTGTGAAGCACCTACTAGCTGAAGGCTATATCAACTTGGACTCGTCAACCTATAAACATAAGATCCACGGTTGTGTGTTAGCACCTGTACACAAAAGGGACACTATGATTTAATCAGCCCATTGCTAATTCACAACGGAAACCAATGTCGAAGATATGTGCATAAATTAATATGTAAAGGTCTTCTCTGCGGGTGCCCTTGAAAACTTGCATAGTCTACTTGGTGCTCACAGCAGAGGGTGGTTTGCAAGAGGTGTGCTGGGGGAAAGAGGTGTGCTGGGGGCATTCGCATGCCTGGGCATACTAATGAAAGCGCTGGCGATGTGTGCAGTCTTTCTGGGGTGGGCAGATCACATCACCGGATGTCAGCTGCCCACCCTGATCTCAGAGCATGGCGCCCCTAATCTAAATCACAAGGGAGTGACTTAGATGAGCGAGCGCTACAGAAATCATTTGATGGTAGGCGACCATCGAACGATTTTGAGCCCCACATGCAAGGCTGCGAATGGATGTTTAGGCAAAGCATCCATTTGCAGGCCTGCAGGGGACATTCGGTGTCCAGCAGGGGTTCGTGCGGGTGGTGGTAGTTGGCCCGCAAGGCAGCAAAACACCTGTTTTGCGAGTCAACCAGAATCAAGGCCAATGTGCATAGTGCACAAACATTAGCCGATTAAAAGGACTCCTGATTGGATTTGGATTGGAGTTGTGTAATGTGATGCCAGATTAAATTTTATCTTAGGTGCAGTGATATTGATTATTCTGAGAGTACAGTGAAGCAGCCCATACACGCTGCGAAGCCGGGCTGTCCGTTCTGTGCTTTGAGGTGCGCGCTCCCGCGGCACCTCATCGCACAGTACAAAAAGTATGTGCTTGTACATACTTTTTGTACTTAGGTTTCATCAAATTGCATGCACAACGGATGCACATGCAATGCAATGCAATGTGATCCGTGCTATTGAAGAATTCATGCCCATATCGGGATGTGTATGGGCTGCTTAAGTGCAATATTTAGAGTGCCGGATGACTTACCGACAGTTGGGATTCTGGCAGTCATTTCTCCTACATTGGAATCCCAGCATTCAGGAGCCTGATAGTAAGAATCCCGACTTACACAGCTATTTTCCCCCATGGGGATTCACAACCGCAAATGAGGGACGATAAAATAGGCGGCGAGTGCAGCCTGCAAGGGGCTTGAATGTGCTCGCCCCTTTTCGGGCACTTGACAGTTGGGATTACCATGTCAGAGAAAGACTGTGGGAATCCCAACTGTCAGTAAGTTATACTCTACCGGTTATCGAATGTAGTACAGAGAAATGTATTTCATTTCTCCAGAGCCAGATTAAGGTCTAAATGGGCCTGGAGCTGAAAATGATCAAGGGCCTATTATGCGCAATAATAGGGGTTGCGGCCAGCACCTAATAATGTGGGTGGCGTGACCAGTGTTCTGTTTGGGTGGTCTGCTCATGGGTGTGTCTCTATTTGTGTAACTACTTTCAACTAATTATATATGCCTGGAAAAGGCAGGGAGCTGGCATAAGAAAAATGCAGGGAGATATATTGGCGGGTGCACTCCAAAGGTGCACCCGCAGGACGCCGATGTCCTAAGATACTTGCGGGGTGAGGCAGCACTCCAGTCATAAAAAAAATACTGAAAACCGAAACTTGGTAGACAATATGTCAGCAACTTTTATGTGGTAATCTAAGTTTACGCCATATACCCCTTATACAAATCATGCAACACACACAATAGTAACCCCTTATACTGTACTTGCTTCTTACACATTATGCCACATGGAATGAGACAAAATTCACACCGATTGAGCAAAAATTCAGACTATGGCACACAGATTGAGTCAAAATTCAATTTATGCCACACAAATTAAGGCAAAATTCACATTTTGCCACATGGATTGAGCCAAAATATACACTATACCAGGCATGTCCAAACAGTGGCCCTCCAGTTGTTGTGAATCTACACGTCCCAGCATGCCTTGACATAATTTTAGCATTCCCTAATTGCAAAACTGTGGCAACGCATTATGGGACTTGTAGTTTCACAGCTGGAGGGCCATAGTTTGGACATGCCTGCACTATACCAAACAGATTGAGCAATAATGCACAATATGCTTCATAAATAGGGGCATTGCTCGCCAAAGGAGCACATTAAAAATTTACACCATAATGTCCATTACATTTTAAGCCTTGCACCATAATCTCCATTGCATATTATGCCAAACACCATAATGCCTATTAAAATTTATGCTACATAAGTGTTGCTTACCTACATGTTCATTGCCAGGGGTTCCATGTTCATTGCCAGGGGTTCCATGCTCATTGCCATGTGGGATTACATGCTCATTGCCAAGGGGGAATACATGCTCGCGGTAACTGGGGGACAGTCGCCGCCGGGCATTAACAGCCGAGCAGAGAGCAGGGGGCTGCCCGGCTGTATTCAAAGCACTGCATGTCCCGGCTATTTAAAATAAAACCCCTTTCATACCAGAAAATGCAGGGAATATGGTCCAAGGATCATGCAGGGACATTCTCGGACTGGCCCCTTTTACACCAGCCTAGTCCCTGCATTTTCTGGTGTGAGGGGGAGAGAAAACCACCCCCGCCCCCTTTAAACAACCAGCTATGTCTTTGGAACCAACTGACCCATTTACATGTAGCCTTCGAAAGATTTTGGTCCCGTGAAACTGGGCTGTTTGGTTCCAGAGAAATCTGTCCTCAAACTACATGAAAAGCCATGAAATTACATTTCAGAAATGAAAAAAAAAAAAAAAAGTTTTACCTGCAATATCTCTAGAACCAATGAACCCATATGGACCAGGTATCAGATTGAAGGCCCAGCGATTTGGGTTCGACTGAGATCAACCTCAAGTTTCTGTGATGCTGTAGGGGGAACTGGCAGCCGTTGGAACCGGGTGGAGGTCGGAATTAGCGGGTCCCCATGTTATCCTATGAGGAAAACGTTCCAGGTTTGCCTGGCGGTATCTCCGGTTCCCGGGGGGCTGGCGATGTGGGGCTGGTCTCGTTGGAAAGCCCTGACCCTCAGCTACAAAATAGGCCTATTTTGGAGAGTGGGCCTGGAGCTATAGATCCATCAGGCCCATTGTTAATCCGGCTCTGCATTTCTCCCACATCACATTGGGAGACGGGAGAGAAAGTTTAAATGTTGTTGATAGAGAGCTGCAGACAGAGGGTGATAATACTGAATACATATTCTGCCATGGCTGTGTAGTGTACAGAAACATGCACATGGTGAGTGTGTGGAAACACAAGCTCAAATGAAATCATTACACATCTATGCAGTGTGCACATTATCTGGGCAAGGTGTAGTTAGGTAATCAACAATGTGACCTAACCATTTGTAGCTGTGATCATTAATGCTTCCATAAGTGTCCTGGCGCACCTTCCAAGGGGACCTACAGTATTACATGATTAATCACTGGGTCCCATAATGTCAGTCATAAAATCTGGTACAGTAATGTACCTTTTGCAGGCTAATGCACAGATGATAATGCTTGTGAAATATCCAAAGGTTTTACCAGTGGCATCCTGCACATTTCGTTTAGATGGGGGCTCGATTCGCTTCTCTGTGCAGTGAAAAGTGCCAGGAAAGAACTGAGTGCTGCTAGGTCATAGAATAACAATTTAAACAGTGTGTTTAGTTTGGGAGAACGGGCAGTCTCTAACATAGATGCTCCTTCACATTGCAGTTTACTAGCAAACTGCATCCTCTACTTGGTTTTGTAAGGCAGCACTAATTACTCACACAGCTATTAGTTCAGTGTGATAGCCACTATAGGATTTCTGTCTGCACATCTCCCAGTGCTGGTACTGTACGTCTAGGAATTTAACACATGGACAGATTGTCAGATGTAGCACTTCTCTCCTACTCTAAAGTACTGTATAATATCCAGCAACATTAGAAAGACAAGGGAGGTGAAGCACATCCAAGATGGCTACAGTCTACAGAGTCCAGCTGCGTATGGGTTCATAATCTCCAATCATGGCAATGAGGACCCCAAAGACACAAAATAGGTTCATATCCAAGTCCATGTCCTAGAAACTTAGAATTTTATGGGAGGTAACCATTCGGCCCATCTATTCTGCCCCTTATTTAATCATATTGTTACCCTGAAACCCTATTTGTTTTTTATTTCTTTGCAAGGATATCCTTAATATTTTCCATGCATGATTAAATTGCTCTGCCACCGCTTATGGGAGGCTATTCCACTTGTCCACTACCCTTTCTGTGAAGTTTTTTTTTCTCGAATTTCCCCTGAACTGACCTCCCACCAGTGTCAGTGCATGTCCTCATGTTCTAATACTTCCCTTCATTTGAAGAATGTTTCCCCCCTGTACCCTGAAAGGAGGGGGGATTGCAGTTTGTCTATATAAAAAGACCATCTCAATCGTGGTTGTCCAGGGAATCCTCGTATTTAGCATTTTTCAATCCCAAATCCTGGAACTGAAAAAATGCCCTGGGAGGGGCCACCCTAGTACCAATATGCTTTGCTTTTGTCCAGCCATTTACTGTACACTTTCAGCATTCTTTGCTGCTTAAATCTAGGAACCTCTTCAGCGCCATAAAGTGCCTAAGATGTCAAAGATATGATACATGTAATGTTCTTGTCCTTAGCCCTGTAACAGAATATTTCCAACAGACTAGCAGCCAATGAAGGAATTCAATATTTTATTGAAATGATCTTCTTGATATAGGTGTACTCTTTTCTACATAAGTGCAGTTGCCTATTAACGGATTTTCACCATATCATACACACAAATTAAAATGATTATTTTACCTGTAGATTGCAAGTGTATTTTCAGGATCATTGAGTTATTCATATTAAGCATAATGTGGTTTGCATTTTGAATATGACTTGTAAACAGGGGCTGGCTGGCAAATTTTGGCCTGGGGGGCAAGTCTAGAGCACTGGCCCATAAGTAGCGCATAAGTAGCCCATAAGTAGTCCATAAGTAGCGCATTGTTAAATGCAGGTTTTTAATTAAAAAAATGTATTAATTAAAAAGAGATTAGGTCTGAAGTTGATTATATTATAAATACTTTATTATAACTTTTTCAAAGAAAAATAATAAAACATAAATATATGATGCAGGGGGACTAGTGACACTACCCCCTGGCCTAGCACATTATTGTCATGTGGCTCCAGGTTAACTGAGATTTTGCACAAGTGCAGAAGCTCCGATTGTGGCAGCCAAGGTTTTGTATGTATCAGCCTGGCTTTGTAGGAGATTGGCCACTGAGAGGGGTGCGGGACACGGCACAATGAAAATTTGCCTGGCTTCCCGGCATCCCACTCCGCCCCTGCCACATCCTGTTCACCTGCATAAAAAATAGAAGAGGACACCACATGCTGTTCTCCTGCATAAATAACGATCTGGACACCACAGGCTGCTCTGCAGAATATATAAATAACAGGACACCATAGGCTGCTCTCCTGCATAAATAAATAACAGGACACCACGGGCTGCTCATATATATATATATATATATATATATAAAGAAATTATTAGTGTCAGCAGCGCTCCTTGTAATCCAATAGATCCACAAATGTGTCCAGCAATAAGAATATCCTTTAAAGGGTATCTTTAAAAAGTCACCAGAGTCTCCTTTTTATAAGACCGCAGCTCCCTCAGACAAATAATCAGCATCCAGGGTCAGGATGAAAGGGACATCTAGAAATACACAGAAGAGAGAGGGGCGCTCTATGGTGCATGTAAAAGTGATTTTTTATTTTGAGATAAGCACTCAAGTTATAGTAAAAGCTGTTGCTCGTACCAATAATAAAACGGCAGTGGGCTGGTTACCACAAGGTGAAATCATAAATACCCGGGACACACCGCTCCTGATGTGAGGTCCAATAGCACTGGAATCTGGAAAGCCGAAAACGCTGGGTTGCGCCGCCGAAAAACCAAACCAGGCTGGGGAAGACACGACAGTCGGAGGACACCGGGATCTGCAGAGCACAGGTATCACAAGCCACGCCCTAACGCGTTTCGTCAGAGACTTCGTCAGAGGGCGTGGCTCTGTGATTACCTGAGCTACCTATGTATGCATACCCCTCCAATGAGGTAGTAGTGCGTCATATGACATCACATCAAAGACAGCGTGTCCCCGGCTAATACAAGGAAACACATAAAAAACAGGATCCAATCCTGCTTAACAATAAAGACATTCATAAAAAGTCTCTAATAATGCCTCGATAAAACAATTGATACATAGTAAATATACAATAAATATACATATACAGAACAGATTTTTGTGTGGTATATAAAAGTTAAAAAATTATTAAATTGCAACAATTCACTTCTATAATGAGACCATAAAAATCAAAGGAATTAAATTCTTATTAAAAAACATATATTACTAGGAGGAACCTTATACAGAACACACGTTGTATAAACATATTTATAAAATGAACCGTCCATAGAATTTATATTCCATCTATAGATATGAGATCACTATACAAGACTATTGATTAATGAATGGAGTAACTTCATACCCTTCATTCATTCATTCCAAACGGTGCCAATGTATTGAGGGTGAGTATCCAATAAGTTTCTCGTCGTATAAGCAATTTATCTCTATCCCCTCCACGTTTAGGGGGTGGTATATGTTCAATGGCCCTAATCAATAGTCCTGTTGGATCCTTACTGTGAAATTCATTAAAATGTCTTGGAACACTGTGGTTAGTTACACCATTCTTTATATTACGTAGGTGTTCCAAGGCTCTAATTTTAAAGGGTCTTTTCGTCTTACCTACATAGTGCATATCACATGTGCAGGAAAGGACATATACAACATATGTAGAATTACAGTTTAAAAACTGGGTATTCTTAATCTTGCAAAGTTTAGGGTTTAGTAGATCAGAACCACGGGGAATATGTTTGCACACTTTACAGTGATTACAGGGAAAACATCCCTTTAGCTCTAAAAATGTAGCCGAAGGGGCCCTTTCATTGGTTCTTTGCAATTGGCTCTTGGAAATCATATTCTTCAATGTTCTGGCCTTTTTAAATATAACATGTGGTTTTTCAGGAAGCCAATCCTTCAATATAGGATCGAGTTGAAGAATGTGCCAGTTGTTTTCAAGGACCCGTTTGATCTCCCGATCACTATCATTATATTGAGTGATAAATAAACAATCACCACTTCTCCTTTTGGATATATTGGGGTCTGATTGTTTATATTCTAAAAGGTTACATCTTTCAAGTGCTCTAGCTCTATCTCTGGCACTGAGTACAACATTGTTAGGATATCCTCTTTCACTGAACCTCTTAGTATACACATTGGCCTGGGAGTCAAACAAAGATACATCGGAACAATTGCGTCTAAGTCGAACAAATTGTGAAAATGGGATATTTTCCTTCCAATTTTTTAGATGGCAACTGTCAAATTGCAAATAACTATTACAATCTACGTTCTTAAAGAAAGTTGAGGTCTCAATTGACCTTTTTTCCGGGAAATTTTCCACACTTAGAAGTAGGTCAAGAAACTCAATACGCATTTCATTAAAATTGGATGTAAATTTCAAATTATAAGAATTCACATTTAGACTAGACACAAATGTATTAAACGATGATTCATCACCCCTCCATACTATAACGATGTCATCGATATACCTTTTAAACATTACAATGTTTACCATGACATCAGGGGTAAGTAAATTGGTCTCCCAAAGTACTTTGAATTTCTGGGTACATGGTACCTCCAGACTTGGGGCACAGCGATGGGTACGATCTGTGCCCCAAGTCTGGCCAATCTATATATGGGGGATTGGGAGACCAATTTACTTACCCCTGATGTCATGGTAAACATTGTAATGTTTAAAAGGTATATCGATGACATCGTTATAGTATGGAGGGGTGATGAATCATCGTTTAATACATTTGTGTCTAGTCTAAATGTGAATTCTTATAATTTGAAATTTACATCCAATTTTAATGAAAGGCGTATTGAGTTTCTTGACCTACTTCTAAGTGTGGAAAATTTCCCGGAAAAAAGGTCAATTGAGACCTCAACTTTCTTTAAGAACGTAGATTGTAATAGTTATTTGCAATTTGACAGTTGCCATCTAAAAAATTGGAAGGAAAATATCCCATTTTCACAATTTGTTCGACTTAGACGCAATTGTTCCGATGTATCTTTGTTTGACTCCCAGGCCAATGTGTATACTAAGAGGTTCAGTGAAAGAGGATATCCTAACAATGTTGTACTCAGTGCCAGAGATAGAGCTAGAGCACTTGAAAGATGTAACCTTTTAGAATATAAACAATCAGACCCCAATATATCCAAAAGGAGAAGTGGTGATTGTTTATTTATCACTCAATATAATGATAGTGATCGGGAGATCAAACGGGTCCTTGAAAACAACTGGCACATTCTTCAACTCGATCCTATATTGAAGGATTGGCTTCCTGAAAAACCACATGTTATATTTAAAAAGGCCAGAACATTGAAGAATATGATTTCCAAGAGCCAATTGCAAAGAACCAATGAAAGGGCCCCTTCGGCTACATTTTTAGAGCTAAAGGGATGTTTTCCCTGTAATCACTGTAAAGTGTGCAAACATATTCCCCGTGGTTCTGATCTACTAAACCCTAAACTTTGCAAGATTAAGAATACCCAGTTTTTAAACTGTAATTCTACATATGTTGTATATGTCCTTTCCTGCACATGTGATATGCACTATGTAGGTAAGACGAAAAGACCCTTTAAAATTAGAGCCTTGGAACACCTACGTAATATAAAGAATGGTGTAACTAACCACAGTGTTCCAAGACATTTTAATGAATTTCACAGTAAGGATCCAACAGGACTATTGATTAGGGCCATTGAACATATACCGCCCCCTAAAAGTGGAGGGGATAGAGATAAATTGCTTATAGGACGAGAAACTTATTGGATACTCACCCTCAATACATTGGCACCGTTTGGAATGAATGAATGAAGGGTATGAAGTTACTCCATTCATTAATCAATAGTCTTGTATAGTGATCTCATATCTATAGATGGAATATAAATTCTATGGACGGTTCATTTTATAAATATGTTTATACAACGTGTGTTCTGTATAAGGTTCCTCCTAGTAATATATGTTTTTTAATAAGAATTTAATTCCTTTGATTTTTATGGTCTCATTATAGAAGTGAATTGTTGCAATTTAATAATTTTTTAACTTTTATATACCACACAAAAATCTGTTCTGTATATGTATATTTATTGTATATTTACTATGTATCAATTGTTTTATCGAGGCATTATTAGAGACTTTTTATGAATGTCTTTATTGTTAAGCAGGATTGGATCCTGTTTTTTATGTGTTTCCTTGTATTAGCCGGGGACGCGCTGTCTTTGATGTGATGTCATATGACGCACTACTACCTCATTGGAGGGGTATGCATACATAGGTAGCTCAGGTAATCACAGAGCCACGCCCTCTGACGAAGTCTCTGACGAAACGCGTTAGGGCGTGGCTTGTGATACCTGTGCTCTGCAGATCCCGGTGTCCTCCGACTGTCGTGTCTTCCCCAGCCTGGTTTGGTTTTTCGGCGGCGCAACCCAGCGTTTTCGGCTTTCCAGATTCCAGTGCTATTGGACCTCACATCAGGAGCGGTGTGTCCCGGGTATTTATGATTTCACCTTGTGGTAACCAGCCCACTGCCGTTTTATTATTGGTACGAGCAACAGCTTTTTCTATAACTTGAGTGCTTATCTCAAAATAAAAAATCACTTTTACATGCACCATAGAGCGCCCCTCTCTCTTCTGTGTATTTCTAGATATATATATATATAACAGGACACCACAGGCCGCTCCCCTGTATAATATAAAAGTAATGCCATGACAGCACAGGCTGCTCCCCCTGTATAATAATTTGTGTCATGCATTAGTATTGTTATATTATACAGGGGGAGCAGCCTGTGGTGTCTTTGCATTATTATTATACAGTGGGAGCAGCCTGTGGTGTCATTGCATTTTTATTCTACAGCGGGAGCAGCCTGTGGTGTCATTGCATTAATTTTATATTATACAGGGGAGCAGCTTGTGGTGTCATGGCGTTATTATTATACAGAGGGAGCAGCCTGTGGTGTCATGGCATAATGCCATGACACCACAGGCTGCTCCCCCTGTACAATAACAATTATGACACCACAGATTGCTCCCCCTGTATAATATAAAATTAATGCAATGACACCACAGGCTGCTCCCGCTGTAGAATAAAAATGCAATGACACCACAGGCTGCTCCCACTGTATAATAATAATAATGCAAAGACACCACGGACTGCTCCCGCTGTATAATAATAATGCAAAGACACCACAGGCAGCTCCCGCTGTATAATATAACAATACTAAAGCCATGACACAAATTATTATACAGGGGGAGCAGCCTGTGCTGTCATGGCATTATTATTATACAGAGGGAGCAGCCTGTGGTGTCATGGCATTACTTTTATATTATACAGGGGAGCAGCCTGTGGTGTCATGGCATTATTATTATTATTATACAGAGGGGGCAGCCTGTGGTGTCAGGGCATAATGCCATGACACCACAGGCTGCTCCCCCTGTACAATAACAATTATGACACCACAGATTGCTCCCCCTGTATAATATAAAATTAATGCAATGACACCACAGGCTGCTCCCGCTGTAGAATAAAAATGCAATGACACCACAGGCTGCTCCCACTGTATAATAATAATGCAAAGACACCACGGACTGCTCCCGCTGTATAATAATAATGCAAAGACACCACAGGCAGCTCCCGCTGTATAATATAACAATACTAAAGCCATGACACAAATTATTATACAGGGGGAGCAGCCTGTGCTGTCATGGCATTATTATTATACAGAGGGAGCAGCCTGTGGTGTCATGGCATTACTTTTATATTATACAGGGGAGCAGCCTGTGGTGTCATGGAGTTATTATTATACAGAGGGGGCAGCCTGTGGTGTCAGGGCATAATGCCATGACACCACAGGCTGCTCCCCCTGTACAATAACAATTATGACACCACAGATTGCTCCCCCTGTATAATATAAAATTAATGCAATGACACCACAGGCTGCTCCCGCTGTAGAATAAAAATGCAATGACACCACAGGCTGCTCCCACTGTATAATAATAATGCAAAGACACCACGGACTGCTCCCGCTGTATAATAATAATGCAAAGACACCACAGGCAGCTCCCGCTGTATAATATAACAATACTAAAGCCATGACACAAATTATTATACAGGGGGAGCAGCCTGTGCTGTCATGGCATTATTATTATACAGAGGGAGCAGCCTGTGGTGTCATGGCATTACTTTTATATTATACAGGGGAGCAGCCTGTGGTGTCATGGAGTTATTATTATACAGAGGGGGCAGCCTGTGGTGTCAGGGCATAATGCCATGACACCACAGGCTGCTCCCCCTGTACAATAACAATTATGACACCACAGATTGCTCCCCCTGTATAATATAAAATTAATGCAATGACACCACAGGCTGCTCCCGCTGTAGAATAAAAATGCAATGACACCACAGGCTGCTCCCACTGTATAATAATAATGCAATGACACCACAGGCTGCTCCCCCTGTATAATAATTTGTGTCATGGCATTACTATTATTATATTATACAGAGGGAGCAGCCTGTGGTGTCATGGCATTACTTTTATATTATACAGGTGGAGCAGCCTGTGGTGTCATTATTATTATACAGAGGGAGCAGCCTGTGGTAATGCCATGACACCACAGGCTGCTCCCCCTGTACAATAATAATGACACCACAGGCTGCTCCACCTGTATAATATAAAAGTAATAGATATTTCGATTAAAGTGTTTAATATTAACTTACTGTGGTGTAATGTCAAATCCCTCCTGTCCTGGCAGGCTCCACTCCAGGAATTTCAACTATCCTCCTGATTCCTGCGGTCTGCGGCCTCCTGCTGCGGCCCCCACGATTCTTCCTGCAGAGTGCAGCCTGCGCCTGCCTGCCTGACTTCCTGTAGTCTCCAGACGCGTGGGTGGGAGGCGTCATCGTCATGACGTCCCCCCCCAGCGCCTGCCACTGCCGCCGGCCAGGGAATAGAGGAGCCGTGGAGCCGAGGCCGGCGGCCATGTTCCTGTGGCCGCGCCGCATACACATCATGTAAAGGACCACAGGAACATGGCCGCCGGCTGAAAAAAAACGGTAAGGCGGACTCGGAACGGCCGCGGCCCGCGCAGACCTGCCAGTGCGGCCTGGGGGGCAAATGGCACCCTGCCCCCCGGCCCAGCCCGCCCCTGCTTGTAAAGTGTTCTAGTGATAACTGTACTGTAGTGTGTTCAGGAAAATTCAGGATTGTTTTATTCTTTTACTATAAATCCTCAATAATACTTACTGAAATATATTACTATGTGGATGCACCAAAAATTGACGGTAACAGAATAATTGTGGATCTGATTCAAGTTTGGAATACTTAATTTTTAAGCATTTTTTTTTCTTGAGAGCTATTGTTGTATGATTAAAGGTCCTTCACGTGCGATGTCACAATTATCTTTCCTTGTAAATAATGATGCACTTTTTTATACTTCTTACACAAGTGTTACTTATTCCACATGGCCTAGGCATCAAAGGGTAAAACAAGGATGGGGAAAAACTGTACACAATGTTTTCAAATTTTTCAAAACAACAATGAAACAAATGAAACCATCCTTGTACATGCAAAAGTATATGATCATTTTTTTTCTTTACCTGTACAACACAATTTGTGATGCTGTTTGTTACATTTTTGGGGGGTTTGGGGTGAGGGGGTTTATTTCAGTGTTAAATGAATCAGTTTCCTGTCTCAGGTTAAGGGATATTGGCCCTTATTCTGATCGGTGCGGATATTCCCGAATTCTTACGGTGCGGTCCGCACGCCAGTCAGTGTGGCCGCGTACGGCCATCGTCCGTAGAAACGCCCACGTGTCCTCCGCATTCGGACGGACTCACTCTTTAAGAACAGGGCGTGTTTACGGACGACATACAAACCATGCGTGTGCGGGGGAAACACTCAGATTCTGCACGGTATTACAGAGTATGCACGGTGATACCGCATCCGAATGGATGGCAAGCGGTGCATCCGCACGGAAGCGGTGTATTTACGCAAAACTACCCACTATTATGTCTATTCTGCAATACATCACATGACCCACTTATTCAATTACCTATCCTCATAAAAAAATGTTTATTTGGAATTGGAATCAATTACATCCCAATATATCCTTACAACCATGCCTAACACATGCATTGCACACATTAACCCTTACAGCAATTGAAGTGCAATGGTTTGTATTTGTCCCTGTGTAAAATATTATAAACAATCTACACATATACTGTTTAATGTGCAAAGAAAACCAACAACTTCGAACTTGCATAAAATATTTATTTTTGTAAAAATCACAAATTTAAATCTAACGGATGAAACAAAAATTTTTAAAGGAGCAAGTCCCGGAGGTCCTGCAGATCAGCAAGGACAAGCCGCAAATGGTGGTCCATCCGCATGATGGCCCCACGGACACCCTCATCTGGTGGTGTTGTGGCATCTGTGGGCATGTCAAAGGGGCAAAAATTAGTCATGATATTCATGCATACATTTCACATACTGCTACATAAATTGCAGAAATGCTAGGTGACATGTGTATATATATATATATATATATATATATATATATATGTGTGTAGGGAGATAGAGACACACATAGATAAATAGATATGACACATACATATCTACATACATGCAAACTTATTTAATAAATAGTGTGTTTTTGGCCCTCTACCCTTTACTCTGCACAAGACATAACAGTCATAGTGTTTCTTCTGATTCACAACCCACCCATGACTAACCAATGACAAGCATGTCATGTCCTCCGTCAATATCAACTTGTCACAATCTCCTCAGTATAAGTTCAGTGATGGTTCGTGGCATGGGAGTTATGCAAATGTCAGGAATGCACAGTACACATCCTCAAAATCATAATTCAGTCTAAACCAACCTACAATTCTGTGAGGGGAAAAAAACAATCTCAACTACAGGGGGTGTTTCGGTAGAGGAGGCTCCAGGGACACTGTCAACTTGTGACTCCATTCCAAGGTAGGCCGGCCCCTACTCCATTTATAGCATACATCATATAGTTTATAAATAACATGCACCTAAAACATATATTCCGCTATATGATGGGACCGAATCTACGCTTGCAGCAGGTGAATTTAATCCACAAATGATACACTCATCCCTTTACTCCAGGATCCTGTTTAACTACAACGGTTATGTGGCAGTCAAAATGGAGCTCCAAGCCATCCCACAAACCTGTGTAATTAAGAGGTGTCCTGGATGAAAGGGATGCCTTGGACACCCCATCTAACCCGTACCTGTATCTGTAGCTACCCACTTTGGGTTATGTATTATTAGTATTGTAACAAAATTTATCCTCACCAGTGCTACATAACAAATACCAGTACAACTAATTCATGAATGATGCATTATGTATACATACCGATCTGTTCGGCCTCCACCGCCTCACACGCCTCCTCCCCTCTGATTCGGCCGACTCCGGGACAATCCTGGGCTCCTCATCCACCTCCTCCGCCACCAACACCTCCACATCCTCCTCCGCCACCAACACCTCCTCCACATCCTCCACCACCACCTCCTCAGGCACCTCCTCCTCCTCCACCACCTCCTCCACCACATACTCCTCCTCCACCATCTCCTCCACCACTTGCTCCTCCTCCTCCACCATCTCCTCCACCACTTGCTCCTCCTCCTCCACCTCCTCCACCACTTGCTCCTCCTCCTCCACCTCCTCCACCACTTGCTCCTCCTCCTCCACTTGCTCCTCCTCCTCAGGCTGTTCCCTCTCCTCAGGCACCTCCTCCTCGGCCTGGGCAGCCTCGGCCTCTTCCCGTGCCTGTCGTGCTCGGGCTCGTGCTGTGTGGTAGAAAACAAACATCATTGTCAATGTAGGGTCATTGGGGCACATGTATTAATCCATAACAAGAGATACATGGAAGGGTGATAATGATTGAAAACGATGCTTGAAAGTTGCTCCTTACTGTTAATGGACTCCAAAATGTGACATATAAGTTATTCTGTGATTGTTAGTAATTTGTTCAATCATGACAACCCTTGCATTTATCAATGTTTAACACATATTAGATCTGGCACATTGTATGCATCAGAATCAAGAATGCTATGTCATTACATATAAAAGCCACATGACTGCATGTTAACCAGGAAGAAGCACACATAACAGTCTATGGACTTTTAAACCCATGGACACCCAGTTATCATTAGACAATTTTTATTGTTTATATATGCTATGATGTAAGTGCGAAATTTCATAGCTAAAATACTCACAATCAGCTATTTGCCTCCTAAGCTCCTGGAGTAGCTCTGGCTGGCGCCTGCGGAGGTCTGACCAGCGCCTCTCTAACTGGCCAATGCTCCTCCGCACCCGGGTGCGGGCGTAAATACGGCGCCCTGCCGCAGCATAGGCCCGCCGCTTCTGGCCATTTGTAATAAAGGGCCCTGCACGGCCCAGCCTTGCCTCCATGACGGAGACCAGAGCCCTAAGTTCCGCAGGTGCAAATGGCTGTGCTCTGCGTGTCTCCGCCATGTTAGCACTGGCATCAATCAACCAATCATGTGCTGGCATTGGTTTATCACAGTTATTTGTGTTAATAACTTTATTGTTCATCTTTACATGAACAGCGTCTCTGCGCCCACACAAATGGCGAAAAATTTGCATGCCTTAAAAACGGTAGTGCTGATGTATGGCAATGAACAAATCTGATATATATAAAACACAGTGTGTATGCACTTTGCAAATCGAATAACGCATGGCACCGCCAAGCAACGCGTGCTATAGCTTGGCAACGCATAGCTGGACTTCGCATTACTTACTCTATGCATCTATGTGTATGTGTACATTTATGTTTAAAAGACACATACACATACTTGCAGGTATCCTGAGTCCACCATTATACACCAGCGCTGCCTGCCTGCCTGCCTGGCTGCTCCTTGAAATTGCTAAACATGTTAATACATTCAAATATCATATATATATATATATATATATATATATATATATATATATATATATATATATATATATATATGCAAACAAATCATACATCAACACAGAAAAAAGTCACCACCACATTAGAGAATAAATCAATGTACTCACCAGACATCAGTGATAGTATCAACTACAATAATGAAGATATAACAAACACATAAGATCCCTTGCACAAGGTATAATAATGGCCACCTATATTGTACTTCAACCAAAACTAAGCACATATGATAAATATCTCTTATTTCGTTGCCATTAGGAGGGCAGGCTGGCTAATTGTCGTTTTGTAAGACTGACAACTAACACACTGTACTTATTTGAAGGGGTGATTTTCACAACAATTGGTGTGTTCTGGTCAACTATATAAAATGTACCTGAAGAATCTTTGCACCACAGAGTCCCGCAGCTGGTATCCCCTCCGGCATTCAGGGGCGCGGGATGGGCGCATGGGCGGATCTTGCGGCTCAGATGGAACCTCCCACTCATCAAAGGGTATCTCACGCCGCACAGCAATGTTATGGAAAAATACACACAGGCCCACGATCCTCGACACCATTTCAGGCGCATACTGTAAGTCACCACCAGTGCGGTGGAGCACTCTAAATCGACCCTTTAAAAGGCCAATTGAGCGCTCCACCACTTGCCTGGTGGCAACATGCGCCCGATTGAATGCCTCCTGTGGGCCCGGTGCTGGGTAGCTGTACGGCGTAAGTAGCCAGGGCGTACATGGGTAACCGGAGTCACCCAGAACCCACGCATCACGGCCTTCCAGCTCTTGTAGTCTTTGCCAAATCCCGGTTTGTCGGATAACATGCGAGTCATGGGCACTTCCGGGAAACTTCGAGTTGAAGGTGAGAATTTCCATTGATGGGCCACATACCACCATCACGTTCAGTGAGTGGAACAATTTGCGGTTCCTATATATCTTCTCACTTCGAGATGGAGGCACAAATGGTACATGGGTGCCATCCACAGCCCCTATCACATTAGGGAAGCCAGCAATTTGATGGAAGGCCTGCTGGCTTATGCGCAGGGTCTCAGTGGCAAATGTCATGGCCATGAAGTGCCCCTTGCGCCTAAACATGGCCGACGTCACACGCCTCAGGATTCGGCAGAAGGCCGGCTGAGATATTCCAGCAAGTACTGCCACTACTTGTTGGAATGATCCTGAGGCGCAGAAATGCAACACCGCCAGCAGCTGTGTGTGAGGCGGAATTGCTGTTGTGATCCCGTGAAGAGGTTCCAGATCACTCTCAATTAACGAGAGCAGATCCAGAATGACATGTGGCGGTAACTGGTACCTAGTAAGTACCTCATCATCGGGCATACCAAACAGAGTCACCCGTGTGCGATAGATTCTAGCACGTCCTGGCCTCCTTGGGCGACGAGTGGGGAGTGCCCTTAGCCTCCTTGCCATGAATGCCATCATTGCTTCTGCAACCTATAAATAAATGAACATAAATAAGGATGCACCTATGCACATAATGGCCATATCCGACAACAAATAGATTTGTAGGCTTCAATACGTACAATAGATGGCCGCCCCGTGAAATCACGAATATCCATTTGACTCTATAATGATGTAACAATAATATGAAATCAATACACACCGTCGTAAACACACAGATGCTTACAACATCTAACTACTAAACACTACTTGAGTATTAAAGGTGTCTGAATTTGTTGCCGACATCATGTACTATGAGACATTTCACCTATTGCTGGGACATGTTGTCCTGCAATAGATGGACACACACAGGTTTAAGACCTGTGAGTGAAATAGTGAACATGTGACATGTTGCAATAATGCTACAAACCCTTTGCTGGCCCAACAATCTCTAGTCAGTGAGGCAATGGTGCATACATTCATACACTTAAATTGGTAATGTATATAATATCTACAAGGACCATGGAAGAGCTTACCTTAGACCCTGTAAACTACAGATCTGGAGACAAATGATTCTAGCAGCAATTCACTATTTATAGGCCTCTCACATGTGTTGTCTATAACAGTAGTGATGAGTATTTCATGACTTGTGGCCTGGATTTTCTAAGGGATTGGGCTACTTTTAGATTGCAATCAAACTCAACAATACCACAGTAGTCATGAACCAAATGTCATGTCATGCTACCAAATAGCATGTATATTGTGCGATAGTCACAGGTGTATCAGAATATTCTATGCAATGTTCGAATTGGTGACCAATATTTCATGTAGAAGTTTCGCCAGGTTTTACACAATGGCATTTCCGCAACTTAAAAAAAACGCCCCGTACGCAGGCGGCCGTTACGCTCGCGCACGGAACGCAGCTGCCGCTGATGGACGCCAAACAGGATACACAAACAGTATATAAAGGTGTATTAGACTGTGACAAAGTTGCTGCTAACATGTCTGGATCGCAATCAGAGGTGGACCAGGAGTTGCAGCTACTGTTTGCCAGGATGGACTCCAGCACCTCCTATGTGCCACTGCACAGGCAGCCAGTGGGAAATGATGAGGCTGCTGGCCCTTCTACAGCAGGGCAACCTGCACCTGGCCCTTCTACAGCAGGGCAACCTGCACCTGGCCCTTCTACAGCAGGGCAACCTGCACCTGGCCCTTCTACAGCAGGGCAACCTGCAGCTGCCTCATATGCAGCCTCAGCAGAATCATTTGGAACACAACCGGGGACTTCACAAGATACTACCATGGCCAGCACTTCAAGTACAGCGACACGTGCCAGTGGGCGTGGCCATGGACGTGGCAAGGGGAAAAAGAGGCCAACAGAGGAACCAAGTTCCAGAAATAAGGCATATGAAGTACAGGAGCTTGCCATCCTGGTTCCGCGAGCACGTGATTGGATTGAGTGTCCACCGGAGAGGCTGACACACACACGCAGATGGAAGATTTGGGAAGACATAACGGCAGAGATTAATGAAGTGGCGCCACAAGTTCGTGAGACGGAGCACGTCAAGAAGAGGCAAGTTGTTTTGTGATACATGTGCCCAGTAATAGACAAGTAATGTTTGAATTCATGCTTAGATGGATTTGGCAAATGGCCGGTGAGGTTGGTACGATACACAGACATTATTGCCATGTTATTTAGTTGATAGTTAGAGTAGGGTGAGTGTGAATGTGTATTGTAACGGTTGATATCATAGTTGAATGTAATGTTATCTTTTTGACATTAAGCACATGTCGTAATATGTAGCACAGAGCAATGGCTGCAACAGCAAACATCTGGAGTGACTTGTATTAATATGTCAACTTACATTGCAGGTGGCACGACTTCAAAACCAACCTGAAGAGGAAGATGACCAAGCGGTGGGAACACAGCCAGAGATCTGGGGCCGGGCCCATGCCATCAGGGCTAGAGTTCACCCCCCTGGAGTTGATGGCCGAGTGCTGTGTAGCAGTTGAGGAGGTCAGGGGGGTGAGCACGATGGATGGCGAGGCCCCAGCTGAAGTGTTTGCGTCTTTTCTGGAAGGTAAATATTTGTCATGCCATAAGCTTGTGCAAGTAATTATCTTAGAATGTGTCCTAATTGTGTTTATCATTTTCAACAGACACCCCACTGCTTGGTGAAGACTCTTCTCAGGAGGTGGAGGAGTCCGTGCCACCTGGCCCCAGTGGTAGGCCTGTGCAGCAGCAGGCATCGGTCCAAGCCGATTATGCCAGCTTGGCCCAGATGCTTGGGGACATTAACCAGCAGGGAGAGTTGGCATCAGAACGGATGCGTAGGACCGAGGAGGTCATGGCGAGCTTGGTCAGCACCCAGCAGTCCATCGCTGGGAGCATGCAGGCCATGGCTGAGGCGCATCAGGCCATGGCTGCAAGTGTTCAGGTGCTGGCCGAGCAAGCCACGCGTCAAAATGATCTCCTCCTCCACCATAATGAGCTTATGGTGGAGCTAGTTAACAGCAATAGGGTCCTAATGTCATCCGTTTCTGGTGCATTACCACCAGCAACACTCCCTGCTGGCAGGAGGGGTAGACCATCCACCCCCTCACCAGCATCTGCTCCACCTGCCCCAGCATCTGGCCGTGGCCGAAGAGCTGCTGCACAGGCCAAGGAGCCTACCAAGGGCAAACGTGCTCGCAAATGAACTTGTGGCTGCATTAATCTCCACCGTTATGTGGTCCCAAATCTTTCATTGTGCTGTGTGTGTCAGCTTCTTGTGTCCAATCACGTGCTGAGGGTAACCAGATGAGCCCTTGCTTCATATGTCATTTTTGGTTCCCCTGTTGGCCTCTTTTGCCTGCCATTACTGTCAGCTGTACTTGAAGTGATGTTGCTAAGTCCCTTTGTGTTCCAAATGATTCTGCTGTGGCTATGAATGTGTGCAATAATATTTATTTGGTATTATCATTAATTTCGGTACATTCCTGCCATGGTTTTTGTTATTATTTTTTTTTTTTTTTTATATTGCTTCACATTCTCATTGTCTGTGAAATGTATTTAAATAAATTTCTTTACTTAACCAAAATTGTGTGGTTTAATTAGTACATGTAGAATACACATGTGTATTGATAGTATTAATATTCAGTGATGTCCATTCTTAGCAGTTTAAAAGTGTGGGACAAGTACAGCATATGTGTGTGTTTAGTAAAGGTTCCTTGAAGCAGCAATGGTTTCAATTAAAGCACTGACAAGCGTCCCATTAGTGAGTAATGAGTAAAGGAGTCGATTGTATTGGGTTCAGGTGTTAATGCTTGTAGTCATTAGGCGTTCCGTTCGCCTACCGCAAGACCGAGTGGTTTCCGCAAAGCAATACTTGACTTATGGACACCGCACATTTCTATCGGTTTGGTTCGCGTGCATTCGGAGTGCTATCCGAATGCACGCCCCCCAACATAAGTGTACTCCCCCGTGTCCGCCCATGTTTCCTCCCAGTTTTGCCCACTTTGAAACTACGCCCATGTGTCATTCCACATGACGCCCATAATACGCCCATATTTCCAGACTGATTGCGGTGCACAGTTTTGTACGGGATTTGGCCGAACAGGTATGGAGTCAATGCGTGGCACATGCGCGTTGCGTTCTCCACGCATGCGCAGACGTCGTAAAGACGCTAGCCGAAAGTATGCGGAAAAGTACACATCAATCAGAATAAGGGCCATTGTGTGGATCAATTCAGCATTTTTATTTTTGCTTTTATCGTGCCCAGACACCAGGTTTAGCTGCATATAAAGGCTACACCTGACCAAAGGGCTGGGCGCAACATGAAAGTGCTGTTAGGGTGCCCTGACAGCTCACTTTTCGTTCATCAGCATGAGGGGCTGCACGTTAAAATCCCAGCACCTGCAGCTGTTCATGCCCAAATACAGCAAAAGTTAAATTGCTCCATCAGGCACCACTTTGTCCATTCCTTTATGTTGGGAAGACCACTTGACAATTCCTTTTATACTGTAGGTCTGCTATAGGTCCAAATGGTACCCAGACATTTTAAATTACCTACTGTACACATGCTCTTGTTTATCTTAAATATAAATTGATTGAATGTGTTCCACACACTAAAAAATGGGTAACAAAGCAACATTGTTAATTCAAAAGGAACCCAAGTTTATTCACCAAATGCCAGCTGTTCATCACGCCAGAAATGTCTCAGCTACATATATTTCTTTATCTAATTTTACATACTTTTTTCGGTACTTATGTATTATCTGGACTCCCATGTTAAATACACCCCATTTTTCATACCCCTACTATCCAATTACGCATGGAGTTGATTTTATATAGTGTGGCGAGCGCAGCGAGCCACCGTGCCCGAAGCGTGGCGAGCGCAGCGAGCCCCGCGAGGGTACGCGGTGTCATAAGAAAAACGGGAGCCCAGATATTACATAAGTACCCTTTTTTCTTTATAATATTTAGATTTTCAAACTCTGTTAATTTCATTAGGTCAAATTTTTCCATTTGTTCTAATAGTATTCCTAACATTGCTTTTTTCTAATGATCAAGTTCATCCATTCAATTTGTTATACTGTACAGTATGTTAATCTTTTCTATCACTGAACCATAAAATTATCAGCTCATATTAGAGTAAAATATTACGCTTTTCTGGTTTATACCTCAGTCTTAAACAGTTCACAATATAAAACCATTGTATATTTGTACATTACATGGAAATCATGACACCAGATGTTTTAAACCGTTGACTAGATGATGTATGTAAAATACAGCCTGTGCTGTACAGGCTAAACATTTACATTTGGGGATTTTTGTTATATCTGCATTAGGTAACGGGTGCATATAAATCCTTTACTGACGATGGTTTTCTTAACCCTGAGCTGGAGCCATTTGTTAAGTTGGTACTTGTGTAGTTTCACGGTGGCAGGCTACGCTACGTTTTCAGCATAGCCCAATGGCTGCCTAGCGTAGTCAGCGTAGTGTCTCAGCGGCAGCCCTGCATAGTCAGTGTAGTGTCCCCGTCAGGCAGCTAGTCACCATACTGTCCCCGGGAGCTGCAGCTCTGTCCCCAGCGTCCCTGGCAAGCCTAGTGAGCGCCTCTCACACAGCGCTGGTAACCGCCAGATCCTCTGCGCTGGCGGATGCTGGATTAGAGGAGATCATGCGGGCCGGCAAAGAGGTGCTCCATCTGTCGTCTCAGACGCTTGTGCGTCACAGTAATTCTTGCGGCAGGGTACGGCAACCCTGCCTGTGACGGACAGGGTTAGGGGTTCGGTAGCATGTCTGTCTAATGCACAAAGGGGGGTGCGATGCGCAAGTGCATCTCATGCACAATAAAGGATGCATTTGCCCTTGCTCCATTTTACATACTGGCAAATGAATCCCATTTTAAACCCTCACTATCCACGCTATCCCGAAGCATGGTGAACGGACGCGGTACACATCCCCCCGACTTGTTCACACCCCCACTATCCACGTCGGCATGGAGTTGATTTTATAAAGTGTGGCGAGCGCAGCAGGGACGCGGAATACACATCAAGTAATCCACGTCCCCTTGCGGGGTTCGCTGTACTCACCATGCTTCGGGATGGTGTGGATAGTTGTCACGACCACTGGACCCCAGCGGCACTTACCGGTCCGGGTCCGGCAGCGGCGTCTTCATTCCCTCCGCATTGGTATCGGCCGGGGGAGTGCTGCCGCTCCGTACAGTCAGCCGTGTCTGTCTCCTCCTGCCTGTGTTGCTGGCCTCCACTCCCTGGTGCCATGTTGGCGTGGTCCTGTGTCCTATGGGGCGCCGCCATCTTTCTGTAGCCACCCAATGGTTTTCACTCAGGTTTTTGCAGCTCGTCCAATCAGGAGCAAGCCCGGGGGATTTAATCCCTTACTTGAGACTCAGCAGACGCCAGTGCTTCGCTATCTCTACCCAGGAGGTAACCTGCGACCTGTGCTTCCCAGTGTGCTGCTGAACCAGCTCCCTGCTTCCAAGATCTCCCAGTGTGTACCGGCACCAGCGTGTCAACACCTGTGTGCTCCTGAGCTCCTTGCTTCCAAGATCTCCCCAGTGTGTACCAGCACCAGCGTTTCCACACCTGTGTGCTTCTGAGCTCCCTGCTTCCAAGATCTCCCAGTGTGTACCAGCACCAGCATTTCCACACCTGTGTGCTTCTGAGCTCCCTGCTTCCAAGATCTCCCAGTGTGTACCGGCACCAGCGTTTCCACACCTGTGTGCTCCTGAGCTCCCTGCTTCCAAGATCTCCCAGTGTGTACTGGCACCAGTGTTTCCACACCTGTGTGCTTCTGAGCTCCCTGCTTCCAAGACCTCCCAGTGAGTACCTGCACCAGAGTCTCCGCACCTGTGTGCTTCCAAGACTGTGCTCAATCTCCTAGTGTGTACCGGCACCAACGTCTCTACACCAGTGTGCTTCTGAGCCCCTGCTTCCAAGTTCCCCCTGTGAGTACCTGCACCAGAGTCTCTGCACCTGTGTGCTTCCAAGGCTGTGCTCAATCATCTCCCTGTAAATACCTGTAACAGAGTCTCCACGCCTGGGTGCTTCCAAGACTGTGCTCTATCCGTCTCCCATTAGAGTACCTGCACCAGAGGCCGCATCCGTGTGTCTCCAGCTCTGCTGTTCTGCTGATCCTCCCAGTGTGTGCCTGCACCGGCGCTGCCGCATCCCTGTGTCTCCAGCTCTGCTGCTCCGCTGATCTCCCAGTGTATACCAACACCGGCGCTGCCGCATCCGTGAGTCTCCAGCTAAATTGTTCCATTGGGTCCCAGTGTTTCCTGACACCTGTGCTTCCACCTCCGTGTATCCTCTGAACTGATTGCTCAAGTTATCTCCCAGTGTGTACTCCTGTTCCATGAACTGATTGCTCAAGTTATTCCCAGTGTGTACTCCTGTTCCATGAACTGATTGCTCAAAGTTATCTCCCAGTGTGTACCCCTGTTCCATGAACTGATTGCTCAAGTGATCTCCCAGTGTGTACTCCTGTTCCACAAACTTGTTGCTTCTGTGATCTCCCAGTGTGTACTCCTGTTCCTTGGACTTATCCTATGCTTCAAGTATTATACCTGAGACTGTGTTATTCAATAAATGGTATTATTCATCTTAGCCTATGCGTAAGACTTATATTAAGCCTGCTACCTTCCAACCCTCAGTGTGCCCCATGGCTCCTGGTCTGCAAACGGACTCACAAAATCCACGAGTCCTGACAATAGTGATGGTTTCAAATGGAGGTATGAACAGGTAAGGAGGACGCGTACCATGTCCGCTTGCCACGCTTTGGACTGGCGTGGATAGTGGGGGTGTTTCAGAAACACATTCACACCTGTCATGTCAGGCAGGTTAAAATGGTCAATGATTCCCACACAATGTAATAAGCGCTGACTGACTATGCTAGCTGCATAACGCTGACTGACTATGCTAGCTGCATAACGCTGACTGACTATGCTAGCTGCATAACGCTGACTGACTACGCAAACTTCGTAAGCTGATTCAGACAGGGACGTTATGCTGACTATGTACCTGCCGCTGTTTAACTACACAAGTACCATTAAGTTTACCTTCATCACATCTATTCATCACTTTTTTTTATACAGCACCCATACAACTTAAACCGTGTTTTTTTTATTGTTGTTATTATTTGATTGTGATCATTTTTCTTTTCACATTAAAAAAGTTTTCAGAAATTTAATTAAAAGTTTTTAATGAAATTTCAATAAAAAGAATCAAAAAACAAACATGAAATACTGGGGCTTATAAAAATGAGGACAGGCTAGCTATCACTGCCATTTCCAAGACTCTGTATGTAAATTCAGGAGGAGTAGTCTATTATACGTTGGCAATTCTTGCTGCACTAATGATCCAATCTGCGACACAGGGAAGTGATCACTGCAACACAATCGGGAGGACTACGGAGGAAAATCTTCGTCTAGTATCTGAGATCTTGGCCTCTTCCTTTGCCATAAATGGTGACAACGTACCTCCGTTTTCACAAATGGGGACCATTTTCGTCCCCTCCTCACTCCCAAATTACATCAGACTGTGAATTACTGAGACACTAATGCCTAACAGGTCCGTCATGGCAGGACTCATTCATGCATGCACAGAACAGGTCCTGCACATATAATCTGTACTTTGTGGCATGAGAAGCAAATGCAATTACAACCAGGCCCGAATTACAGTAGGTCACTTGTGGCTCTTGCTTAAGCATTAATGAATCTGAAGTTGGATGCAATATTTTAGGTTAACAAATTATTTGACTAAAAATGCTACTAAAACACTGGAATAATATGGTATTTTTTGAGGAAGTTAAAATATATTATTTAATGCAGTGGCCAGTACATACCTTATTTTAAGGGGTGTTCTATAGTACCTTTGCAAAGGTGTAAATAGAACGATGTGAAAATGTTCCTCTTTTTGGCATTAGAAACTACCAAAGTTAAGTGTTGCATATCTTTCAGTATGGTTTATCAGATGATACAGCCTTGATGATAGAGGGACTCATGTTCCTATAAATTTGCTGTTGTATAAAAGAGACTGGGATGGTTATGATAATGTTCCAGTTTATCACAATGTAATTATTAATTCTCTGAGAGTGGTTAGTGCTTCCCAATGGTAAGGAGTGCAAACACAATCTCAAACTGGTCATATCCTGAGCATTGGAATTTTATCGGTGAATAGAACACCCTGGATAATACTGACATTCCTAGGAGCTGTGGAACTCATGTCCCTATATAGATATTTCACATTTGTGATGTGTGTATATATAGAAAATAGCCAAAGATTTTAGAAAAATTGTTAATGACACTTTTTCCATTCTGGAGCATCAATTCTTCAATTAATATGATGCACCATACTCTTCAGTAACAGTATACTGTATATGTTTGTTTAAAGGGAAGAGGGATTACTTGAGACATTAAACATCCTAGCATCTGATGTGTGTGACCTCTAGCATGTATATACATCACATTTCAAAACTTACAAACTAAACCTGAAATAAAGACTCGGAGACTTAGGTTTGGCAGAATTTGTTAGCTGATTTATTTTAGCACTTTTAAGCTAGATTAATTTATTAATAATTAATTAATTAATGGTGGCCCAGAAAGAACGGCTAATTAACTAAGCTCCACCCACACAATCTGCATACGTAATCAAGCCTACCCTAACAAGCGGTATCCGCTCGACCTACTGCATTGACTACCCACCCATCTGATGGGTTCGCTGCCCCCCGAGCGGGAGATCGAGCGAAGGCCTAAGCCAATGAGAGGCGAGCGCACCGAAAAGCAAACATATACGTAGCATCATCATTTGAATAAGAACTAATTCTATTCACCTGCCGTTCTTTCCCGCCTATCAGCCAACGCGATTAACACCCACCCAACCATAATAACACAAGGGAGGGAGGGCGGGAAAACTTTCAGGAAAGAGAGAAATACTCCTCCCTTTCCTGCCCTGATATCCCAGCTAACACTGCTCTTCCCTAAGTCCTTATTGGACCACCGAGTCACATGCTTCCCTAGGTCACACAACAGTCTTGGATGTTTAACCCACTCCATGCCTATTGCAGACATTACGTTATTCTAAACATCCTAGCATCTGATGTGTGTGACCTCTAGCATGTATATACATCACATTTCAAAACTTACAAACTAAACCTGAAATAAAGACTCGGAGACTTAGGTTTGGCAGAATTTGTTAGCTGATTTATTTTAGCACTTTTAAGCTAGATTAATTTATTAATAATTAATTAATTAATGGTGGCCCAGAAAGAACGGCTAATTAACTAAGCTCCACCCACACAATCTGCATACGTAATCAAGCCTAAACTAACAAGCGGTATCCGCTCGACCTACTGCATTGACTACCCACCCATCTGATGGGTTCGCTGCCCCCCGAGCGGGAGATCGAGCGAAGGCCTAAGCCAATGAGAGGCGAGCGCACCGAAAAGCAAACATATACGTAGCATCATCATTTGAATAAGAACTAATTCTATTCACCTGCCGTTCTTTCCCGCCAAAGCGGGGACTCTGAGCCCAGAATCCCCGCCCGGCCACCAACCTAACGCACTGAGCTACAACCAGAGATAGATCCTCCAAAATTAATGAACCATCCCTAACCAAATGCACCCCGTTAGGCAGGAAGACCTGATGGCACCAAAACCTAATCCTCTCCTGTGGGTCAACAGCACCTCTGGCAGCTAGAACCCACTGTGCCACCGCCGATATAGCTGCTTCCGAGCCTCATTTGAAGCCTTACCATTTCTAACATCTCTCAAAACGGAGTCGGGGAAACAATTGGAGACCAACCAAGGTGCAGAAAAACCAAGCTGTATTAATGGCTGCAAGATCACTCAAGATCAAGGCCGACAGCTTCAATCGGGACATTTTCCCAAATTGTTGCCTCCAGCTGAAGTACCAAAGACCTCAGACACTGGCGGACGTTCACCTCAAGGAACGCTTCTAAACTCAAGCCAGTACGGCCCTCGAACTCCAAGCCACCAGACTAACAGAGAATTCACAACCGGCCTACCCCCAGATGAGGCTCAGCCGGCAGCCCAATACACAAATGAATGTTCAACTATGCACACTCTGAGCCTATCCTTCCCCATACCTCTAAAGGAGAAGCTATAAGAGGAGACTAGTAGTATTTATATTAAAGGGTTGACCTAAGTATAATAGGAGGATCTGCCAAAAAGAAAATAAATTTGTTCTGTTGAAGCACAATTTTAGGTGCTTAAGACATGCTCCAATACCAATTGAAGCCATACCAGGAAACAAAGATGGAAAGAGACAAACAGGGGGAGGGCAAGGTAATGGAAGGGTATAAGGAAAAAACGGGTGTACTCGGCCGGAGAAAAAACGACTGGACCTGCTGAGGGACTCTTAATTGAGACTATAGCCGAATCAGAGTGATCAAATTCAGTCCGTCAGTTCAGGCAAAAAGCGAGAAAACTCCGGACGCTGGCCCAACAGCAGAGCGTAGCTAATCCCCGAGTAGGATGGACAAGGATGGGGGAATAAACAAATGACCTCAATCAAACACATACATACAAAGCGCAAGGACCTACAGCGCAGTAGGTGAGGCCTAATGTACTATTTAAATTGCGGAGCGCCTTCTTCCTAGCGATTTAAAGCTCAACAAGGCCAATTGAGCGGCTATAGCCGATGTGGCAGCCCCAAGGCAGTGGGAATGGATTCCAAATTCCCAATGGAAACTCGCTGGACAACGCCACCTCGACCCAGCAAACTGACATCAGGTCATCAGAGAGCCACAAAACTGCAGGAGCCAGAGCCTGCAAAGGAAAGCCTGACCAGTGTATAAATGTTTGCCAAGGCCACTGGGAGGATGACCTAGGGCACCACAGGAACCAAGGACACACTTCCGCCCCCAGCCGTCAGATCCATCTCGGCCGCCTAATCTTAAACCCCCGAACCCCGGGGACTAGTCGGATATCTTATGCCAGCAAAAAACGCAGCGCGGGTCCTAGAAAGCACTACCAGATAAGGCACCCGAGGGGCACCATGCAGCTGTAGCAAAACAGCAAGGATAGACTCCTCCCGGACAATAGCGTATTGTAAGCAGTGTCTGCGCAACCCTAAACCAGCAGCAAGCAAAAGGTGATGGGGTGGTGGGGAGGGGAGGGCATTTTTTGGAAAAATCAAAAGAAAAAAGAAAATACCCATTAGGTAATGCGCCAGTACCACCCTGAAGTTCCCGGCACTAAACATCTCCTAGAATAGACAACATTAACCCCAACCCCCGCCAACCTGACTGCGCAGATCAGCCAACCCAACGCCCGGAACATGCGTTCCCTAAATAGAATTGGGAAGTGAAAACATTGCAGGGCGAGCTGCCCCTAGCCCACGCAACCAAGAAGACCCGGCCTACTGGGTAGATGGCTGCAGCCCTGCATTGACAACTACTAGAGCCAGCTGGATACCATCCTGCCCAATTATGGTAGACAAGCGAACCAGATGATGGGATCTGGCCACGCCCGCAGCGGCCCTTATTAGTGAGTGGCAGACAAGTGACCCATGGGTACAAATGACTTCAGGTAACAGAGGTCATACACAGCGGCAATCTGGATTCCCAGAAAGGACAGGTAAGTAACCGCTCCTCCATTCCAACCTCAGCAATTAGCACACCAAAATGTCCGAATAGCGAACGGAAACCACCCAGGAGCCTAGCGCAGCGTTCAGAATAAGCAGGGCCAACAAAAAGCAATTCCTAAAGGTAGTGAGAGATACAGCCCTGACACGGGGACACTTCAACGCCCCAGTGTAAAGGTGTGTAACCCCTTAAATTATGCATGAGAAATGGAACACCCCATCGGCAACACTTGACGATGAAGTATTCCTCGCCTCTACACAGCAGATCCGTTCGCTAAGGCTAGTAAATAACAGGCTAAAGGTGTTATAATCCTGATTTATTTATTCATGGCATTGCTGCTATTTAATTGGTAGTGGTGATGTACATTGTTCCCATACTACGTAGTGCGTTACAGGGGACGTATGCACCCATAGATTGCTGCCTTAAACTTAAAGTCTATATTTTAATTCACCTGGACACGTATGCCCACCAAAACTCATTTCGTTCTTGGCATCCAATACATTTTAGAAGTATTATTGTGGAATATTATTATCGAAAATAATGATTATTACTGCAATGCTAGAGATTTTGCCTTTTTTTTTTTTTTATTTTGCTGCTCGTCACACATTCGAGAAGCAAATATTTTGATTTGAACGACCCCCAATCCAGATATGCGTCCGTAGCATAGCCTGGAGCGCTGGAAATTTTTAGAAGGGAATATTACTGTGCGAGAACACAGCGTTGCCCATGCGCTTACCTGATGTGTTCTACCGCCAATCATGTCACCTTTCCCTCACTCATCGTAATTTTAGCATTGCAAAGCAAATGACAGGTCTTGTACCTTAGAATACAGCTAATCCAAGCTTTAGAGGCTGATGCTCCTAAATAACTCATTCGCTGGTACTGCGCTTCCACCGCCATGTTATGTAATCTATTTATTCTGCAGTAATAATCACACCCTTCTGGAGAAATACCCTGGAGAAGGATGGTCCCTGAGCTGAACTACTTTATTAGGAACGCTGTATCTGGGGCAGGGGTTCCCAATCTTTTTCTAATTGCGACACCCTAGAGCAGTGTCTTTCAACCACTGTGCCGTGGCACACTAGTGTGCCTTGAGCTGTTCTCAAGTGTGCCTCCAGATCTTGAGATGCCAAAACTAGTTTACAGCCACCACCAGTTCAACTGTTATTTACTGGTCTCTTCTTTTCATTTAAAGGGCCAATGTATTTTATTTGTGTTACCTGTGGGGACCAGTGTGATTGTTTTTTTATATTGGGGGCAATAGGTTTGTTTTTTTCCTGTGGGGGCCAATGTGTTTTGCCCTGTGGGGATATCATGGTGTGCCTTGGCAATTTTAAAATCTTATTTAGTGTGCCGCAAGGTTAAAAGGTTGAAAATCACTGCCCCAGAGTATCAGAATTTTTCCAAGGCACCCCCAGGCCCCAAAAATATATCAAATCAAGTAGATTCTGTTGATATATTTCTCTTAGGGTCAGTTATGTGGTAAAGGGCAGGATTTGCTTCCGATTGTACACATTTTATGATTGGCAGCCACCAGCACTGGTTTTGTCCAGAAATAATTGAACGTAAATAGTTTGAATTGGTCCCGGACCACCAACCCGAGGCACCCCTGCCAGTATCCTGAGGCACCCCAGGGAGCCTAGGCCCATAGTTTGGGAACCACTGATCTAGGGGTTGAGGCTGATCTAATTAAGACATAGGAACACCGAGCCTGGGAGGCTTACTTGGACTCGTCGGTTAGGCTGAACAAGTACATAAAGTCATCCTTCTAAATTTACCCCCTACGGCTCTCACTTAATGCCTCGATACCTGAAGGACTGCTGTGCATTCGCAGCGCCCAACCAATGTCAACCCCATGGGGGGGAGGTACGAGTGAGAAATGCCAGATAAGCCGCCCGACACAGGCTCAGCCCCCTCACCTGAAAATCCAGGCCGCGCCGTACATGTACCAACATCAGCATCACTATCCATGCCCGCTTCCATAGCCGACTCCACTGCCCGAAAATCCGTGGGGACTTGACGACTGAAGATTCAGGCTGAGCAGCCCATGTGTCATCATCTGCATCGTCCTCCCCGACTTCGCCAGCAGTGAACGAATCCTCTTCGCTGTAGTCCAGCTGTGCCTCAACATCTGCGGGAACATGCAAAAAGGGGGGGGGGACCCCGAGGACTGTAGGCCTCGGTCACGTATGCGGCTCTGTGCAGAACCATCACCTCAGAGTGTCTCCCTCTCCATCATGGCAACAGCTGACCCCATATCCCTGAAAGCCTGCAAGAATTCTGAGCACCCTGGAATGGGCCTCCTTTGTGCCCCCTGAGACCAATCCTCTAACTGTCTAGGACCCCACCGTCTCCCGGGGCAGAGTATTCACAATGGGCACCAGAGCCCCAGCAACGGAGGACACTGCTGCGGACAGCAGAGAGGGGTCAAAGGAGGTAGTGGAGACTCTAGCCGTGGTTGCACCCCCAGACCCTGCCTTGGATCCAGAGCACCCCACCGGTGGAAGCCTGCCAATTCCCCTGACTCCACCCCCCAGAATCCCGTGCAGTAGTATGTCCCCTAGGTGGCAGCGCCTCACAGTTGGCCGATGAGGACATGTAAATGCTGCCCGCACTAACCTGGCCCACGCTGCCCGACCCCTAATGTTCGCAGCTACTGTAGCGCTCACCTACAACACCGGGCCTTGCTGCCCCACGGCGTCCCACCCCTTGGCTCTAGCCGCCCCGGGGCCTGGGGCCGGAAGCAGGCCGCAGCGCAGGAGCCTCCAAGGCTTCACCTGCAGCCGGGAGTCTACCACAAGCCCATCCGTGAACGGGGACCAGAGACAGGGATGATGCCACAGCGTCTGTTCAGGCCTCCTTGACTTCGCACAGCATCTACTCAGCATTGCAGAGGGGTGGGGGGGGCCTAATCGCGGCTAATTAGCATATGCCGCGACCTAATTAGCATATACCGCGACCTAATTAGCATATACCGCGACCTAATTAGCATATGCCGCGACCTAATTAGCATATACCGCGGCCTAATTAGCATATGCCGCGACCTAATTAGCATACATCGCGACCTAATTAGCATAGGCCATGCCCCTTGCGGGCGCTGTGAGAGTCCCTATTAGCAATCTTCAGAAATTGGGAGGTATGCATGGCATGGTAATAGTCAGGGAAAGCACTACTGAGGCAGCAAAGCAATGTATCAGCACTCAACTGAATACAGTTATACACTAACTGGGGAGCTCAGGGGCACAGTTCCACTCACCAGAAAAACTTTCAGGAAAGAGAGAAATACTCCTCCCTTTCCTGCCCTGATATCCCAGCTAACACTGCTCTTCCCTAAGTCCTTATTGGACCACCGAGTCACATGCTTCCCTAGGTCACACAACAGTCTTGGATGTTTAACCCACTCCATGCCTATTGCAGACATTACGTTATTCATACTGCATACCTCCCAACATGACCCATGTCAGGAGGGACACTATGCTCTGCTCCTGGACTTACCTCTTAATGTGTGATTGCCATCACCTGTTTTTGAACAGGTTAACTAATAAGAAAGGTGTTTCACCGCAGGTGATGGTAATCATACAATAACGGGAAATTGCAGGAGCAGAGCAATGTGTCCCTCCTGGCATGGGACAGGTTTGGGAGGTATGTATACTGGTAGGCACATCATAGCAGTAGCTCTGTCTGGGGAATAGATACATTTAAAAAGCACAGTTGTGTACTTGTGTTGAGATACATTAGGCCGACTTGTCTGAAAGACCAGTTGGATTAAATTTCCCCTGAGCTCCCCGCCAGCTTCCCGGGAGAGCTCAGTAACGTTTTGCACTTGATGTGCCGTTTTTTACATGGGATATATCACATTAAATGTATCACATGTAAATTCTCAGGGAGCTACGGGGGCAGGAGAATAATAACAAAAAACCTGGGCAGCGTCGGGGTCCGGGGTTTGTGGGTGCAGCATCACGGCGGGCAGTCCTCAGTGTCTGAGAAGTGCTGAGCGGACACTGCGGACGGCAGCAGCAGTTTTTTTTTTAAAAGATAGGCCAGCCACAAATTGCCTGAGAGAGAGAGCACTCTCAGCCAATCAGCGGCCGGCCTATCTTTAAAAAAAATAATTAAATTCTGCCGCTGCTGTTTACAGTGTCCACTCAGCACTTCCTGAAAAATGCGGACTGCCTTCCCTGCCATGACGCTGCGCCCACGCCCCCTGGGTGCTCAGCGCAGCCCTGACCCCAATGCTGCCTGCTCCTTCACATAGGTGTGTGCCGCTGATGGGTACAATCCGACAGACGGAACCTGCAGCAGGTCCTGTGCAGATCGGGTCTGATAGGATGTCAAACACATACAATTTTGGCCGATTTCTCGGCCCGATCCATTAGGATTAGGCGAAATTGTCACAAATCGGATAAGTGTATGGCCACCGTTAGTGTTTAATTGCTACGTAATAAATCCCACCCCTTGACAGATGACTTTGTAATGAGATAATCCAGTGTTATTCACTTAACCTGTCAGTGGTTTAAATGTTATGGCTGGTAATCAATGTATTTGAACGAATATCCTCTCAAGTCTAACTGCAATTTATTTTCATTTCTCATCATGATACAAAAACATATCACGTCTTTAAGCTATAACATAAAGTGCATTATGAAATGCAGTGCATTTTAAAATGTAGGTTTTATTTTTCAATGTATTTCATTATATTTTTATCCAAGTACCTTTTTAAATGTTATGATTCAACCAACCTCTAAGAACATGTTAAATGTTCAGTGAACAAAAGTTTCCTTTTTATACAAGCAAAGTTCATTTATCCAGAGAGCAGGCTGACATAGAGATACTATAAGGTTTAATATAGGTCCTCCCAAGCATAATAATGGCAGGGTTATATTCCTTTACAAGAGAATGTTAACATGCCGTACACAATCTTTAGCTTATATAGCAAACACAAAGGCAAAATATGATGGGAACACAGAAAAACATACATTATTCACAACAAAGCCGGAATTGCGGCTCCTTGGCTGAACATGTAGTATCGTAAACATCTACAGTACTTCAGTCAAACCCAAGGCTAATCTGTGATCTTTCTTTGTCACTTATTTGTTTAGTGTCATAGGAAAGAAATCTTTCTTCAGTTAACAGGTTGAATCATTTCTTAAGATGTAACCATCAGGAATATTTTTTTTTTCAAGAGAGGAGTTTATTATTTCAAACAATTATCTTGGTTAATTTGAGATTTAACACTGTATCCGATGATTTACTAGGTTTATTTACAGTACACGGTTTGCATTTTTTTGCATGTGCACTTTCCCTTTTATAAATTACTCCTGTGATAGAAGATCTTGGTTCTTTCTTTAACCATTTAGCTATTCAATATTTGTGCACTTTAAGTATAATCCATGTTCAAGTCTTGAACAGAGATGTGTACTTTTAAGATCCTTCATGTTATGATCCGGGTATTAAAACAGACATATTTGCTGTACCTCTCAAGTGTCTTACTGCGCTCCAAATTATGTTTTTATCAGTACTTTGTGCACTTGCCCTCATTGAAGTGTTCCATCAATCTCTCCTGCGCTCCCCGGTGCTGCTGTCTCAGCGGCTGTACAGAAATCTCTGTCTGTCATGTCTGCCTCTCAAATCCTTTTTTCTTTTTCTCTAAGATTCCCTGTTTCACTGGACTCCGCTCCTTCCAAGGACCTGTGCATCTCTTAGCTTTAAGCTTGCCCAGCTCCATCTGTGTTATGCAATCGATACCTCCATTGGTGTTCTGCCATCGATACTCCTGCTCCATCTATGTTCCACCATCGATACATGGCTCCATTGATATTCTGCCATCCATACTCCTTCTCCATCGATGTTCCACCATTGATGCATGGCTCCATTGGTGTTCTGCCATTGGATGCTCTGCTCCATCTGTGTGCTGCCATTTATACTCTGTTCCATCTGTGTTCTGGCATCAAAACTTGACTCCACCAATGTTCCGTTATCGATTCTCCTGCTCCATTAGGGTTCCGAGAAACACCATCAAAGTGGAAGTAAGGGGTTCCATTAAGGGATATGATAACAAGCTGCCACTTAGATGGAGATGGTTAACAGGATATCACAAGAAAACAAAAAAGAAGTGGCACTAATATAACCAATAAAAATATATTACAATTTATTAATGCTTTAAAAACAAAGGTGTAATAGGTTAAAATGAATACAGTAGCAATGACAAAGGGATTTTAGTTGTGGGTGGACTGTTGACCAAATTGAATGAGAAATCTACTGATAATGTCCCGATCCTGTTTCTAAATAGTACATCTGTTAAACCGGTTGCTCACAATTTTTTGACTATGAAACACTGGCTTGCATAGTTGAACAGTATTATCATTGATCACGTGACTAAATTGAGTAGGGATTGAGACAGAGCAAGGATACTCCTACAAAAGGAATCCTGATGGATTTTTATGATGGATACGATTAATCTTAGGGGCCTAAACAAGAACAATCTGCTCAGATGTTTTCTATCAATGGTCCATTCGGGTTACCACTAATAGATGACATGTGCCATTCCATATATATATATGCTTCTGGTATTTTTGGGTTGACATTTTTTTGGCAGCTCCAATTCGGGTTGTTCAAAGAAATACTCTCTTAACACTACTTGATAGAGTGTGAGCGTTGGATATACTGTATGTACCATCATATAAATTGCAGGCTAAATTTGAAAATGTTTATAAGGAGTAGAGATTGAGGACCCTATAGTGCAGTCTTCTTTTATTATTATTTTCTCTATATTTATTTTTTATGTGTTTTATATATTGTTTGTGGTGTAAATTAAGATACTGTAGGATATTTTTTATTTATTTTATTTAGAGCTTTTATATATAATATGTATATATACTGTATATAAAAATGTTTTTCACTCAGCGACTTTATAGTTAGTTATGAAGTCTAGAAATAGGGGTATGTACAGAATAAGTACTGTATATTAAAAAACTGAGATCCGCGGCACCTGTAACATTGGGCAGCCTGTTTATAGATTCCCCATGGTTATATTACTGTATGCCCCAATTTGTTAGAGAATATTTATTTATTTATTTATTACCAGTTTCTTATATAGCGCACACATATTCCGCAGCTCTTTACAGAGAATATTTGAACATTCACATCAGTCCCTGCCCCAGTGGAGCTTACAATCTATATTCCCTACCACATGTACACGCACACACAGACATTCTAGGGTTAATTTTGTGTGAAGCCAATTAACCTACCAGAATATTTTTGGATTGTGGGAGGAAACCGGAGTACCCGGAGTAAACCCACGCAAGCACGGGGAGAATATACAAACTCCGCACAGTTAGAGCCATTGTGGGAATCGAACCCATGACCTCAGCGCTGTGAGGCAGTAATGCTAACCATTACACCATCCGTGCTGTGAGAATAGGAAGTAAGAGGTGGTAGTTAAATTGTGTACAATGGAACACACAACCATTACCAATGGGAGGGTGCATATAACCAGTGGCGTAGCTACGTTTTGGGCGCCCCCCCGCGCCGCCGCCCCGCCAAGCACCCCTACCCCCCTGCCCTGCCACCCCGCCGCCTATGCAAACCTCCCCCCCCAATCCCCCACAGCCTTACCTATCGTGCTGGTCCCGACGGCTAGGTTCTTCTGCTGAGGACCACCACAAAATGGCCGCCCCCATACAGCAGACAGTTTCAGAGAACTCTGTGCTATATGGGGGCGGCCATTTTGTTGTGGTCCTCAGCAGAAGCAGAAGAACTGAGCCGCCGGGACCAGCGAGATAGGTAAGTCTGCGGGGGATTGGGGGGGGTTTAACTATAGCACCGCAGCCCCCGGCGCCCCCACATGCACAGCGCCCCCCCCCCGCGGTGGCGGGGGCTGCGATGCTATAGTTACGCCGCTGCGTATAACGTATGGCTCACAATGATGTGAAAAGGATTTTTTTTTTTCAGCGATAGTCATGTTTTAGCTCACATACAGTTTATCCTGACAAGGTATAGAGATGACCTATTTATGATCTGGACAGGTCTCAGAGATTACTTTGAAAAATTGATTGAGAACATCGTTCACTTGAGTCAACAATCAAGTTCACTTACGAAATTAGCCCCTCTACAGTTCATTACCTGGATGTACAAATTACCTTGGATAATGGCATTATAAAAACAGGCCTTTTTATGAAACCAACAGGAATACTATCCTCCATTACTCCAGTCAACATGCTGTGTCAACCAAAAAAGGTCTTCCTTTTTCCTAGTTTCCACTCATACATGGCATTTGCGATGATGCGCAGGAAGCTGGGGAGAAAGATGTGATGATTAACAAATTATTGGTTATAGGGTACAATAAGATAGAATTGTTAGCTGCTAAAGTGATGGTGATACCCAGAGAATGTACCTTTTTGCCTAAAGTACATATCACTGAATCAGAGGGTATGAATCATTGGGTCTACAATATGTTGGTCGACAAGTCATTATGTCGACACAAACATTAGGTCGACATAAGGTTTTTCACAGGTTTTTTTACCCGAATGTCTACAGTCGACATGGACACTGCAACATAGCACCGCATCCCCTGGCATCCGCTGCGCTCACCATGCTTCAGGCACACTATTTTATTCTCTCACCATGCCCTAGTGGATGGTAGGGCATGAAATACCACCTGCCGGCACATGTCAACTCAAAAAACTGTGAAAAACCCCATGTTGACCTTTTGACTGTCGACCTTGACCATGTCAACCTAATGCTTGTGTTGATCTAATGACCTGTTGACCTAGACCCATTTCGACCTTTGTCAACCTAATAGTGTTGACCCAATGCTTGTCAACCTAATGACCGAAACCGAATCGGATATTCAAAAAAATCTCTTTTGCCCCCAAGTTTGAAATCCTTTACCCATTTGAATACGGTTCATCCATCAGGACATAACGAGTACTGTAGTTTCAGTTGTTTTCTTTAAAAATGCTGTTTCTGTGTTGTAGATGGCAAAATATATTTTTAAGTATTCTTTATTAATATTTATATCAGTGTTGCCAACTTATGTTTGGTTGATTTTTCAGTACTTGTGTATTAGCAGGGCACCCAATTAGCATACGTACGCTAGCGTGGGGAAATCGCATGGGCCCGTTTTAGTGCCGTGCGATGTGATTCGATTTTCCTATGTCATTTATTCACTGCTCTCTTGGCCCTGGCAGATCGCATCGCATCGCACCGCATCGCACCTCCCGCAAAATCGCATGCGATCGCAAGCAATTTTATAGTGTACGATGCCCTTACATTAGCTATACACTTGTATGACATGCAATGAGGTTTTAGGCACCCCCCCCCACACACACACACACACACACACTATCCACGCCACCCCAAAGCGTTGTGAGCGGCGGCTGAACGCGTCCGCCCTCGAGGACGCGCTCGCCAAGCTTTGGGCTCAGTGGATCTCTGTGCTCGCCACACTATATAAATCAACTCCACGCCAACATGGATAGTGGGGGTATGAAAAGGTCGGGAGGACGCATTCCGCCGCCTCTCGCAGGGCTTGCTGCGCTCGCCACACTTCGGGGTGGCATGGATAGTGGGGGGGGTGCCTAAAACCTCATTGCTTGTCATACAAGTGTATAGCTAATGTAATTGCATCGCACCCTATAAAATCGCATGTGATTTTGCGGGAGATGCGATGCAATGCCATTCAACCACCAGGGACAAGAGAGCAGTGAATAAATTTCATAGGAAAACCGCATCGCACGGCACTAAAACGGCCCATGCGTTGCGATGCGATTTTCTTACGCAGAATCACCCACTAAGCAATTTGCTTAGTGGGCGCCCTGCTAATACACAGGTACCAATTTTGCTTATATGTGTATTACTCCATGTTTCTAAGCTCATTTTGTATCAGTAAGCATACTATTGCATGTTATAGTAGCGGTTATATCTTTTTCAGCTGTATTGATTTTACATATTTTGTATCCAGAAGTCCATGCACATCGGCTTGTGCGTGTTGCTACTGAGTGACATCACACATGACTTGAAGCTACTGTAGGTGATCAGCGGCTTGGTGATAGGGGTGATATATAGGTAAGTCTGTGTTTTATATCTCTGAGCCTGAAGATGAGCATTAAAGCTCGAAATGTCGCTTGTGATGACTTCTGTGTCTGTTTCTTTGAAGTAATCAAGCCCCGATATTGCCTCCATGTTGCATTTTCTCTCGCTCACTCTCTCTCTCGCTGGCTCTCTCTCTCTCTCTCTCTCTCGCTCTCTCTCTCTCTTTCTCTCTATTACTAATGTTGTGCTTCCAAAAAAATATACAAGTAAGTATATAGGTATCCTAGGGCAACATCTTTATATGGTAGTCTGTATGTCCTCCAATGGTTCTGGTAACACTCCCTGTCTAAATGGGTGGAAGCTATTGTTCTTCTTATGGACTGTTGTTGTATGGACTGGCTAAATAGTTACTGTAAAAGAGTAAGAACAGCGCCCTCTAGTTTAATAATTAGGTAATGATGTTGGGAGAAATTAATATTGCTCATACTGAATAGTGGAGATATTATACCATCTAGGACAGGCATTCCCAACCATAGTCCTCAAGGCACACCAACAGTGCAGGTTTTAGTGATATCCAGGTTTGAGCACAGGTGACCTAATTAGTACCTGATTGATTCTGATTAAACCAACTGTGCTGAAGCCTGGATATCACTAAAACCAGCACTGTTGGTGTGCCTTGAGGACCGTGATTGGGAAAGCCTGATCTAGGAGGTTATTTCATACTGTATATCACTTAGGTGGTCAGGAGGCCTGCTTGTCTCTGTCCACTGGTCAGGTGTACACTGGCCAAAGTCTGGTCAGGTTTGTCTCATGGTTGTCATGTGTGTACAGAGGCAAACACTCTCACAGTGACTTATGGAGTTTTATTTGCACAACATAAAGTATAACAAAACAATTACATAAATAATGAATAAGATTTCCTTACATTAAAAGGTAAATTGGGCAGATTGCTGGTTCAGTGGAATCTTAATCCTCAATGCATTTTGTCAATTATGCCCACCGCAGTAGGGCTGGGCTTTGTCAGTAGGGTAAGCCTGGACTACCTCCGACCTTTTCATACCCCCACTATCCACGTCAGCGTTGAGAATAGAATAGTGTGGCGAGCGCAACGAGCCCCGCCAGGGGACGCGGATACCTGTGAAGCCCGCGAAGGGACGCGTTTACCTGTGAAGGTATCCGCGTCCCCTTGCGGGGCTCGCTGCGCTCGCCACACTCGCCACACTATTCTATTCTCAACTCAACGCCGGCGTGGATAGTGGGGGTATGAAAAGGTCAGAGGACGCGTACCGCCGCCCCTCGCGGGCTCGCTGCGCTCGCCACGCTTTGGGTTCACGTTGATCGTGGGGTGGCGTAAACTAATTTTGGTGGGCCATTTCACTGTTCAGGGGTGTTTTGGGGGGTTTCTGGCCCATTTACCATTGTTCCCTATAATGATTTGGGTAAATTGAGGCATTTAACATTGTTCCCTATGGGAAATCGAGGGCATCGCGTCTGGACCATTTAAGCCTATGGGAAATCGGGGGCATCGCGTCTGGACCATTTAAGCCTTTTTTAGCCGCCTGCGATGCGACCGACCCGATTTTGACTTTTTTCAATGCATTTCAATGGGAAATCGGGGGCATCGCGTCGGTCGCGTCGCAGACCACTAAAAATTACACCCGATGCCCACGATTGTGGCCGTGCTAGGAAACAAGTACCGTTTTTTCTTCTACTATATGCTTTTGAGTGGGAACCATTTTCTTGTAATGTGCTGGGTGGTGCCATTTTGGCACAGAGGGAAGGTTAATTCAGAAAAGCCCCACTATTGCAGCGGCCATGTTTTTGGTTTCCTGAAGGAACTACTTCAAGCAATAGGGATATCTGCTTTCTCTGGAAAAAATGTTAGGTACTTATGTAATATCTGGACTCCCGTTTTTCTTATGAGACCGCGTCCCCTCGCGTGGCTCGCTGCGCTCACCACGCTTCGGGCACGGTGGCTCGCTGCGCTCGCCACACTATATAAAATTTAACATGGGAGTCCAGATAATACATTAGTACCAAATGTTGTCTTTCTAAATATTTAAGCCTTTGGAAGATATTAACACACTAAGTTCATCAAGAAAATGGTGAATTAATACATCTGAAAAAATATAAAGGATGGTTAAAAACATTGAATTTTTTTTCTTTGTAAAAAATATTAAAAATCCCTAATAAATATTGTATATAAAGTATAAAAAAAATGTATAGTATAATACAAATTATATTTACTGAAATTCACACAGTGTACATAGTTAAAAATTGATTTACATGATTGTACAATGAGATTCACAGGTTGAATCTTGATAACTGAAAAAATATACTTTTAATCAATATGCTATTGTCATTAAAAAAGTGCCTTTGTACATATCTTAGACTTGTTTTGTGTGTAGGGTAATCCACAAGCTTCATGGGGGGCAGACTTTCAGTCTTTTGTTTAATACAAGGGGACAATCAGGTGATCTTCAGTCTGGATGAAGAGAGGAGGGGTGACTAAAGCTACAGTAAATATTTATATTCAAAACACTTGTTTTACCCATGTGGACCAATGATGTAAAGGGTGAATATCCAATACATTTCCCATTGTGACATCTTTTCAGGAAATTTTCTAGGTAACAAGTGATTTTCAGTACTATTTTTAATGGCCCTAACATGTTTCTGTATCCTAAGTTTCAGATTTCTCTTGGTTTTACTAATATACTTCAGGTTGCAGGTGCATTCTAACTGGTAGATTACCAAGTGTAGGTGTGGTGCACTTCCCACGGCACTACCTCAGGGAATCAGGGAATCGTGATAAAATTCTAATAAAGCTCTTATCTGTCTTTGCTGTCTTCTCAATCCTGTGTCACTTCAAAAAGAGGAGTCATCATGGTATCTTCAAATCTACAATTAATTAAAGGTGTATACCCCACTCACTTCTAAATATGATAATTGAAACACCTAGAGGTTTCTTTTTTTTAAAAATGTGTACCAGTAATCTCATAGTCAGATGTATAATCACGCATATCAAAGTATCTGCTTCTTTGATTGTTATAGATTCATTATTTTTTAGATTCTTTAGTGCTTGTTTCTCAAAAGTACTCCGATTTAGTTTTGGGGTATTTTTTTTTTACCAAGGAAACAGATATTTTTTTACTAATTTGTGAACAGTGTCTATTTTTGTACTCTTTGATTCTAATAGATAAAATTTAGAGGGGACTTTGAATGCTGACTTACATTTTTGCTTGTCATTTTTCATTATACCTTTATTTATTTATTTATTTATTTATTTATTTAAATGACATTTTAAGGTAAGGTTTCTAATGAATCTGGTGAGATCCATATATATTTGAAAATTATTGGCTTGTGCCACTGGTGCAAATTTTTACGTTTTGCTGAATAGGGTTTCATTTGTCTTTGTGAGCGTAATATTGGAAAGATTAAATACTGTATGCCCATTTTTCTAAGATCTGTTTGATCTCTTGGTGATTTAGTTTTCTTTTCTTTTGATTGGTTTCCTCATCCGCTTCTGCCCCTCTTTTGGTTTCTTTCCTTTTTAACGCAGAGGCCCTTTTGATTGTTTCTTTGAACATGTGCTTTGTGTACCTGTCTCTAGGGTGTGGAATGTATCCTGGTGATTTGCTGTCATGATAATTTTCTGATTCGAGTCTTTTTAGGGCTGTGAACTTGTTTCTTGTTGGGAATACATTTTGTTTGGCTATTTTTTTCATATTGTGTGTTGTGTTTAAATGGAACTGTGTTCCATTGTTCTTGGTTGGTCTTATAAGGTTATTTTGTATGATTATTGGAGTCCATTCTTTTTACATTACTCAATCATTAATTTTGTTATTTTGATAGTCCAATTTGTATTTTAAAGAATTTACAGTATTTATCTTAGTTTTTGTCACTTCCACTTCTACTCTCTCTAGCTCTTTGTTTATAACAATAATATTTTCTTTAAAAACCACTTTAAAAAGTGGTCCTAATCTGCCCACTCTAATTATATGTACTGAGAGGCTACAGTTAGTATAATACTTGCCTACCCTCCTACCTGCTGCGCGAGGCTACCAAGTTTGGGGTAGCACCCTGCAGTTCCTAAAGAGTAGAGAACACTCCCAGATTCCAAAATATTCTAAATATTACAATTGCTCCCATCCAATACCATATTTTTATTCCATCCAAGCAACTAGTTGGATGGTTGGAGGAAAGTTGGTCTGATGTGTGGCCAGCATTACACAGTATATTCCTGAGAACAGAAGAAATAGATTAATTCTGTATGTTAGCAGTTGTGAAGTGCTGCTTTAAATTCTAAGACCACTTCTAAAATACAGTTGATATTAATTGGTTATGATGATGCCCTTGATGTTTATGATCTAATTATACTTTTAAACCTATACCTTTTGATTAACCCCTTCCTGACAGAGCCAGTTTTTGCGTTCCTGACAGAGCCCTTTTTTTCAAATCTGACATGTATCACTTAAGTGGGGATAACTTTTTTTTGCTTTTACTTATCCCAGTGATTTTGAGATTGTTTTTTCGTGACACATTGTACTTCAAATTAGTGGTAAATTTGGGTCGATACAGTCTGTGTTTTTTTGTGAAAAATACCAAAATGTCGTAAAAAAATGGAAAATTTAGCAATTTGCAAAATGTTAAATTTTCTGCTTGTGAGACAAATAATCATACCACTCAAAATAGTTAATAACTAACATAGACCATATGTCTACTTTATGTTTCCATCATTATTTCAACTTCCTTTTAATTTTTTTGGACACTAGGAGGCTTACAATATGAATAGCAAATTCTCAAATTTTCAAGAAAATTTCAAACACTGATTTTTTTAGGGACCAGTTCAGTTCTGATGTGACTTTGAGGGACTTGTATGCGAGACACCCCCATAAATGATACCATTTCAAAAACTGCACCCCTCACAGTATTCAAAACAGCATTTTGGAAGTTTGTTAACCCTTTAGGTGTTTCACAGGAATTAAAACAAAGTGTAGGTGAAATTTCAAAATTTCATTTTTTTTGCAGATTTGCAATTTTAATACATTTTTCTAAGGAACACAGTACATTTTACTAGAGAAATGTGACTAAAAATTGATTCCCCCAATTCTTTTGTTTTCATAAATATCCTATATGTGGCCCTAGTGTGCACGTTGACCAAACCACAGGCTTCATAATAGAAGGAGCACCTACTTGATTTTTTTACACAAAAATGCAGTTCTGGCTCAAAATTTTTCATTTTCAGAAGGTATGAAGGAGAAAAAGCACCCCAAAATCTGTGCCCCAATTTCTCCCGAGTACGGCAATGCCTCACATGTGACCAAAAAATACCATTTGGGTGCATGGCAGGACTCGGAAAGGAAGGAGTGATTTTTGGATTTTGCAGCTCAGATTCTGGTGGAATGTTGGTGGGTGCTATGTTGCATTAGCAAGACCCCCCAAGCACCAATACAGTGGAACCCCCCACAAGTGACCCCATTTTGCAAACTACACCCCTCAGGGAATTCATCTAGGGGTATAGTGTACATTTCAAACCCCCAGGGGTTTCACCAATTTTGATACAACTGGGCAGTGAAAATAAAAAATTACATTTTTTACACAAAAATGCAGTTCTGGCTCAAAATTTTTCATTTTCATAAGGTATGAAGGAGAAAAAGCACCCCAAAATCTGTGCCCCAATTTCTCCCGAGTATGGCAATGCCTCATATGTGACCAAAAAATACCAGTTGGGTGCATGGCAGGACTCAGAAGGGAAGGAGTGATTTTTGGTGGTGGAATGTTGGTGGGTGCTATGTCGCATTAGCAAGACCCCCAAAGCACCAATACAGTGGAAACCCCCACAAGTGACCTCATTTTGCAAACTACACCCCTCAGGGAATTCATCTAGGGGTATAGTGTACATTTCAAACCCCCAGGGGTTTCACCAATTTTGATACAACTGGGCAGTGAAAATGAAAAATTACATTTTTTTTACACAAAAATGCAGTTCTGGCTCAAAATTTTTCATTTTCAGAAGGTATGAAGGAGAAAAAGCACCCCAAAATCTGTGCCCCAATTTCTCCCGAGTACGGCAATGCCTCACATGTGACCAAAAAATACCATTTGGGTGCATGGCAGGACTCAGAAGGGAAGGAGTGATTTTTTGATTTTGCAGCTCAGATTCTGGTGGAATTTTGGTGGGTGCTATGTCGCATTAGCAAGACCCCCCAAGCACCAATACAGTGGAACCCCCCCACAAGTGACCCCATTTTGCAAACTACACCCCTCAGGGAATTCATCTAGGGGTATAGTGTACATTTCAAACCCCCAGGGGTTTCACCAATTTTGATACAACTGGGCTGTGCAAATGCAAAATTACATTTTTTACACAAAAATGCAGTTCTGGCTCAAATTTTTTCATTTTAACAAGGAATGAAGGAGACAAAGCACCACAAAATCTGTGCCCCAATTTCTCCCGAGTACGGCAATGCCTCATATGTGACCAAAAAATACCATTTGGGTGCATGGCAGGACTCAGAAAGGAAGGAGTGATTTTTGGATTTTGCAGCTCAGATTCTGGTGGAATGTTGGTGGGTGCTATGTTGAATTAGCAAGACCCCCCAAGCACCAATACAGTGGAACCCCCCCACAAGTGACCCCATTTTGCAAACTACACCCCTCAGGGAATTCATCTAGGGGTATAGTGTACATTTCAAACCCCCAGGGGTTTCACCAATTTTGATACAACTGGGCAGTGAAAATGAAAAATTACATTTTTTTACACAAAAATGCAGTTCTGGCTCAAAATTTTTCATTTTCATAAGGTATGAAGGAGAAAAAGCACCCCAAAATCTGTGCCCCAATTTCTCCCGAGTATGGCAATGCCTCAAATGTGACCAAAAAATACCAGTTGGGTGCATGGCAGGACTCAGAAGGGAAGGAGTGATTTTTGGTGGTGGAATGTTGGTGGGTGCTATGTCGCATTAGCAAGACCCCCAAAGCACCAATACAGTGGAACCCCCCCACAAGTGACCCCATTTTGCAAACTACACCCCTCAGGGAATTCATCTAGGGGTATAGTGTACATTTCAAACCCCCAGGGGTTTCACAAATTTTGATACAACTGGGCAGTGAAAATGAAAAATTACATTTTTTTACACAAAAATGCAGTTCTGGCTCAAAATTTTTCATTTTCATAAGGTATGAAGGAGAAAAAGCACCCCAAAATCTGTGCCCCAATTTCTCCCGAGTACGGCAATGCCTCACATGTGACCAAAAAATACCATTTGGGTGCATGGCAGGACTCAGAAAGGAAGGAGTGATTTTTGGATTTTGCAGCTCAGATTCTGGTGGAATGTTGGTGGGTGCTATGTTGCATTAGCAAGACCCCCCAAGCACCAATACAGTGGAACCCCCCCTCAAGTGACCCCATTTTGCAAACTACACCCCTCAGGGAATTCATCTAGGGGTATAGTGTACATTTCAAACCCCCAGGGGTTTCACCAATTTTGATACAACTGGGCAGTGAAAATGAAAAATTACATTTTTTTTACACAAAAATGCAGTTCTGGCTCAAAATTTTTCATTTTCAGAAGGTATGAAGGAGAAAAAGCACCCCAAAATCTGTGCCCCAATTTCTCCCGAGTACGGCAATGCCTCATGTGTGACCAAAAAGTGTCAGGACTCAGAAGGGAAGGAGTGATATTTGGATTTTGCAGCACAAATTCTGGTGGAATGTTGGTGGGTGCTATGTCGCATTAGCAAGACCCCCAAAGCACCAATACAGTGGAACCACCCCACAAGTGACCCTATTTTGCAAACTACACCCCTCAGGGAATTCATCTAGGGGTATAGTGTACATTTCAAACCCCCAGGGGTTTCACCAATTTTGATACAACTGGGCAGTGAAAATGAAAAATTACATTTTTTTACACAAAAATGCAGTTCTGGCTCAAAATTTTTCATTTTCAGAAGGTATGAAGGAGAAAAAGCACCCCAAAATCTGTGCCCCAATTTCTCCCGAGTACGGCAATGCCTCATGTGTGACCAAAAAGTGGCAGGACTCAGAAGGGAAGGAGTGATATTTGGATTTTGCAGCACAAATTCTGGTGGAATGTTGGTGGGTGCTATGTCGCATTAGCAAGACCCCCCAAGCACCAATACAGTGCCCCAATTTCTCCCGAGTATGGCAATGCCTCATATGTGACCAAAAAATACCAGTTGGGTGCATGACAGGACTCAGAAGGGAAGGAGTGATTTTTGGATTTTGCAGCTCAGATTCTGGTGGAATGTTGGTGGGTGCTATGTGGCATTAGAAAGACCCCCGAAGCACGGTGAAATGATGAACCTAATAATCCATAGATGTGTGGTATATTTTAAAACACTCCTTTATACATAGGCCGGGTTTGTCGGGGCAAGTTTCACAGTGGAAAATAGTTTCCTTTCTTATTCCCTTTTTATAGCAAACTTTGCACCTTTTTTGTGTCCTGCCCTTTCTTGCAGTGGAGGGGATTTCGTTCGGAAAATGCTGCCCTGGTACAATACGGGGGCCAGTACTAGAAGTACTGGGGCCCTCTGCCTGCTGGTTCCCAAATACTAGGCCCTTTATGACTTCCTCTTGAAAGTGCATAAATGTCCCCCTCTGGCCGGTAGAACGGAATAGCACGTAAGCGTTATACAGTGCCATCTGGATGATATACACGGCCAGCTTCTTGTACCAGATTTTTGTTTTCCGCAGGGCACTGTACGGCTTCAATACCTGATCTGAAAGATCCACTCCGCCCATGTACCTATTGTAATCCAGGATACAATTAGGTTTTGAGGTGTGGGTACTGGTACCTCGTACAGGGACGGAGGTGGTACTGTCTCCGTGAATTGTTGTCAGTATAAGGACATCCCTCTTGTCCTTATATTTGACCAACAACATATTTTCGGTGCATATTCCCCTGCTTTCACCCCTTCTCATTACTTGGGCAATGTGCGTTTTTGGGAGGCCTCTTTGGTTCTTGCGCACAGTACCGCAAGCTGCTGTACCTCTTGAACCAAGGGCCTTAAACAGGGGGATGCTGGTGTAAAAGTTATCCACATAGAGGTGATAACCTTTATCCAGGAAGGGGTGCACTAAATCCCAGACAATTTTTCCACTAACACCTACGAGGGAGGGGGGGCATTCTGGCGGTTCAATTCTTGAATCCTTCCCTTCATATACCCTAAACCTGTGAGTGTACCCTGAGGTGCTTTCACACAGCTTATACATTTTTATGCCATACCTTGCCCTCTTACTGGGAAGGTACTGGCGGAATTTAACCCTTCCTTTAAAATGTATAAGGGACTCGTCTATGCAAATGAATTTATCTGGGATGTACATCTCTTCAAATTTGGCACTGAAATGATCAATGACCGGCCTGACTTTGAATAGCCGGTCAAAGGTGGGATCATCTCTGGGTGGGCACTGTGCATTATCGTTGTAATGCAAAAATTTAAGGATCGTCTCAAATCGAGCCCGGGGCATGGCCATACGGTAAAATGGGGTGCTGTACAGAACATCTGTACTCCAATATTGCCTAATTTCTGGCTTTTTTACTATGCCCATATGAAACACCGGACCCCAAAACGTCATCATCTCTACTGCATCTACAGGGGTCCACCTAGCAAATGATGACGTGGGTTTTTGAGCAATAAACTGCTGGGCATATAAATTAGTTTGGTCCACCATTAAATTTATAAAATCATCAGAGAAAAATAATTTGAAAAAGTCAATTTCTCTGAGACCTGTGGAATCAAATTGGATTCCTGGCATGGCCAAAAACTCAGGAACCTGGGGCTCAAAATTGTCTGGTGGTGGGGTCCATACGAGATCAATTATTGGGGGGGGGGTCTCAGCTGCTCTACGGGGGCGTCTTTGAGGGGGTCCCTCATCACCAGAGGAGGAAGAGGAGCTTAAGGCGAATCCTTCAAATTCCCCGCTTGCATCACTGGCTGTGTCAGAGTCAGAAGCAAGCATGGCATATGCCTCCTCCGCTGAATACATTCTTCTGGATGACTGGGATGACATTTGGGATGACATTTGGGATGACATTTGGGATGCCATTTTTATTTTTGTGTTTCTGGTAGTGAAATGTTCGTGTATAGTACAAACTTTATTTCAATGTAGTATGTAGTGTGTAGTGTGTATGTAGTGCAAAAAAAAAAAAAAGGTCCTGCGCCAAAAATTGAGCACAGATGTTGGTCAGTAACGTCCGTCACTGAACAGCGCTCAAAGGCAACAGGAATTTGATCAAAAAAATGTGATCCAAAAAAATTAAAAAAAGACCCCACAGCACCCTCAAAAAAAAAAAAAAAGGTGATCAGTGATGCGACACTGATTACCAGTGAGGGGCAGCAGGTGCACAACCTTTGGTGCAACTGACAGTGCAACTGGCAGGTATATATAAAAAAAAACCCTGCACCCCCAAAAAGTTGCTGATCAGCACAGATATACTGATCAGCACAAAAGGGGGGGGGGTAGCAGACACAAAATATAGCACTCTCTATCACTCTCTGTCACTATCTCTCTCTATCTATCTCTCTCTATCTATCTCTCTATCTCTCACTATCTATCACTCTATGACACTGCAGCAGCAGCACTGACAGTTATATATATAAAAAAAAACCTGCAGCCCCAAAAAGGGGGGGTAGCAGACACAAAATATAGCACTCTCTATCACTATCTCTCTATCTCTCTATCTCTCACTATCTATCACTATCTATCACTCTATGACACTGCAGCAGCAGCACTGACAGTTATATATATATAAAAAACCCTGCAGCCCCAAAAAGGGGGGGTAGCAGACACAAAATATAGCACTCTCTATCACTATCTCTCTATCTCTCTATCTCTCACTATCTATCACTATCTATCACTCTATGACACTGCAGCAGCAGCACTGACAGTTATATATATATAAAAAAAAACACCCTGCACCCCCAAAAAGGGGGGGTAGCAGACACAAAATATAGCACTCTCTGTCACTATCTCTCTATCTCTCTCTATCTCTCTCTATCTCTCTCTATCTCTCTCTATCTCTCTCTATCTCTCTCTCTATCTCTCTCTATCTCTCTATCACACTGCAGCAGCAGCAGGAAGTCACAAGAAGTCAGATCCAGGAAGCATCCAGCACGCTACAAGCGGTGATCAGGTAAGGTATTTGCAAGGATCAGGTAAGTATTTGCAAGGATCAGGTCAGTATCACGGCAGATAGGCACGGTGACCGCTCTGCACGCAATTCCAGACCGGAATGGCGTCTGCAGCGCAGTCACCGTTAGTTTAAATGTCGCGCCTTGGCTGTGATTGGTCCGTGGGTCCCACGGACCAATCACAGCCTTGGGGGCAGGTGGGGTGAGGTGTCGTCGTCACCGATGACCCCCTCATGCCCCCTGACGCCCGGCGGTGATTGACACCTGTGTTACCGAGCGTCTGATTCGCTGGTAACACAGGAAAACGCTGTGAATGGCTGTTCACACTGAACAGCCAATCACAGCGATCGCCGACGGGGGGGGGTGGCATCGCAGCCCCCCCTGGGCACGCAGGGACATGTCTGCTGTCAGGGACAGCAGACATCGTCCCTCTGTCACTGCGTCTCTAGACGCAGTGACAGTTTGAAGCCATGACGTATATATACGTCATGTGTCGGGAAGTACTTCCCGGCCATGACGTATATATACGTCAAATGTCGGGAAGGGGTTAAAATGTGCAACTTGCATTTGCCTTTTGCAATCAATTTTAACAGTATTATGCATTTGATGTTCACAACCTAGGTTCACAGTCCTCGTTTTCTGTCCATACAGATTTACAGTTTTACTAAAGCGAGAAATTAAAAATAAAGTTCTTCAAAAAAGCTAGTCATGCTGGGACTAAAGTTCTTCAACTCACCGTTTGAAAACCAAGTGGCAAAAGGTCCAAAGTAGTTAAAATGTTACTTGTTCATGTCAATTTGAACATGTGTAAACTAACATGCACATTATACACACACTGTAACTGTCTTTTACAATGCATCTTAGTTACATTCATGCCATGCAACACTGATTTGCTATGCCATACTCTTCATGCCTCTACCTACATCCAGGCGCCTGGAGGGCGGCAGTTCGCCCCTCACCCCCAGCATGCAGGGTTAGCGGCGTCCCTGCAGTGCTGGAGCAGGCAGGGGTGTCCGTGCCGCAGTGGACCTGCGGCGCTGTCATTGTGTATAAAAGCGCTAGTTATTTTCTTTTTACTGCAGGGACCCCGCCGGCTGCCGGCCGCCGCCAGCTTTATACACATAAGTGGATACTGATATTTTCTAACATTTGTTGATGGCTACACAAGATTGACACACATTAACATAATTAAAGCAACAACCAAAGTACAGTACGAGCCGCTCTCCCCCTTGCCGCCAGCATACCAGATTTCAGTATGGGCACGGCGGATGTGGAATCACGAGCATCTCACACGCTCGCACGTCTATTGCCAAGAATGGGGTACATGAGCGTCTCAACGTGCGCACCCCCCATTCTGGCGGATGGTGCACACTGGTGGATGGCACGATGGGTGCCACTCAGATGAGAGCAGCCACATCTGTAATAAGAAAGATGTCAGATTATAAGAGATTAGTGGAAATTCAAACTATTCACTAACTACGGCCTAATTCAGATTTGATTGCCTGGCTGCTATTTTGTATGCCCTGCGATCAGGTATATGCCATACCACCAGTGTGAAATCTTTCAGTGTGCAAGCCTGTGATTTGCCCAGCAATTTTGTGAAAAATTAGCTGGATTAAAATTAATGTGCAAGCTGCTCACAATCTAATGATTTCTCCACTGTGCGCAGACTCTGCATAGCCCGGGATTTACTCAGCGGCTGTGCGACACAAAGGCTGATCGGAGCTGGAACTGACATCACGCCTGCGTTTTCCATGAAACTCCCATAAAACAGCCACATGTTTAGGTCTATAGTCATAATGTCAACCACTATAGGTCGACAGGGTCAAAAGGTTGACATGCATTTTTCATGGGGTTTTTTGTTGTCTGTGCATAGACGGTATGGACACCATCTAATTGTCCTTTTGTCTGTTGACATTTTGACCCTGTTGACCTTATGACCGTCAATATATCATGAGTCTGGATAAGTATTAATTAGGCCCAATCTCTTGAAATCTGATAATGTTGCAGCCTATAAAAAGACATAAGTAGCAGCCTTCTTAAAAAAAATAAGCATTGATCATCAACTCATTTATTGCAAAAATGCCAGACCAAAATAATGTTATGAGCGTGTTCGCTACATCACTGTGTAAAGAACTCAATCTACTGTATGTTCAAAGATGCAGCCTAAAAAGAAAATTTGTATTTGGGCAGGTGCATTGTCCACAGCAGTATTCTTAAACCTTGTTCCCCTGTAGTTGATGTGCAAGGCTGGTGGGCCAGAGTCAATAAGAGATAAATAATCTTGAAATATTTGTAAATCATATGAACATAGACCTAAAGAAAGAAGATGTCAGCAGGATCCCAAGTCCATGCAATATAACATGCTAGGAGATTACCACAAAAGAAAAGCACACTGGAAATAGAAAGTTTCAAAAAAAACTATTGTTATACCATGAAACCATGACATCTAAAATAAAGCTACAAAGCTAGTAGTTACATTTGTTATTGTGAAGTTGGAAACTGGCGCTGTGAATATTTATACTCCATTGCAGATCAGAAGTCCTCTGAGAAGCAATAAAGGAAAATCCCTAAAAGATATTCGTGGAGTTTGCAAAATGTAGTTTTTGTCAACTTATGTACAAACAATATCCAAGTGGCACTGTCAAGCAGAGACTTGAAAAACTGAAATCATCAATAGACAAAAGTGGCATCATTAAATGACAACAATAGAGTACATGAACTATTGTTAACAGCCTATCAATGAAAGGCAGTCATACTGTATATAAATGGTTCTTTATGACTGTAGATAGAAATACTACTTACGGTAAAGCCCATTTTATCATAAATTGATGTGAAAGTGAAATCTTGGTTGTGGCAAGCTGCAGTTCAGCATATTACAGATGTGCCATTACTGTATCACTAAATTTTTCCACCACTATAGATATTACTTCTGTACACCTGATACTACTTTTACTGCTGTGCAAACCTGGTTAAGGATCTTTGTGTGGCCTAAATTACATATTATGCATTCAGAGGCCCATTGTATTGGTCTTGTTTGCTTACCAATGTAGGTATCTGCATGAAAGTGATGAAAGAATAGGAAGGCTTCTCTTGTCCTGAATTTATTACAAATGATGTGTGCAGGTGTTGCAATTATAGAGGCATACACCAGCAGAAGACCATTAACATCCCAGTTAGGTATTTAACCAGTGGTGTGGACACATAAATAGATAGCAGGTACAGCTGTACTCACTGTTGCATGTACATTGGTGATGGTGTGGAGTGTAGACTCATACAGCTCATCAGCCGGAGAGTGCATGTAGGCACCAGGTTTAGGTTCAGGAACACTGACATTGTAAAATGCTGTTGATTGCAATTAACTTCAGGGATCCCTGGAGCTACATATGAGAGTTCTATCTCCCATTATGTTACACTATATAGTCTTACACATTCTTAAGATGTCTCTCACACATGCTTCATAGTAATCGGTAAACACGGTACTTGTTTAGTTTCATGGCGGCAGCATGGATGCCGTGAACTTCTGGCTGCTGCGCTCACTAAAATTTAAAAAAAAAAGGTAAAAGAACTCTATGCCAATGAAGATAGTTCATACCCCTACTATCCACGTTGGCATAGAGTTAGTTTTAGATAGCGTGGCGAGCGCAGCGAGCCACCGACCCTGCAGTGTGGGCGAGCGAAGCGAGCCCCACAAGGGGACTCAGACGCACGGCCGCTGCCGCGGTGAAACTAAACAAGTACCGTAAACACATTTTGGGATAGAGCCTGAAGCTTCCCTGGGAAACGGGAAGACTGGCGTTTTTGTTAAAGCATCCTTCTCTTTTAATAAGTTTGGTTTCTTGATTTTGGATGAGAAATTAGAAAGGTGGTATCAATAGCTGTTGACTGCTTGCTCATTAGTGAAGGCTGAGCCCCTGTGATTGGACTGCTTTTTGTGTGGGACACAATCTGTTTGAATTAACCCCTTACCGACGCAGCCTGTTTTTGCCTTCCTGACAGAGCCCTTTTTTCAAATCTGACATGTATCACTTAAGTGGGGATAACTTTTTTTTGCTTTTACTTATCCCAGTGATTTTGAGATTGTTTTCTCGTGACACATTGTACTTCAAGTTAGTGGTAAATTTTGGTCAATACAGTCTGTGTTTTTTTGTGAAAAATACCAAAATGTCGTAAAAAATTGAAAATTTTGCAATTTGCAAAATGTTAAATTTTCTGCTTTTCAGACAAATAATCATACCACTCAAAATAGTTTATAACTAACATAGACCATATGTATACTTTATGTTTCCATCATAATTTCAACCTCCTTTTAATTTTTTTGGACACTAGGAGGCTTAAAATATGAATAGCAAATTCTCAAATTTTCAAGAAAATTTCAAACACTGACTTTTTTAGGGACCAGTTCAGTTCTGATGTGACTTTGAGGGACTTGTATGTGAGACGCCCCCATAAATGATGCCATTTCAAAAACTGCACCCCTTACAGTATTCAAAACAGCATTTTGGAAGTTTGTTAACCCTTTAGGTGTTTCACAGGAATTAAGACAAAGTGTAGGTGAAATTTCAAAATTTCATTTTTTTTGCAGATTTTCAATTTTAATACATTTTTCTAAGGAACACCGTAGATTTTACTAGAGAAATGTGACTAAAAATTGATTCCCCCAATTCTTTTGTTTTCATAAATATCCTATATGTGGCCCTAGTGTGCACGTTGACCAAACCACAGGCTTCATAATAGAAGGAGCACCTACTTGATTTTGGAGCCTCCTTTTTATGAGATTATTTTTTAGGCACCATGTAGGTTTCTAGGCACCATAAGATGCTAAAAGTTAGGAACCCCCCCACAAGTGACCCCATTTTGCAAACTACACCCCTCAGGGAATTCATCTAGGGGTATAGTGTACATTTCATACCCCCAGGGGTTTCACCAATTTTGGTACAACTGGGCTGTGAAAATGAAAAATTACATTTTTTTTACACAAAAATGCAGTTCTGGCTCAAAATTTTTCATTTTCACAAGGAATGAAGGAGACAAAGCACCCCAAAATCTGTGCCCCAATTTCTCCCGAGTACGGCAATGCCTCATATGTGACCAAAAAATACCATTTGGGTGCATGACAGGACTCAGAAGGGAAGGAGTGATATTTGGATTTTGCAGCACACATTCTGGTGGAATGAATGGTGGGTGCTATGTCGCATTAGCAAGACCCCTGAAGCACGGTGAAATGATGAACCTAATAATCCACAGATGTGTGGTATATTTTAAAGCACTCCTTCATACATAGGCCGGGTTTGTCGGGGCAAGTTTCACAGTGGAAAATAGTTTGCTTTCGTATTCCCTTTTTATAGCAAACTTTGCACCTTTTTTGTGTCCTGCCCTTTTTTCCAGTGGAGGGGATTTCGTTAGGAAAATGCTGCCCTGATACAATACGGGGGCCAGTACTAGAAGTACTGGGGCCAGTACTAGAAGTACTGGGGCCCTCTGCCTGCTGGTTCCCAAATATTAGGCCCTTTATGACTTCCTCTTGAAAGTGCATAAATGTCCCCGTCTGGCTGGTAGAACGGAATAGTACGTAAGCGTTATACAGTGCCATCTGGATGATATACACGGCCAGCTTCTTATAGCATAGTTTTGTTTTCCGCAGGGCACTGTACGGCTTGATCTGAAAGATCCACTCCGCCCATGTACTTATTGTAATCTAGGATACAAATAGGTTTTGAGGTGTAGGTACTGGTACCTCGTACAGGGACGGAGGTGGTACTGTCTCCGTGAATTGTTGTCAGTATAAGGACATCCCTCTTGTCCTTATATTTGACCAACAACATATTTTCGGTGCATATTCCCCTGCTTTCACCCTTTCTCAGTAATTGGGCAACGTGCGTTTTTGGGAGGCCTCTTTGGTTCTTGCGCACAGTACCGCAAGCTGCTGTACCTCTTGAACCAAGGGCCTTAAACAGGGGGATGCTAGTGTAAAAGTTATCCACATAGAGGTGATAACCCTTATCCAGGAAGGGGTGCACTAAATCCCAGACAATCTTTCCACTAACACCTACGAGGGAGGGGGGGCATTCTGGCGGTTCAATTCTTGTGTCCTTCCCTTCATATACCCTAAACCTGTGGGTGTACCCTGTGGTACTTTCGCACAGCTTATACATTTTTATGCCATACCTTGCCCTCTTATTGGGAAGGTACTGGCGGAATTTAACCCTTCCTTTAAAATGTATAAGTGACTCGTCTACACAAATTAATTTTTGGGGGATGTACATCTCAGCAAATTTGGCGCTGAAATGATCAATGACCGGCCTGACTTTGAATAGCTGGTCAAAGGTGGGATCATCTCTGGGTGGGCACTGTGCATTATCGTTGTAATGCAAAAATTTAAGGATCGTCTCAAAACGAGTCCGGGTCATGGCCATACGATGAAGTGGGGTGCTGTACAGAACATCTGTACTCCAATATTGCCTAATTTCTGGCTTTTTAACTATGCCCATATGTAACACCAGACCCCAAAACGTCATCATCTCTACTGCATCTACAGGGGTCCACCTAGCAAATGATGACGTGGGGTTTTGGGCAATAAACTGCTGGGCATATAAATTACTTTGGTCCACCATTAAATTTATAAAATCAGAGAAAAAGACTTTGAAAAAGTCAATTTCTTTGAGGCCTGTACTATCAAATTGGATTCCTGGGTTGGCCAAAAACTAAGGAACCTGGGGCTCAAAATTGTCTGGTGGTGGGGTCCATACGAGATCAATCATTGGGGGGGGGGGGTCTCAGCTGCTCTACGGGGGTGTCTTTGAGGGGGTCCCTCATCACTAGAGGAGGAAGAGGAGCTTAAGACAAATGCCAATTCAGCGCTTACTTCACTGGCTATGTCAGTGTCAGAGGCAAGAAGGGCATATGCCTCCTCCGCTGAAAACAGTCTTTGCAATGATTGGGACATTTTTATTATTTTTAAGTGTAGTGTTTCAACACGTGTATAGTGTGGGGGGGGTACAAACTTTATTTCAACACGGCGGGTATGTAGTGTGTATGTAGTGCTTTAACACGTGTAAGAAAAAAAAAAAGCTCCTGCGCCAAAAATTGAGCACAGATGTTGGTCAGTAACGTCAGTCACTGATCAGCGCTCAGCGGCCACAGGACACCCACAAAAGCACCGTGGGTGTAAAAACAATAAAAAAAAAACCCATAGCACTCTCCCAAAAAAAAAAATTAAAAATAAAAATAACTGCTGAGTCAAAGGCAACAGAAATGTGATCAAAAAAAAAAAAATAGTTCAACCCTGTGCCAAAAATGCTGATCAGTGATGTACGTCACTGATCAGCGCTCAGCTGCCACAGGACACCCACAAAAGCACCGTGGGTGTAAAAACAATTTAAAAAAAAAAAAACCACAGCACTCTCCAAAAAAAAAAAAAAACTGGTGATCAGTGATGCAACACTGATTAGCAGTGAGGGGCAGCAGGCACACCACTGTGGGTGCAACCTGACAGGGTATATATATAAAAAAAAAATAACCCTGCACCCCAAAAAAGATGCTGATCAGTTAGTTTATACTGATCAGCACAAAAGGGGGGCAGCAGGGGGCAGCAGATACAAAATTATAGCACACAATATATATATCTCTGACACAATGACGCTGCAGCAGCAGCACAAGCAGACAGGAAGCAAGAGCAACCAGGAAGCAACCAGGAAGCACCAATAGCTGGCAGCACGGATGCCACCAACGCTGATCAGGTCAGTATAGGGCACAGATGGGCACGGAGACCGCTCTGCACGCTGTTCCTGACCGGAATGGCGGCTGCAGGGCTGTCTCCGTTACCTCATTTGAGGTGTATTGGCGGTGATTGGTCCGACGGACCAATCACAGCCTTTGGGGGCAGGTGGGGTGAGGTGGGGTGACCACCAGTGACACCCTTACACCCCGTGGTGATTGGTGCTGTACTTAACAGCACCAATCACCACTGATCCCTGTGTCACCGGCGAACGTTATTCGCCGGTACACAGAAAACGCTGTAATTGGCTGTTCACATTGAACAGCCAATCACAGCGATCGCCGATGGGCGGGGGCATCGCTGCCCCCCCTGGGCAATGAGGGAAGATGTCTGCTGTCAGGGACAGCAGACATCGTCCCTCTGTCACCGCGTCTATAGACGCGGTGACAGTTAAATGGCATGACGTACATTTATGCCATGTGTCGGGAAGTACATCCCGACCATGACGTAAATGTACGTCAAATTTCGGGAAGGGGTTAATCAACACATTGAATTGCTTTTTAGAAATTTAAGCTAGGGTACTATATATCCCCCCAAAAATAGAAGTTCTATAACAAAGAGAGTCTTGGCTAAGAATCAAAATGATACATTTCAAAAGTAGGTAAGTCATGTAATATTTTAATAAAACAGTATTTTTTTGTCAAATCTTTTTATATGATTTCTCTAGAAAATACAAAGCAAGCGTTAAAGCAATTACAAGCAATAATTATTGTTCAAATGGTATGGAAGTAACAATAACTAGCAGTGTAGATCCTAGATTTGGACAAAACATACAGTGTATTGCTACAGTATGAAGAAAGGTTATGATTTTTTAAGACATTTTCGCTGCTATGACCACAGCTTGGGTTTGTGAAAGGTCTGAAATCCGAAAGGTCATCCCATAATCAGAAACTAAATTGCTTAAAGAATTATCTTTACAAGAGAACCAAAAGAATCCGCCAACAACGGAAAAATATAAAATAGGGGTTGGAAGAACAAGTACAATATAGTGCAATAAAATAGCGTTCAGTACAATGCAGAACAGTACAAAGAGAAAGCACAGAAGGGCAAGAGAGAGGTAGAAGATGAGGTATATGACTTGTGCTTTAACAACAACTAGCCTTACATTAAGATTATAATGATATAGTAGGTCTTTGGGTGGCTCTGTTACTTAATATAGAAGAGTAAGATAATTAGCAAGCTCCATAAGGGTGCAGTAGTTAGAAAAATAGATGCTTGATCTGAGTATATAGGTCTCAGGTAGGGATGCAGTGCATAACATCTGTTATTCAATTATGTAGTCATCACTTTTATAATTACTTTTAACCCCGTTATTAATGTTTACAAATTTAGAGCATCTGTCAGTACAGCAATTGGAGGAGTCTCCGTTTCAACTTTTTGGAAGTAGCAGAGCAACACTTCCAGTGAGTGAGGATCATTGTCTTATATAGAGTAACTATGATAGTGACTTATGGGAGTAATGAGGGTTTTCTCTTACCTACTGTAGCTGCCAATTTACTAATTTTCAGCAGAAGCAGGCAAACAGTTAAAAAATAGGCATGATTTTAAAATATTGTTGTTTGAGTGCATGTTCTGTAACTATTGAGTGGTATATGTGATTGGTCATCTAGAACAGTGGTTCCCAACCTTTTTTGTCTCCCGTACCCCTTGATTAGGATTTTCATTTATGAGTACCCCCTCGCGAATTTTTTAGGGGCGTGGCCTAAAAAGGGGTGTGGCCTCAATTGAAGAGAGAGGGGGGAGAGAGAGAGAGAGAGGGGGAGAGAGAGAGGGGGAGGGAGAGAGAGAGAGAGGGGGGAGAGCGAGAGGGGGAGAGGGGGAGAGAGGGAGAGAGCGAGGAAGAGAGAGAGAGCGAGAGAGAGGGGGAGAGAGAGAGGAAGAGAGAGAGAGCGAGCGAGAGGGGGAGAGAGAGAGGTATCCCTGTGTGTATATCTCTCATCCCCAGTACAAGTGTAACCTACCCAACCCCACTAACCTGTCAGTAGAACAGATACCTTAAAGGCAGCTGGGGACTTGTCTTCTTGTAAGCTGCGGACCCGGCCGACACCGTCCATGGAAGTAAATGAGGTGAGGTGCTCCTGGAACAGCGGGTTCTCCCTCACCCTCAGCCGCTGCTCAAGTGTAACACACCAGGGCAATCACTTTACGCGCCAGGGCAGTCACTTTAAGCACCGGGGCAGTCACTTTACAGGAAGTAAAAGCCGGGGAGGGATGACTACAATATCCAGCATGCACCGGGGGACGGCGGCACGCACTGAGGGGGGACTGGCGTAACTAAAAATATTGCTCCCCCCAGCCAAAATATCGTCTGGCGCCACCCCCCCCCCACCCCCCCAGGCTTTTTTTTATCAAGGTGCTGGTGTATCTCTATAGATATATATACAGTACATATATATCTCTCGATACACCATGTGTTACTACACTGGGTGTGAGAGGGGAGACGTAGGGTGCAGGGTGGGAGGAGGACATATTAGGGGGAGAGACACAGGGTGAGAGGGCAGAATGATGCAGGTGAGAGAGGGCAGATGCAGGGTGAGAGTGCTGACGCAGGGTGAGAGTGCTGACGCAGGGTGAGAGTGCTGACGCAGGGTGAGAGTGCTGACGCAGGGTGAAAGAGCTGACACAGGGTGGGGGAGTGGGTGGCTTGGACAGTGGCTCTGGGATCAATACTATATACTGTGTTTGTATAATAAATGCACACACGCGATTTCCTAAATGTAACCAGGATTACAGAGGGTTAAACTCACCAGTTTGCTTGTCACTCTCCGTGCAGCAGAGGGGGAGGGCTCAGTAACGGAGCACATGAGTAGTTCCGAATCCATGCTTCCTAGAGACCTAACAACACAAGCAGCCAGGAACAGGAACTAGCAAAGGAGATGCAGTGTCAGCCTATGCGGACGGAGTCAGACTGTGGGAGATTAACCCCTGATGCTTCTGGCTGCCGGCACCACTGCCTGTGTCAGGAAATGTGATGTGACGAAAAGCAGGACTCAGGAGCCAGTTAGGGTCGGGGAGATACATTGCAGAGCAGCGGAGAGAGCATAAGTAGGTGTGTGCCGGGCAGCGTTTGGACTGACGGCTGCGCATGCAGTTGTGGCAGCGAGTGTTAATTGCCAGTGTTAATGGTGGATAGTGGACGCAGGGGTGCGGGTGTTAGAGCAGCTCTATTTGGTGTCACCCCACAGAAGGGTGACACCCGGTGTGGCCCGCACCCCCCTAGCGACGTCACTGGGTGGAGGTGGAGGGGTTACTGCTCCCCACTGCTGGCACTTGTTGCTCTCGGCAGACGCTCAGAGACTGTCTGCAGCGCACAGTGAGATCTGTGACCGCCACCCTCTCTGCTTCTGCTGCCTGATGAGCCGGCGGCTCCCCGCTGGCGCTTGCTCCCCCGGCGGGTTGGGGGAGCCTGGAGGCTTTTTTAGGAGACTGGAAAAGCCTCCCCTCTCTGCCGCGGCCGCCATTACAGGCTGGGCCACCGCGTACCCCCGAGCGGGTGGACGCGTACCCCCAGGGGTACGCGTACCACAGGTTGGGAACCGCTGATCTAGAAGCAGCAGTATGCATGATCATCCACTTGTATAAGACTTCATGGAAACTTTGTGATCTAATTAGCATTGTTAAATAAAAACAGAAAACTGTATTTAAAAATCTGAGTACTTTCGGGGACATAATGCCCCGTCCTCAGGGTATACAGCAATAACAGCAATATTGGTGAACCAAATAACCCAGCCAAAACTCACCGAGCTAAATACCTGTGGCAAGTAGCAGCCGCTGCCGCCCTCACCCCCAGATGCTGGGACTCCGCGTCTGGAGCAGCGTCCTACCCGAACTTCTGGTCACGGGATACGGGGGGACCGTCACATCACAGATGCACCCACTTCCGTGTTCCACCAATCAGCTCGGCTCATCCACTGCTTCAACTGCACCGGAGACCCGCGCCTGGGGAGACACAGAGGCAAAACTGCCTTAATATCACAGATGTAAATACATTATGAACAATATGCATAAACAAAACATAAAAAAACAGTAAAGTATGTAAAATAAATAATACAGATAAATAGGAAAAGGAGTTTTTACATCAAATACATGTACTTGACTACTTTAGAAACAGCTATAGGTACAGACAGTAATACACCACACAAGCAGAGAAAATACCATACACTTTAAATATAGCTGAAACAAATTATCTAATAGACACGTTCATACTAAGCTGTTCCAGTTAAGTTGGTAATTTAAACCATGTGGTTTCATGGTATCTAACCTCAGAATCCACTGGGATGGAGCAGTGGATGAGCCCAGCTGATCGGTGGAGCGCGGAAGCGGGTGCCTTTGGAACGCATCTGTGATGCATGTATCCCGAGACCGGAAGCGGAGTCCTGGCATCTAGGGGTGATGGCGGCAGGCTGCTACTTGCCACAGGTATTTATATGGGTGAGTTTTGGCTGGGTTATTTGGTTCACTCATATTGCTGTATACCCTGAGGACAAGGCGGTATGTCACCGAAAGTTTCTCAGTTTTTGAAATACAGTTTTCTAACAATCTTGGTCGTGGAGTGCCTTCCTTGATTGACATATATATATATATATATATATATATATATATATATATATATATATATATATATATATATATCCAATAGGGGACTGGCACTCTCTGCATACATACAAACAAGTACAATCCTGGTGCCTTCCGTGTGGTGTCCTTGAAGCAGACCAAAAACACCAATGTATATCGTGGATGCGGCGGCACTCAGTCAAATAAAGTCACAAGCAGAGGCCTGTAGACGCCAACGTTTCAATACTTTTTATAGTCTTTTCGTCAGGGCAGCAATACAGAATAAAACAACTCACCTCCTCTTGTAGTGCTCCCCTTCACCAAACATCCTCCTGGTGCCGGAAACGGAGCCCCGTCACACTCGCGCTCAGGAGGCACACCCCGTGCATAACAGAAGACACCATTTTACTTAAGGGAAAACATACATATCATACATTAGTAAAGTACTGGCAAACATACATATCGTACCTTAGTCAAGTACTAGCAAATAGGTTAAAGCTACACAAGAACACTTCACAAGAAACATTGTAACCCCATAGTTTCATTAAGTCCAGCTGGACTTAACGCATTTAATAAAAAGATCCACTTTGCCTCTTTCTGTAACAATATTTTAGATCTGTTGCCTCCACGGCGTAGTGGGGGGACATGATCCACCACCATATGTTTTAATGCCGTTGGTGAATGCCCCATCTCAGCATAGTGCCTGGCTACTGGCTGATTGCTGGTCCTGGCCAGGATGGCAGCCCGTATCGCCATCCTGTGCTGTGCCATCCTGACCTTGAACTGGCAATCAGTCTTGCCCACATATGGTTTTCCACACGGGCAAAAGAGCACATATATCAGGAACATGGAGGCACAGCCCAAACGGTGCTGTATCTTAAATGTTTTGGCTTCAGTGGGGTGTTTGATGGCACTGCTTGTCATCATGTACCCACAGGTTACACACCCTGTACATTTAAAGCAGCCGAGCTTAGCAGACCCCAGAAAGAAGTGGATTGTTGTTTTCCCAGATTGGTAACATCCGAGTGGACCACATAGTCCCTCAGATTTTTACCATTTGAGTAGCTGGTCATAATCTTTTTATTTTTAAGGGAGGTAAGGGAAGAGTCTGTAGTCACAATTGGCCAATAATTCCTAAGGGCATCTCTGGCTAGGTTGCTGTATGTATTAAATCTGTTAGGCCACACAATAGTGTTGGTCATGTTCTTTTTGTTTTTTTTTGGATAGCCCTTAACCCTTAGCCCTTACTTTTAATATGATGGGGCTACTACCTCCAACTGTCTGGGTGTGCTATGGGGGACACTTTATTTTTATTTCTACTTTTACATTTCTATTTTCACCTTATATATCATTTTGAGCACAATGAGTCATTTTGGCAACCCTTGTGGCCAAACTGATGCATGGTCTTGCTGGTAGATATTTTTTTCTGATTTTTTATGAATTATTACTGGGTGCGCCATCATTGGCTTGATTATATCCTATTGACCAAAGAGACTCAGCCTCTGGATATATCCTGATGAACCCCAATAGGGGGACCGGGGTGGGAGGCTAGGTTCATCTTTTTTGCCCACGTCTAAGCTCTACAGTGATATCCGCTGAAGTCCAGCTTTATCAGCCCGCTATCCCCGAGAATATCTGGCCCTGGCACTGTTGCTGTAATAAGCACTCTGCCCAGAGGCAGCAGATAATACGTGGGACGTGGAGGTCTGTTATTGTTTAGCTGGGGCGGAGTCTGGTTACCCAGGCAGCAGGAGGTAACGCAATGGCGATGTTCTGGAGCGCGCTGACGCTACGTGATGACGTCATCACGCTCAGTGACGCGGCCGCGCCAGACACGCTGGTACTGAGAAGTCTGAACACTGTATGACTCGCGCTTGGAGGTGTGCTACTTAGGAGCGAGCAGATTGGCTCCCTAACACGGAAGCTCCTTATATGGAGTTCCGGCCAGCTGATCATGACGGAGGTAAGGCCCTGGGGCTGCACGTATGACTCATTAGGCACTGGTGTTCTCAATTAATTGGTGATTGTCATTGCTACATACAGATGGAGCAGGGCTTATTATTGCTGGCGGAGCGCCAGGACCGTGTCCCTGGCGATCCGCCAGCAATCTGGCGCTCTGGCTGAATGAGACGCTCGTGCGTCTCCCACGCACGAGCGTCTCAATAGCCGGGCGGCGAGGCGGCGCGGCGGGTGCAGTCCTGCCCGTCTCCAGCTTCAGGGAGACGGGCAGGGCTGCGGGGGGCTGCGGGGGGGCGGTGTGGACCGGCGGGGACCCGGGGAAGCCGGCGGGGACCCGGGCAAAAGCTCCGTCGGAACGGGACGCGCGTGCACCTCGTGCACGCGCGTCCCCTTCCGACATACAGATGGCGCGGGGCGGGGGATGGCGGGTGGCGAGTCCTCCGCCATCCCCAGCAAAGACAAGCCCTGCGCTATCTGTATACTGGCTGGGAGCACTTGTTCATTGTGGGTCAGTCCAGGATGAAGGCTGGATAATCCGAAACGGGGCTCGTTGACTGCCACCTTACTGCTGTGGTGACTATGCTATTTTACCCTGAAACCAATGCCTAAACTTCATGTTATCAGTTGCAATCCCAGTATGTGTTTGAATCACTTTTCATTAAGTAAAAAACTTTCTTTTTGACCTGGAGTGCTGCCTCATATATCCGACCTGGGTATTAAGTTTCTCTCTCTCTCTCTCTCTCTCTCTCTCTCTCTCTCTCTCTCTCTCTCTCTCTCTCTCTCTCTCTCTCTCTCTCTCTCTCTCTCTCTCTCTCTCTCTCTCTATATATATATATATATATATATATATATATATATATATATATATATATAGGACTGGGCGGCGGCGGCACTCGTAGTTAAGAAACGGAAAAAATCACCAGAAGACTGGATGCATGTCTATTTTGCACCTTGATAAAGAGGCACACAGCCTCGAAACGTTGGTATTGCATCCAGTCTTCTGGTGATTTTTTCAGTTTCTTAACTACGAGTGCCGCCGCCGCCCAGTACTGTGTACCCCAAGGTCCTCTTGGGTTCTTCCCCACGGAAGGCACCGTGTAATATCGCTTTGATCCTCAAGCAGCCTTTGTTGGAGTGCCACCTCACCATATTGACATATATATATATATATGTATGTGTATATATACAATTGGGGGTTTGGATTCTGTATTGCGCTAGATACTAATGCAGCACCTCCAAAATTCCTCCTGTTAGTGAGGAATAACAAGAAATACAAAGAAAGGGGTGATTGGAGTGCGCAACCTAATTATCTCTATGGTCACGTATATGACATGTACCACCCAGTTTGTCCAATCAGTACTCAGAAGTCCTTTCTGAAAGTATTTTCTGTATGTCCAATATTGAGTTTGTTTGCAGTAATCATGCGATTTTCATTTTTGAAAAAACTTTTTATTTCACAAGGCAACCCGACGCGTTTTGTCTTAACGACTTCATCAGGGGTACAACCGATGTATGATTATATAAATGACAATCCATACAGTAGGTATTGCCGATTGAAGTGGAATTAAATGTATCAATATGGTATTGAAGGTATAGCCAAACTTTTATACAAAGTTGGATATTCAAAAAAATGGTGGTAGATCTATTTTGGATGTTCACAATTGGAGGGTGAGTGATCGGTCACCAGTTTAGATCAATATAGTACTGTGGGTGTGGCCCACCTTTTAACAGATAGTTGGATATTCGTTGGTTTGTGGGTGATCAATCGGTCACCAACTTGAATCAGGGACTCTTCCAAATGAATACCTCCTCCTCGCTCACTCTGGTGTGTATATATATATATATATATATATATATATATATATATATATATATATATATATATATACGCAAGGAAAGACTGCGGCACTCACGGGGTTAAGGTGGAAAAACGTTGTATTGGAAAACAAACAAACGGTGGTCACATCAGTTGCCCGACGTTTCGAGGCCAGAAACCCCTTCTTCAAGGTGTGAACAATGTGACAAAGAATAAGCTTACCTTATATAGCTAGTGCTAAATGTGCATTAACAGCTGACAGCTGGCCTTGCGTCTCCCTGCCGCGCGCACCTCATAGGACACTTCCGGCGGGCGGCCCCTGGTGCTTCCGGGTGTACGCCGTGGTCACATCCGGCCAGTCAGTCCCCAGTGTTTCCGGGTGCGCAGGTTAGGGGGGCGTGCTCAGTCAGTAGCGTCCGGTTACCTGGTGATGTTGTCTGTTGGCAACCTCAGGACGCCATCTGTCTTGTGCCGGGCTCGCTGTCATACCTAATCAAAACAAAACAAAGTGCAGGTGATAAATAACATAGGAGTCCACTATATGAAAGCTTAAGGTGGACATATGGTGGTTTAAAATATTGCATCGAAATGACGCAGACGATTAAAGAACATGCTAATGGAAGGTCCTTAGTTTACCACTATACGTGTGCTATATTTACTATATTACTGTGCATGCATCGATAATACAGTGAGGTTAACGGACGTCTACTGGAACAGCCTAACTTGCAGATTGTCCTGGTTGTTAGTACACTGTTGTTCTCCCTATTTAGCAGTGTTATGATCGTATCCACTTGTTGGACCATATCTGCTTGTAGAATCAATGGTCCTGAGATCTCTGTGTCACTCCGCTGGGTTTTCTAGCTGATGGTGTTCCTAGGTCTAAACCGGTTAGCTGGAAAAATGGGTATACTCGAGATGGGCTACTCAGAGTAGGAACAGGTGCCCTGTGGGGTGTGATGCCAAGCTGCTCCTGCTTAAGGGGTGTTAACCCTCTGGTGGGTATAAAGGAAAGAAAAAAGAAGTGGAGAGCTGAAAACGGATCAATTAGATATTACAAATTAGATTTATTAAGTAGGAATTTAAAATAATAGTGATAAAAAGACATCAATGACAATATAAATGTATAAAAGAATTTTAGGACAAAGAAGGACAATACTTATGTCTCTGTAATGCTGCTGTTGTGTCCCAAGGGATGAGGGACTCCTTAATTCGATGGATTGTGCTCTGTAAGAATGGTGAAAGCAATATGCCATCCTGGATTGCCAAAAGTGACGCTGGAGGATGATCTGATTCCCAAATGGATATGGGGTCCTCACTATGTTGCGATTTTTGTAATCCACAGTGGGTTGGCTCACGCTGGAGGATGATCTAATTCCTGAATTTTGTAAAAGTCCTCACGATGTATGCAGAACTTGTGGTCCACAGTGGAAGAAGGTGGAAGTCCCCAATGGGGGGGGGGGGGGGGGGAGGAGGCAATCCGGAATAGGTGGCAATGAAAGGGGATTCCAGGGATGAGCAGGGAGTATAGCAGCAATAAACAGAGATCCTTCAAAGTCCAGGTTAAAAGTAGCAAGTGCTGCCTAAACAGGTTAGCTATAAGGAAAGTTATTCTGAGTTTCTTGAAAGGACTGGAACTTGGTTTTCGGCAAAACTGTATGTTCTTTATAATTGACTGGAAGCAGGGTTGTTTAATAGAACTTGCTTGTTGTTGGTTAGGTCCACTTTGTATCTGTGTCATTAGTATTACTCTCATAAGACATTCCAGGGCATCCTCTCATTAAGACCATTGGGATATATGGTGTTTAAGTTGAAGATTTTTTTTGGCTTCCAATTGCAACAATTTCTTTGCTCGGTCACCTCCCCTTAATGATTGGGGGATGTGGTCAATTGCCATATATTTCAGATCTGACAATGTATGTTTGGCTGAGACATAGGGCAGTATTCAATGAGAATTTTGACCATGTGCAGTGAATCCTGTTTAGGATTCGCTGCACATTCGCCACTGCCCGCCGCATTCTGGAGCCTCACCGGCTCCAGTATTCAACGAGTCAGGGGCTCACTGCCCCTGACCAGCGAATTTTAACTCCTGTGGCGATGCCGCAGGGAGCCTGAGGACGGCGGCAGGCAGGAAGATGGAGATGGAAGTCTCCCTGCCTGCCCCAGAACATTTGTGGGGGGGAGGTGGGCTCCCTGGGAGCCAGGCAGCACAGGCTGCCCCCCCAGGATAGCCAACAGGGGACCGGGTATTCACTACACCCGATCGTGCATATGTAATGATCAGGTGTAGTGAATATATGAATATCTAATGAGCGGCTCGGCTCCCGGCCCCCTGCTGGTTACTGTGTAAAAAAAAAATATATATATATTTTTTTTTTTTATTAAATATATATTCATGTGCTTATAGCACATGAATAAAAATAGCATGCTTCTCCTCAGAATAAAATTCCTGATTTTTTTACACCAAATGTAAAAAACAAAACACTTTATTTTAAAAGTTCACATTCCACTTCACCATAAAATGATAGCGATTGCTACTCGGTGAATCATGGCGATAAAAACCTTGAAATGTATTCGCCATCTGGTCATTGAATAGGGTGATTCACCGGTTTAGTCAAAAAAAAAATCGCCGTACAGCACGAAAATAGCACAAAATCGCCATAAAACATGGCGAATCAGCCTCATTGAATACTGTCCTTAGAGTTTTGCGACTGGCTGGTTGGAACTTTTCCCGGCCAGTGCCTGTTTTATTGAGGACCGATGCATGACCATGCGTTCTTTCATGGTTCTAGTGGTTTTCCCCACATAGTACTTGTTGCAAGGACAGGTAATGATGTAGATAATGTACATGCTAGAACATGTCAGAACATGATTAATCTTCACCTCCACGGGCTTGTGAGGATGTTTGTAATGTGAACCTGTTATCATGAATTTACATGTTTCGCACCCAGTGCATTTATAGCATCCAGGTGCCTTTGTCAAGAAGTGGGCATCTTTTATCAGATTGTTGTACCCAGTGATATCCGTGTGGACGATAGTCTTTTATGTTCCTCGCTCTTTTGAAGAAGGACATTGGTCTTCGATTTTTGAACATCGGCAGTTCATTATCAGCTTTGACTATCGGCCATAGCCCTCTAACAGCTCTCTGGATGACCGTGCTGGAGGTATTGTATGTATTTTTCCAGGGGATCACGGGTTTATTTATTTTGACTTTGGGTGTAAGGAGGGATTCTCTGGGTATGGACTTCACTTCTTCTTTAGTCTTCTTAAGGATGTCTAAATTGTATTCTCTCTCAGTCATGTTGTCAAGTGCTTCTTCCACTTCTTCAAGTTCACTCGTTATTCTGGCTGCCCTCATGTACTGAGATTTTGGTAGACCTTTCAAGAGGTCTTTTGGATGGTGGCTGTTAGCTCTCAGGAGGTTATTGCGATCAGTTGGTTTAGTGTAGATGGACGTATTTATTTTACCCTGTCACATTTTCAGTGATACATCCAGATAGTGAATTGTATCACTGCTCCATTGGTAGATGTTCTAAATTACGCCTCCCGTCCGTATCATAAAGATATCGTCAATAAACCTTGTGTACATGAATAATGATCCCTCGATGTTTGGTTCTGAAAAGAATGTTGCATGTTCCATTTTGAACATGTATGTGTTTGCGAAGGAGGGTGCTACGTTGCTGCCCATGGCACACCCCTTTCTTTGGAGGTAAAATTTACCGTCAAACAGGAAATAAGTCCTAGTAAGTGTCAGTTCCATCAGTCGTATGAACAGGTCCACGTCCAATGCTTCAGATTGTTCTTTAATCAGGAATTCTCACAGAGCCTCTAACCCATCTTGATGCGGAATACTGGTATAGAGGTTGCATACTAGTGTGCACAAGATGCTGCCTTCTGGTATTTATGGAAGGCGTTGTATCCGATTAACAAAGTCAGTCGTATCTTTGATGAATGTATTTTTTTTGGAAACCAGTGGTTGTAGAACAGTATCTAATAGTTGAGAGATGGGTTGGTAGAGGGATTCTCGTGCCAGTCTTATCGGTCGGCCCGGTGGGCATTGGAGGTCTTTGTGAATCATAGGCACCATATATTGCTGGGACTACCGGGTGCGGTTGTAACAATGCCTTGTGCAATTTATTGGAAATCAGTCCATCTGATAGGGCTTGATTCAGGATTTCATCCAATTCCTTCTTATATTGGGCAATGGGATCTCTAGGCAATGGGCCGTACGCGTCTTCATCACCCAATTGCCTGTACACTTCTTCCCGGTAGTCTTCAAGGTTCTGGATGACTAATCCTCCCCCTTTGTCCGCTGGTCTAAAGGTGACCTCTCTATACTCGCTTAAACGTTTGAGTGCTGTTTTTTCCTCTCTGGTGAGGTTATAATGTGTTCTAAGTGCTGCTTCTGTATATTTGGTCACGGATTGGTCCAGCAGTCGGGTAAAGATTTTCAATGAGGGGTTAATGGATACTGGGTCAAATGTTGATTTGGATCTTTTGGATAGAAATGGGTCAAATATTGTTGGAGGTGTTTCAATGGTTGTTTTGTGAAAGTGTTCCCTAAGTCGCAACTTACGGGAGAACTGGTGCAGCTCCAGTTTCCAAGTAAATTCATTGTGGACATTTGTAGGGACAAAGGATAACCCTTTATTTAACACCGCCATTTCTGCTTCGTCAAATGTCCTAGTGGACAGATTGTATACAGATGGAGCGGGTCTCTTCTTTGCAGGGGATGGTTATAGTGACGCCCGCCTCCTTCACCCGCCATCTGTATCTGCGAAAGGGGACGCTCGCGCACAAGATGCATGCTCGTCCCCTTTTGACGGCTTCCACCAACTTGTCGGTGGTCACCCGGGGTCCCCACCACCTCCCCGCACCCCCCCCTAACCCTGTCCATCTCCCTGAAGCAGAGATGGACAGGGTTCCCGTCGACCCGCCGCCCGTAAACTGAGACGCGCGTGAGTCTCACTCAGATGTACGCCGGGCTGCTCGCGGATCGCCAGCGGTGACGTTCTGGCGATTCGCCAGCAAGAGGGAGCCTGGCTCCATCTGTAGGTTGTCTGATAGCCGCTTGTTGTTTTCGATCTTGTGTTGATCCCCCTATGGGAGGGCGTCCCGTGTTTTTTGACTTCGATGAACCTCTTGGTCTACCTCTTGGGTTTGTTGGAATGGGGTGGGATGTGAGTGCAAAAAGTGCGCAAATAAATACTTTAAAGCAGCAGGTTACGATCAAGAGGTGTTATTCTAACACCACCTCAAAAGGCAAATGGGAGTACATAAAATATGAAAGTCACACTGCGCTGAAAAGGTCCTCCTTATATTCACCATAGATCAGATTCCAATTGGAATTAATGACTGGATCCTCCACACATGTAAAAGAGAGAAGTACACAAATAGTGCATAACGTTTAAAAAAAACACACTATTTATTTCTGATGTACACTCACAATTTGGATGAAGGTAAACACATAAAAACAATCGACCCGGGGCAATTGCAGGATAATGCAGATCCAATGGCAGAGACAGTCCAGCTCCGGAAACTGGGGATGCCGTCCAATGGGGTGCAAAAGGGTCCTTGTAGTCCAACCGGGTACAGATGAAGGTGGCAAGACACGCCAAACTAGTTTCGGATCACACAAATGGGAAACGCCCAGGTATCCGTACCGACCACACAGGAATAAATGGAGTGGGGATTTAGGATTTGTACCCTATGGCCATTTTATAAGTTCCCATCTGTATTGATCTGTTTGTTTTTGCAGCTTGGTGATCCAGTCCTCTGTAGTGTCCTGTTGTAGCTGAAGAAGATGTTTGGCCTCATAATCGCTCAGTTTTGCCCAGGTAGATGTGAGTTCTTTGCCCATATGTTCCACTACCAGCAGGATCAGGTCGAAACTGCACTTGTTGAGTATGTTTACCGATTTGGTGCAGAAATCTGGATCATAATGTTCCAGTGTGGGGGTATTCCTGATCCTGAACCCCCGTGGTATAATTTTTTCTCTATAGTACTCGGAAAGTGAGATCCCATGTCAAAGGAAATCTGTTTCTTTATTTTTCAATTTTAACAGATCTCTGTAGATGTCCTGTGTATCACTTGCTGTATCGGTTGCCGGGAGGCTCTCAGTGAATAGCAATCTCGTGGCATCTTCCTCACTGAAACTATGCGTTCTCCCTTTAGTAAGGTGTATGGTGTGACAAACCCTGCGGTATCATCTATTGCTGCTGGTCGTGGGTTCCATTATGGTATGTTGGACTCAAAATCACCCGTACCTGGTTCAGTGACTGATGGTAATGTGGATAATGCTCTTCAGTCGTAGAAAATGAAGAAATTTGTATATATCTTGCTGCCGGTGCCTTAGCCCAAGCGGAGACAGGTGATGTACCTGTATCCAAATCATATATGCGGGGTACAGTCGGCACTCTTGCCTGCTGTAGAAAAGTTCCGTGGTGCCTTCCAATATTTTGTATGTTACGGATGCCGCCTGGGCGCTGGATGTAACTACCAGAGGCTGGAAGCTGGAGATCAGGCATGAGACCGAGCCGGGACCGCCGGTTAGGACGGCCACAGCGAACCCTACTGTGACTCTATTGAGTACCCCGGGCAGATGACAAACCCCTGCGTGTACTAGGCTTCACCTGTGGCCGCCGCGTTCGAAGGAGCGAGTTAGGCCCGCTCCAACCCCGATGCAGCTAGGTCTATGTGGGGACAAAGGGTAAGCGATCATCAGGGTTAACTCAAGAGGATGGTCTTCCTAATGGGCCTGACTGTAATGTACCCCTGTCTGCTGGCACCGGGCCAATGACGGGAATGCGACCCAGTCGCAGGCACAAGAGACAAATTGCGGGGAATCTCCACATATACAGGAGGCAAGGCTAAGAGGAGTATCCCCAAAACAAAACCAGGACTGAACGGGGAAAGCCCTGCCTATTAAATGCATAGGAAGGGCAAGCAAAAAGGAAACTAAGGTAAATAACTCCAGAGGGAGGAAATGGGCTTGGCCCATGGTGGGGCGCAATCCTGAACCCTAACAATTTAGACAACGGGCTGAACAGCCCAATAACTAAAAGAGCTTGGCAGCTCTCCAAAAGAACAAATGGAAATAACCAGGCTCCACAGGAGCACCAACCAAAGGCCAGACACTGATGCCAGGACTGGGACAGGATGAGTCCAGGGACTGGGCACAGACATGCAAGCAGGGACCGGGATTAGCTTGTAGGAAGCTATCACTGGCAGAGTATTGCAGGAGAGCCTGCCCTATAAAGCGCTCAGGTGATTAATTACACCTGAAGATCCAGGGAGCTCCCAGGCTTGTGCTTAATGAGCTAATTACCTCACAGCCTTGTGAATAATTGCTCACAGAATATTGAGCTGATGTGGCACAGACATGCCACTGGAGTCTGAATCTGAATCATAAATCCAGATTCCCAACATTGTAGATAAACGCAAGGAAAGGAGTTTGCAGGTGCACACTAAATATAAATGCTAGACCTTTTAATATCTTTGCTATATTGCATTGGAGGTTATTAGCATAATGATGGCCATTATTATGGGCTTGTCCACCGCGTCCAGGTTACCTCAATAGGACAAGTCCCTAACACTACTCTGAAACAGGTCTCAGCAGATAGCACCTCATATGTCCAGGGTGTGCAGTTTAGGGCCCCTCCCCCTATAAACGCAAGGAAAGACTGCGGCACTCGGGGGGTTAAGGTGGAAAAATGTTGTATTGGAAAACAAACAAACAGTGGTCATATCAGTTGCCCGACGTTTCGAGGCCAGAAGCCCCTTCTTCAAGGTGTGAACAATGTGACAAAGAATAAGCTTACCTTATATAGCAAGTGCTAAATGTGCATTAACAGCTGACAGCTGGCCTTGCATTTCCCTGCCGCGCGCATCTTGTAGGACACTTCCGGCGGGCAGCCCCTGGTGCTTCCGGGTGTACACCGTGATCACATCTGGCCAGTCCGTCCCCAGGGTTTCCGGGTGCGTGGGTTAGGGGGGCGTGCTCAGTCAGTAGCGTCCGGTTACCTGGGTGAAGTCTGTTACCTTGGCAACCTCAGGACGCCATCTGTCTCGTGCCGGGGTGGAAACTATGTTTTTTAAAATAATTTGGATAACGGATACTCAACTTGTAATAGGGTAATTTTTATGAGTGACAAATTATTATGATGCGGTTGCCTGAGCAGTGCACATCATAACAGAATTGTTCTTTTACTTGGTTGCTTCATTTTGGTGTTGTGCGGCAAAACACCCTCCAGCCAATAAAAATGCATCACCAATGAGTCCTTTGAAAATGACTGTGACTTTTGATCAACTCTGTTGGTGCACCTGCTGGGTGACCTGGTATATGAGAACTGCTGGGGGGGGGGGGGGTCTGGAAACCATCAGAGGCAGGGGCGGATTGGCCATTGATGTCACCGGGAAGTTTCCCAGGAGGCCGGCTGACCCTGAGGCCGAAAGCTGCAGGTCACACTGAATAAACAATGAAGGGGCCGGCCAGTGCTGAGTTGTGGGTAGCAGTGGCCGTTCCCGGAAGCAGTTCCCAGCTCTAGCATTGCGCACATGGCTGCTTCCCGCATTACAGCCAGAGGATGCCAGCCGAACACCAGAAGCAGCTCAGGTGGTGGAGCTGCGGCTGGGAAAACAGCGGGGGGTGCCGCTTGAGGATCGGGCGGAATAACATCAAAGGAGTCCAGTGCAGTCAGGATTGGAGGAGCAGAGAACCCCCCCCCCCCTTTCTGCTGCTGCTGCTCTCAGTGGCTCACACTACAGGCAGCAGCGTCAGCCGAGTCTTAGCTCCTGCCTGCTTCAAGTTCACAGCTGAGCTTCCATGTCCCAACCCTTTAGCTACATCAGTGTCAGCAGACACTGAACAGGGGGAGGAGCTACATTAAAACGGATGGGCGGAGCCACATGGGTGAGGGGGCGGAGCTACACGAGACCACAGTAGTGCTGATGAAGGAAAGGATGACAGATTTAAAGGTAAAAAAAAGTGTGTGAGAGCGGGTAATACCAGCAAATTATGTCCAGATGGAGCCATTTGCATTGTACCTGTCCCTGGCGTGCCAATGACCGCAGTGCGCTGGGGATTGACATGTGTGCGTCTCCGATGCTTGCCCACCCCATTCCCGGCAATGGACATGCAAGCATCCATTACTGTCGGCAACTGGTGTGGGCGTTACATATGGGCGGTGCTACTGTCGTCAGCTGGTGTGGGCATTACAAATAGGCAGCAATACTACTGTCGGCAGCTGGTGTGGGTGTTACATATAGGCAGCGCTACTGTCAGCAGCTGGTGTGGGCATTACGTATAGGCAGCGCTACTCTGTTGGCAGCTGTTGTGGGCGTTACATATAGATAGGTAGCGCTACTACTGTCGGCAGCTGGTGTGAGCGTTACATATAGGCAGCTCTACTACTGTCGGTAACTGATGTGGGCGTTACATATAGGCAGAGATACTACTGTCGGCAACTGGTGTGGCCGTTACATATAGGCAGCTATACTACTGTCGGCAGCTGATGTGGGCGTTACATATAGGCATTGATACTACTGTTGGCAGCTGGTGTGGACATTACATAGAGGCAGCGATACTACTGTCGGCAGCTATTGTGGGCGTTACATATAGGCAGCACTACTACTGTCGGCAGCTGGTGTGGGCATTACATATAGGCAGTGCTACTACTGTCGGTAGCTGGTGTGGGCGTTACATATAGGCAGCGCTACTACTGTCGGCAGCTGGTGTGGGCGTTACATATAGGCAGCCATACTACTGTCAGCAGCCGGTGTGGGTGTTACATATAGGCAGCACTACTACTGTCGGCAGCTGTTATGGGCGTTACATATTGGCAGCAATACTACTGTCGACAGCTGGTGTGGGCGTTACATATAGGCAGCGATACTACTGTCAGCAGCTGGTGTGGCGTTACATGAAGGCGGTGCTACTGTCAGCAGCTGGTGTGAGCATTACATATAGGCAGCGATACTACTGTGGCAGCTGGTGTGGGCGTTACATATAGGCAGCGATACTACAGTCGGCAGCTGGTGTGGGCATTACGTATAGGCAGGGATACTACTGTCGGCAGCTGGTGTGGGCGTTACATACAGGCAGCGACACTACTGTCGGCAGCTGGTGTGGGCATCACATATAGGCAGTGCTACTACTGTCGGCTACTGGTGTAGGCGTTACAAATAGGCAGCGATTCTACTGTCGGCAGTTGGTGTGGGCATTACGTATAGGCAGCGCTACTGTCGGCAGCTGGTGTGGGCATTACGTATAGGCAGCGCTACTCTGTCTGCAGCTGTTGTGGGAGTTACATATAGATAGGCAGTGCTACTACTGTCGGCAGCTGTTGTGGGCTTAACATATAGGCAGCTAAACTACTGTCGGTAACTGATGTGGGCGTTACATATAGGCAGCGATTCTACTGTCAACAGCTGTTGTGGGCGTTACATATAGGCAGCGATACTACAGTCGGCAGCTGGCGTGGGCGTTACATGTAGGCGGTGCTACTGTCGTCAGCTGGTGTGGGCATTACATATAGGCAGCGATACTACTGTCGACAGCTGTTGTGGGCGTTACATATAGGCAGCGATACTACGGTCGGCAGCTGGCGTGGGCGTTATATGTAGGCGGTGCTACTGTAGTCAGCTGGTGTGGGCATTACATATAGGCAGCGATACTACTGTCGACAGCTGTTGTGGGCGTTACATATAGGCAGCGATACTATGGTCGGCAGCTGGTGTGGGCGTTACATGTAGGCCGTGCTACTGTCGTCAGCTGGTGTGGGCATTACATATAGGCAGCGATACTACTGTCGGCAGCTGGTGTGGGCGTTACATATAGGCAGCGATACTATGGTCGGCAGCTGGTGTGGGCGTTACATGTAGGCGGTGCTACTGTCGTCAGCTGGTGTGGGCATTACATATAGGCAGCGATACTACTGTCGGCAGCTGGTGTGGGCGTTACATATAGGCAGCGATACTACAGTCGGCAGCTGGTGTGGGCATTACATATAGGCAGCGATACTACTGTCGGCCTGCTGGTGTGGGCATTACGTATAGGCAGCGCTACTGTCGGCAGCTGGTGTGGGCATTACGTATAGGCAGCGCTACTCTGTCTGCAGCTGTTGTGGGCGTTACATATAGATAGGCAGTGCTACTACTGTCGGCAGCTGTTGTGGGCTTAACATATAGGCAGCTAAACTACTGTCGGTAACTGATGTGGGCGTTACATATAGGCAGCGATTCTACTGTCAACAGCTGTTGTGGGCGTTACATATAGGCAGCGATACTACGGTCGGCAGCTGGCGTGGGCGTTACATGTAGCCGGTGCTACTGTCGTCAGCTGGTGTGGGCATTACATATAGGCAGCGATACTACTGTCGACAGCTGTTGTGGGCGTTACATGTAGGCGGTGCTACTGTAGTCAGCTGGTGTGGGCATTACATATAGGCAGCGATACTACTGTCGACAGCTGTTGTGGGCGTTACATATAGGCAGCGATACTATGGTCGGCAGCTGGTGTGGGCGTTACATGTAGGCGGTGCTACTGTCGTCAGCTGGTGTGGGCATTACATATAGGCAGCGATACTACTGTCGGCAGCTGGTGTGGGCGTTACATATAGGCAGCGATACTACAGTCGGCAGCTGGTGTGGGCATTACATACTGTATAGGCAGCGATACTACTGTCGGCAGCTGGTGTGGGCGTTACATACAGGCAGTACTACTACTGTCGTCAGCTGGTGTGGGCATTACATATAGGCAGTGATACTATTGTCAGCAGCTGGTGTGGGCGTTACATATAGGCAACGATACTACTGTCAGTAGCTGGTGTGGGCATTACATATAGGCAGCGCAACTACTGTCGGCAGCTGGTGTGGGCTTTACATATAGGCAGCAATACTACTGTCGGCTACTGGTGTGGGCCTTACATATAGGCAGCGCTACTACTGTCGGCAACTGGTGTAGGCATTACAAATAGGCAGCAATACCACTGTCGGCAGCTGGTGTGGGCATTACATATAGGCAGCGATACTACTGTCGGCAGCTGTTGTGGGCATTACATATAGGCAGCAATACTACTATTGGCAGCTGTTGTGGGCATTACATATAGATAGGCAGCAATACTACTGTCAGCAGCTGGTGTGGGTGTTACATATAGGCAGCGATACAGCTGTCGGCAGCTGGTGTAGGGTTACATATAGGCAGAAAGAAGACGGTAGTCCACAAAGAGTGGGCAACAGTTCGCAGAAAGAGATTCTTGTTGGAGGCACACTTTTAATTTGTTGAGAATGATGTATAATGAATGAGTTAAAACTTAACTTTTAATTCCAATATGTCTAAAATAATGATAACTCTTATGAAGTCATATGAGGCAAAATTAGCCATGTAGAGTTAAACTAAAGATAAATATTTAGCATATTTTCATGTGAACAAAAAAGAAGATGGCCACTGATATATTTTCTCATATAATCTTGTCCAAGTCAGAGGCAGTTGGTGGTGTTGTTTTGAATAAACATATAGCATAAATTATGCAAGTTTTTTTGTAACCTGTAATAGGTCAGCTGATGACAGATCCAGAGTATGTGATTATAAGTAAAAAATTATTACATTGAGAATATAATATAGGGAGTCACATATGGTATACCCCTAGATGATGGTTGGCCGTATGTTGTAGAGACTATCACAGTATGATAACTGGCGCAGGTATCCTTTCAAGATTAGGAAAAGCGCAGTACAGTGAGTTAGAATCTAATCTTTCTGCTGCCCACCTTCTTCATGGAGATGAGCGGAAGGGGGGTAAGAGAAGAGTTAGATGCACTGATAGAAAAACTAGCGCTTCTACTGTCTACATCTTGTGTGGGCATTACGCATCACTACTACTGTTGGCAACTGGTGTGGACATTAGTTAAAAGCAGTACTACTACTGCCGGCAACTGGTGGGGGCATTATATATAAGCAGAGCTACTACTGGCATAATGTGTAAGCGCATCACGATGTGTGGCATAATGTGAAATAGGCAGTACTGTGTGGCATTACCGCGTGTGCCATAATGTGTAATGGGCATGGTACGGGCATGGTTGCCATGGTCCTTCCCCATGAAGCCACAACCCTTATTTTTTGCGCGCATTCTTCCAGTTCTTGCTGTGGTAGTGGGGCAGTCACAAATTCACTTTCTGGCACAGGGCACCAAAATCTCTAGTTATGTCACTGGTGCTATATAATGGGAATAAGATGTGTACTGTATGGCGTAATTTGAAATGAGTGTACTATTGTGTGGCCACGTCCCTTCCTTGTGATACCACACATACAGCAGCGGTACTCAGCAGCACTCAGGTTAAAACAAACTCAATACAACAGCTGGTAGTATGTTTTAACCTGAGTGCCGCTGATATATATATATATATATATATATATATATATATATATATTTATATAGTAATTTGATGGATGCAGCACTCCACTGACCAACTGAATAACAGACAAAATGGTGCCCGCCGACAAATGTATCCGAGGATACTTGTAGACAGCGTTTGGTGCGCGGCGGCACTCGAATGAATGACACAGACTGCAGGGGTAATCCCAACATTTCAAGACCTTTCGGTCCCTTTATCTCCCTTTATCTTCTGCACCTTGATAAAGGGACCGAAAGGTCTTGAAATGTTGGGATTACCCCTGCAGTCTGTGTCATTCATTCGAGTGCCGCCGCGCACCAAACGCTATATATATATATATATATATGTATGTATATATATATATATATATATATATATATATATATATGCTCCTGACGATGGTGACTACACCGAAATGGCCGTCAGGCATCAGTGGCTTGACAGTGGACCACCATGTTTGTGCTACTGGATTGTGGTAACCTTTTACATGGACTGTAATTTTGTCATTGAATACTTCCTTCCATGGTGTGTCCAAATCTTACTTTTTTGCCTGATATAAAAATGTATTTTCCTTCATTGGACTGGATGTGCTGGCTTCTTTGCTTTTCATATATATATATATATATATATATATATATATATATATATATATATATATATATATATATATATATAGGAAAAAACAATAATGGCGGCACTCGTAGACTTGGTGAAAAAAATTGGTTTATCAAAGCATCACAGGTGCAAAAGATACCGACGTTTCGGGGATCAACCCCGTTTTCAAGATGCAGGAAAACAACAACAAAATCAAGTGTATGATTGTCAGCTCAGGGGTCTGCTGTGTTCCCGGCTGTGACCGTGGTGGACCAGTGGAGGGCGCTGTGTAGCGGAATACAGGTGGTTTAATGAATGACATGCACCAGAGGGTTAGCGGAGACCAGAGACAGGGGCGCAGAGTCTAACCTGCCAGCGGTGTTCACCAGGGAGTCCCGCAAGGGACTTTGGACTTAGCTGCGTCTGACAGGCAGGTTGCGGCCCCCTGCCCTGGTCCTCTGGATGCAGGCTGGGACTCGGGAGACTGGACCCTGGAACGGCCTTGGGAGACCAGGGTGACTGGAGGCAGTCTGAGAACTGCAGGAGGGACGACAGGAAGTGTCGACACGGATGGTGTACACAGGTGTGCTGACTGGATAGTCTCTGTGGAGCACAGTAGCCGATAGTCAACCCAGGTGTTGACGGGGACTGTCGACAGGATCAGGACAAGATGTAAAAAGTCTCTGATAGTGATAGCTGGCTTAAGAGCCAGGCAGGTGCTCAGCGAGACACCTGTTACTCGACTGCAGAGATGGTATAGCAGGAGTCTTCTGGAGATGTAATAATCAGGTAATCAACAGCAGCTGGAGAAACGCTGGAAGCAGGGACACAGGTAAGCCTGAATATCCTGGAGCCTTGGAACTTTCTCTGGACACAGGAGAACTCTGGAACAGGTAAAGCAATTGTTCAAGGCAAGGAGGACTCTGGGAAGCTGGCTTATATCCCCCTTGCCGAACTGTGATTGGCTGCCCTGCGCAGAACCACTCAAAGGTACACACACCTGCTAGCTGTGCAGGTGTGCATGGGTCAGAGTTCAGGGTAGTGGCTAGCGGATTGGTCAGACAGGTCAGGTGGACAGAAGTGTCATGGCGGCGTCCACGCCGTCCGGAGCCGGCATGTCAACATGTCGGCGACATGAGACATCGCCGGACACCTGAGGCGCCCAGGGTACATCACGCCACACACCAGTGCTGGCCGAGGACCTTACCCGCAATGCAGACCATCGAGAAGGTAATGCCCGCGGTCTTAACCGCTGATGTTTACTGGGGTTTGTGACAGTACCCCCCCCTTTTAGGGTGGGCACCGAACACCCTTTTGGCTTGGATGGATTTTCTTGATGGACTTTTTCTATTAAACGAGGAGCGTGAGCATCTTTGGCATTGATCCAACTTCTCTCCTCAGGACCATATCCCTTCCAATCTATGAGGTATTGGAGATGTCCATATCTGTGACGGGAGTCAATGATTTTATTTACCTCGAACTCCACTCCACGAGTGGTCCGGACTTTGGGGAGTACTGGAGGAGATGGTTGGAAACGATTAAGCACCAGAGGACGTAGGAGAGAGATGTGGAATGAGTTGGGAATGCGCAAAGACCTGGGTAGCTTTAATTTGTATGCAACAGAATTGATTTTTTGTTTGACAAGGTATGGACCAATGAATCTGGGTGCAAACTTCATGGAAGGAACTTTTAAACGGAGGTTTCTAGTGGAAAGCCATACTTTGTCACCTGGACGGAGTTCTGGACCAGTGCGCCGTTTACGGTCTGCGAAGAATTTGTAACGTACAGAAGACTTCTTGAGATTTACATGAACCTCTTTCCAGATCTGCGAGAAGTGTTTTAAAGCTGCAGTGGCTGCGGGAACTTCTGTCACTGGTAATTCTTCAAAAGAAGGTGGCCGGGGATGCTGACCATAAACGACATAAAAGGGAGAGTGTCCTGTGGAAGAATGATACCTGAAATTATGAGCAAACTCTGCCCATGGAAGAAGTTTGGCCCAGTCATCCTGAGAAGATGAGATGTACAGACGTAAGAAGGTCTCCAAATCTTGGTTAACTCTTTCTGTCTGGCCGTTTGACTGAGGATGATAAGCCGATGAAAACTTTAATTTGATTTGAAGAGCTGCCGATAATGCTCTCCAGAAGCGAGCCACGAACTGCACTCCCCGGTCTGAGACAATCTCCGTTGGTAGGCCATGTAACTTGAAAATATGTCGTACAAAGAGTTGAGCCAAACTGGGAGCAGAGGGTAACCCGGCCAGAGGAATGAATCGAGCCATTTTGGAGAATCGGTCGATAATTACCCAAATGGTATTGAATTCTTGGGATTTTGGTAGCTCAGAGATAAAGTCCATTGAGATGTGAGTCCATGGACGTGTCGGAATGGACAGAGGATGCAGTTTACCAGCGGGAGTTTGACGTGGAATTTTATGTTGAGCACATACAGGACAGGAGGCCACAAATTCTTTAACGTCTTTTCTGATTTGCGGCCACCAGTAAGACCGTTGCAAGATTTCAAGTGTGCTTGAGACACCGGGATGCCCAGAAAATAATGACTTGTGAGCCCACGACAGTAATTTTGGGCGAAGGTCAGGGGACACAAAGGTTTTGCCAGGAGGAGGCATAGGAGTGTTTCTAGAAGAAGACACAGGAGATACCTGAGTCGGAGCAAACGCGATGGGGTCAATTATGGGATGATTCTCTTGTGTCGACTGACCCTCTTCCATTGACCGGGACAAGGCATCAGCCTTCACATTTTTAGTGCCAGGACGATACAGGATCTTGAAAGAGAACCTAGAAAAAAATAAAGACCATCGTGCTTGCCGAGGATTCATACACTGAGCTGACTGAAGATACAACAAGTTCTTGTGGTCGGTGTAGATGGTTACTGGGAATTTAGCTCCTTCCAAGAGGTACCTCCATTCCTCGAGTGCTAATTTACTGGCAAGTAACTCCTGGTCACCTATGGAGTAATTTCTTTCTGCTGGCAGAAACTTGCGAGAGAAGAATGCACAAGGATGTTGTTTCCCATCACTGGAAGTCTGGGACAATACTGCACCTACTCCAATGTTGGAGGCATCCACTTCTAAGATGAAGGGTGAATCCATGTCAGGTTGTCGCAGGATTGGAGCAGTGATGAAGGATTGCTTCAGGAGTTGGAAGGCGGAGATAGCCTCAGACGACCATACAGCTGGATTGGCACCCTTCCGGGTGAGGGCTGTAATTGGAGCAATCAGCGTAGAAAAACCTTGAATGAATTTTCGATAATAGTTGGCAAAGCCGATGAAACGCTGGATCGCTTTCAGTGTAGTGGGTTGCGACCAACCAGTTATGGCTTCCAACTTTTCGGGATCCATGGCTAACTCGGAGCCAGAAATAATGTACCCCAGAAAGGGAACTGAGGGTACCTCGAATGTACACTTGGAGATTTTGCCATAGAGTTTATTCTGCCGGAGACGGGATAAGACCTCTTTGACTTGAGACCGGTGAGAAGGCAGATCCTTAGAAAAGATCAGGATGTCGTCCAAGTATACCACAAGACAGACGTACAACATGTCTCTGAAGATCTCATTTACAAATTGTTGGAATACAGCTGGGGCATTGCAGAGGCCGAATGGCATTACTAGATACTCGTAGTGACCGTCTCTAGTATTAAATGCCGTTTTCCATTCGTCACCCTCTCGAATTCTTATCAGGTTGTATGCACCGCGTAGATCCAATTTGGTGAAGACTTTGGACCCTTTCACACGGTCGAATAACTCAGTGATTAATGGGAGAGGATAACTGTTTTTCACAGTGATGTTATTCAAGCCTCGGTAGTCAATACACGGTCGCAGACCTCCATCTTTCTTCTTTACAAAGAAAAAGCCTGCGCCAGCTGGAGACTTAGAGGGGCGGATGAACCCCTTTTTCAGGTTTTCTTGGATGTAAAATGACATAGCTTGAGTCTCGGGAAAAGACAATGGGTATGTTCGCCCCTTAGGAGGAGATGTCCCGGGGAGAAGATCAATAGGACAATCCCACTTGCGATGGGGTGGCAGAGTATCCGCAGATTGTTCACAGAAGACATCAGAAAAGTCTTTGTAGACCTCCGGTAAACCGGGCACAGAAGAAGTCTTGGCAGAGCGCATGGGTATGACAGGTTTGATGCAGTGCTGGTGACAATGGGGACTCCATTGCTCCACTTGTAGGTTTACCCAGTTAATACTGGGATTATGTTGTTTAAGCCAGGGGAGGCCCAGCACAATGTCATATGATGCCTTGGGAATGATGAGAAGCTCAATCAGTTCCTGATGCAATATACCCACCCTCAGGTGAACTGGTCTGGTACGGGAATGTACTTCACTGCCTGGAATCTTGCTACCATCCACTGCGGTGACCGCAAGATGGGGATTTATGGAAGTCACTGGAATTCGCAGTTTGGAGACAAGACCTTGGGATATGAAATTCCCTGCTGATCCGGAATCAATAAGGGCCATACTTGAGACACCCCCATCTGAGGTCGTCAGAGATACTGGAAGAACAAAGTCGGTACTGGAAGGAGATTTTGCTACGTGACCTAACCTGACTCCTCCGTTACAGGTTAGGCCCTGGAGTTTCCCGACCGCTCGGGACATTCATTAATGAAATGGCCGGGTGCAGCACAATAGATGCAGAGTCGATTGCGCTGCCGACGGGTGCGTTCCTCGGGAGACAAACGTGATCTACCAATCTGCATTGGTTCTTCACGAGCAGGAGACTCAGAACGTACTCTGGAGATAGTCTTGGGAATTAACTTCTTTTGTTTCTCTACTCCTCTCTCTCTGAGGCGTAGGTCAATCTTGACGCATAGGGAGATTAGATCTTCCATACGATCTGGGAGATCACGGGTTGCTAATTCATCTTTAATGCGGTCAGAGACGCCAAGCCAGAACGCTGCTGTCAGGGCTTCATTATTCCACTGTAGTTCGGACGCCAGGGTTTGAAACTGGATCACATATTGTCCCATGGATCGGGAACCTTGCTTGAGTCGCAAAATGTCAGTGGATGCTGAAGCTGAGCGTCCTGGGGTGTCAAATATGCGGCGAAAGGTGTCAATGAACTTCTCATAATCTGCCAGCAAGGGATCGGATTTCTCCCATAATGGTGATACCCAAGCGAGGGCGGAACCAGTCAATAGAGAAACGATGTAAGCTATCTTCACTCTGGCTGTTGGGAAGTTATGGGGCAGAAGTTCAAATTGAATCTGGCATTGGTTTATGAACCCTCTGCAATTCTTTGGATCGCCGTCATACTTGCTAGGCACAGGTAGTTGGAGACGGGAAGAAGAGGCTGGCGGCGAGGTGTTCCTCTGGACAGTTGACACAGGTGTCGACAGGGCTTGCTGTAGATTATCCAGCCGATGTGATACATCCTGGAGGAATTTTATAACCTGCTGCTGGGTGGCCTCTTGACTCTCCATCCTAGCGGTGACATTCTGAATAGCCGCTGGTCCCACACTGGGGTCTTGAGCCGAGTCCATCGGCCTTGAACAAACTGTCAGCTCAGGGGTCTGCTGTGTTCCCGGCTGTGACCGTGGTGGACCAGTGGAGGGCGCTGTGTAGCGGAATACAGGTGGTTTAATGAATGACATGCACCAGAGGGTTAGCGGAGACCAGAGACAGGGGCGCAGAGTCTAACCTGCCAGCGGTGTTCACCAGGGAGTCCCGCAAGGGACTTTGGACTTAGCTGCGTCTGACAGGCAGGTTGCGGCCCCCTGCCCTGGTCCTCTGGATGCAGGCTGGGACTCGGGAGACTGGACCCTGGAACGGCCTTGGGAGACCAGGGTGACTGGAGGCAGTCTGAGAACTGCAGGAGGGACGACAGGAAGTGTCGACACGGATGGTGTACACAGGTGTGCTGACTGGATAGTCTCTGTGGAGCACAGTAGCCGATAGTCAACCCAGGTGTTGACGGGGACTGTCGACAGGATCAGGACAAGATGTAAAAAGTCTCTGATAGTGATAGCTGGCTTAAGAGCCAGGCAGGTGCTCAGCGAGACACCTGTTACTCGACTGCAGAGATGGTATAGCAGGAGTCTTCTGGAGATGTAATAATCAGGTAATCAACAGCAGCTGGAGAAACGCTGGAAGCAGGGACACAGGTAAGCCTGAATATCCTGGAGCCTTGGAACTTTCTCTGGACACAGGAGAACTCTGGAACAGGTAAAGCAATTGTTCAAGGCAAGGAGGACTCTGGGAAGCTGGCTTATATCCCCCTTGCCGAACTGTGATTGGCTGCCCTGCGCAGAACCACTCAAAGGTACACACACCTGCTAGCTGTGCAGGTGTGCATGGGTCAGAGTTCAGGGTAGTGGCTAGCGGATTGGTCAGACAGGTCAGGTGGACAGAAGTGTCATGGCGGCGTCCACGCCGTCCGGAGCCGGCATGTCAATATGTCGGCGACATGAGACATCGCCGGACACCTGAGGCGCCCAGGGTACATCACGCCACACACCAGTGCTGGCCGAGGACCTTACCCGCAATGCAGACCATCGAGAAGGTAATGCCCGCGGTCTTAACCGCTGATGTTTACTGGGGTTTGTGACAATGATCTCTTACCTAAATAGGCTGAGAAGAAGCTGAGGCGGGAGCCTGTCCCCCATGTCCGTGGCCGGCGTCTCACAGGAAGACGCTGGTGTAGCGCTTCCGGTTCTTCCGCCGGACAGCGCGACTTGGGTTACCTAGGCAACCTGCATAAACAAAAAACGCTTATAGGTGACAGTGCAAGGTAACAAAACAACAAAATCAGCGGTGCATTACATAATTATAAACAATTAAAAAATTAAAAAACAGCTTCCAAGGAGTGCAGTAAGTCCTTTCAATAGTAGCAGCTAAAAATATTGTAAGTACGTAAGGCGCACTACGCTTCGTGGAATGTAAAAAGTCCTGCAGCATGACGCCCTGTTGTCACCCCTCCGTCAATTCATTGAATGGTGTCACAACATTATCATTTGTGGTGAGCAGACAAAAATCTGCTGTAACGAGGACAGTGACCAGCAGCAGGGTGAGCAAGGGGGATAAATATTTAAAGATTGCTGAACATGACTACAGGGGGACATATTTTTACAATTACTGAGACTAATAAAGGAATAGATCACTACTGATGTCGATCTGGTTGTTCATTTAAGAAACACATTCCACGGCATCCTCTCATTGAGACCCTGGGGATGTGTTGTTTTCAGCCTGAAGATCCAGCCTGCTTCTGATTGCAGCAACTTGGTGTCTCTATCTCCTCCCCTCAGTTGCGCTGGAACGTGTTCGATAATTAAGTGCCTGAGATCATTAAGAGAATGATTGAATTCGGCAAAATGCCTGGCCACTGGGTGCTCAGAGATTTTGCCTTTGGACTTGTTGATTAAAGCCGCTTTTATTGTGGAACGGTGCATTGCTGCACGTTCCTTGAAGGGCCTGATGGTTTTGCCCACGTACCCTTTGTTGCATGGGCATATCAATAAATACACCACATATGCTGTGGTGCATGTGACGACTTGGTTAATTCTAAACTTCCCTGTGGCCGATGGTAAAGTGAAAGATGCCCCTGTTCTCATAAATTGGCACGTTGTGCAATTCACACATTTATAGCAGCCTGGAGCCTTGATGAGAAAAGTGCTGCCTTTTTTGTGCCGCTCGATATCTGCTGCGAACCCTGTAATATCGGTATGGACGACCAGGTCTTTAATGCTCTTATTTCTGGTGAAACATGTCATAGGCCTCTTATCTCTGAAACATGGCAGTCCTCTGTCAGTGCTGACGATAGGCCAGAGAGCCCTTGTGGCTCTTGGTATTACTGGACTTGTGGTGGAATATCTATTGGTCCAGGGAATGACCTTTGACCTCGGTTTGGTGTGGCCTTCTAGAAGGGTCATATCAAGGACACAACAAGCTTCCTGAAAAAAGTACAGAGCTGCGCTACCATCAAAGAGGGTACCTGGCTGTGTACCATGGACATCTGCAGCCTATACACGGCTATCCCCCATGACAAGGGGCTGATGGCCATGAGGAGATTTTTAACCAACGAGCCCAGTCTTTCCATAGACATTGAACTATTTCTTAGTTTGCTTGAACTAATCCTGAAAAGGAACTATTTTTTATTTGATGGCCTATACTACTTACAGGTCAGTGGGTGTGCGATGGGGAGCAATGTCTCCCCATCGTACGCTAATGTGTTCATGCAGCAAGAAGAGCAAAGCATGTTCTTCTCTAACAACATTTGGGCATCCAACATCGATGTATATTGTCGCTATATAGACGATGTCTTCCTACTGTGGCAGGGTAGGAAGTCTAGTCTAGAAGAGATGATTCAATTCATCAATGCAAGAGACTCTCCAATCAGAGTTACCTCACAAATTGAGGACAAAGCGATCAATTATCTGGATGTTCTTGTAACCATTAGGAATGGAATGCTGGACACATCAGTTTATTATAAACCCACGAGTAAAAACACACTGCTCAAAGCTTCAAGCCATCATCCCAGGGCATTAAAAATTGGGTTATCTAAATCTCAATTAATCCGCAGTGCCAGAATCACTAGCAACCCTGAAAGGACAGAGGAGGCTCTGGACCTGGTGGTCCAAAGGTTCATAACCAAGGGGTATGACAGCAAGACTCTGGTCAAGCAAAAGATCGAAGTGCTGAACACTCCCAGACAAACCCTTCTAGAAGGCCACACCAAACCGAGGTCAAAGGTCATTCCCTGGACCAATAGATATTCCACCACAAGTCCAGTAATACCAAGAGCCACAAGGGCTCTCTGGTCTATCGTCAGCACTGACAGAGGACTGCCATGTTTCAGAGATAAGAGGCCTATGACATGTTTCACCAGAAATAAGAGCATTAAAGACCTGGTCGTCCATACCGATATTACAGGGTTCGCAGCAGATATCGAGCGGCACAAAAAAGGCAGCACTTTTCTCATCAAGGCTCCAGGCTGCTATAAATGTGTGAATTGCACAACGTGCCAATTTATGAGAACAGGGGCATCTTTCACTTTACCATCGGCCACAGGGAAGTTTAGAATTAACCAAGTCGTCACATGCACCACAGCATATGTGGTGTATTTATTGATATGCCCATGCAACAAAGGGTACGTGGGCAAAACCATCAGGCCCTTCAAGGAACGTGCAGCAATGCACCGTTCCACAATAAAAGCGGCTTTAATCAACAAGTCCAAAGGCAAAATCTCTGAGCACCCAGTGGCCAGGCATTTTGCCGAATTCAATCATTCTCTTAATGATCTCAGGCACTTAATTATCGAACACGTTCCAGCGCAACTGAGGGGAGGAGATAGAGACACCAAGTTGCTGCAATCAGAAGCAGGCTGGATCTTCAGGCTGAAAACAACACATCCCCAGGGTCTCAATGAGAGGATGCCGTGGAATGTGTTTCTTAAATGAACAACCAGATCGACATCAGTAGTGATCTATTCCTTTATTAGTCTCAGTAATTGTAAAAATATGTCCCCCTGTAGTCATGTTCAGCAATCTTTAAATATTTATCCCCCTTGCTCACCCTGCTGCTGGTCACTGTCCTCGTTACAGCAGATTTTTGTCTGCTCACCACAAATGATAATGTTGTGACACCATTCAATGAATTGACGGAGGGGTGACAACAGGGCGTCATGCTGCAGGACTTTTTACATTCCACGAAGCGTAGTGCGCCTTACGTACTTACAATATTTTTAGCTGCTACTATTGAAAGGACTTACTGCACTCCTTGGAAGCTGTTTTTTAATTTTTTAATTGTTTATAATTATGTAATGCACCGCTGATTTTGTTGTTTTGTTACCTTGCACTGTCACCTATAAGCGTTTTTTGTTTATGCAGGTTGCCTAGGTAACCCAAATCGCGCTGTCCGGCGGAAGAACCGGAAGCGCTACACCAGCGTCTTCCTGTGAGACGCCGGCCACGGACATGGGGGACAGGCTCCCGCCTCAGCTTCTTCTCAGCCTATTTAGGTAAGAGATCATACACTTGATTTTGTTGTTGTTTTCCTGCACCTTGAAAACGGGGTTGATCCCCGAAACGTCGGTATCTTTTGCACCTGTGATGCTTTGATAAACCAATTTTTTTCACCAAGTCTACGAGTGCCGCCATTATTGTTTTTTCCTGCATACTATGTATCGGAAGGCACCGCAGCACAGCATATCCATCTAGGAACTGAGTGCCGGTCCGCCCCACACCTGTATATATATATATATATATATATATATATATATATATATATATATATATATATATATATATATACCATCTGTAGATCTGGCACTCAATCGATACCACTGTTACTTGTTCTGTTGCTTTCCTCCAATACGGGACTCCATATATAAAGCCTCCCACACAAACCAGCTGATGGACGGCGGAAGAATAATGACACATACACATGCCAGTGTCTGCCAACGTTTCAATGTCGGAACATTTTCGTCAGGGCAACAATACATGAAATAAAACACTCACCATTTATGTGCTCAACTGAACCAGCTCCCAGCATCTGAGCGCGCCGTGCAGCAGCAGCGTGGCCGCGGCGGCACGCAATGATGACATCACCCCCCGTGCGCCTGTCACCATAGTTACATAACAAAGCTGTAAGAATCAGACAGAATACATAAGAATAGCATAATATACAATAGTACAGCTATGCATAATATACAATAGTACAGCTATGCAGCACAATATTTTCAAATACACAAATCATGCAGTGCAGAAGGAGCGGTACCCATAATCACAAAAAGCAGTTAAAGCCAAGCGTCTCATTTAAACCAAAAGGGCTGAGCGAATGCAACATAAAGATCCACCTCGATTCTTTTTGTAATAACATTTTTGATCTGTTGCCTCCTCTCACCAATGGAGGCACATGATCCACAATCCTGTGTTTAAATGCTGTGGGTGAATGACCCATCTGGGCATAATGCCATGCAACAGGTTGATCACTGGTGCCTTTAAGCACTGCTGTTCTGATGGCAAGCCTATGTTGGGCCATTCTGACCTTAAACTGGCAATCGGTCTTGCCAACATAGAACTTGCCACAAGGACACACCAAGACATATATCACAAACTGAGAAATACATGTGAGTCTGTGATTAATTTTGAAGATCTTATTATTGAATGGATTTTTAATGTGTTCCCCGGTCCACATATAACCACATGTAACGCAGCCTGTGCATTTTACACAACCCACCTTAGGGGTGCCCAGGAATGTACCTGGTTTATATTTATCAAAATTGGTTATATCGGTGTGAACCAGCAGGTCCCGCAGATTGCGGCCTCTGGAGTAGATGGTGACAAGTTTTTTGTTGTGTAGACCTGGAAGATCTGTGTCGGCAGACACTATGGGCCAGTATTTGGATACAGCCTGTTTGGCTAAATTGCTGCAGGTGTTAAAACGATTAGGCCAAAACATTCTGTTATTAGATTTGTTTTTAGACTTTCTTTTTAAGGTTTTACTCCGGGGGATTGCCAGTACTCGTTGTTTAATGAGTAATAATTCACTGAGTTCGTAACCCCTGTCAACAAATTTGGCTATCATGTTATTCAATTGGATCTCCAGGTAAACAGGATCGCTACAGATCCTGCATACTCGTAACAGTTGTGAGTAAGGTAATCCTTTTGTTACTGAGGGCGGATGAAAACTGGTGGGACTTAAAAGCATGTTGCGATCGGTGGGTTTCACAAACAATGAGGTGTGTAACTTGCCTTCACTTAAAATGATGCGTACATCTAAAAAATCAATGGTGGAATCTGACATAGTACAGGTAAGTTTAACGGGACTAAGACTATTGTTCTGTGCTTGCATGACTTCAAGTAAAGATGCAGATGACCCCTGCCACAGTAACAACATGTCATCTATATAGCGTGCGTAATAGAATACATTAGCCCGAACATTGGGGTCCGCTAAAAAGATGTCAGGCTCCACCGCCATCATGAAGGCATTGGCGTACGATGGGGCCACTGAAGACCCCATCGCACAGCCAGATACCTGTAGGTAAAAATTACCGTCATAAAAAAAAATTATTTTGGGTTAACACCATTTCTAGCAGTTGGCAAAAAAATTCTAGGTACTTGTGTAGTTTCACGGCGCCAGATGGTGAGCGAAGCGAGCCCCGCAAGGGGACTCAGACGCACGGCGCCATGCTGGCGCCGTGAAACTACACAAGTACCAAATTCTACACTGGGACCTTTGTAGTAAGGATTTGTGGAAATCAATCTGCGTGTAGCAGCGATCCCCTGTTCGTGTGGAATACAGGTGTACAGTGAACTCACATCGATGCTGCAGAGTAGACAGTTTGTTCAAAGCTAGGAGCAACGATGTGGTATCCTGCAAACTGTATACCGAATGCTGCACCACGGGTTGAAGAAACACATCTAGGTAAGCTGACACAGTTTGAAAAATAGACCCCCTGGCAGATATTATGGGTCTACCAGGGGGACAGGACAAATTTTTGTGTACTTTGGGTAAAGTGTAAAGTAACGGCTTTTTGGGAAAATCACAAGTAAGCAATTTTAACACGCTGGCAGTTATAACACCAGAAGTGAAGGCAGACTTGAGATACTGATCCAATTCACCCTTGAAACTGCAAGTTGGGTCAGCATCCAATCGCCGGTACGTATCACCATCACCCAACTGCCGTTCAATTTCCTGTCTATAATCAGCAACATTCTGTACCACAATCGAACCGCCCTTATCGGCGGCTCGAATTACAATGTCCTTCCTGGACCCAAGAGATTTTAATGCATCGACCTGTACTTTATTAAGGTTAGAAAAACAATTGGAATTATTGCTGGGATCTACTGCTGATTCTACCAGCCTCACAAATGACTTGATGGAAGCACTTGATGATGGGGGATCAAACCCAGATTTGGGCGCTAATTTGTGTAGTTCCACTGGCAAAGTGTCAATTTTAGCAGGAATGTCAAAGCAGGAAGTCCCAAAAAACTCCTGTATCTTTAACTGTCTGTTTAATTTGTGAGTTTCCACTTTCATATATATATATATATATATATATAGCCCGATGGTATAACAAAGTATACACAAACAGCGGCACTCAATGGTTTTTTTTTAAGCGTTTATTTCAATACACGCCCATTTGTTTCCTGAGGGCACCTGGGTAGCTGTCCCATTGAGCTGGAGTGCCAAGCCGCAACACTGTTTCTATATATATATATATATATATATATATATATATATATATATATATATATATATATATATATATATATATATATATATATATATATATATATATATATATATATATATATATATATATATATATATATATATATATATATAGAGAAAAAGAAAAAAAACAGAGTGCGCCCCTAATGTAAATTCCACCACCAGAACACAACTAGAGTATCAATGATAATTCTAGCACAAAAATCACAGTTTTTGATTTAATACAATATTTATTAAAAACTTGTAGTTTTCATCTGTGCAGTATAATTCATACAGAAACATGGAAATACACCCAACGCGTTTCGTCGATACGACTTCCTCAGGGGTAAAATTTCTATGGTGGTAGAGAAAACTTCAATTAACTATATAACAAAATTAAAAAAATAATATTTTATTAAAAATCATTAATGATCAGGTACATACCCGTATGTTGGTGGGTAGTGAGAATAATCACTCCCGGTATGTAAACCTTCTATAAAAAATGGATCCTATGCGGATAATTAATAATGCTCAGCTGCATCTATAATATAAATAATGGATAATCAATTAAAATAAAAATTAACAAAAGGGAGGAGAGCAAGAGGAGATGGAGGAATATAAAAGTAATAGTTGCAATTTTTAGTGCATACCAAATTCCAACTTTATTTTGGATAGTAGAAAGAATGTAGAGATCCTTTCTAGAGGGTTGAATCCTGTAGAGGATCTTAGTGTTTAAGATTTAAAGCACCACTGCATCTATAATGTGAAATGGTAAAAAAGTAGTTTGTAATGACACACGAAATAAGGTAAAAATATGGAATGGGAATAGAAAGGAAAATAGTTTCGGAACAGACTTATCACCTACCCAAATTCAGTCAGATAACGTTTAAGGGTCCTAGGAGATGAAAAATGAGGACTCCTATAGAATCAAATGGGTAAGGGCCAGTCAGTCATATTGAATATTTGTAATATACGAATAAACTTTTATACATATAAATTCTACCCTAACTCTTTACTGCGGGCAGTATTAACAAGAATCACAGTAGTTCATAAGAAAGTCCACATAACATTCAGAATTTCAATAAAGACATTCCCTATCTATGCAGTATCACATGGTAAATATATAGCCATCAGTAAGACAGACAGGAGACATTCCAATATGATTTGAAACAGTTTGATACAATTTCTCAAGATGTATATGACCATCAATGAGATTTATGAGGGATAATGTTACCTCAGACAATCCAAAAGACAATGTAACAATCTAGCCTTAGTGGATTCAGCTAGATAATATGAAACAATTATACAGTTCAAAAAGTGCACATAGTCATTTGAGCATGTGATAGATGTTAGCATATTACAGTGCCTATCAGGCATTACTAAATACATAATCTATATCACAAGCCACATATAAATTTAGAGCAAATCTCAACCATTAACATACCTCTGGGCAAGAGACACAGCGCTCCAATAATGAACCAGCTGCAGGTAACAAGTGAAAAGACTGGCCCAGTATATATAGGGATAGTGCGATACGTCACTTCCGGTTTAGGGAAGATGCGGAATAAACAAAATTAAATGCTTTAACAATCATACTTCGCTCTGGGCTTATCCCTAATAGACACCTAGATGTTAGTGGTCGCTGTCACAGTGAAACACCGCCAGTGCGTGTGTGTAAAATAAGAGAACTAGGAATAATGTGTCGCGTGCGTTCCACGTGACGTCATTTGTGTGCGCCCGATATGCGGTCCACGCTTCGTCTTTCAGTCCAGATATAGGATAATGATCATGCGTTCCACGCTATGTCATATCCGGATATCGATGTGCGGCTCAAGGTGCGGTCACTGAAACAGCGCTCATAGGATGGAATGCGTTCCAAACTGTAGTTTCCGCGTTCCATACAAGCACTTCCTCTATGATAGTTAGATAATGTGATGGTCTTTCTAACTAATAGACCTCATGTAGTTAAATATAGGTACTAACATAGTAGTGGGATTGCACCAATTAGCTATATTATTATATATTAGTGGTGCGTGACAAATAGTGGCTTCATGTTTATTAATGGTTCCTGGTGTTAATGACCATTAATCTAGAATATAAAAACAATGTGGGCGTTTTCAAAAAACCGCCTCCAATATCGATAATTCATCAATATATGATTATGTGAGACTGTAAATCATATATAACTTTGTAGAGACGCATTGATCCCCAATCAAAAAACATGTTAATGGAGTAAAGTAATAAATAATAATAATAACCTAATTTGTGAATAGAATTCGAGGTGTTACCATGGTATGAGATTTTGCTCTATTACAGTGAATACTCCTATATCATATTTGATGATAGTGCCATATGTTATGGCCATTATAACGTGAAAAAAATTCATTATTTACATAAAGATGAACCACCTTAGTGATATTACCGTGTTTATCTAGAATCGTGTGGGTAAAGGTTGTGCACTTAGGTGAGAGCAGGGGTATTAGTATAGAATCACAAAATTAGATCGGTAAGTGCAGATGTCATAAGTACCGACCCATACTTTATAAATATTATGTAGATTACACAAAAACTTTTAAGTGCATATATTTAGGAGTAAGTAGAGACCCCTAGTTCAAGTGGATAGTGACATGTTTAAATTTTATAGAACCTTAAATTTTATAGAACCGTAAGTGGTAAACATTAAGACATTCTCTATTCATAGAAGAAGAGAGGAATATACAACAATTAAGTGACCCTTATATAGTGGGGTGTGAACCTCATAAGTTGCCGTGATTAAATAGAATTATTATCATAAAAATATTTGCGTTTTTAATTTTTGAGAATCATCCCAAGAAAGACACAATATCTATACTTTCATTAAGACCTTGTGGCATGAGTGAATTGAGGGAGTAGATCCAAAAAGTTTCCCTCCTAGACAAGGTGAGATCCCTGTCTCCTCCCCTAGGGTCTTGGAAGATCTGTTCAAGAACTGTAAACACGAAATTGTGAGTATCCACTGATGAATTGTGGAATTCAAGGAAATGTCTAGAAAGACTATGATTTAGTATTTTGTGTTTTATGTTGCGTACATGCTCCTGAATCCTAATCTTCAGTTGGCGTTTAGTCTTGCCTATATAGGTTTTATTGCAGTTACACGTTATCCTGTATATCACATAGGTGGAATTGCATGTAGTGGCAGAATTCGCTGTATGCTCCTTTTGATTGATGGTGCATTTAAAGGCTTTTTTATCCACATGTTTACAGCAGATGCATTTATTACAAGGATTGCATCTATTGGCTTTCTCCAGAAATTTATTCTTCTCGTTAGTTAGGGAAACTTTTTGGATCTACTCCCTCAATTCACTCATGCCACAAGGTCTTAATGAAAGTATAGATATTGTGTCTTTCTTGGGATGATTCTCAAAAATTAAAAATGCAAATATTTTTATGATAATAATTCTATTTAATCACGGCAACTTATGAGGTTCACACCCCACTATATAAGGGTCACTTAATTGTTGTATATTCCTCTCTTCTTCTATGAATAGAGAATGTCTTAATGTTTACCACTTACGGTTCTATAAAATTTAAGGTTCTATAAAATTTAAACATGTCACTATCCACTTGAACTAGGGGTCTCTACTTACTCCTAAATATATGCACTTAAAAGTTTTTGTGTAATCTACATAATATTTATAAAGTATGGGTCGGTACTTATGACATCTGCACTTACCGATCTAATTTTGTGATTCTATACTAATACCCCTGCTCTCACCTAAGTGCACAACCTTTACCCACACGATTCTAGATAAACACGGTAATATCACTAAGGTGGTTCATCTTTATGTAAATAATGAATTTTTTTCACGTTATAATGGCCATAACATATGGCACTATCATCAAATATGATATAGGAGTATTCACTGTAATAGAGCAAAATCTCATACCATGGTAACACCTCGAATTCTATTCACAAATTAGGTTATTATTATTATTTATTACTTTACTCCATTAACATGTTTTTTGATTGGGGATCAATGCGTCTCTACAAAGTTATATATGATTTACAGTCTCACATAATCATATATTGATGAATTATCGATATTGGAGGCGGTTTTTTGAAAACGCCCACATTGTTTTTATATTCTAGATTAATGGTCATTAACACCAGGAACCATTAATAAACATGAAGCCACTATTTGTCACGCACCACTAATATATAATAATATAGCTAATTGGTGCAATCCCACTACTATGTTAGTACCTATATTTAACTACATGAGGTCTATTAGTTAGAAAGACCATCACATTATCTAACTATCATAGAGGAAGTGCTTGTATGGAACGCGGAAACTACAGTTTGGAACGCATTCCATCCTATGAGCGCTGTTTCAGTGACCGCACCTTGAGCCGCACATCGATATCCGGATATGACATAGCGTGGAACGCATGATCATTATCCTATATCTGGACTGAAAGACGAAGCGTGGACCGCATATCGGGCGCACACAAATGACGTCACGTGGAACGCACGCGACACATTATTCCTAGTTCTCTTATTTTACACACACGCACTGGCGGTGTTTCACTGTGACAGCGACCACTAACATCTAGGTGTCTATTAGGGATAAGCCCAGAGCGAAGTATGATTGTTAAAGCATTTAATTTTGTTTATTCCGCATCTTCCCTAAACCGGAAGTGACGTATCGCACTATCCCTATATATACTGGGCCAGTCTTTTCACTTGTTACCTGCAGCTGGTTCATTATTGGAGCGCTGTGTCTCTTGCCCAGAGGTATGTTAATGGTTGAGATTTGCTCTAAATTTATATGTGGCTTGTGATATAGATTATGTATTTAGTAATGCCTGATAGGCACTGTAATATGCTAACATCTATCACATGCTCAAATGACTATGTGCACTTTTTGAACTGTATAATTGTTTCATATTATCTAGCTGAATCCACTAAGGCTAGATTGTTACATTGTCTTTTGGATTGTCTGAGGTAACATTATCCCTCATATATCTCATTGATGGTCATATACATCTTGAGAAATTGTATCAAACTGTTTCAAATCATATTGGAATGTCTCCTGTCTGTCTTACTGATGGCTATATATTTACCATGTGATACTGCATAGATAGGGAATGTCTATTGAAATTCTGAATGTTATGTGGACTTTCTTATGAACTACTGTGATTCTTGTTAATACTGCCCGCAGTAAAGAGTTAGGGTAGAATTTATATGTATAAAAGTTTATTCGTATATTACAAATATTCAATATGACTGACTGGCCCTTACCCATTTGATTCTATAGGAGTCCTCATTTTTCATCTCCTAGGACCCTTAAACGTTATCTGACTGAATTTGGGTAGGTGATAAGTCTGTTCCGAAACTATTTTCCTTTCTATTCCCATTCCATATTTTTACCTTATTTCGTGTGTCATTACGAACTACTTTTTTACCATTTCACATTATAGATGCAGTGGTGCTTTAAATCTTAAACACTAAGATCCTCTACAGGATTCAACCCTCTAGAAAGGATCTCTACATTCTTTCTACTATCCAAAATAAAGTTGGAATTTGGTATGCACTAAAAATTGCAACTATTACTTTTATATTCCTCCATCTCCTCTTGCTCTCCTCCCTTTTGTTAATTTTTATTTTAATTGATTATCCATTATTTATATTATAGATGCAGCTGAGCATTATTAATTATCCGCATAGGATCCATTTTTTATAGAAGGTTTACATACCGGGAGTGATTATTCTCACTACCCACCAACATACGGGTATGTACCTGATCATTAATGATTTTTAATAAAATATTAATTTTTTAATTTTGTTATATAGTTAATTGAAGTTTTCTCTACCACCATAGAAATTTTACCCCTGAGGAAGTCGTATCGACGAAACGCGTTGGGTGTATTTCCATGTTCCATGTTTCTGTATGAATTATACTGCACAGATGAAAACTACAAGTTTTTAATAAATGTTGTATTAAATCAAAAACTGTGATTTTTGTGCTAGAATTATCATTGATACTCTAGTTGTGTTCTGGTGGTGGAATTTACATTAGGGGCGCACTCTGTTTTTTCTTTTTCTCCATTTCTTCCACTTCCCCCACTAACAGGGGGGACTAATAGAGCTGCTGCCCCGACAGACTAATCCTAGCGCATTGAAAGGGTATCACTTCTTTTTCATATATATATATATATACAAACACAGGGAGCCCAGCACTCACTACAACAAACTGACTCACCTTAACATTCAAATAATCAATAAATAAAAAATGGGGTTTTAGTTCATGAATTGATCAATGCATTTAAGCTTGCAGCCCATCGCCAAGGGACCCCATTTCACTGCAAGTCCTACACTAACAACTGTTTTTCTTGAGAACCTGGCACCTGCTTACACATCATAGCTAAAATGAACATGTGTTTTTTTTCCTGGGTTAATGCTCAACTGCCAAGTAACTGATGGCTTTTATAAGGTGAGACAATCCCAAACACAGCACCTGAATTAGTATTAAAGGGGCAGCTGTCACAGGTTTCAGGTAAATGAGCTTATCTGTGACAGCTGCCCCTTTAATACTAATTCAGGTGCTGTGTTTGGGATTGTCTCACCTTATAAAAGCCATCAGTTACTTGGCAGTTGAGCATTAACCCAGGAAAAAAAACACATGTTCATTTTAGCTATGATGTGTAAGCAGGTGCCAGGTTCTCAAGAAAAACAGTTGTTAGTGTAGGACTTGCAGTGAAATGGGGTCCCTTGGCGATGGGCTGCAAGCTTAAATGCATTGATCTATTCATGAACTAAAACCCCATTATTTATTTATTGATTATTTGAATGTTAAGGTGAGTCAGTTTGTTGTAGTGAGTGCTGGGCTCCCTGTGTTTGTATTTACTAGAGTGTGTGGTCACAGGCCACCGCACCCCACCCTGGGATGTGGGTGCTGTTTGCACCCCATTCCTAGGAATGGCGAGTGTGTTGGTACTTTTGTATCTATATATATATATATATATATATATATATATATATATATATATAGTCTTTGTGTCGATCGGCACTCCTTGGGTAGATAGTCCAATATTGCCTCGGTGCCAGTAAGAGTGTAGATGTACACCATATAACGGAGGTTAGCTACGGCACTCGTAGGACTTTACAAACAAGCAAACACAGACACTGCGGTCCGGGGGCAACGTTTCGGTTTTATTCAACCGTTTTCAAGCTCAACAATACAAACAATGGGTACATACCTATAACACCTCTCCCTCCACCGTGTGCAGCGCCAGCTCCCCACCGGGTGCCCGGTCCTGATGACGTCACCTCTCAGCGACGCATGCCGTCCGGCATGCCGAGACCTCCGGCTCGGTTGCTAGGCAACTGTAATCAAATCAAATAAACTTCAATCAGTGACAAATACATGTTAAAATGTAAGCGGCACAAAATCTTAATAACGCTCAAAGTAGAGGCGAAAAATACAAGAAGACTGCAGGATAGAATACAGTAAATGATGTAACATCATATATTTTTACAGAAAGCATGAAAAACTGACTGCTTCATTCAGCCCAAATGGTGCGACTGTATTCAGGCGGTGAATCCATCTGGATTCGAGTTGGAGTAACCTCCTATCTCTATTACCTCCCCGCAAGTTTTTAGGTACATGATCTATAATTTTGTAGCGTAAAGACGCCAGGTTATGTTTATGTTCTCTGAAGTGGCGGGGTACCGGCTGTTCTATGGCACCCATCCTACCTTCAAGAGATTGTCTAATCGTAGATCTATGACCTGCCATACGTTCTTTGAATGTACGTGTGGTCTTACCCACATAGAGCAGACCACACGGGCATCGGATAAAATATACCACATGGGTGGTACTACATGTGAGTATATGACGGATCGGTATTTTTGCCCCTGAATGGGGGTGAAGAAAACTATCCCCTGTTTCCAGGAAGCTACATGTTGTGCAATTAATGCATTTGTAGCATCCTGGTTTGCGTGAGAGAAAATTGGTTTCAACATTGGATGTATAATTCGATATATCATTATGTACTAGCCAATCACGCAGGTTTTTGGGTCGTTTGAAGCTAGGCATCACCTTATTGTGTGAGAACATTTTGAGGTCAGGATCTGCTGGAATCATTGGCCATAAGTTCTTGGTAATTTGTGTAATTTTAGTGCTTGACGAGTTGTAACATTGTACAAAGGGAATTTTGTCATCCGTGGATGCTTTAATTCTAGGAATCAGTGTCTGAGCTCTAGGGATAGCCAGACATTTCTGTTTTGCCTGAAGTAAATCGGGATAAGTATATCCTCTACAGAGAAACTTGTCAATCATGATATTAATCTCCGTTTCCGCAACCTGGGGGTCATCGCAAATCCGGTGTACCCGCAGGAATTGCGAAAAAGGTAAGCCTCGAATGGTAGTGGCAGGATGCGCACTAGCTGCGTGCAGGATTGTATTCCTGTCTGTGGGTTTTTTAAAAAGGCTTGTAGATATTTTACCAGCATTAAGGGAGATTTTAGTATCCAGATAATTTACCGAAGTATCACTGATGACATAGGTAAATTTGATCGTCGACTCAAGAGAGTTGACATATCCCATCAGATCTTCGAACTGAATTGCACAACATGTAGCTTCCTGGAAACAGGGGATAGTTTTCTTCACCCCCATTCAGGGGCAAAAATACCGATCCGTCATATACTCACATGTAGTACCACCCATGTGGTATATTTTATCCGATGCCCGTGTGGTCTGCTCTATGTGGGTAAGACCACACGTACATTCAAAGAACGTATGGCAGGTCATAGATCTACGATTAGACAATCTCTTGAAGGTAGGATGGGTGCCATAGAACAGCCGGTACCCCGCCACTTCAGAGAACATAAACATAACCTGGCGTCTTTACGCTACAAAATTATAGATCATGTACCTAAAAACTTGCGGGGAGGTAATAGAGATAGGAGGTTACTCCAACTCGAATCCAGATGGATTCACCGCCTGAATACAGTCGCACCATTTGGGCTGAATGAAGCAGTCAGTTTTTCATGCTTTCTGTAAAAATATATGATGTTACATCATTTACTGTATTCTATCCTGCAGTCTTCTTGTATTTTTCGCCTCTACTTTGAGCGTTATTAAGATTTTGTGCCGCTTACATTTTAACATGTATTTGTCACTGATTGAAGTTTATTTGATTTGATTACAGTTGCCTAGCAACCGAGCCGGAGGTCTCGGCATGCCGGACGGCATGCGTCGCTGAGAGGTGACGTCATCAGGACCGGGCACCCGGTGGGGAGCTGGCGCTGCACACGGTGGAGGGAGAGGTGTTATAGGTATGTACCCATTGTTTGTATTGTTGAGCTTGAAAACGGTTGAATAAAACCGAAACGTTGCCCCCGGACCGCAGTGTCTGTGTTTGCTTGTTTGTAAAGTCCTACGAGTGCCGTAGCTAACCTCCGTTATATATATATATATATATATATATATATTTTACAGGAACAGATGGGCATCACTCCAGGTCTCATGCAAAAGGGTGATCTTTTAATGTGCTAAAACGGTCAACGCCGTTTCAGGATTACTCCTGTCGTCAGGACCAACACAACAATAATGGAGCAAACATATGTGAAATATATAGTATGTGACTTACAAAACGTAGGACCCGCCGTGCTGCCTCTCCTCCGTGGCGAGCGCAGCGAGCCCACAATGGGCTTTGTTGAGCTTGCCATGCTATCTGAGTCCAGCCTGTCAGGATCCCGACGTTGGGCTAATGACTTTCGGGATCCTGACTGTCAGTACAATATACCACACCCATTTTGATTTGGTGCTGCCCACATGAGGCCACTTCCAGAAATTTTCCAGGGCCACTTTTGGTCCCCAATCCGCCCCTGATCAGAGGTATGTGTAGGCATTCGCCCAGATTTTTTTTCAAATTCAGCTCTTAAAGGTTTAAAATGGGGTAAAATAGTCTTCGCAGCAAACCTTGTTGATATTGGGTACATCAGCTAGTTAGCATTAATAAATAAACATAAAATATGCCTGTGTATATGATAAGCCCACTTGACTACTGTTTATTATTGCAACTCCAAACAAAAAGACAGCATAAGCTCTCTCCAGAGTTTTATTGCTATATAGTACAACTACTCTTGAAGAAAATTCTATGAAATAAACAAAAACTAATATTCTCTAAAGGAATTATAACTCAGTTAAATCCAAAATCTATATAGCGCCTAAGGTGTAAAAATATATGCTCTAAATCTGAAGTTTGGATGCCGAACACAAGAGTTCAGACTGACCATACAGGAAAAAGCAGCCAGGTGCTGCCCCTCAAACCTCACATTCCCAATGGATAATCCACAACTGCCTGTGTATGATGAAAGAATGTTCATAAAACAGGACTTGTTGATGATACTTGTTTAGTCATTCACAACAGAGAAAAGATAACTACTACAATTTTGACATGTGGATAAAATAGATTTTTATTTTCAATACTGCTTTCTTAAATCAAAAGCTTTTATTTTGTGATAGAAAATACATTGAGACATAAACACAACGAGCATAAAATATATCAAAATATCAACTTATCGGTGTAACATTTGTAACCACCTGGGTACTGTTAAAATGGTCTTACATTCAAACATTGGATGCAAGAAAAGGTATCAAACAGAACCCATACCGGCAGTCACACAAGAATAAATGTAGTGTTGAGGATTTCTGAAACTGCCATAACCTAGAAAGGTCTTTGTGAACACTTTTTTTTCTTTGTAAAATTTTCAATATCGTTTATGAAATAAGATAAATGTAATAAGAATTTCTTTGACTTGATAAAGCATTTCAAGCATATATGTTTTTGAGTGGATGACAACTAATCAATTATATAGTAATTGAGTAGAATGAGAATTTGATTAGCCAATCAATAATTTACTTCCTAGGCTGTCCATAAAACAATTCACTGTTAGCGCTTAAATGAATTTTGATATTGTTCATGTTAATTAAATTTCTCTTTAATGCAGTGCTCTGTAAAACCATAATTCTCCTTTCCTGTAACAAATTGATGTCTGCTTAAAGGGAAAGATCTGCACTTCATAACTAGACAAAGCTAATGGGTTGAACAGGATGTGATTAATTGCCCTGCATTAAAATATGATTGAAACATAAATATTAAAGATGAGTTTAATGGAACACATTTGAATTAAGAAGTATATCTTAATAAGACATGTGTTGGTTTAGCTAGAAACACAGCAGTTTTACATAATGGACCATAAGATTTAAGTCAAAGTACAGTAGAACAGGTATGCCACATACTGTATGCCATTCTAAAATTAAGATATTCTAAAACAAAAGTCATAATATATGCAAAGGCTTGTGTAAGATTGAAGTCGTTTTGTGCCTGCCTTTTCTGACTTAGCAAAGCTTTTTTTTTTTTTTTCACTTTTCTTTTATTGAAGCGTAAAGTCACAATTCAATGCAATCAATTATTTGTGTATGGTATCACCCTTGAGATACAAGAGAGTAAAATAAACAAATTCGTCTTCATGGTATCACAATACTCTCTCTCCGTACCCCAACATAGGAAAAGACAATTAAAAAAAACAGAACAGAACAGAGTTTATAGCTTCATAGACTAATGGCTAATAGGTTAAACCTTCATCTACCAAGATAGATAAAAAAAAACATTTATCCCCTGAAATGTATAGATATGCATTATTTCCTTTTTACTCATAGGGCCTTATTCTAGTTCATTCTTTCTGACAAAATCCTTCTTAGATGGACAAAACCATGGGCACTGAAGGGGGGCAGATGTAAAATGTGCAGAGAGAATTTGATTTGGGTGAGTTATTTTGTTTCTGTGCAGGGTAAATACTGGCTGCTTTATTTTTACACTGCAATATAGATCCCACTTTGAAGTAAAAACCCACCCAAATCTAATTCTCTCTGCACAAGTAACATCTGCCCCACCTGCAGTGCACATGGTTTTGTCCATCTAAGAAGGAATTTGTCAGAAAGAGTGAACTAAAATAACCCCCATAGTTACGATACTAGGGATCAGTTTAGTCTAGACATGTCTAATACCCCTTTCACACAGAAAATGAAATACCCGGGTGAAGCAGTTCCACCCGGGAATTTCATTAAATACACGGGTCCTTTTTCTGTGTGAAAGGGCACACCCGTGTCGTAAATCCCGTGTCTCCGACCCGGGAATTGACCAGGGTCGAGGACACGGGATTTATGACCCGTGTTGACCCTTTCACACAGAAGAAATACCCGTGTTATTCAGCAAATTACCAGGTAGAAATTTTCAACCCGGTAATTTGTTCTTCTGTGTGAAGGGGGGTCAGGCTTCTCCCGGCAAATTGACACTGCATTTGAAATGCCGTGTATTTGCTGGGATTTTTAGACTTTTTTGTCTGAAAGGGGTATTAATGTTGCTACTGCTGAATAATACCCCTTTCACACAGAAAATGAAATACCCGGGTGAAGCAGTTCCACCCAGGAATTCATTAAATACACGGGTCCTTTTTCTGTGTGAAAGGGCACACCCGTGTCGTAAATCCTGTGTCTCCGACCCGGGAATTGACCAGGGTCCAGGACATGGTATTTATGACCCGTGTTGACCCTATCACACAGAAGAAATACCCGTGTTATTCAGCAAATTACCGGGTAGAAATTTTCAACCCGGTAATTTGTTCTTCTGTGTGAAGGGGGGTCAGGCTGCTCCCGGCAAATTGACACTGCATTTCAAATGCCGTGTATTTGCCGGGATTTTGAGACTTTTCTGTCTGAAAGGGGTATCACTCATCAGAGTGGATAAATGACACCCAAGGTCATATACCAATAGTATATGAAGTGCCAAGAGACCACAGTTTGTGATGGATCATGCAGATGTCAGCAATTGATATCAAAAGGAGTCAGCACACAGTCTCTTCATTATACTCATTGGTGCAGAACTTGCCTTAAAGAACTGTACAGCCAAAAATTCAAGAAATACTGTAGTAACAATAGGGTTGTTATAGTACAGGGTCATTTTACATCAAATCGCCCCTGCATAAAGTTATATGTTCACAACCCATCTTAGATTTGCAGACCCGTCACAACCCATCTTAAGAGTGAATGTTAAAGTAACGGTTTTCTGTCAAATGTCTCGAATGTATGACAATGTTGATCAAATATTGATTTTTTCAATATATTCAATTATTTTGAATTTACCACTTCATATCCAGTTTATTTGAAGTATCACAGGTGTTTATATAATGAAATCACCACATAATTTGGACCCATTGGATCCAAAATGCAAAAATGTATTCATTGTCATCCACATGGCATAAGTATTCCTGAATAATATGTTAGTTTTAATCCCCGGTGGGATATCAGAGAGTTTTGTTTAAATCAATGCTCCCGGAGCAAAGGGAAAGAAGACGGCATGATCTAACACAGGATCAGTATAGGAAGATTTATTCAAAATCCATTCGGATAACTTTTCAAGTCAGGAGAACTGCCAGATAAATTTTGAGAACATGGATTCAAGACGGGTAATATCTAATAGGGTTAGCGCTTTAGGGAGCATTTGCATAGAATAAAACATTTTTGGAAAAATAATCGAGTTTAGCCAGGCTGTCAGTTTAGTCGATATGGTGGTTAGAATCTGGGAGAAGTTCAAGGAATACAATTTAGACATATCAGCGCTAACTTGAATTCCAAGGTATTTAAAATGTGATTTGGTAAAGGCGAAAGGGACTTTCAGATGCTGTAAGGACGACGGATCTGCATCATCCAAGAGTAGTATCTCCGACTTAGATAAATTCACCTTATATCCCGAGACCTCTCCGAATAAATCAATGAGGCGTAGTAATGCAGGGATAGATTAAGATGGCTTCGAGAGGAATATTGGGGTGTCATCAGCGAATAATGCAATTTTCAATTCTTCTGAGTATATTTTATAACATGTATAATGGGCGTAGTTCTAATTGCAACCAATAGAGGTTCAATTGCAATTGAAAAAAGCAATAGCGTTAAGGGGCATCCTTGATGGGTGCCGTTTCCTAACTGAAAATATTGTGGTAGGAGTCCATTGCATGCTATCTTTGGTTTAGGGGATGTGTAAATAGTGTGGATTGCTGATATAAATTGAGAGGGTAATCCGAATTGCGCTAGGGTTTCGAATAGATGAGCCCAAAGCACTAAATTGAATGCCTTCTCAGCGTCCAATGTAACCACCATATTTGAGGCGTCGCAAGATTCCGAAAAGGCACTAGAGTGTTGAATGGCCGATAAAACTCTGCGAACATTCTTAACAGAATGGCGTCCAGAGATAAAACCTGTTTGGTCTTTGTGGATTATTAAAGGTAGGATAGGTTTCAATCTCTCTGCTAAAATTTTTGTATATAGTTTATAATCCACATTTAGCAGAGAAATTGGGCGGTAAGATCCTGGCAAACCTAGATTCCTACCCACCTTAGGGAGATCTCTTTTTATAGCAACCGAGAAATATGAAGGAAGGGCCTCGTTTTCTTTAATATGATTAGGTAGACACTGAGTAATGTGAGAGTTTAAGAAAACCTTGACAAAGGGCCTAATTAAGACCTTATCGCAGGCCACATTTTTTCTCAAAATGGGCAAAACCATGTGCACCGCAGGTGGGGCAGATGTAACATTTGCAGAGAGAAATTTTGTTTGGGAATGCCATAAATTGTGGGTGTTCAGTTACGAGAACTGGCATTCTTTGGCTTTTGGGCATTAGCTCCACAGTTTTGTCCTTAAGTAATTTACAAAATGACTAAGTACAGTGGTACATACTGTAAATGTTTTATGTGCATCTGGAGTAAACCAGTAGGGAATGTTAGTTTCCCACCATACTGTAATTGATGTGGTCATAGATATGTTTTTTTTTTTTTTTTTGCATATATTTTTGTACCAATTTTGCAACCACCTTGGCATCTTCCATGAGGTTCTTAAAAAACACCGTCCCACTGCCAGGTATCAGGCAAACCAATGTGGACCACCAATCTCAGAATCACATTGTAAATGCATTAATTAAGATCAACTATTATACAAGTACTGTAAGATAAATTCAATATGTGTTGACAACTTCTGAATGCAAACATCAATTACTTCGTACTATTCTCTGCTTCAAATTTAACTGAATTAATTCGCTATTTCTGGGGACATTTCAAATCATTGTTCTATTATTTTCAAAGAACATTGTTGTAACTGTCTTCTAGACTTTGCAGTACTAATTCACAGAAGTTGGAATCACTAGATTAGTAATTAAAACTGAAGAGAAATGCAGTACCTGTAAAACATGTATAAAAAAAGCAGGGAATGTAATTACAAATTACAATGAATTGTTTCAAAGATAGTAATTACATTTAATTACTTTTATTGCCGCCTCTTCACAATTTATTGTGCAAATGTTCGTGATACTACTTAAGACAATCAAAATACTGTTATTGTTTTGGTCATGCTTTTTGTGTTGTTTTTACTTACATTATAAATATCAGCAGATTTGTTTAGATTTTCTTTCATGAAGTTACTATTGGTGTTAATACTGTACAATTTTGTATGTGCTAAATAGCTAAAAGGTTACATTTATTATAATAAATGAGGGGACGTTAGCTGGGGAAAAAATCTAATCAAATGGTACAGTAAGTGATTGTGAGGTTTTGGTGCATTAAGTTAAAAATATATCTTTGAATTTTCTGACTGGTGAATTGAGAAATGTACAGTATATGAGTCCAGACATGTTTCTATTTATCTTGATATTTTTGAAACATTACAATTTTAGTACAGTGCATCAAATCTATGAATTAAACAATGCCTGCTGTATTATGTTTCATATTTTTTTAATACTGTGAGATGCTGTGAGCATTGTATCACTTTTGAGTCAAATCGCCTTTGAGTTCACAGCCCATCCGATAATCGAAGAACTGTGCATGTGCACAGTACACTGTGTGCATGTGCATGCCATCCGCCCGAAGGCAGTGAGCGATTGACACCCTGGGAGTGACTGGACACCCTGCGGGTGCTTGGGGGCGTGCTATTATCCCCAGAAAACACTGGCATTCTGCTCATTTGTCCTTCTTCTCACAGCCTTTGCAGGGAAGAGTGAGTCCTGGCTCACTCAGCACTGCGAGTAGGTGGAAAATTACTTTACCCCGGTATGCACGGCTGCGTACTTGTATGTATTCACGCACAGGCATGGGGAAGTACGTTGGCATGTGTTTGGCAGGGCTGAGGCTACCTGGCAGCCCAGCAAGCCAGTTCGAATTAGGCCGGATTTGTGTTTATAAAGTCAATTGAAAAATTACATATTTTGCTTTATAACTATACTGGAATACTACAATTTCTTTTTTTTTTTTTTAAGCTGCACTAAAACATATTTTTTTTCTAAGTTGTGATTCCCATGGAATAAACAGGTGTCTGGATTTATAAGGAATCAGCAATTTTTTTTATTAATTTGCCACTTTAAAAAAATTAGCATTAGCGTGTATTGATGTTATGTTCTTGATATGTCCCTTAATATGTTCTTGATGTGACGGGTTGCGGTCAATATGCCAGCTGTCGCAATCCCGACGGACAAAATACAGATACTGGAATCCCGACCACTGCAATGCTGGCACTTTGTCCCTCTATGGGTGTCCAGGACACCCAGAGAGGGAGAATAAAATAGAGTGCGGAGCATAGCAAGGCGCCGGGCCAGATGCGTGGCGAGCGCAGCGTTCCACGCCCCCCCACCCCCACCTTGTCAGCATTTTGGCGGTCGGGATTCCGGCATCTGTATTTCAACCGCCGGGATTCCGACCACCAGCACTTCATTCCGAATCCGCACCGAAACATTGCAGGTAGTGTTACAGTAAGTGGGGGGGGGGGGAGTCTTAGAATGCACACCCTATATACATGAGGTGTCATCATGCTGGGACTTGTTGTTCTGCAAAGAAAAAAATACATGGTGCAGATGCATACTCCATATTATTAATCAATACTAGAGGTTCTTGGTATAGTAATTGGCCAAGAAATATTTGCTTACCAACCAGCTTCACGGTGACCTCATTTCTGGTGGGTCCCTAATACTAAGTTTGAATCTGGGGCGCTACTGATACAGTAAGTGTCTTTAATTCAAACATTACTGCAGATAAATTATTTCACAGTCCCAATTTGAAAACAGCCATGGATTGATGAAAAAACGCAGTGAATTTGACAATCTGCAGTCGTTTCCAACAAAACAGGGGGAAAACGGGAAAATCCTTTGATGGTCAGTGCACATGGAATGATTCCCCACCCCCAAGTAGAGCTAACCCCACCCACCCCCCGCCCCAACTCTGCCTTACCCCTCTGTGTGTGCGTCCCCCGCCGGTCAGGTCTGCAGTCCTGGCGCTGCTCATATTCCTGTCCTCCTGTCTCCTGCTATTGACAACTGACCCTCACAAAATGGCTGCCCCTAATAGCAGACCGTTTCTAAGTATGCTAGAGGAGGCTCCTCTAGCATCCTCAAAAACTGTCTGCTGTATGGCGGCAGACATTTTTTGAAGGTTAGTTTTCAATAGCATGAGCCAGGGGGAGAGCCGGGATCGCAAATAAGTAAATCTGTGGTCACGGCCAGAGAGGCGGCAGGGACCAGCAGCAGCGTAACAATAGCCCGCAGACCTTCTGCACCCATATTTTCTCAGCACCTCACCGCTACCATGGGGTCTGCGGCGCTATAGTTATGCCACTGACATTGGTGTACAGTATGTGGTTATTGTTGACTGCCAGGATCCTCCAAGGCTGGACAGATTGGCTCTGCTATATAATGCAACTGGAAGTGACAAAGAAATCTGAAGTTCAAGGGCCCTGACCAGTTGTCTTCGCAAGTCCCACCTCTGTATTTAATATAAATTGGTCAGAAAAATATTCCATATAATATATAAATACACATACATAATAAATCCTGTAGGAGACAGAATTGCACTTTACAAGCACACATTATATTCTCACACCTCATTGTAAGGCACCTGTCTACTCTTTTTGGTAGGAACTCTCTGGTCCAGTGCACTGATTGAGGCCTCAGATCCACACACACCAAACATGGTAGAAAAAAAGTTATTGCCTTTGGGCATGTGCAGCAGTGTCTCTCTCTCTGTACTTTAAACTGTATTTTTTAGTGGCATATAATCAGCTGCTGATCAAGAGGACGGGACATTGTAAAAAAAATACAGAAACCCCCCTGCGTTTGATTATGAAATGCATGCACTGCTCCCATGAAGCATATTTATTTACATGCTACCTGTAGGGGTGCATACATGCATTCCCTCTAACATGTTAAGGAGAAGTCGTAAAAGTATAGTAACTAACCTTTCTCATTGTACATAATTCCCATGTACTTTTAGGGGGGTATTCAATGTCTGTCGAGGGCTTTTAAAACGTTGTTAGCCCATTGGTGCGAGCTGTGGGCGTACAGTTGAGATAACATATACGTTGAATGCAATGAACTATAACGGTACCGCGTAACATAGGTGCTGCGCAGTGGACACCAAAATAGAGAAATCACAGCCCGGAACTGAGGAAGGGAAACAGAGCAGCAATGGGACTCAAGCTGTTGGCACAGGGGGGTGTCGGGATGTCAGCCCCACGCAACATCTCTGTCCTGCGCTACCCATGGTATCAGGACAGACCTAACACCGCACTCAGCGCTGTCCCCGCACCTTTCTCCTTACTTTTTCTCCAGCAGCACACCGATTCAGTCACTCATATCTCCCGTCCGCTCATTGAAGACGGGACTTCAGTGACCTACCCCGGCAATCAGTACTGCTGCTTTTTTCTTTACCCTCCTTCTTTCGGCTATATGTTTAATTATATATACCTCTAGATCCATTTAGATCTTGTTTATGCTTAAGTGATACATTGGCAGATACGTTTCTGGTACCAGTTACCAATATGTAACATACAATATATTTATTCCTCTAGATTCATTTAGATCTTGTTTGTGCTGAAGTGATACATTGGCAAATACGTGTCTGGTACTAGTTACCATTGTGTAACTTACAATATAGATCTTTCTCCTGTTATGTTTTTGTGACATTATGAGTATGTGCTAATCTATAATTGATACCAATTATCAAGAATATATCTAGCTGCACGACATATCAACCTTTTGTACAGGTTTTTCTACATGTGCTAGCCAATTCTGTGATAAAAAAAACGCTGCTACTCATCATTCTAATGAAATTTGCACCAATGACCAGTAAATTTAATCTGAGTATGCCTACACATGTCTGGTACTATGTTTACTTAATCACAGTGATTGGCAGTATAACATATGTTTTCAGATTTATAAATTTTCTGCCTATTTTCCTTCCCTTGCCTTTTCTCCATGTAAGAGAGACTTTCTGGTGGCGAATTTCGGCCCTGCAATGCGCAGTTATCAGGGCTGACCTAACACCACTTACAGAAGTGTCCTCGCTACATCTGCTATTTTTCTATCAGTCTCTTCTCTCACCACCCGTCCGCTCATATCTTTATGAAGACGGCCGGCAGCAGAAAGAGCTGATTCCAACACACTGTACTAACGCTTTTTTCCACCCCCTCCAGGATACCTGCGGTATTTCACATTACAGACATCTTCTGTAATTAACGGCTAATTACCATTCACGGGTGTACTAAAGTGATTATCTGTATATTATTTATTCTCTCATACATAACTGTAACGTATCTTTATTTATTAAGATATATACAGACCTGTCACTTTTTTCTGGATGTGTCATCAGCTGTCCTATCTAAGGACCAAAAATTGTAAATGCGTATTAATGCTTTATATGTGTCTTAACACCACTCACTGCCACCATACTAGATATTGTTCGTTAGTGGCAATACATATTACTCTTTGTTTACTCTTGCTATAATTCTTATGAATAACTCTTTGCTGCCATTTAAAGGCTAATTATGCTTCCTATTTTTCTATAAGAGTTATAATTATCTTAAACTATTTGGAATTAAAAGTTAAGTTTTAATACAATCATTATACAACTCATTTGATATTTCAAAAGTGTGCCTCCACAAAGGAATCCTTTCTGCGAACGGTTGTCCACGTCCTGAGGATCACCGTCTCTCTATTTCTAAGTATATTGATACTTGATTCCTGGGGGCACCTCCAACAATACATTATTGTTATACTTTATAAACTATATTGTCTTTCAAGTTGGTTTTGTAACTGTTGACCACTACCTTTTATTGTCCTGTGCAGGATATCACCCCCCACTGTCGAGTGTTGTTGGTAGCCAGGGTCGAAAATTTATGAAATAAGTCGTAAATAGGGCTGCAGGATCAGGGCCTTGGAAAGTGGACTTGGTTCAATGTGTTGGTAGAACGAGAAATAATGTAAAGAAGGTCTGAGCATTCCCACTCACAAAAGGACACACTGCAATGCCTCCGCACACTACTCCTCAGTAACAGCACCCTCTCTCTTCTCCCTACTTGTCTGTACATACAGCTCCTTTTTTCCCCTTACTACTTTATAGTACACACAGCATCCACTAACCCACACTTCTGATGGTAGACTATGTCTGCTGTTCCCTGGGGAAGGGTCAGCCAAAATGCTATGCAATGTCGGATGGCTCCTACTGTATACTCTATGTGTGGTGCAGTGTCTGCAGCAGTATGGACTAGGGAGTTTTGATTCAGTACAATTGGCAAAAGAAAGCTATTCCCTGCACAAGGCAGAGTGGGTAGTGGCCTGGTCTCCCACTGGGCCAATATGTACCTTTAGGTCTCTCTGCAGAGTTCTATTACTGTATATTTAGTATAGTCTACATTTTACAATCCGCTAAACGGAAGTTTTCTTGTCACTAAAGGCACATATATAGCCGCACTCATCTATCCTCCTGGCCGCCGGTCCTGACTTCGTTGCCGCACCATGAGAAAAGTCAGGTAATGGCATACTATGGCAAAACCATGTAATTATACTGCATCGCAGCTGGGTGGCACTTGCTCCACTAATGAAAACTACAGCAGTGCCGTGGATGGATATGTGAAGCGCCATTTCTAATTGCTTCCGCTTTACCTATGTAGGGTATGCCGAGCATAGCTCCATAAGAGTGGGCTCCCTCATAGTCGTTAGTCTCGGCCTGCCACCATTTTATAAATACAGTACTGTATGTTACATAGTTGCTCAATCAGCCCGAGAGACTTGGTGGGGAAATGTACAGTATGCCAAGCTTAGCTCTGTAAGTGTGGACTAAGCTTGGCATTAATTTCCCCTCCGAATTCCCGGGGCTGAATGACAGACTATGTAGAACACTGAATTTACAGGCTGAGACTACTACTAGACTTACAACAGCATTTACATTAAATACAGTTCTTATTACAAGACTATTTGTGTGTATTGTGATAAACCGCAAGCGTAGCCCAGAACGTCAGCTGCATTTACTGGTCTAATTACAAAAGGCTTCTGGGTATTTAGCATCATATGTGAATGAGATCATTGGCCTGCCGAACAGTAGCCTTGATGGCTCAGCTGTTAAGCCAACAGTATGCTACAGTATGTACAGCACCTAGTGTTCGGGTCTACCTGATTCACTCCTGTCTTACATAGTGTTCCCACTCCAGAGCCGGAACAAAACACAGATCCTAATGAGATTTTACATGGACCTTTATTACATGTGAAAAATGCTACACCAACTATAGATACAGATAGATATTGAAGTGCTCTCGAGCAACACTAAGGCATGTGTCATCATAGATATGTTGTGTATTGAGCTTTAATTGATGTGATTTTACTCACTGTTTTTTTTTTTTTTCTATGGGAATTTTCTTTGACTTTGTTTCTGCTATTTTAAGCATCTTTAAATACATTTCTAAATGTTTTTTTAAGAATTATTTTTTTGTTAAATCAACAATCAACAAAGGAACTTATTTTAAATATTATTAAGTTACATATTTTTAAATGACAACCGACAGCGACATACAAGTCTGTATATTATGCAGTACATATTTTCGGTGTGTAGAATCTTGAGCTCCACAATGAATATTGTATTTTCCTTGTGAGGATTTGGAAAGTTTCAATCTTTTATAGTGCGCAAAACGACGTCTGATTTTAATATATTTTGCCATGTGAATCAAGATAATTCCCTATCTCAGTCTGCACAAATGAGATCAGCTTCTTGATATTGAGAGGCTTTGAAAGAGAATGGGTTCGCAGAGTAGCGGCACTGGGATGGACAAGAATTCTATGAGAGAGGAACTGACAAGTCTGTCCCCATGTTCTATCACTGTATATCTTGACCTTTCTACTTCCTAGTCATTGCAGCTTCCATCTTGATAGACTCCCCTGAAAGAGAATGTCAGGTCTCTGTGCTTTCTTGTTAGCTTATTCTGTGGTAGCTCAAATATGTCAAAACCTGAAACCATCCAATGCTTCAATGTCAATGGACTCTAAAAGGGCAACACTGCAATTAATCAACTTGTTGACATGCGCTTGGAAAATACACTGGTTTTAGCGCCCATCAAAATAGCTAAAGGCATTTCTCAGAGGTAGGTAACACAAATAAGTGTAAAAGACAATGGGGCATTATATGCCACTTTTTTTATTTGTTCTCATTTTTTAACTCGTTATTTCACATTTATCTAAGTAATTAGTATAACTAATCTGGTTCTGCATTTTCAAAACCTAAGACCCTGGAAAAGATGCACTAAGCTTCAAAAGTGATAAAATGTGATAAACAACCAATCAATCAGCTCCTGCCTTACATTTTTCAAACACACCCTGTAACATGGTAGGTATGATCTTATTGGCTGGCTGTTTATCACTCTCCATTTTTAATCTCATGGATCTTATGCATCCATAAGATGCATGAGATCCATGAGATCAAAAAATCGTGAGCCCCCAATAACCATTGTTAACGCCACCCCACTATTTACGCCAACCCGAAGCGTGGCGAGCGCCGCGAGGGGCGGCGGTACGCTTCCTCCGACCTTTTCACACCCCCACTTTAAACGTCGGCGTGGAGTTGATTTTATATAGTGTGGCGAGCGCAGCGAGCAACCGAGCCCGAAGCGTGGCGAGCGCACGCGGACTGCTTTACATGTATTCCGCGTCCCCTCGCGGGGCTCGCTGCGCTTGCCACGCTTTGGGCTCGGTGGCTCGCTGCCGACGTGGATAGTGGGGGTATGAAAAGGTCGGAGGACGCGTACCGCTGCCCCTCGCAGGCTCGCTGCGCTCGCCACTCTTCGGGTTGGCGTAAATAGTGGGGTGGCGTTAACAATGTGGGGCCATTTCACCCATGAGGGGGGGTTAGCAATTAAAATTGGGGTTTTAGGGCCTTTTTACATTGATTCCAATGTAAAAATTTCGTCGATTGCGTCGATTGCATCGTCTCATGCATCTTATGCTGCACAAACACATAAGATGCATGAGATGCTTGCAATGTAAAAATCTCGTCAATCTCGTTGATCGCGTCGATTGCATCATCTCATGCATCTTATGCCGCACAAACACATAAGATGCATGAGATGCTTGAGATATCAGCCCCACACATACAATCTAGATCGTGGGCGCCGTGCTAGGAAAGCAGTACCATCACTTTTAAAGCTTAGTGCATCTGGCCCCCTGTGAGGTAAGTTTTCTAAATCTTCTAAAAATGAAAAGAGGTGATGTTGCCCCTAATGTAACAACCTATCTGATTATGTTTATTATTTTCTAGTATGCAATAGAGAAGTGATTGACAGAATCTGACTGGTTGCTTTGGGCAACATAACAAACTTTCTTTTTAAGAATATTTGGTACTTGTGTATTATCTGGGCGCCCGATTTTTTTCATTGCATGCCACTACTTAAGGGATGCGATGCAATGCAATGCGATTTTTCATTGTAAAGACCCAATTTTTTATTTTATAGTCAGCCATGGGTTATTTCATACCCCCAGTATCCAACTACGCCTGGAGTTGATTTTATATAGTGTGGCGAGCCCGAAGCATGGCGAGCGGACGCGGATTACTTTACATTTATTCTGCGTCCCCTCGCGGGGCTTGCCACGCTTCGGGCTCGGTGGCTCGCTGTGCTCGCCACACTATATAAAATCAACTCCATGCGTAGTTGGATAGTGGGGGTATGAAATCACCCATGGGTGACTATACAATTAAAAATCTGGTCTCTACAATGAAAAATCGCATTGCATGAATTGTATGCCACTATATTGCATGCAATGCAATGACAAAATCGGGCGCCCAGATATTACACAAGTACCAAATATTTTGTATTTTAACCCCCATATACTTATTCACACTAATATAGACCATAAGGAATTTATGCACTTACACAGACCCACATGAATAGGGATTTATGTAGAAATCTGTATGGTCTAAGTTCTATTGAGAATAGGTTGCCTTTTTGTTTGTAACCTGTTGAGTGCCAAGTGAATTTGTCAAAAGTTTAATCAGACTTACATAGCACAATATACAGCACATACTGTACAACTTTTTATCTTGTTCACCTTCATGCAGTGGCATAAGACGGGAGGTATAGAGACTGCCCTGAACCCAGATGTCACCTTTGGAGAGGGTGACACCAAAATGCCGGCTTTTCTGCAGTGACAGGAGCCAGATGCTGCAGTGTAATGTTCAACCTGCAGCAAATGGCTCCTGTGACAGAGGAAAAGTTGGCACTACAGACAGTATTTACCACAACCCTATGCCACCTTTCAGGTTGCCACGTGGGGATGACTGTAGAGTCAGTGAAGAACCAAATCTGGTGACACCTCTACCCACACAACACATAAAATAAACCTATTGCTTTGAAGGTTATTTTTTTGTTGGTCCAGCTGAGACATTTCAGTGCAGACAAACTTAGGAAAAGGATCCTAAAACTTTGATGGTTAAATATAGCATTTGTGCATAGTGGTTGATACTGAATATCAGTGAGATGGATTAGCTTGACCAAGAACAGGGATGCAGAGTCTAACACACAAGGTGGTCTTGACCAAGAAATGCCACAAAGAGATGTGGACTTTGTTAGGTTTTCTGGAGGATGTTCTGGTCTCGGATGTGAACCAGCAGTCGGGACCGCTGTTTAGAATGGCCATGGCGTACCCTATGCTAACTCTGCTGACCCTCTAAGGGAGATGTCTGACTCCTGCAAATGCTAGCCTTTAGTCACCACATTTGAAGGGGCAAGTTAAGCCCGCCCAAGTTCCAGTGCAACCAGATGTTAAGTGTTGACAAGGAGTCAGCGATCCTCTTAGGGTATGGTCAAAAGGAGGACTAACTATAAGAGTCTACCTGAGTGGGGTCTACCTACCGGCACCAGGCCCATAAACAGGGACAGGAGCAACCCAGTTGCAGACCTATGACAACAAACAAACAGAGCAAATGACAGCAATAAGACGGAAACAAACCACATTGCAAACCACACAGAAGAAAGGAGTACCTGCGTACTCGTAATGCCCCCAGAAATAGATAACAAAGGCTCACTGGTAGGGCCAGAACAATGCCCTGGATGGAGCCAGGGAACAATATGAATAAAGATAGAGAGGAAAAGAACCAGAGCTCCACAGGAGCACATACGTAACCAAAATCCCTGGAGCTGATCAGCTAAACTGATAAAAAATAACCAGGAACAGGCTGGGGCAGGTGAAAATACCAAAAAGGAAACCTTCACCAGCACTGCTGAATGTACCCAATAGGAGAGGAGGAGTCCTGGCCAGCCCCCCTAGCCTGAATAAAAACAGCTGCGGGAGCATGCACTGCTGAGTGTCTCCCATAGCCTAGCAACTACCCAGTCGAAGTGATCACCCTTATGGGTGCCGCCAGGCGGAAGCTCCTCCTAATACCTGGTTGCTGAGCAACCAGCACCAGGGATGTGATCCCCGCCAGAGCCGGAAGCCGTACAGTGTCTCTGATTGCTGAGCAAATGGCACCAAAGATGCGACGCAGGCTGGCAGGAGCACCAGAGCTACCTGTCAGCCCCTGTCTATGGCTAACAGACTTCAGCAGCCCTTGACATACAGGCTGCAACCCCCTGCCTGGCACGGCCCCCATATAGACAATGGAGCACTGAACTAGAAATGCTGGACTGTAGCCAAAGACACAGAAATGAAGCTATGCAATTGACCACATAGAAAAGACTGTAATTGAAAGTTGAAGAAAGAAGACTTTATCTGTAAGATTTACTTGGCTGAAGACTGAAGAATAAAACATTTGATCCGGAAGGATTAACAGACTAACTAAACCAGAGCTGAAGAATAGAGAATAAGACTGGATACAGATGATTTGCCAAGCTGACTGGCCCGGAGCTGAAGACTGAAGAATATAAGGCTGGAACCAGAAGATTTACTATGCTTGGTCGACCAGAGCTGAAGACTGAAGAATAGAAGACTTTATCCGAAAGATTTTTCAGAGTAACTGGACCGGTGCTAAAGACTAAAGCATAGGACTAAGAGAATAGTGTTAAAAGCTGAAATTATTCTACAGGGAGGCAATGAAGACGTCGAAAGCTCAGGAAAGGATATGGTCACCATGTCAACAAGGGGAAGGTCAACAAGCATTAGGTCGACCACTGAAGATCGACATGCATGAAGGATGACATGTATAGGTCGACAGTCAAAAGGTCGACAGGCTTTTTTAAAGTATTTTTGAGTCAACATGTGCTGACAGGCGGTATTACATGCAGGGCGTGGAAGGAGAATAAAATAGTGTGCAAGCGTAGTGAGTGCATGTGGTGCTACATTATGGTGTCCATGTTGATTGTGTCGACATTCTGGTTAAAATGATGGAAAACCCCAAGTCGGCCTTCCCCATGTCAACCTAATGCTTGTGTCGACCTAAAGACCCTGTCGACCTAACCCAATGTCAAACTTCATGCATTTCGACCTTCAGTGGTTGACCTAATGGCTGTTGACCTAATGCTTGTCTAGCCTATTATCCATACTCATCAGGACACCTCTGTCTCAGCAGACTGAGAGGCAATATAACAATGCAGGGTGGGTTAGCATTAGGCCAGGGGTGCTAACTACTTTGTGTTCGGCGGTGGTGAGAGTAGGTTAGGGTTAGGCTGCTGGGTGGGATGGTTAAGTTTAAGCTGCAAGGTAGGAAATAATGCTATATGTATTTCAATAAAATAACTTGCCATCTAGTCAGGGGTACTGATTCAAATTCAAAGGTGGATACTATATTTACATTGCTCCTGTGTGTCTGGATGCAAATATTTGAGTGCAGCAGGAGTCAAAAGTAAAAAGAAGTATTCTGAAAAAAATCTGCCAGAGTTGCATCTGCTGGTGATCCAATGCTGCATTTCGATCACCAGCAGATCACTATGAGCACCATATGGGTTGTACACAACACATCAATTTTACAAATAACTAGAAAGATCCAAAAATTTCACAGACTACACTGAGTATTACAGTAGTGCCTTTTCTACATCTGTGGGATCATTACTGTAACACAGTTACCAAAAATAGTATGAAAGTATGGAAAGTGTTCATTTTTTAAAATAAAGCAACCGCTTTTAGATTAAGAGTTTTCACAAGTGTAGTGTTCATTCTAGCACCCGCTATATTTGAAAACCCATGCAGTTACTCTTCCCTGCCTGGGGTGTCGCTGTCTGCTGTAGTGCTTCTAGCACAGTGTGGTCTGTATATCATCACTGATATGCAAACCAGACCTGTGCTAGAAACACCACAGCAGACCCCAGGCAGGGTAGCGGGTTTTCCAAGATAGTGGGTTCTAGAATGAACACTACAAGTGGTCATATTAAATCATAGCAAAGTAAATTTATTTTGCTGTCCATAATTATCACCCACTTCGTCAGATGGAGATACAATTAAACTTTTCTGTGGTGCTGAAACAGCTTATTTAAAGATGAATCCTTTTACCAATACTTTAGTATGGTTGAAACTTAGGGCCTTATTTTGGTTCATTCTTTCTGACAAAATCCTTCTTAGATGGGCAAAACCATGTGCACTGCAGGTGGGGCAGATGTAACATGTGCAGAGAGAATTAGATTTGGGTGGGGTTTTACTTCAAAGTGAGATCTATATTGCAGTGTAAAAATAAAACAGTCAGTATTTTCCCTGCACAGAAACAAAATTACTCACCCAAATCTAATTCTCTCTGCACATGTTACATCTGCCCCCCCCTGCAGTGCACATGGTTTTGTCCATCTAAGAAGGATTTTGTCAGAAAGAATGAACCAAAATAAGGCCCTTAGCGACAATGCTATTGCAAAAACAGTAGTTCATGAAAGTGACCAATTCTAGCTAAAATTGTAGTTGATACTGTTATTCATGGGCACCACAAGGGGGGTGCAGAGCAATTGGAATCAAGTGGAGGAGGGGTTTCAATGTATGTGAAAAAAAAGATAAAGACTGTCTTAATACAAGATATTGAAGAATAAAGTAAGGCCCTTTGGTTGATCATAGAAACAACGGAGAAAGCGATTCATTGTATAGGGTTGATCTACAGACCACCAGGTCAGGAAGAGGCACTTGACAAGAACCTATTGAAGGACATTAATAAAATAGCATTAAAAGGAGAGATAATAGTCATGGGAGACTTTAATCTACCTGATGTGAACTGGGAGGTGTCTGTTGCAAGTTCCATCAGACGTAGGGACATTCTGAATTCCTTGCTAGGAACATCCTTCCAGCAATTGGGGAGGGAGCCCACTCTTAAGCAATATTAGACTTAATACTTACAAATGGTGACAGAATATCTGACGTAAATTTGGGTGAAAACCTGGGATCCAGTGACCATCAAGCAGTATGGTTCAGAATAGACAAAGAGAATAGAAAAGACAGAGACCGACTCATCGCACACAAAAACAAAGGTGTTAGATTTTAGGAAGGCTGATTTTGTAGAGATGGGAAACTATGTAAGGGATTCTTTGGCAGAGTGGAGGAACTTGGAAGGAGTGAAGGAGGATTGGGAAAAATTAAAAAGTGCAATACTAAAAGCAAAAAAGCTTTGTGTCAAAAGAGTTAGGAAAAACTCAAGGAAAAGGTTGAATGGATAAGATCTCCCATCAGAGGTGGTAGAGGAAAATAAAGTAGTACAATTTAAACATGCTTTGGATAGGCATATTGATATCCTTACAAAGAAATAAGGATTACATTTGGTTTGAGGTAACATGTTTAAAAAAGGGGCAGACTAGATGGGCCAAGTGGTTCTTATATACTGTCAAATTCTTAGTTTCCCTGTTTGTTTCTATTCCAGTTGTCAGCCTTTAAAATGTCAGCTCATATACAGTGATTGGGAACTGGGTTCTGCAGTGCAACATTATCCTGCATCACTGAGAGGGAAACTGCACTGTAACCATAGTATCCAGAATATTTGGGGATGCTGGGCATGCCTCCTGATACTATAAATGAGAGGCTTCCAAGATACCACACCCCTTCTCCCAAAGCTAAACTAGTTTATCGGCCCCACACTTCCTTCATTACACTTGAGGTCACTGGTTTTAGTGCCACGAATACTGCTATTTGTTTAAATTAAGACTTGAAAAAGTTTTCTAGATTCACAATGGAACTATGTATCTAGAATGTGGAATGTGTTTTCCTTCCACATTGCAAAAATATTTATTGGTGGGTTATTTGGCACTCAAAAAAAAAAAGAATTAGCCCAAATCTGTGTGTGGACATGTGGTAGGTAATATGCTTTGTAAGCTCCTCTAGCGTAGGGACTGATGTGAGTAGCCAAATATTCTACAATAAAGTGCTGCAGAATATATGCACAGTGTATTTAATAACTGGCAATAGAATGCTTACTTTCTGAAGTAAAGCATAGATCTTTATTATTTATGTGGATTCAAGCGTTACAATGTTTCATTGTAGTGCTATATTTGATTATACATTTATATTAATTTGGGACAGAAATTAATTTTCACCTATTATTAAACCACATTGATAATACAAATATTGAATTTTATTTAAATTAACATAAATATTCTCTGATGTATTGACTACCAGATGTAACTGTATGAATGCTTCTTTTAATAATGTACATATGAAACTGAATTGAATCTTTTTTGATTAATGTATATTTGCTTCAATAAAAAACATAAATATAAAAAAAACACATAAATATTCTCCCTTTGCGTCATTTGTTATTGGTGTCTTGTATGGTTTTCCTTTTTCTTAAGAGATCTATTAAAAGTTCAATTTATTACACTAACAGATAAACTATTACAAAAAAATGTTTATTTTCTCCTCTGCAAACACCCCCCCCCCCCCTTTATTCTAGTAGTTTCAGTGCCAATTTATCATTAATTTGCTGGGAAAAGAAATGTATAACCTCTTTCATTAAGGAGAAAATTGTATTGTAATTACCAAAGTGAGTAAATAGTGGTGATGGTTGCTCAACAAACTGATCAAACGTCCTTTGTCTAAAACTAATGGTGTGTACATATGGTAAGATTTACCATTCAATTTTGACTATATAGTCAAAGTTGAATTGGTATCGCATATCACATACTGTACTTAGTGGTGCACTGCAATGTACAGTAGCAAATGGGCAGATCATTTTAGCGGTAGAGATACTAGCAAAGCCATATACACCATGAGCCTCAGTGCCCCTCCCCTTCACCATTTCTAACTTAATTCCTCTCACATCCAATCTGCTGTAGCTGAGTGGCAAAGTAAAGAGAAGAAAGTTTTGGGTTGGAGCCTACCTATGGTAGAGCAGTGTCCCTAAACACTACTAGTCCACTCACATAGAATGCACTTTGTGTCTGAGTCAGTACCGCTCTTTAAGCAGCAGTCATTTCCCCTTCGGAAATAAGTCAGTCTTAGCTGACTTTTATTTGCGTCGGAGCCCGCCAAAGATAGGGGCAGGCGCTGACATCATGTGAGTAGCATATGCTTGTCTCAAAGATTAAGCCATGCACGTGTAAGTACACACGGCCGGTACAGTGAAACTGCGAATGGCTCATTAAATCAGTTATCATGTGATGTCAGCCACTAGCCCCCAGCAGGCATCACCCACCTGCATTCTTAGAGGGACAACCAAGGTTTTCATAGTGATGCCCATAAAATGCTGGTCATAACCCGGCTCCAGCCCTGCCCATGCGAATCCTGGGCAACTGATAGTTGCCGAAGGCATTCACACAGCAGCCCTGCACATCCGTATACTTGGCTATACACATGTGCAGAGCAGCACCATTGGTCCCCGGAGGGAATACACCTGGGACTTATCCAACATGAATCACTCCCTTGTCTGAAGCTGGCTGAGCGATTTTTCTTGCACCCCAAATTATGTGTGCTAGTTTACATGTGTAAAGTTGAAGAAAAAATAAATATGTACACATTTTAATGTACGAATTGCTTCTGCGCAAGATCCAAACCACAGGCACCGCACATGGCATGCTGTACCCATACCCGATAGGCTACTATGGCTAATGTACTATATGGCTTTGAGCTTATTCACACCTGATGTAGCTGAGCCCACTGTGTGAAAGGCTTTGCAAGCATCTCCTCCACACATTTTGTCTTGAGGGAAATGGATGTTGTATATTTTGAGGTTTAGAGATTGAGCTAAAATAGGGAAGGAGTTTAGATTCCATTCTTTAAGGGGCCTAGTTAACTACTTTGTCTTGAAAAAGTTTCCGGTTGCCTAGGAAACAAAACGCGTCGACGTCACTTCCGCCTTTGCGTCAACGTATCTCTGAGGTCACGATTCCCCTACACTTTACCCACTGTTACCAGCACAAGGGATTCCACTCATTCCTCCCGGAGTGCCTACCCACGGACGACAACGTCACGTGTACCGGGTTGAGCCGCCATGTCATCGGGCTCCCCGGTCCCTCCAGATTTCACTACTAAGGAGGGTGAGCATATACCTAAGGATCTATTGTGTACCTGAAAAGACTACCACCTGGCGTTGCATGCGCTAAACAGGTTACCCGTTGATTGATCACTCTGGCTGACTTTGCTTGCATTTGCCTATAGCAAAGGGATAGTTTCCAAGTATCAGTGCGCGATTAAAAAACCGTGCAGCTTATATCATCAACACCAGAAGGTATATATCCACAAATACCCAGAGTTACAAATAGAAAAAAAGGGGGGGTTGGTGTGAAAATAATAGCGCTCAATAATTAACCACAGTGTAAATAATAAAAATGGATATCACCAAATTTTGGGCACTTTTTGTTCCAACAGATGGACCTGCAAATACACAACTCCCCTTCCTCACACAGTGATGTGTGTAAGGGGAGATAGAGGGATACAAAGATAGTGCAAATTATCCTTTTTAAAAAGAGGTTTAATAAGACAGATCCACACTTACAATATGTAGACTGTTATAAAAGCATGGTATGTTTCCACAATGGCAAAAACAGCAAGGTCCAGATGGAAGTGAGCGGATCCTGAAGGTGAGTCCTAGATAACCCGTCCGGAACAGGGAGCCAGAAGCACCAGGGGGACACCGCAACGAACCAACAGCTGTTCTCCTCCGAGGGAAACGTCCACAATGATACACTCAACGCGTTTCGATTGTCCTTCGTCAGGAGTGTAATGGATATGGGGAACCTCATCCCATATATATAGTTCATAAAACATGTGTCCATAATTGATTCCATTAACGTTACTCCGGATGTCCGGGTAACCTATGACGCGAGCAAGATGGCCGTGCGTGTCACGGATTTGCTGGCGTATGGAACGCGGAAGTAAATGAGACCAAGATGGCCGTGCGTGTCACAGGCTTGTAGCGTGTGTACTGCAAGAATGAATGGTAACCTACACTATAAAAATGCAGTTATGCCATATGGTTAAAGCAATTTCAAACACCGCAACAGTTGCTACGGCCATCATGCTTACGTCCTGGACAAATAATTTGACATCGATCTAAAAGAGAGAAATGCATATGTAAATATTTTATTACAATACATTTAAATTTTTTTATAAAAGGATAATAAAAAAATAGAAAAATAGCAGACATAAAAAAGACATAAAAAAGACATATTGGATTAAAGGTGAGGCGACCAAATATTAAACAAGAAATGGTTTAAGCTCAAATTCACCGTTGAGGCCCTGTGGAACCAGGGTCCCCAAACGGTGAATCCACCTCATCTCTGCTTTTGATAACCTGTTTTCAAAATCACTTGATCTCCAGTTAGTGGTGATTTGTTCGACTCCCCAAAATTTAGTTATTTTACATGGGTTGGACTCATGGTGACTTTTAAAGTGGGCTGAAACAGTATGTGTCAGTAACCCCTTTTTAATATTATAGATGTGTTCTGACCAGCGAACCTTGGCTTGGCGGGTGGTTTTGCCAATATAGGTCAGGCCACATTCACATTGTAGTGCATATATTACGCCCTTCGAATGACAGGTTATAAAATTTTGAATTTTATATACTTTCCCATCTATTGTGAAGTCCACTAATTTTTTTACATCAGATTTTACCGTGCGGCACATTAAACATGTGCCACAACGGTGGAAGCCATTGGTGCGAGTGCTTCTCCTTGTTGCTACTTCTGATGAGCTTTTAACCAGGTGGTTCTTAAGCGTAGGTGCCCTCCTATAAATGAACTGTGGCACATCAGGTAACATTTTATTTAAGATGGGATCCCTCTTCAATAATTTCCAATTAGTCTTAAACACTTTTTCTATTTCTCGAAATCTACAATTGTATTGACTAATAAACACCCTCGTGAAAAAAATAATTATTTGTAAGAATAAACAAAATACTCTCCAAAATAAATTCTTTAAGGGGCTCACTAAGATCACTTTTATTCAGAAAAAAGGATACAGCCTCTAGACCTTTTTCATTTGTTATTACAGTGTACAAAGTACTAACATCGGCTGTTCCTAACGTGTAATTATTTTTCCACTCTACAGTCGACATTTTTCTCAAAATGTCCGACGTATCTTTGAGGTAATTGCACTGACGCAGAAACCTGCAAAATCCAACTAGATGAGGTAACCGATAGATTGACCTCAAAAGGATATTGTAAAGATTCATTGCAGATTTCCAGATCAAGGATTGAAAAAATAGATAGATCCGATCTATTGAAGGAAAAGAAGAAAGAAACTGCAAATAATGATAAATTCAAATATGCCTTCATTAGTCAATACAATTGTAGATTTCGAGAAATAGAAAAAGTGTTTAAGACTAATTGGAAATTATTGAAGAGGGATCCCATCTTAACCCCTTCCTGACAGAGCTAGTTTTTGCGTTCCTGACAGAGCCATTTTTTTCAAATCTGACATGTCTCACTTAAGTGGGGATAACTTTTTTTTGCTTTTACTTATCCCAGTGATTTTGAGATTGTTTTTTCGTGACACATTGTACTTCAAATTAGTGGTAAATTTGGGTCGATACAGTCTGTGTTTTTTTGTGAAAAATACCAAAATGTCGTGAAAAAATGGAAAATTTAGCGATTTGCAAAATGTTAAATTTTCTGCTTGTGAGACAAATAATAATACCACTCAAAATAGTTAATAACTAACATAGACCATATGTCTACTTTATGTTGCCATCATTATTTCAACTTCCTTTTAATTTTTTTGGACACTAGGAGGCTTCAAATATGAATAGCAAATTCTCAAATTTTCAAGAAAATTTCAAACACTGATTTTTTTAGGGACCAGTTCAGTTCTGATGTGACTTTGAGGGACTTGTATGTGAGACACCCCCATAAATGATGCCATTTCAAAAACTGCACCCCTCACAGTATTCAAAACAGCATTTTGGAAGTTTGTTAACCCTTTAGGTGTTTCACAGGAATTAAAACAAAGTGTAGGTGAAATTTCAAAATTTCATTTTTTTTGCAGATTTGCAAATTTAATACATTTTTCTAAGGAACACAGTACATTTTACTAGAGAAATGTGACTAAAAATTGATTCCCCCAATTCTTTGGTTTTCATAAATATCCTATATGTGGCCCTAGTGTGCACGGTGACCAAACCACAGGCTTCATAATAGAAGGAGCACCTACTTGATTTTGGAGCCTCCTTTTTATGAGATTATTTTTTAGGAACCATGTAGGTTTCTAGGCACCATAAGATGCTAAAAGTTAGGTACCCCCCCACAAGTGACCCCATTTTGCAAACTACACCCTTCAGGGAATTCATCTAGGGGTATAGTGTACATTTCAAACCCCCAGGGGTTTCACCAATTTTGATACAACTGGGCAGTGAAAATGAAAAAAATAAATTTTTCATTTTCACAGCTCAGTTGTATCAAAATTGGTGAAACCCCGGGGGGTTTGAAATGTACACTATACCCCTTGATGAATTCCCTGAAGGGTGTAGTTTGCAAAATGGGGTCACTTGTGGGGGGGTTCCACTGTATGGGTGTTTCGGGGGTCATTCAACCAGAATCTGTGCTGCAAAATCCAAAAATCACTCCTTCCCTTCTGAGTCCTGCCATGCACCCAACTGGTATTTTTTGGTCACACATGAGGCATTGCCGTACTCGGGAGAAATTGGGGCACAGATTTTGGGTGCTTTGTCTCCTTCATTCCTTGTGAAAATGAAAAATTTTGAGCCAGATCTGCATTTTTGTGTAAAAAAATGTAATTTTTTACACAAAAATGCAGTTCTGGCTCAAAATTTTTTATTTTCACAAGGAATGAAGGAGACAAAGCACCCCAAAATCTGTGCCCCAATTTCTCCCGAGTACGGCAATGCCTCACGTGTGACCAAAAAATACCAGTTGGGTGCATGGCAGGACTCAGAAGGGAAGGAGTGATTTTTGGTGGCGGAATGAATGGTGGGTGCTATGTCGCATTAGCAAGACCCCCGAAGCACCAATACAGTGGAACCCCCCCACAAGTGACCCCATTTTGGTCACCAGCTTTGGGAGGGGGGCTGGCGCTGCGGCTGGCGGGGGGGTGGGAGGGGTGCTGGCGCTGCGGCAGCCGGGTGGGTGGGAGGGAGGGGGGCTGCCGGGTGGGAGGGGGGGGGGCTGGCGATCGTTGGTGATCGGTGCGGTATACGCACACACACACACACACACACACACACACACACACACACATATATATATATATATATGTGTGTATATATATATATATATATATATATATATATACATATATATACATATATATACACACACATATATATATATATATGTGTGTATATATATATATATATATATATATATATACACACATTTGCACATTTTTTTATTTTATTTTATTTTTAACTTTTCCAGCAGCAGCATGATGCTGCTGCTGCTGCTGCTGCTGCTGCTGCGGGGGGGAGGGGGGAGGAGGGGAGCGCAGCGTGCGCTCCGGACGTAGCGGTTGAGCCGCTGGAGCTGCTGCTGCTGCCGGGTGAGTGCCCGGCGGGTGGGAGGGGGGTGCTGCCGCTCGGTGGTGATCGGTGCTGCACCGATCACCACCGTTTTCTGTGTTACCGAGCGGCTTAGCCGCCGGTAACACAGGAAACGCTGTGATTGACTGTTCAGATTTGAACAGCCAATCACAGCGATCGCCGACCGGGGGGGGCACCCCTGCCCCCCCTGGGCGACGAGGGGGGATGTCTGCTGTCAGGGACAGCAGACATCACCTAACTGTCACTGCGTCTCTAGACGCAGTGACAGTTAGAAACCATGACGTACATTTATGCCATGTGTCGGGAAGTACTTCCCGACCATGACGTAAATGTACGTCAAATGTCGGGAAGGGGTTAAATAAAATGTTACCTGATGTGCCACAGTTCATTTATAGGAGGGCACCTACGCTTAAGAACCACCTGGTTAAAAGCTCATCAGAAGTAGCAACAAGGAGAAGCACTCGCACCAATGGCTTCCACCGTTGTGGCACATGTTTAATGTGCCGCACGGTAAAATCTGATGTAAAAAAATTAGTGGACTTCACAATAGATGGGAAAGTATATAAAATTCAAAATTTTATAACCTGTCATTTGAAGGGCGTAATATATGCACTACAATGTGAATGTGGCCTGACCTATATTGGCAAAACCACCCGCCAAGCCAAGGTTCGCTGGTCAGAACACATCTATAATATTAAAAAGGGGTTACTGACACATACTGTTTCAGCCCACTTTAAAAGTCACCATGAGTCCAACCCATGTAAAATAACTAAATTTTGGGGAGTCGAACAAATCACCACTAACTGGAGATCAAGTGATTTTGAAAACAGGTTATCAAAAGCAGAGATGAGGTGGATTCACCGTTTGGGGACCCTGGTTCCACAGGGCCTCAACGGTGAATTTGAGCTTAAACCATTTCTTGTTTAATATTTGGTCGCCTCACCTTTAATCCAATATGTCTTTTTTATGTCTTTTTTATGTCTGATATTTTTTTATTATCCTTTTATAAAAATTTTTAAATGTATTGTAATAAAATATTTACATATGCATTTCTCTCTTTTAGATCGATGTCAAATTATTTGTCCAGGACGTAAGCATGATGGCCGTAGCAACTGTTGCGGTGTTTGAAATTGCTTTAACCATATGGCATAACTGCATTTTTATAGTGTAGGTTACCATTCATTCTTGCGGTACACACGCTACAAGCCTGTGACACGCACGGCCATCTTGGTCTCATTTACTTCCGCGTTCCATACGCCAGCAAATCCGTGACACGCACGGCCATCTTGCTCGCGTCATAGGTTACCCGGACATCCGGAGTAACGTTAATGGAATCAATTATGGACACATGTTTTATGAACTATATATATGGGATGAGGTTCCCCATATCCATTACACTCCTGACGAAGGACAATCGAAACGCGTTGAGTGTATCATTGTGGACGTTTCCCTCGGAGGAGAACAGCTGTTGGTTCGTTGCGGTGTCCCCCTGGTGCTTCTGGCTCCCTGTTCCGGACGGGTTATCTAGGACTCACCTTCAGGATCCGCTCACTTCCATCTGGACCTTGCTGTTTTTGCCATTGTGGAAACATACCATGCTTTTATAACAGTCTACATATTGTAAGTGTGGATCTGTCTTATTAAACCTCTTTTTAAAAAGGATAATTTGCACTATCTTTGTATCCCTCTATCTCCCCTTACACACATCACTGTGTGAGGAAGGGGAGTTGTGTATTTGCAGGTCCATCTGCTGGAACAAAAAGTGCCCAAAATTTGGTGATATCCATTTTTATTATTTACACTGTGGTTAATTATTGAGCGCTATTATTTTCACACCAACCCCCCCTTTTTTGCATTTGCCTATACCCACTTAACAAACCACCCCGCTACTAACATTCCGGCTGACTTAACCCTTTACTAACTCCACATTGCTCCTGGAATAAATCCCCTACCGATATTTTATTTGTGACCTCAATAGAGTTTTCTATTTATACTGCCTTATTCAAGCGCTTATCTTATATTGCAACTGTTTACCACATGAGAAGTTGCAATTTTTATATTGTGTCTATTTTTTAGATTCAACTTATATGTATGTGTATACTCTGCTTTTATTAATTTGCCTTTTCTTACATAAAAATAATAAGTGTGAAGTTTACAGTGTGTCCAGGTGTCCTTTTGTACAGCGTGGTTCACCAAGCATTATTCCAAGTTCAGCAGCGCTTAGTGTTAATCACCCTCCTTTTTTTGTAGTACCATGGTGAGTTATGAGCAGACTCACTAACACTTGCTGCAGCTGTTAACTGAGAGATTTATTTATTTATTTTGTCCTTCATTCTACAATTTATTTCTAACTTAACTTACCAAGTGGCAGGTTCTGTGGACAAGGGAGGAGCCTAAAAAACCCTCCAGTGCCCACAATCTTCCTTTTTCTATGTGTTTTAATTAGCCATGGTTGGTTGGGATATGTATGTGGAGTATGCATCAGTCAGTGATTCTTGTAGTTTTATATATGATTGTGATTGGTGGCAATTAAGTCTCTCCAAGCTACTGGAGAGACTTGTCTACTCTCGCCTCACAAACTTTCTTAACTCTAACACCCTATTAGACCCACTTCAGTCAGGCGTTCGCTCTCAACACTCCACTGAGACAGCACTGACTAAAGTGGTGAATGATCTGGTAATGGCTAAGTCTAAAGGCCATTACTCACTACTTATTCTTTTTGATCTTTCTGCTGCATTTGACACAGTCGATCACTCTCTTCTCTTACAAACACTACACTCCCTAGGTCTTAATATACAGCCCTTTCCTGGTTTACATCTTACCTATCTGATCGCTCTTTCAGTGTTCGCTTCTCTAACTCTACTTCCTCTTCATTACCTCTGTCAGTCGGAGTTCCGCAAGGATCAGTCTTAGGTCCTCTGCTTTTCTCAATCTATACCTCCTCTCTTGGCAAACTAATCATCTCTTTCGGATTTCAGTATCACTTATATGCTGATGATACTCAAATCTATCTATCAACCCCAGAGTTATCACAAGTGGTTTTGGGTCGAGTCTCTGATTGTCTCTCTGCCATCTCATCTTGGATTTTTTGTCGCCAACTCAAACTCAATATTTCCAAAACAGAATTACTTATATTCCCACCAACTAAGAACAGTTACCATCCTGACATCTCCATCGCTGTTGACAACTCGATAATCTACCCTACCCCACAAGCTCGTTGCTTAGGGGTCATCCTCGACTCTGAACTGTCCTTCCCCACATTCAATCTGTCTCCAAATCATGTTACATGCATCTAAAAAACATATCCAAAATACGACCCTATCTCGCACAAGACACTACCAAATCTCTTATCCATGCACTCATTATATCCTGCATTGATTATTGCAATAGTCTCCTAACTGGTCTTCCCAAGAACAGACGCTCACCACTGCAATCAATTTTAAAAGCTGCTGCTAGGCTGATCTTCCTTGCAAGACGCTCATTGTCTGCTGATCCGCTCTGCCAGTCCCTCCATTGGTTGCCTGTATATTACCGTATTCAATATAAAACACTTCTACTTGCATATAAAGCTATTAACCATACTGCACCAGCATATATCTCTGCACTTATCACAAAATATCTCCCATCTCGACCACTACGCTCTACACAAGATCTGTGTCTCTCTTCTGCACAGATCACTAGCTCCCATTCACTATTACAGGAATTTCATCAGGCTGCTCCCATCCTATGGAATGCCCTTCCATGCACATTAGGACTCTCCACCAGTCTCCAAACTTTCAAGCGTTCCCTGAATACTCACCTCTTCAGGCAAGCCTATCATATTTAAGTTCTACATGCATAACCCTCCGAGGCACTTATGTATTATATAGCTTCCCTTCTGGACTTGTAACTGCTATGCTATTACTGGTGCCTGTTCTTATGTTTCCCCCTATATCCCTATAGATTGTAAGCTTGCAGCAGGGCCCTCCTACCTCCAAGTCTGTCTGTTGTTACCCAGTTTGTCTTATCACTGTCTACTATTGTAAAGCGCAACGGAATCTGCTGCGCTATATAAGATACTGTAAATAAATAAATAAATGAAGTTGTGCTTCATATTTGATTATGGATCCCCTAAGGACTGCTTTTGCTGCCATCCAATACACTGGAGAGTGCGTATCTAGCATTTCTTTGTGTGTGGAAGTCTGTCCATTCAGAATCAATAAACTTGGCAAATGGTGGGGATTGTGAGAGATGAGCTGGAAATCTCCATGATTTGTAAGAAGAGAGTTCTTTAGATACAGTATTTGAAGGAAAATGTCACACCAGGGGACTGAGTCTCAGAGACAAAGACCTCTGGTGGGGACTCGGACCAATATAGGAATCGGGGAGGCTGTAGGAGACACTTGCACATTCACTTTGCGTGACAGTGTACCCAGAGGCTGAGCTGAGGCAAGATAAAAAATACAACCAGGTTTATTGAAGACAGGAAGGTTGTATATGGCAGGCAGTAAAGTATGCAAGATGATTGATACAATACAGGACAGATGATTTGTGGTGCAGTGCAATAAAGAGACAAAGTCAATATTGAACGAGCAATACTTTACTGTGGCTTGCTTTGGGATGAGTAGTGGAACAATGGCTGGAACATTGAATGCACAGGTTCTGTGACAGGAATATCGGATACTCAGGAACGATGGTGGAACATCGAATTCTAAGGAATGATGGTGGAACATTGAATACTCAGGAACGGTGGTGGAACATCGAATACTCAGGAGCTAGGATCACAGGAGCTGGAATACCTGGACGATCTCAGGGGCTGGAATACATAGAGTAAATCATACTGCAGCAGAGAGAGAGAGACAACTGCACCAAGAGGAAACAATTGACAAATGAAGCTCTAGCATCAGTCTGTGGGCTCCCAGAATACTTATACCCACTGGAAGGCCTGGATTGGCTGGGTATGTATGACAGGGAGTTTAGTCTGCACAGGATTGGTTCAGATTGACATGTGACTGGAAGGAGCATGGCAGCCCCCATGTCAGGCTAATGTATCCACCATGCTTGAGGCCAGGAGCAATGGCGGTGGACTGGAGGATTTCCGGGCACTGGACACTGTCCAGAACTGGGAGATGACTGCTGAACAGTCGCACAGGATGCAGGCTGCATCTGAATCTGAACTGCAAGTTTAGCCTGTGCAGACACTTAGCTGGTAAGATAGCTTGCTTAAGTACTCTGATCGTGACAGGATATATGTATTAGGGTGTGATCAGAAAGCAGAATGGGATGTATTTCTGCAATAATAATCTGGGGGAAAAGGCCTGTGGATACACATATGTAGTCAATTCTAGAGAAGGTACCGTGTGCTGCTGAAATGCAGGTGTATTCTCTTGAGGTGGGATTAAGGTCTCAGCTCACCATGTATCTATTAATCCTAGGGATTGTAGTAGAAAGGGGATGCCTATTTTTGGATTATGTCTAACTTGTAAAGGGGGAGAGGACTGGTCTAGCATAGGGTGTGCAGTTAAGTAAATAGGTGAAGTCATAGGCGATGATATATGTATGGTCAGCATAGTGCAAATGTGTTTAAAGAAGGATCTGGAGTATGTGTTTGGAGCATAAACCGAGCAGATTACAAAAGGTTTATTATAAATGGTTATGGGGGCTACTAATTATCTTCCCTCTGGATCTATCTGAGTGGAAATGGTTTCCACTGGGAGATGTTTAGACACTAGGATAGCAATCCCTCTTGCTTTACTGTTAAAAGGGCCTGATGCTATCAGTCGCCAGTTGTACATCTGGAGTTTTAGAAACTTGGGGAAGTAGATGGATGTCTTGTATACATACTACATTAATTACTTTCTTACCTAGATATAACATAATTTTCCATCTTTTAATGGGTGAATGGAAACCACCTACGTTTAAGGAACCAAACCTTATCTCAGTCATATGTGCCCAGGTGTGATGGGAAAGATCCAACGCCGGTCTCAGGGTCTGTATCCGATAGTGAAATCTGGGAAGGAGGAAAGAACAAGGGAAGATGGGGGAGGGGAGATACATACATTGACAGGACATGGGGGACATGTTAACATAGTAAAGGCGTGCGGTCAATGCACCAAAGTACTTAGTACAATTATAGACTAACCGCTTATTAAAAAAAATAAAAAATGATTAAAATGGTATGCCACGATGTGGCTAATATTATGCTATTAGAAAGTTGGGGCATAACGGGGTGCACTTGAAACCTTATTTTACTTTATCTAACTACCATCCTCTTAATTAAACTCAGTGGATTTAAATAGGGGTGTGATTTAAGAATAATTACCAGGAACAGGTTTAAGGGGGGGGGATTAGGAGAGGGTGACTGTATACCATCTAGGCTGTAACATTTTGAACATTAGGAAGTTCTAGAAGTGATCGGGTGTTTGATATAAAATCTTAGTATGCTTGTCAGTTCACACTTTGGTGGAGAAGCATGTAGGAGTTTTCATCCCAATTAACCAAGAGTTATAGTCATTTTCTAGACAGTCACATTACAGAACAAGGAGAAGAACAAATATGGAATCATTAATCAGCAGTGGATACAGTAACCTATTGAAGCTGGTATGCGTGAAGCATACATCTCAGGGTGGGCTGGCGGCAGTTTGTGGGGCTATGGCACAGCCCGGTCAGCGGGTGAGTGGGTCTGTGTGCGGAGCAGTGGTGATCAGGTAGTTTAATGTCCAATGCAGCTAGTGGTCATACTGTTCTGTGCAGTAGCACATTTTAACAGCAGAAATGAAAGCATGAGTGATATGATTCATATGAATTTAAAGCAATCTGCAGCCCTTCATCCATATGGAAAGCAGACAGTACTGAACTGTATCTTGACATTTCTAGTTACTGTACCTGATCTGTAGTCAGCAATCTTTTAGCCAAGCACACATCTTTAAAGCATATTACTGCATTTAACATACAGTAAAGTAGTTCTTGTACTATATTACTGTACTGTATTTCATTGGAGATATTACGCATGTGCAATGGTGATTTCCAAAAGCGACAGCTGGTGGGTGAACATAAGCAGTACACTCACTGGCAATGCTTTGCTAGACATTAGTGTGCCTAGATAAGCAATCAGTACGGACATACAGACCAGAGTGTGCTAGAAGCACCAAAGTGGATACCAGTGGATGTAGCAACTAGCAATGTAGTGATATTAAAAGGAGTTCAAGAGCTGCACAAAGTGGACAGTGGCAATCTTGGTTAAGGTTTTTATCTAATTTCTTGTCATATTTTTGACATTTGTGACTCTCTTGTTTTTTTGAATTACCCAATAAATAAATTTTTTTAAATTATAAGCCAAAACCAGTATTCCACATAGGAAGAACATGGTTTGTGGCTCAACGATGAACAGGCCAAACATAAAGAAGATGGTAATTTGTCTCATAAAGTGCATTTGGATATACATAACCAGGTTTTCCAGTCAGAATTGGGCTTTTATGACCTCATTCAGGTGCTGCTTCACATGCTTGGTATATGCACATGATCCATTATGCATATGGGTGAATGGGTCCTGATAAACAGTGATTAACAGTCTGCTGTTGCCATTTACCAATATGGAGTTTACCGGTCTACCACCACCTATAGGGCGTGTCTACCATTATCTATTGGCACTCACTACAATATAAAACGTCTCTCAGCCACACCATAGTCCCCTGCCTATTTCAGTTTTAATCCTCTAATCTGTGTAACAGTACATGCAAATAAATTACAAAAACATATATGGATGACACCGGTATGTAGTGATATGACAATGGTCTAGTACAAATAATAATGCAAAACCACACATAATTGATTGATAGGCGATTCTTTTAATGGAATACAGTTCTAAAAAGCAAAAGTCTTTGGTAAAACATATTACTAGCGGCAGGGAGGTGTTCATAAGGATGGACACAGCATTAGGGGGTGCCTGTGCACCCCTAACACTCAAGGACTATGAGTGTTAATGTAATCTTCCTCTGATTCTTCTTCTTTGACCTTTCTTAATTCTGGGGATGGGAGAACCTTCTTTCAAAAATAGGCTGTTCCCTACAGCTGGTTAAGGGTTTGCAAATCTAAAAATGTAATGCTGAAAAACAGCTATAAATAGATAGCTAAACAATTTTAACTTGGAAATTAGTTATAGAGGGATCGTTAGTAAATCGGGTTCGCAATGAAGCATCAAGGCAAGATTCCAAAACATGTACACACACACATCAAATGTTTATTTAAATAAAATAGAGCAGTCGTGCTAAATGTACGAATCGTTTTTTAGTAAGTAATCAAGCAGAAATAGTCGCGTGTCTTAGTTAAATGATGGAAACTGCTCATTTCCATGCCCCCATTGAGAGGGTTTCATGAGAGCAGTATGTATTAGATTGTTTTGTTCATTTGGAGAGAGATGAAAATTGCTCTTTTTATTCACCTTGTACCCCAGCCAAATTTATGCAAATGAACAAGCTGAACTAAATTCAGTTTTTATTCTTAAAATGACTTTAAAATAAATTTACCAGCTGAAATTGTCTTCACTGTATAACACATTAGTATTAAAAGCAGCAAGAAAATGAATAGATGTGTGTTCTCAGCTGGGGAGAAAGCTTAGGGACTATACATACACACTCATACATCATTGCTTAATTGAGTCAAGTTAATAGACTCTCTAAAGAACTGAATTATTGAAGTATAAAGTGAAATGCTTTTGCAGGGAGAACCTGGTAAGGAACTTCTTTTAAATGTGTGTGCAGTGGATAGAAGCTCTTTGCATATTAATCTTTTCATGTATTATTCTTAAGGCACAATACATCCCTACAAAGTGATGGCAAACAGATCACTTTTTGAAATGTTGAATTAAATAGCTCACAAATATTTTGAAATATTTTTCACATTCAAGGGGTTTTTTTTGTTGAAAAACACTGATTAATTTTTAGCAAACAAAAGTAAATTACTTCTATAGCAATTTATACATACAGATTTGTTATGAATACGTGACCGCTGTGCTTAAGTAGTACCAAATACAATAGCCACATTTAGCATGCCAGTACTAGTGTTCATTCCAGCACCCTGCATATTAAAAAAAAGCCCATGCAGTTCCTCTTTCGTACCTGCGGTGTAATTTTTTTGCTGTGGTGCTTCAAACACAGTGTGGTCATTATTTCAGCACTGATATGCAGACCAGACATGTGCCATAAACATCACAGCATAGCGTGACCCCTCCAGACAAGGAAATTGGAACTGCACAGGTTTTGAAAGATGTGGGGTGTTAGAATTAACAAAAGTACCTAATACAATTGGCCCTGTATGCAATGTCTCTGAATTACTGTAGGACAATTGTTTGCCACATTAAAATAAACAAACATCATGAAGGTAAAAGTAGATACATTTGAGGAAAAAGTACACAAGCAAAGCCTGACCCTCAACCATGCACACTTGAACAGATATGCAACATTATACCAATGGCTTTTTGAAGGAACAATTTAACAGGCAAAAGTAGCGAGGTTGCAGAAAAAAATACATAGGGCAGGTCCGTAGATGTAGACTATTGAAATTAAAAAAATTCATAACATTTGACTTTATGCAAGTCCCTTTGCAACAAGAAGCATAGAACACTATTTTTAAAGTCCCAGGTTTGAGGAAAATGTATAGGCCAGGGGTAGCCAACTCCAGTCTTCGAGAGCTACCAACACTTAACGTTTTCCAGGTCTCCTCACAGAATCACAAGTGAAATAATTAGCTCCACCTGTGGATCTTTTAAAATGTGTTAGTCAGTAATGAATGCACCCGTGCAGATGCGAGGTGAGCTGGAAACTGTGAACTGTTGGTAGCTCTCGAGGAGTGGAGTTGGCTACCCCTGGTATAGGGAATGGAAATTGCACCAGGATTCTTGTACCACATAGTCGAAGAGGGACATGTGTATGAGGAGCAGAGATGTGCAATTATATAAACTTTTAAAGGTGAGACAATCCCAAACACAGCACCTGAATTAGGGTGGATTTTTAAATTAACCTCTGTTACTGTGATCATAGCTTTCTCGTGCACCCTAGATAAGCTCATTTACCTGAAACCTGTGACAGCTGCCCCTTTAATACTAATTCAGGTGCTGGTGTTGGGATTGTCTCACCTTTTAAAAGCCATAAGGCACTTAGCAATTGAGCTTTAACCCAAGAAAAAAACACATGTTCATTTTAGCAATGATGTGTAAGCAGTTGCCAGGTTCCTAAGAAAACCAGTTGTTAGTGTAGGACTTGCAGTGAAATGGGGTCCCTTGGCGATGGGCTGCAAGCTTAAATGCATTGATCAATTCATGAACTAAAACTCTATTATTTAGTTGGGGGAAGGGAGACGAGTGAGCACTCACTCAGTAGCGCTGGCTGGTTTACACTGGAGGATTGATTACCATATACACTTCTAAATATTCACAGTGCAATCATTTGAGTGTGGCTGCTGCCACCTTAACCAGAGAGTACGTGTTTCTCTGTACAGCAGACAAGAAAGGATTGTTGTGGAAATACTATATTCCTACCAGATGGCGCTGCCACACTCAACAAAATCTTTCAATAAGAAGCTTTGGAGAAGTAGTTATACTTATAATTATTTAATAAACCATGGTAAGCATGATAAAATAGGAAATGCGCATTTTACATATAAATTATACACTCAAATATGACATACAGGACAAACAACATATAACATATAGTAGGCTAGACACGGGCTGGCTATGAGGCTGTTTAGCTGCATGTATTATTCTATGAGACAATAAATTTGGCTGTGAGCAAATATTTACCAGTCCACAGTGAATAGTCCCACTTGTATCTCAGGGTGCAGGTCCCAGATCCTACATCCGAGCAAGAACTGCCAAGAATTTTTGCAGTGGATGTCCACTCCTTTTGATGTAGGAGTTCAGCTCCAGGTACTGGTTCCGTCCCCTTAAGTGTCCAATCCCAATTGGGATATTTGTAATCCACACAGTGATGGCGACTGGCAATAATCTGGGCAGAGCAGGCTCCAGAACGCGTTTCTCCGCCTCTATTTTATTCAGCGGCTTCCTCAGCTGGATGCTCTGTCTCCCTATCTGCCGGTTTTTATACACAGTGTAATTTCGCGGGCTTCCGCGACTTCCGCATTTTGCGGGTCGCGCCTTGTTTTCACCAACACTTTACGGCGGCCATCTTCCTCCGTGGTTTCCGCATTTGCCGCTCACGTCTCTTTCTCATGCTCACCTCACGGGTTTCCGCGACTTCCGCATTTTGCGGGTCGCGCCTCGTTCTGACAGATACTATGGCGGCCATCTCCTTTCGTGACTTCCGCATTTTGCGGGTCACGTCTCGTTCTCCTGCTCACCATATTACTGTGTAACGGGCCTTGTTTTCAGGTGCCGTCGCGGCCATTTTTATTTATTTATTTTTTACTATTGTAGCCAGCAGCGATCTCCTTGGAAACGGTCTTGTTGTATACATAGCCTGGCGGCCATCTTTCTGGTTATTATTATACGGTCAGCCGTCATTATTGTGTATATCTTTCTCCGACGCCATCTTATCGGTTGATGATATATTAGCAGCCATTTTTCTGGTTTCTTTGCAACCTTTCAACACAATGATGCAGACCAATTTTTAACACATACACATGCAGTCTTTATTTAATATTGCAAATTCGTTGTTCTGCCTCCTTTGTCTCATTATTTAATATTACAAATACATTGTTCAGCCTCCTTTGCCTCATTATTAGCCGCTCAGCCCAAACTATTTGCTCATTTATTGTCTCATACCTTCATATCAGCCTCGTGTCTAGCCACACAACAAATATTTCACATTTATATGATAATACATATTAATATAAAAAAATATATATAAAAAAATATATATATTAAAAATAGATCCAACTGTGTACAGAACACCAATGATATTGTTGCTATTATTATAACAACACTATCATTCATGATATTAATGATATCAATGACACCTGGGTACTTTAATAGCGGTGGAAGATCAAATATCAAATTCTATGGTTTACCCCACGTGTCCTTGCATCACTAGAGAACAAAATCATCATTACACATTTCTCCACTTCTATTATTGAGATAGTTAACATGTCTCATAACTTCTTATCTCCCCCGTATGTATACCCATATCTATTTTTGAGTTCTTATACATACATATATTTTCCTTAATTGTTTTTGTATATATATATATACATGTATACATACGGGGGAGAAAAACCGGGCTCGGTCAGTACCAACAAATATGATGGATGGGAGATTTGAGCTCTATAACTAGGATGGAAACATGGCCAGGAATACTCTCCCCATGTTCCCTATACCTAGTAAAAAGTCATCAGGGAGTCGAAGGAAACCTATCTATTTGACCACCTGTCTGATCAGGTGTACACCCTAATACTACTGGATTAGATCAGGGACATACATTTCATCTATATACCATTCATCTCTATTGTACCGTTAAGGCCATGCGGGGTTAAGGTTCTTAGACAGAATATCCAGTATGCCTCCTTTCTACACAACTGGGTATATCTGTCTCCCCCCTGGCTGTATATTTAACATGTTCAATCCCCACCATTGTGATGTTCTTCATTTCACCTTTTTGACAATTCGACATATGTTTATATAAACTGTTATTTTTTGACATTCCTATAATATGTCTTCTGTGTTCCATAAACCTTATATGCAGGTTCCTTATGCTTCTTCCGACGTATTGAAGCCCACAGCCGCAGGTCAATACGTATACCACATATTCCGTTTTACAGTTTATGAAATTCTTGATTTGGAACATTTCCTTGGTTACAAAGGATCTAAAATTTGTATGTTTCCTGTCCAGATTTTTGCAAGAGAGACACTTCTCCTTACCACACACATGGTAGCTGGTTTCTCCGGTAACCAGGATGGTTTCGACCCTTTCTTATTATTTTTATCCTTATACATACTAGGGGCTAATTTACTCTTCAGGTTCTTGAAATTCCTAAAGACTACCGTATTATTAATATTCATCTCTGGTTTAATGTACTCATCCAGTTCAAGAAGATGCAGATTCTTTTTTACAATCTTTTTTATTTTATTAGCCTATGTATTGAATTGTGTTACAAAGAAGGCTCCACCCTCTCTCCCTTTTTGTTTTTGTTCTTGTTTTTGTGAGTTTGGCTTTAGTAGATCCTCCCTCTTCATCCTTTCTACTGCTTCCAAAGATTCTCTTAACAATTTATCAGGATTGCCCTGTTCGGAAAAAGCATTATATAAACTTTAACTCTGAGTCTTGAAGGCAATGTGTGATGAGCAGTTCCTTTTTATACGCATAAATTGACTTTTGGGGATGTTATTTTTCTATTTATTATAATGATTACTACCATAATTCAGGTAGCGATTTTGGTCGACACTCTTTACATATGTTTCTGTTGTAATAATCCCTTCCTTAACAGTGAGGGCGATATATCCAGGAAATTTACCTTCTCCTTGTGAAATGTGCTGGTGAATTTAAGGCCAAATGAATTCGTGTTTAAACTATTCGTGAAACTAGTGACAGATTCCAGGTCCCCATCCCAAACAAAAATTAGATCATCTATATATCTGCCATAGAGGACCAGGTTCTCCCCCAGTCCGCCCCCCCAAATGTGCCGCTCCTCGAAGCAACCCATGAAGAGGTTGGCGAAAATGGGGGCGAACCTGGTCCCCATGGCAGTCCCCCGTGACTGTAAATAATAACGTGAATCAAAAATGAAATAATTGTACGTTAATATAAAATTAATTGCCTGTAAAATAAACGTGCCGAGGTGTGGTGTCATATCTGTGTCCGTGCGTAAATAATATTCAACTGCCGCTATCCCCAAATTGTGATCAATATTTGAATAAAGTGACTCAACATCACACGTGATAAAATAATACCCCTCTTTCCACACCACATTATTGATTTTACTTAAAAAGTGTGTAGTGTCTTTAATGTGCGATTCCAATTCTAATACATATTTTTGAAGGTGGCTGTCAACAAATAATGATAAATTATTGGTCATTGACCCCACCCCGGCAATGATGGGTCTGCCCGGGGGGCTTATTAAAGTTTTATGGATTTTCGGCAAAAAATATGTGGGTTTGACCGGGTGCGGAATAAACAAAAAAGTGCTGGTTTCTCTGGATATCGCTCCCACTGCCATACCCTCATCTAACAGATGTTTATAATCCTCCTGAAATTTGGTAGTCGGATTTTCAGATAGTTTTATATAGTAATCCTCGTTATTCAACTGTCTATAAGCCTCCTCCAGGTAGTCCTCTGTTTCCATGAGGACCACCCCCCCTCCTTTATCCGCTTGTTTTATTGTCAGGTTCGGATCATCACACATTGCCTTCATAGCCTCCCTTTCCTGTTTAGTGAGATTATCTTTCACCTTGGTCTTGTCTGTTTTTGTACATAGTTCTCTAAGCTCTTCCAAGGTGTTTTTATAGAAGCTTTCTATGAAGGGCCCTCTGTACTGTAAAGGGTAGAACTCAGATTTATTTTTAAACCTCATCCTCGAGGTACCCTCATTAAGGCTATAAATTCTCTGAATGTTGCCACCTTCTAAACTATTATTTTCTTCCGAAAGGGATTCCAAGATTTTAATTATTTCTGCATCTTCTTGATTTAGAGTTATTGACAAGTCGTCATTAACTGTATATTTCTCTTTTTTAAGGGCAAAGTATCTTTTTTGACTTAGTGTTCTTACAAACGTATTTAAATCTATAAATAGTTCAAACAAGTTCGGCTTGCTTGCAGGGGCAAAGTTTAGCCCTTTTTGTAACAGGCTTATCTCCTCCTCTGTCAATATTTTATTTGATAAATTAAAAATACCTTTCCCTTTATTTAATTGATTATTTGAATTCTAAAGTGAGCTAGTTTGTATAGTGAGGTGTAGTGAGTGCTGGGCCCCCTGTGTTTGTGTGTGTATGTATGTATATATATATATATATATATATATATATATATATATATATATATATATATGTGTGTGTGTGCTTTCTAGGTAGTAAAGCATGCTTAAGCTATGCCGGGACTTATAGCCTGGTTATAGCCCGCAGTTAGAAATAACACTCACTGAAGTTGCTTGTAGGTAATAAACCTTTACTGGCGGTTGTATTCATCATATTGTATATGCACCTTGGCATAACAATAACTGGAGGAGGTTGCTAGTCTTTGGGACTATGTTTCAAAAATATAAGTCTTTTTATTAAAAGTAATGTACAGTATTATTTTTGTATAAAATATTAATTATTCCATCCAAGTCTGAAAGAATCATTCAAACTGACCACCTAATTGTAATTTTCTTTCTAGTGATTTATAATTCCACGGTTTTAATTTTAGACCCTACGGCCCCCCTGTCTTAAGTGCTCTGCCCCCCCCCCCCCCCCAAGCCTTAATCCAGCTCTGTGCCTGTGCCATACTAGCTGTGAGTCAGTGACACCTGCGGCCCAGCCATCAGGCCATCTACTATGTGCCGCCCGCTGTGGCTGAGTTTCACTCTTTGTGCCCCAGCCCGCAGGCGCTTGGAGACTGAGTCAGCTTTCTACTATCTGCACTGCGCGCGGCCCGGCTGTACCTGCTGGCCTCTGGCATCTCTCTGGCTCCTGCATGCTTACTGCGCATGAGCGGCACCCAGGGTTGTCTGTTCCGTGCTCTGCGGCTGCCAGCCCTGCCTGCTTGGTGTTCTTTTCTGCAAATGGACGGACAGAGAAAGGGAGCTGCAAAAGTTTTGGTGAGGGCCGGGAGCTCAGCTCTGCAGTGAGTGACAGTGTAAGTATTATTGTCATTTTATTCTAATTGGTGCACCATGCTCTTAATTGTTTTTAAGCCTCTCCAATGGCAATATTTGGCAATACATTTAGTGGTACATGCAGAAGAGGGATGTGTGAGTTTGGGATTAGGTGGAGGGGGTGGGGATAGTGAGCTATCTAAACAGAGAATATATTTATATTTTATATACATCTTATACATTGAAGTTAGTTTTATACAATACTTATAATACTTTTAAAGTTTGCATACATACGGTACAAGAAATGATTTCTTATACAACTTATAATAATACAAGAATTGATCTAAAGCTTGGTGCTGTCTCCAAATGTTTCTTCTGGTATCTCTCCCTTCAGATATATCCCCTCTGATAACACATTTACTTAAAATAATAGTTGAAATTGATGCCTACAGTGTACATCAGAAAATTGCCCCTCACAGCAGCTTCAGATGCTCATAATGGGAAAAATATGCACAGAACCTCGTAGATTAATTTGTCCACTGCGAGATGCTCTTCCCACGTCATGTGTATTTTCTCTGCATTGGCAGTCTTTTAATACTCATACTTGCCTTCTTTTGAAAATAGCATGTCAGGCAGATTGTTAAGGCGACACCTAGCAGCGTGGGCATATACTGCTACATCTGAGAGGTACGTCATAAAATTACTTACATCCAGACTTAGATGAGCGGTAAGCCCCAAAGCAGTTATTAGGATCTACTGTACCTGTTGAAGAAAATACACTGATACATATCAGAGCTTGTTCATGTATTGTGTTTTACAAGTGATTCCATATAAGTGGCCATGACCAAACCAAATTTAAAATACGTATGCTAGAGAAATCTGTGCAGGAGGCATGATTTACAGTGAGCTCTGTTACTATGCTATCTGACGATATTGAAGTGTTATTGCCACAGGGCTCTATGCTGTGTTTAGTTTTTATATTATCAAATTTGGCCAGATCACATTTCTTATTCTAAGCATGGGAAATGTGATTGGGTGAAAAAAAAAATGAAAGCATTAAAGTATTTGAAGCAGTTTTTTTTTTACAATACTGCTCAAACTCACTTTAATACATTTAAGTGATACTAAAATAATGTGGAAAGGGTTCGTTTTCTATCTCAATCTTAAACTACCTTTGGTATGGTAGGTGCGGGCCACACAGTGTGTGATTTTTATGGATCTTCAGTACCTCTGGTGATGGACTTGAAGTGGCTCTGAGAGAGCTTAGAATGATGGATGTAATGTCTTTGCATAAAGTGGCTAAAGTGGGAGATGACAGAACTCCTAACAGTACCTGATTACCCACCCATTAGACTGATTAGACAGCAGCCTCGGCCACCAGGACTGGGAGGCACCTTGTAGGTGACAGATGAGGATAAAAATGAAGGCCTATTTTGTTCAATGCTTGTTAGCGATCACCCGTCCTGATGTACTGTGGTGGGTAACATTATTATGACAAATGGCTGTGCCAATATAACTTACTGATAAAACCATTACTTCATGTACATTGTGCTACAAGACCAGCTGGTCAGCCTTAAGCCAAAGCCTCCTTTCCACTGTACAAGCATTAGATCATACATGCTAGTTGTATAACCTGTGATACATGTACATGTGCAGTATAAATGGCGTGAGTTTAGCAGCATTACAAGGGGAGCTACATTTGTATTTGCCTAGGTCACCTGAAACATTTAATCAGGCCCCAAATCCTAAGCAGGGATACAGAGTCTAACTGGCCAGCTGTATTCACCACGGGTTACCATAATTCGTAGAATTTTTTTAAAATACAAAAATATGTACTGTAGTTTTAAAAAAATGAATAGGAAAAATAAATTGAATAATGTAGAACACAGCTTAAAGTAGTTGGAAACAAAACTTAATGTCTGCGTTGGAATCTAGCCATAAAATGGTATTAGCTTGAAACAGAATCATCAGAAAAACATTTTTAAGAAGATTAATGCTGCAGAACTTAACATTTTTAAAGTAACCAGTAATCTCTAAATCAAAGCCAATTTTCAAATAGAGTTAATACAGAGTCATACGAATATTTGACAGCTTAATCCTTACATTTCTTGTTTAAGAAAGTGATATTTCTAACATGCAAAATCACAAAGTAAACATCTAACTTCCTTAACTAATTTTTTTTAAATGGTAAATTCTCATTCATCATGATTATTAGATGTTTTTTGTTAAATGCAGTATGAAGGTAAAAAATGTTCTTTGATCAGTGCATTTAGCTAAAGAGTATAACTTGCTTGCATATATTGTTGAGCTATGATATACCTCTAAAAGTAACAAAGTAATGGCAATAAGTGCAGAGGCTTCACTAGAGTTTGTGTAATCTGATGTAGTCACTCATGGCCTCAAACCCTCCATATCTAAGGTAAAAACGTCAGAACTTGCTGTCATGAACCTGACTTGGTTCAGTCAGTTTCTGAGGTTTCTATGCCTGTTTGCTCCTAGCTGCTGCTGTTGCAGCTGCCCTGCATTCCCAGTGATTAAATCTCCAGTGAACTTCCCTGAGTTCTGCAGCCTGATCCCTGACCCACACACACCTGTGCAGTAATCAGGTGTGTCTGTCTTTCCCCAGTGTTGATTAGTGCTGCAGCTGGCAGCCAATCACAGAAAGGCAAGGGGGATATAACTCAGGCCCTGGGCCTTCATTCCTTGCCTTGAACAATTGCTTACCTGTTCCCAGAATCTCCTGTGTCAGAGAAGTTTCCAAGGCTCCGAGATCTCCAGCGTACCCCTGCGATACTACCTGGTTCTTTCCATCTCCAGAAGACTCCTGCGATTCCATCCCTGCAGTTGAGTAGCCGGTGTTCCGCTACAAACATCATTTGGCTTTTCAGCCCATCAGTGACTTTCCCACCTGGTCCTGAAAACTGCCGACAGACTCTGTCGACTCCGGGGTTGACTACTCCCTGCTGCTCTCATAGTGACTACATCATCTGTCCTATACTCCCAGCAAGTACCCCGGGGCCTTCCCTCATCTGTCGACACCACGGTCGACATCTCACGTCGACATCCCCAGCAATTCCCAGATTGCACTTCCCTCATTGAGCTCTCCAAGTTCAAGTGTCATCACCCCAGCCTGCATCCAGAGGGCCAGGGCAGGGGGCCGCGACCTGCCTGTCAGACGCAGCTAAGTCCAAAGCTCCTTGCGGGGCTCCCTGGTGAATACCGCTGGCAGGTTAGACTCCGCGCCCCTGTTCCTGGTCTCCGCCAACACTCTGGTTCACAGTGCCCTGATCCTCCTGTGTATTTCTCATATCAAACCTCCTGCGTTCAACTATCCAGCGCCCTCCACTGGTCCACCACGGTCACAGCCGGGAACACAAAATATCCCTGCGCTGACACTTGCTTCCGAAATTAGCCCTCCTAATGAATACTAAAGATTTTGGAAGTTTTCAGTTGGCTTACTGATTTTGGGGGTTGAAAAAAAATGGCCTCAAATTACACCAAATTACCGGCCTTATTCTAGTTCACTCTTTCTGACAAAATCCATCTTAGATGGACAAAACCATGTGCACTGCAGGTGGGGCAGATGTAACATGTGCAGAGAAAGTTAGATTTGGGTGAATTTTACTTCAAAGTGAGATCTATATTACAGTGTAAAAATAAAGCAGCCAGTGTTTACCCTGCACAGAAACAAAATAACCCACCCAAATCTAATTATCTTAGCACATTTTTCATCTGCCCCACCTGCAGTGCACATGGTTTTGTCCATCTAAGAACGATTTTGTCAGAAAGAGTGAACTAGAATAAGGCCTTAAATGTTTTAATTTGTTTCTAGTGTTCCCACTAGTATGCAGGGTGGGCAGGCAAGAAGAGACGCTGCTGGGGCACTATATTGTGTGGAGGTGAGTGGAGGGGACCCTACTTGCCTACAAACTATCTTTTGCAATCTGCATCACTGATGGGGGCTTTACGAGCTCCTCAGCAGGTGTTGCGCTTCCCACAAGCTCTCCCTTTAATGTAAATAAATACCAGATCCTTATGTGTGGGTACACAGAGTTACCTAGACTGATTTGTAATGCGAATGCAACACATGTGCAGTGTGCTGTTATTCTCAGTTCCATGGAACATCCGCTTTACATCCATCATTGAATCATGTCCCTAGTTCGCTCCTGTAGATCAATTATTAAATTCCTTAATAGTATTTAACCAGTTAATCTGAGTCCAGCTAATCATTTTTGAGGCTTGTGTTTAAAAAAAATAGCAGGAATACAAATATAGTTAACACTCCAATGCAATCTTTATAATTCACAGATTCTCTGGGCTAGATGTATGAAGCAGTGATAAGGGAGGAGAAGTGATAAAGTGCCTGGTACTTTATTACCGGCAAATCAGCTCCTGACTTTTAAGTTACAGGCTGGGTTTAAAAAGGAACAGTTAGGAGTTGATTGGCTGGTGATAAAGTACCAGGAACTTTATCACTTCTCCTCCCTTATCACTGCTTCATACATCTACCCCTCTGTGTCATAGCTGCAGCAGTTTGGCCTAATGCAGAACAGAACCCAGCTGGATAGACAAGTCTCTAGGCCGGATGGTGGCTGCTTCAGCAGTGCTGGATTTTAGTTCAATAGTGGCGTGTATGTAAGGAGTGGAAGAGTCCCAGCCAAAAGGTAGTATCCCCTGCTAATGAATTTGGTACTTATGTATTATCTGGGCTGCCGATTTTTTGATTGTATGCCTTAACTTAAGGCATACAATCAGATGCGATGTGATGCGATATCGCATCGCATCGCATACGACCATATCGCATGCGATGCGATGACCCGATTTTTCCATAGGATTCAATGTTAAAATGGACTGAGTCCATTTTAACATGGAATTCAATGGGAAAAAGGGGTCATTTTCATACCCCTACTATCCAAGTGGGCATGGAGTTGGATATAAACCTGTGGCGAGCGTAGCGAGCCACCGAGCCCGAAGTGTGGCGAGGGGATGGTATTCTGTGTCCCCTCGTGGGGCTCACTACGCTCGCCACAGACAGCCATGCCATCCTGTATACAAGGTCACATGTTAAATGCTTGCAAACTATCATTAATAGGCCTGTACCCACAGTGCCATTGGTTCATCCCAGTTACCCGGAGGCAAAATAAATATTGCCCCCCCCCCACACGCACACACACAGACACACACATTACCTTATATAAAATATATATATATATATATATATATATATATATATATATATATATATATATTTGTGTGTGTGTATGTTATGTATATTGTGTTTAAAAAAAGGAGAGTGTTTTGTCTATGATCCTGCTAGGAGGGGAGTCAGCCACAGAAACAATATTGACAGCTTTCAATTGCCTGATTCAAACTTGCAGGGGAGGAAAGGTGCCCCCTTTGGAGAAGATGCCCAGCCGCAGATGACTCCAATGCCTCCTAGAATTACGCCTCTGTGTACCTATCTGTTATCCTAATATAGGCCCTTATTCTGATCGGTGCGGATTTCTCCGCATGCGGTCGTACCGCCGATGTTTTTGGACTGCGCATGTGCAGAGGTCACTCTGCGCATGTGCAAGCGGTTTCGCCGCACGTATTCTTTATACGCCGCACAGGGGGCGGAGAGGGGCGTGTAGGGCTACTTAGCCTCATTACCCTATGCATACGCCCCGCGTTTCATGGGCGTTCCCATGCAAACGTGGGGCGTATGCATGGTAATGAAGCCGTGACGCTTGTGTAGGGGGCGGGCATCTGACATCGCCGGATGTCAGCTGCCCGCCCCCATACATGATTTCATACGGACAAGTGTCCGTGTGGTCTAGGGTTGCGGGAGCTGGTGGAGCGCGCGGCCCTGCATTCGATGTTCGGCGACCATCGAATGCAGGGGCTGCTCCCAAGAAGGAGGAGGCGTATCCCCGTCCACTTTCATGCGGATTGCCACATATCCGCGTACGGACGGAGGTGGCGATCCGTATGGAAGGCGGGGATTCGCCTGCACGGTCCTGGCCGCATATTCTGATCGGGCCGCACCAATCAGAATAAGGGCCATAGTCACACCGCAAGCAACCACTGTGAAATATTTCTTTGAAAGTCACTTCATGGGTTAAATATCACCTCCACAGGAGATATTTGGAACTTAAACCCAATTTCCATGCTGTTGTTTCTTCCATTAGCTTTCTTTTGTTCTGCTGTGCACTTTAAATGTCCTCCCAAAGCTTGACCCAGCCATGCGGTCAGGAGGAGAAGGATGTGGGAGATTGGTGGGTTTCTTTTATCAGGTCATTACCTGCAATCAGTAAACTGGGCAGCTTCATCTGGTAAGCACAGCATCATGGGGATTTGCAAGCTTTTAAAAGTGCTTGCGCAGGTCAGTGCTTGATGTTAATCGCTGGCCTTGGCTACGTGCTAACACTTTTGACAAGGTACATTGTGGAATGCGTCATCCGCCCTGTGAGGGTTCAACAACTCATGTGGATTTTTTAGTGCTGTGAGGACTTATACAAATGTACTCCTATGGACTTATTCACTACAGTATATCTGTGTTGTGGTATCCATAACTCTATTGTGCGTTACCCTGTGGAGTTGGGTGCACTAATCTGCTATCACTGCTGGGTGGATCAGTGATAGTTCTGTTGTGTTGAGCTGATGTGTTTAAATCCTGTGTGGAATTGTTGTGGAAGTTGATCTTCTACAAGTACTGCCTGTGTGGACTGCAACATACTCATTTACCTCTCGTTCCTTTGTATTGTCTTTTTGTTTGCAGTGAAATATAAACCATTTATTTTAATCTTCCCATCCCCCATAGTTTAACCTTAAATCCCCTGGTAGTGCCTAATCCTAACCATTATTACATTCAGAATTGTGCACTCCTGATTTCGGCATTTGGTATCCTCATCAATGTCGGGATTCTGGCTGTAAGTCATGATTCCAGGATCAGTATTCTGACTGCCGGCATCCCGTTCACCAGGGTGTTAACAGCTTTACCTTTGTAAATGAGAATTTATTATACATGATTATGAGTAGGAATTCTTCATATTTCATTTGCTTCTGAATAGGGATTAGTTATCTTGAATGCAAGTGTATATATCTGTAGCAGAAAAGGAATCTGTTACAAAAACAACATGATAGCATGGTTCTGGCAGTAACTTGGAAGCTCTTATTGTTTTCATTAAATTGTTTGGAGAAAGTGTAAGCACGGTTTATCTTTGGGGGCAGAGACCGAAGCTTTTTTTAGGTTAAGGAATACTCTGTATTATAAACAAAATATCTCTAAAGATGCATTTAATAATCTATCCTGCATTGGAATCATTAAGATACCACACTCTGTGTGATCTGTCTTTATTGTTAAAATATTTTAGACATACTGTATATATCTTTCTTACAATGATGTGGCAACATTAAAATATATTGTTACTCAAACCTTAATTTTACTTATAATGTTTTGAATACAGTAAAGCTACTTAGTTCATAAGCACTAAATTAGTCCATGTTTATGCCCCTTTAGCTCAGAATGCAGAGAAGATTATTCAGGCTACCAGGGTCACCAAGACGTGGAAGAGGCAGGTATGTTTTACTTTTGCAATTTGTATTGTTAAGTTATGCTCACATCTGTAATGGGCAAACAATTGAGGTAAATGTGTGTGTGTGTGTGTGTGTGGGGGGGGGGGTGGGGGGATTTGTGTCTGCACAGAAAAGCAATTCTGTCAATTCATATGAATTCATAATAAAATTCAAAGTTAAGTGAGTAATATGTTCCTGAGTGGGAATCCTACTGTTTTTCACACCCTCTGGATTTGGTTGTGCTCCCAGAGTGCATGAAAGTACCAAATTTTGACCACTTTCAAGATGAAAAAGAGGGATATAAATATTTGTTCAGCATATACCTAAGATAATGACCCATGACATGTTTTGTTTAATAATTAGAGATTAAGTATAGGCGTATTTTTTAATGAACTAACTCAGTATAATATATTTAATAGAGCTCATTAAGGACCCAAAACACACAACTTCACTGTTATATTTTGCTTCTTAATGTGCTTTATTGTATGGATTATATGAGGTAGTTTCAATTTAGTAGTTCTCACCGTCGGTCCTCAAGGACCCCCAACAGTGCACGTTTTGCAGGTCTCCACACAGAATCAAAGGTGAAATAATTAGCTCCACCTGTTGTCTTTTTAAAAGTGTCAGTGAATAATGAGTGCACCTGTGCCCGGTGACCTGGAAAATGTGCACAGTTGGGGATCCTTAAAGACCGAGGTTGAGGACCACTGGTTTAGATGATCAAGTTCAGTGAGCTAAATTGGTCAGTGACATTATTTGTGAGGTGCCTCCGACTTCAGGCTTGCTAATCTCTCACACAAGTGGCGGCGACCAAATTCAGCACCAACTCTCGTGGACAGCTCCACTGATCAGCTCTTCCCTCTGTTGACATCTCCACCACTCCTTCTTTCTCCCAGCTCTCCTTCCCAGGTGCAGTGTCATCTGCTTATCACTCTGAGAATGGGGAACAGTCCTATTACACTCCACTCTCTTAATTTATATTATGAATGGTGGGTTTTAAATACCTAGGCGCATTATTGTTTTATGAGCACCGCTAACATGGTATGTACTGTGTGCACACTTATTTATTAACCTCTGGCAGTTATACACTTTTGATAATTAACTAATTATTGTAGTGTACACTTTTTATGAGTATGCTACCATACAGTATGTACTGAAACTTATGTACCAAAGTCCCAAACCTGCAAGAAGTGTAATAGGCTGTCAGTGCTTGCTAGCACTTGTACTATAATATTTGCACTGTATCTATGCATTATTAAGTAGGTATCCAGGTGGCAATTGTACCAACTATGGCAAAAATATATGAAGTTAGAAGTTAAACTATTGTTTGTTTGTTTTTTCAGTCTAGAATGCAGGTTTCGTTGTGTACATTTCTTATTGTTTACCTTTCTGCCTACAATAAAAAAAAAAAAAAAAAAAAAATTCAACCCGTGCTTGCTTGGTATATAAATATATTACAGACTTTAACAGTGGTCTTGCAAAATGTTTGTTACCATTCAATTTCATATTTTAGTTTTATACAGTTTAAAGGGAAAAGGACAGATACATTGATATCATTATGTCAATCATTAATATAGTAATGTACATCTGTCCTCTGCTGATTTGTATCTGTTTAAATACAAATAGCTACTCACATTCCATAGCTTACTTAAGCAGGGACCAGTTTGGTATAGGTGGTATACTTTACCAGGCATGGGCCAAAGTGGTGATTTTTGCCTAAAAGCTACTGCTTATTCAAATGTCTGATCCACCCCTGACACCTGCGAAGCCCCACCCACAAGTTCTGATTGACCCCCAGCCCAGATAAATGAAAAGCATGGATGATAATAGGTGGTTGAGATCAGTGATGGTTCCCTTGCAAATAGTTGTAAACGATTGATGATTAAGCCTCTGTTGGCCTTCCTTAGAAATTCCCCACTATGTCTTTGACTCCACTGACTCATGTAATCCTGGGACCCCTTTCCCTCTTCTGCAGCTGACTCTAACTCCCCATCTATTGTGCCAAAGTGTCCAGTGGGTCAGATTCAGAGTCACAAGCATTCAGCATCAGTGTTCTCCAGTGGGTCCCATCTTACATTTCAGTGTTATCAGTGTGTGCAGCATAGCTTGCTGCAGTGCATGCTGAGTGGTACAAGGCGTGAGTCAACCTGCCCCTAATGCAGGTGTAAACAGGGCTCCTGGGGTAGAGCCAATTAACTATGTGGGTGCACCACTGATTTCAGTTGGCTTTACATGCAGGTGCTCTTTCAGGGCTAGAAACCCAAAGGCAGGTGTCTCCATTGTCTCTGAGTGTTACACCCCTGTATTCTGCAGACTGTTCTCTTTCTCTGTCTCTGCTGCCATCCTTCCCCATGGTTAGTGCCTATGATCAGATATACTGTATTGTAGCATTGCATGAATGGATGCAAGATCATGCACATCACCATATACATCTAAAAATGCCAGTCTTGCACAATTTTTCCTTTAATACATAATTTGGACTTTATCTCCCTGTGGCCAGAAACCCTGCCCCACATTAATAAATGGACGCCATGCCACTGAAAGTGTTAATCCCTGTGCTGTGCCAAAATCTTTAAACACAAGTGGCCAGTTGACTGGGTTAAAATGTGTTCAAACTGTACGAGCAGCACTGGGCTGGGACAGGTCCCATGCTGCAGTGTTGCTGTGGGGTGAGCATATTTATATTAAAGAAGTCAGATGTAGTCATATATAAAGTACCACAAATGTATTTTAAAAGTAAAATGCATTTTATAAATGAATGGAGGAAGGAATCCAGCAACTCCTGTGTTGAGGGGATGCTAACTGTCATTTCCTAGCAGAATGTCTGGTGAATGACTACTTCGCAGCAGGTAGCGGGCAGGTGTCTTCCGTCCTGTGTGAGATGTTTGTAGTAACAAGAGACTTCTGTGTTTCTTTACATTAACTGTCCAGGAGGTAATCAATTGTTCTCCACATTTGTTGTTTGTTTCATCCTTGTGGCATGTAATCTTAATTATGTCTGATTGATATACGAATCCTAAAGGTACAGGGGAGGATCTGACCATGCCAGTGTGTTTTCTGCCTATATAAGTGTACTTCTATATGTACTTCTTCTGTATATGACTGCTGTAAAATATGTATACTGTACCTTCTAGAGATAGGAAAAGCGTTATTTTCAGAACTTTGAGTAATAAACATCCTTTGCCTCAAGATGACCATTTTCCATCTTGCGACCAATAGGATTATGGCAATAATCCCGTTATCCTGTACTGGGTAAAGGATCCAGCGTCTCCAAACTCCGCTCTGTTATCTACTGACGCAGAGGCCAGTGGTGACCAGCCGATGTGGACGCGAAGAGCGTAGGCAGAGCACAGGGCAAACTTCCGGTCACACTCACTTTTAAAGGATTGTTTATAACCCTCTTTATGAAGTACATGTCAGTACTACAGTACAGTGCAAATTATAGAGTATGCTTGCTGTGTGTGGTAGCTCTAAATGATACACTATACCTCTGCAACTACCAGTGGGAGAATTATTTTATCTGTACTGGGCCCCATAATATCTGGAGGCAACATGAATAGTGACCATGTAAATGTGAGTTCACAATCCCAAGTGTACAGTACATTAGTAATGTATAATCATCTCAATTACACTAGGCTCTCTTGTATGTAAAGGACTGCTCTCCAACTATCAGCCTTTAACACAGAGATTACAAGTACAGGTAACATTTTCTAAAATGCAGCCTGTAGCAGTGTGATGGATCAGGGCCGGTGCATGGCACCGGAGCGCCCCACGCTCCACGGAGGGGGGGATGGATGATGCGGCTGCCGCCGCTGTGCTCCATGGGGGGCTAAACCGGCTGCTGCACTAATAGAGAGTTGATGACGGGTGATGCGGCAGGGGGAGGGGGGTTGGGGATGCGGCACCTGGCGGTGGTCACTCACCTGCTCCCAGATCCTTTCTTCTTCTTTGCCTCTTCTGCTGCACAGTACCGCCCTCCAGTGGCCGGAGCCTTAGGCAAATGCCTAATGCTGTCTAGTGGTTGCGCCGGCCCTGGATGGAATGCACATCATTTTATATTTTGGTTTTCTGAGATCCTATTGAAAGCTACAGTAGTAGTATTTAGCATGAACCTGAAATATCTGCTGGACTGAGCAATGCTATAATATACTATGAGTGTACATACAGCAGTATTAAACTTTTTAAATTTTATTCACAAATTTCACTTTAGCAAAATGATTTCAGTGCATACTACACCTAAAATATTTTGCTAGCCATACAAATATATTGTTTGCCCTAAGTAATATCAATTGCAAGAACAACGTGTGACTACTGTTTTGAAACATTTTGTTCAGCCACAATATTACCAGTTTAAACATCACGCCTCGGTTATTAAAATTGTAAGCAGATAAGTAAGCATTGGTTAATGTAGATCTATTTTTAAAGTATAGCAATTTATGCTTATTACAATGCAGCTTTATATATTGGTGCTAAGTCAACAGTACAGTTGGAAAAAGCAGTTGGTACAGAATCATTAACAATCTGGAGCTTGAATTTAATTAGATGAACCATTCGTGTGTGAAAGGATTTTAAGAATCAGTTCAAGAAAAGTTTAGAGGAACAAGGTCAGACATGAGAAAAGAGGAATGCTGTTTAAACGTAGCCATGGAATAAAATGTTTTACATTATAAAGTATTGTTAGAGGATTCAGATGAGTTATAAAAATTGATTTTAATCATTCTTTGTTAATAAAATAAACAAGTAGAAGAGATACTTGCAATGTAATATAACATTAATTAGACTAGAGATGTGCGGGCTCGGATTCCTCAGATCCGAGCCAGCACGGACGTCAGCAATCCGGGCCCGGATACGAGCAGCGATCGGCGCTTCCCGCCTTACTCGAATCCGGGCACACGGGCAAAACGTCATCGCCCGGCGTCGGATTCTCGTGAGATCACGGAACCCTTAAATTCCGCAACCTCGCGCCGCCATCTTCACTCCAATCTCGGAGAAGGGTAGGGAAGGGTGTGCTGCTGCTGTGTGTGGTCTCTGCTGGGGCCTGTGCTGCTGTGTACTGTGTCTCTGCTCAGTGATCAAGACATCACCATTGCAAGGATGACTGGTGCTGTGTTCTGTCTCTCCTTTGTGCTGGGGCCTGCCTCTGCTGAGTCTGCTCCTGTATAGTCAGTCACAGTGTGATAGTCCACTGGTGCTGCTAGTGCCACTGCCTGCCCTGCACTGCCTAGTGTCTGCTGCAGTCTGCTCTCTGCTGTTGCCACTGGCTAGTGCCTACCAGTACCTATTGCAGTATATAATTCCAGTGTGCTGTTGCCCCTGGCTATCAGTACCTATCACAGTATATAATTCCAGTTTGCTGTTGCCACTGGCAGTGGCTACCAGTATTTTATTTATTGCAGTATATAATTCTAGTCTGCTGTTGCCACTGGCTACCAGTATTTATCGCAGTATATAATTCCAGTCTGCTGTTGCCGCTGGCTACCAGTATTATTTATCACAGTATATAAAAATCCAGTCTGCTGTTTCCACTGGCTACCAGTATTTATCGCAGTATATAATTCCAGTCTGCTGTTGCCGCTGGCTACCAGTATTATTTATCACAGTGTATAAAAATCCAGTCTGCTGTTTCCACTGGCTACCAGTATTTATCGCAGTATATAATTCCAGTCTGTTGCCACTGGCTACCAGTATTTTATTGCAGTATATAATTCCAATCTGCTGTTTCCACTGGCTACCAGTACTATCAGTCCAGGGGTGCCCACATGTGTGCTATATCCATCCAGGGGTGCCCACATGTGTGCTGTATTTGTCCAGGGGTGCCCCCATGTGTCCTGTATCAGTCCTGGGGTGCCCGCATGTGTGCCGTATAATTCCAGGGGTGCCCCATGTGTCCCATATCAGACCAGGGGAGCTGCCCTTTTTTTTAATGAAAATAAAATTAAGGTGTTTTTTTTTTTTTTTTACTGCAAGGGCTGTTAAATGCACTGTAGTCCAGGGGTGAGCCAAGAGTTCTGTATAATTCATGGGGTGTTGCTAAGTAAGGTGTGCTGCTCTTTTTTATAATTAAAAGAATACACATTTTTATTTTTACTGCAGGAATTTGTCTGCCGTATAATTCCATGCCTGCCGCCATGTGTGCCGTAACAGTCCAGGGGTGCCGCCATCTGTGCCGTATAATTCCATGTGTGCTGTATCAGGTCAGGGGTGCCACCATCTGTGCCGTATAATTCCTGGGGTCAGCCAAGTCTGCCGTATAATTCATGGGGTGCTGCCAAGTGTGCTGTATTAGTCCAGGAGTGATGCTACCTGTGCCATATCAGTCCAGGGGTGATGCTAGGTGTGCCGTATCAGACTAGGGGGGATGCAAAGTGTGCCATATCAGTCCAGGGGTGATGCTAAATGTGCCGTATCAGTCCAGGGGTGATGCTACCTGTGCCATATCAGTCCAGGGGTGATTCTAGGTGTGCAGTATCAGCCTAGAGGGTATGCTAAGTGTGCCATATCAGTCTAGTGTTTGTGCCGCACACTTGTGTGGCTTATCATAGTTATCCAGCTACCTCGGTGCAACCTTTTGCCCTAAAAACAATATTGTAAGGTGTGAGCTGTTCAGAATAGACTGTAAATGAGTGGAAATGAATGTTATTGAGGTTAATATAGCGTAGGAGCAAAACAAATAAAAAATTCTGCGATTTTAGCAGTTTTTATGCTTTTTTAACAAAAAAATCAGAACCCAAAACCCAAGAAATCCAAACACAAAACACTTAGGAGGTGTTTTGGCAAAACCCATTAGAACCCAAAACCTCAAGGTAATCAGAACCCAAAACCCAAAACCCGAAAAGTGGCCGGTGCACATCTCTAAATTAGACATAAATAGCGTAAATTAGGATACCGGTAACCCAGTGGTTCTCAAACTCTATCCTCAGAGCTCCAAACAGTTGACTTTTTCAGATTCACAAGTGAAATAATTAGCTCCACCTGTTGATCTTTTCAAGTGTTTCAGTAATGAATACACCTGTGCACCTGTTAAATAACCTTAAAAAGTGAACTTGTGTTTAAGAAACACTGCAGTAACACAAAGTGACAAAGTGAACTTTTTACAAATGCTTTACAAATTATAAGAGTTGCTTTATTGTAAAAATTATGTTAACTAATTTAAATATACTGATATATTTTTTTTAATAATTCATTTTTATAAAGCACAACAAAACAACACTGCTCATTTGACTAACTTGTCTTACTAAAATGAATTGCATAAAAATGTAGTTCTTAGGTGTTTGGACAGGGTACATGCAAATATGATAAAGTAGAAGACAATTGCAAGATTTCCTTCCATTCTTACTTTCCATTTCTCCTTTCATTCCTTCCATTCATCCATTCCTTCCTTTTCTTACTGTACTTTAATTTCCTTCCCTCCCTCTGGCACAACATATTTCTAATTATTTCTGGACTGAAGTAATTTGTGTACTTGACTAATGCTGGGTACACACTGAAGGATATATTGGCTGTTGAATTAAATGGGCAATATATTGCTGGTCTGTCAGGCAGTATGTACCAGCGATGTGTCTGGGAATTACATCTTTCACAGAATTACATCGTTCACAGAGTTACATCGTTCAGCGATTTATCCCAGCCAATGAACATATAACCAATACAGTATATAAAGATAGACTGTAAGCTCCTTGGAGCAGGGGCGCTCTTCCCTCCCGTTCTTACAGCCCTCTTCTTGCATTTCAATTACAGCTCTCTTACTACCATCTATACCCACATGCATCTCTACTCACTTGTGTTCATTCATTTCTACCACAACTTTCCCCTGGTGACACACAGCCTGCTCCTCTACTTCCCTACATTTTAGCTGTATTGTGTACTAAGAATTGTGCTGCTGATTGTTACCCTTGCTCTGTTTTTGTTCTTCACTTACTCTTCTGTTTAATTTTGTTTACCCTGTATTGTTCTACTAGGGCAGATGTATTAAAAATCCCTTTGCATTTTAAAATAACAGGTTCTGCTTCTCCTTCATAACGTGGAGAAGCGGGCACCCATATTGCCACATTGTATTATGCAGGGGGCAGCCAATAAGGAGAGCCGTAAATGTCCTGTTTCAGTGACTATCCTTATTGGCGCCGCCCGCATCCCTGCGCATGCTCATTTTAAAAAGCTCTTCTCCTCCCCCCTCCCCCTCCATCCAGCTCTCTGGGCATGCGAGAGATCTTGCTATTATCAGGCATGCATGAGATCTCGAGCACAGCCCGTAGCCCAGCAGCAGGGCAAGCGTTGTCCCTGAAGTGAAGATAGGATAACGCTAGCCCTGGGCTAGAAGCCTGTTAGGACATCAACCCTGCCGCTAACTGCTGGGGGTGATTGCAGGGGGACAGCCCCACCGAGCATTACTCGTTGGGCTGCCCCTAGGGAACGTTAGGTGCGCTGTTAATACCAATGAAAAAATGTAATCCTTCCAGTTAACTAGCGTTTAGTGCAGATATGAACCCTATATGTACTATGTGTACAGCGCTGCTTACCACTTGTGGCGCCTTATGAATAAAATGTTGTAATAATAATATAATGATGCATCATGTTGTGTGTATGGGTCGTACACTGAACGACAAAGCACTAGCTGCACAAGCTGGTTGTGATTGACATCATTTCTACATGGTCATTTATTTGCCTCCACCCTGTTGCACTTTCAATCATGACTAATCAGGTAACTTGTGTGTGCAGATCACACTGCAGGATCAGTCTGGAGAAATAGCTGCAGATAGCTGATGTATGTACCTAGCTGAAGAGTATTCCTAGCCAAGACTGTGTAGTGTTATCGGCAAATAGATCTGCCCCAAATGGCCATTTTGAAATGTATGCAATGAATCTCAAAAATGGATGTGAAGAACCTTGAATAGTTTTAAAAGCACCCATGCAATGTTATTCGATGCTATGCGATTTTGCACACCCCCACTATCCACATCACCCCGAAGCATGGCAAGCGGACGTGGTTATGCATCCTCCCGACCCTTTCATACTCACACTATCCACATTGGCGTGGTGATGATTTTATAAAGTGTGGCGAGTGCAGTGAGCCACCAAGTCTGAAGCGTGGCGAGCGGCCGCGTGAAACGAGTCCGAAGCGTGGTAAGCGCAGCAGATTACTTGACCTGTATTATGGGGTGAACCAAATATGAACTAAGTAAATTGCACCGCACCGGAAATTGCATGCGATGCGATTTTTCTACGCAGAATAGCCCAGTATGCTAAGAGCGTACTGGGCACCATGAAAATACACAAGTACCGTACAACTTTACAGGCTTGCTCAAGTTGTTAATTTTATTTTAAGAATTCACAGGAAAAAATATTCAAACTGTTTAGACCAGTGTTTTTCAACCACTGTCCCGTTGCACACTAGTGTGCCTTGAGCTGTTCTCAAGTGTGCCCCCAGATCTAGAGATGCCCAAACCAGTTTACAGCCACCACCAGTTCAAGTGTAATTTCTGGTCTCTTCTTTTCATGTAAAGGGCCAATGTATTTTATTTGTGTTACCTGTGGGGACCAGTGTGATTGTTTTTTAGATGGGGGCCAATAGGTTTGTTTTTTTCCTGTGGGGGCCAATGTGTTTTGCCCTGTGGGGATCTCATGGTGTGCCTTGGCAATTTTCAAATCTTATTTAGTGTGCCGCAAGGTAAAAAGGTTGAAAATCATTGGTTTAGACGGTTTTCTTAATTGATATGGTTCAAGAAAATACGCATAAAATAAATGTACACATCTGTGGAAGCAATATAAAACAAACCAATACAGTGTTGGGTATAGAATCTGTAATATCTCTACAGATATCAGAGATAATGCAAAATATATTTAATATTCTAAATATTCCAGTCATAGCCAAAAATTATGAGAATGACACAAATATAAATTTTCACTGCTGCCTCGGTTTTTTAATGGCAATTTGCTTTTACTTCAGAATGTCATGAAAAGTGATCAGATGAATTGCAATTAATTGCAAAGTACCTCTTTGTCATGACTATGAACGTAATCCCCAAAACAATATTTCCACTGCATTTCAGCCCTGCCACTAAAGGACCAGCTGACATAATGTCAGTGATTCTCTCATTAACAGAGATGAGAGTGTTGACATGGACAATCACTGGAGATCACTCTTTCATGCTGATTTTGTTAGCGTAACTGTCTTGAAGCTTTAAAGGAGGATGGTGCTTGCAATCAGTGTTACTTCCCTGTTAGCCATAGTAAGGCTTTGAACAAAAAAGGCTTCAAAGGCAAGAATAGTAAGATTCCACCTCAATGAACCATTCAAGATTTGGGAAGAGGGCTCCAGTGCTCTAAAAATGCCCAATAAGTGTTAAGTGTTTCCAAAAGGTGATTCAGTTATGTGATTGTGCCACCACCAGTTGATCAGGAATGGCAGCAGGGAGGTATCAATGAACATGCATGCAGAGTGAAGCAAAGCCTTTTGGAGGATTGCCTGGTTTCATAAAGGGAAGCAAACAAGCCACTTTTCTCCAGTATAAAAACATCAGGGACAGACTAATTTTCAAAAGGTACAGGGATTGGGCTGCTGAGTACCTGGGTGAAGTCATTTTCCCTGACAATCTCATTTCAGATAGTTTTTTGCATCTGGAACAATGCTTGTTCATAGAGGGAAAGGTGAGCGCTAACTTCATTCCTCTGTCATGCCAACAGTAAAACATCCTGAGTGGGGATGCTTCTCAGCCAAGAGAGTGGACTTACTCACAATTTTGTAGCTCAGGGAACAAAATTTCTAAATTTGTGGTACATGGACAGTTAACACCACAGACCTTAATCTCATAGATAACTTTGTGGGTAATCCTCAAGAGGCAGGTAGAGAAACAAAAATATATCAATTCTGTCAAACTCCAAGCATTGACTCGGCAATAATATATATGTGGCCCAAGAGTTAATTACCAGCATGCTAGGCCAAGTTGCAGAGGTCCTGAAAAAGAAGGGTCAGCATTGAAACATTGAAAATATTGACTATTTGCACAAACCAAATGTACTTTAACTGTAAATAAAAGCTATCGACACTTATAAAGTGTTTATAATTTTACTTAAGAATACCATAAGTATACCATAGTAACATCTGACAAAAAGCTCTAAAAAAGTTAAGCTGAAGACTTTAAGAAACGTTCTTGCATAATTACCATAGGATAAGATAAAGCATAAGTGCTAAGATATTTCCTAAGAATGTAAAGTTGAATATTCTGTTAGCAGACATGTGTAGATGATAGATAAATGCTTAGAAATGGATTGATCTAGGAAAGTACTTCACTAATATATGCAAATATTGCACAGGATACAGACCGATAAGATGTCAATGTAAAATGAGTATCTATGATAAACTTTGACTTCTCTAAATTCCCATCTGCCATTGGACACTAGCCTGTGGGCAATAAGACTGGGGCATGTTTTAAGATTTACAGTATATGTAGGATTTTTAAATTCTTATTATTTGGATGCATATGTGGGCAACTCAGAATAAGCCTCTGAATCTGCTTGTCTTTGAATAGCCAATTAACATTTATTTTTGCTTTTCGGATTAGGCTATAGACATTTACAATGTACATGGAATTTTTTTTAATATACATAAAAATGTAAATCATTTTGACTTTCATAAGATGCCAGATTTGGACTATTCGACAGTCTATATATGAAATAGAAAAAAACTTTGAATGAAAATGTAGAAATAATGTATGAATTTCAATTTGATACTGTTCTACACCCAAGGCAAGGAGAGTCATTCTGACAAGGTCAACCATCACTTTAGAGCAACACAGTATAAGATGGAATAGTAATTTGATTCCCTTAGTGCAGCTTGTACAGTCGCCAGTGGAATTACTGCACCTTGTGCAATATTTATTTCCCTGCAAAATCAAACCATCACATATTGATTTTTCGTGGCAAACCATAAAACAGTCATATGAAAATAAATGCTTAATTTGATTGTGTATTTCCCTCAGAATTTACTTTTTCTTATAGATTAACAATTTAAATCTGTTTGTCCACAGATTAAATTTTGATACTGTTTATGTTTATGAAAATATAATTGATAGTAAAATGATGATTGATAACAGACACTATGGATGGGTGGAGAAATATTGCAAATGAAGTTTAGGAAAAAATCTGCTGTATGCATTACACATGTCATAAGTTTTATGTACAGCACAGTGTATTTGCCTTAAAGAATGATCTATAAGTTTGATCACTTTGTTGGGTCAAATGATCAGTTATGTATTTCTTCTTATTGACTTTCTCTTTAAAATGAGTGTTTATTTCTGGACCACCTACATGTGACCACCTACATGTTTTTAACACACCATTTCTACTGCATATTTACCAGTCCTAGTTACTGTACATCTATTATGCACTTAAATCTGAACCAAACATGCCTATGCAGTGCCAATAACAATCCATTTGTCTTTGTGTCTGTATCTGTAATGGTTGTGAAATAGCGAGATTGTTTTGTTGCTATAGGTGACTTATACCTTCAAGCATTGTTTTACTCATTGTTAATGGGCCTCATATAAAGAGATATGCAAACCCACACTGCATGTAAATATTTAATTTCTAAGCTGACAGGTAGTGCCCCCTAATATGAAGCATGATTGGCATGCCAATAAGTGGGATGTATTGGCCTAAATTTTGAGGTGTGCATAGGCAGGGCTGTTTCTACAGGCAGACATGCTTTGCAGCTGCATGGGGCTCTGCACCTGTCACTACGTTACTGCATGGCTTTTATGCTGTGGTCACAGTCACTGCTGGCACTGCTGCTGGACCGCCAGCTCCTGTGACCCGCAGTGGAACCTGGTAAGCGGGGTTAGCACAGGAGCAGAAGGAGCTCACCTCTGCTGGCTATCTACTGCTCCAGCTCCCGTGATCCCCAGCTACTCAGTTGTTGTTTTTATTCGCAGTGCACCTGTAATTACCCTCTGGGCAATGAGCATGTAATTATCCCATGGCAACATGCCTGTAACCCCCTCTTGGCAACAAGCATGAAACCTATGGCAACAAGCATTTAATCCCCCCAGTGCAATGAGCATATAATCCTCCCATGGCAACAAGCATGAAACCACCAATGACAACGCGCATGCTTTGCATAATGTGTAATGGGCATCATGGTGTGCAGCATAATGTGTAATGGGCATTTTGGTGTGGGGCATAATGTGTAGACATTACGGTGTGGGGCATAATGTGTAATGGGCATAACAGATGAACAGTGTGTATTGGTTTAAGTAGCCTGTCACTATTTGGACTTGGGGGGAGGGGTGATGTGTATGTCCTACTGGGCCACTGTGTGGGCATTCATGTTTAAAGGTCACTGTGTGACATTCAGCCAGCCAACTTGAGGGAGGACAATGACCAATGCTAACTCAGAGGAACCTAATGCTGTGATTTTGGGATAGAGCAGCTTAAAGTATGCAGAACTGTAAGTGTCATTCTACTCAAAATGTCTACGGCTGTTACAAAATTTGGTACTTGTGTATTATAGCGGCGCCCATCGCATCGTATACCATAAGGCATACGATGTGATGCGATATCGCGCGATGCTGTACAATGGCATACAATTTTAAAATTGTATGACATTGTATATGGTATAGAATGCCATACAATGCGATGGGATGCGATTATAAATTGTATAAGCACCCTAATGGGTGCTGACAATGTTAAATGCACCCTAATGGGTGCTTACAATGTTAAATGCACCCTAATGGGTGCTTACAATGTTAAATGCACCCCCACGCCACCCCCCACTATAAACGTGAACCCGAAGCGTGGCGAGGGCAGCGGTACTCGACCTATGACCTTTTCATACCCCCACTATCCACGTTGGCGTCGAGTTGATTTTATATAGTGTGGCGAGCGCAGCGAGCCACCGAGCCCCGAAGCGTGGCAAAGGGGACGCGCATAACTTCATAGGTATACGCATCCCCTCACTGCGCTTGCCACGCTTCGGGCTCGGTGGCTCGCTGCGCTCGCCACACTATATAACATCAACTCCATGCCGACGTGGATAGTGGGGGTATGAAAAGGTCGTAGGACGCGTACTGCCACCCCTCGCGGGCTCGCTGTGCTCGCCACACTTCGGGTTCACGTTTATAGTGGGGGGTGGCGTGGGGGTGCATTTCACATTGTAAGCACCCATTAGCGTGCTTGTACAATTTTTAATCGAATAGTCGTGTAAAATCGCGTCGCATCGCATCTTATGCCATCGGTTGTATGGCATACGATGCGATGCGCTAAAAACATCGCACGACCAACATCGGGGGCGCCGCTATAATACACAAGTACCCAAATTTCTTTAGAAACAAAGATTCAGTGGCTGTGTTGCTGCATCCATTTATTATTTTGCTCCATTGTGCAGTTCTGTTTGGAAACTCATGCCTAAAGACCTCTATCTTTTAATACAGGTAATGCATTTCTTAAAGACCATGTATTTCCAGGTTAGAGGGAATCTTTCAGAATACTGTGTGTACACAGAATCTGACTTAAGTCCCATACATACTGGATCATTTTGAGATCAAAGTAGCTCACTTTTGGATTTTTGAGCTACTTTGAGATCTAATTTGCCTAGTGTGTATGGGCAGGTGGTGAGCATTGATGTGGACTCCTGTGTATTGATTCTGGACTCTAGAATATAAAGATATGCTAACCAGGCTGAATATGTATTCACTTGAAAAATGTAGACTGAGAGGTGATATGATTAGTATGTTCAAGTACAGGATGGGAATTCATAAGGAGCTTGGAGATGACTTATTCAGTAACAGGGCAGTACATAGGATGCGTGGTCATGCACTAAGAATTAAAGAGACAAAATTTCATACAGAATTAAGAAGAGGTTTCTTCACCATGGCCCTTATTCTGATTGACGCGTACTTTACCGCATACTTTCGGATCGCGTCTTTACGGCGTCTGCGCATGCGTGGAGAACGCAACGCGCATGTGCCACGCCTTGACTCCGTACCTGTTCGGCCAAATCCCGTACAAAACTGTTCCCCGCAATCAGTCGGGAAATATGGGCGTATTATGGGCGTCATGCGGAATGACACATGGGCGTAGTTTCAAAGTGGGCAAAACGGGGCGGAAACATGGGCGGACACGGGGGAGTACACTTATGTTGGGGGGCGTACATTCGGATACCACTCCGAATGCACGCGATCAAAAAGGGAAGAAATGTGCGGTGTCCACAAGTGTACTATTGCTTTGCGGACACCACTCGTTCATGCGGTAGGCGAACGTACGCCTAATGACTACAAGCATTAACACCTGAACCCAATAGAATCGACTCCTTTACTCATTACTCACTAATAGGACGCTTGTCAGTGCTTTAATTGAAACCATTGCTGCTTCAAGGAAACCGTACTAATCCCCCACATATGCTGTACTTGTCACACACTTTAAAACTGCGGTACTTATGTAGTATCTGGGCTGCCGATTTTTTGATTGTATGCCTTAAGTTAAGGCATACAATCAGATGCGATGCGATGCGATGCGATGACCCGATTTTTCCATAGGATTCAATGTTAAAATGGACTGAGTCCATTTTAACATGAAATTCAATGGGAAAAAGGGGTCCTTTTCATACCCCTACTATCCAAGTGGGCATGGAGTTGGATATAAACCTGTGGCGAGCGTAGCGAGCCACCGAGCCCGAAGCGTGGCGAGCGAAGCGAGCCCCGCGAGGGGACGGTATTCTGTGTCCCCTCGCGGGGCTCGCTACGCTCGCCACGCTTCGGGCTCGGTGGCTCGCTACGCTCGCCACAGGTTTATATCCAACTCCATGCCCACTTGGATAGTAGGGGTATGAAAAGGACCCCTTTTTCCCATTGAATTCCATGTTAAAATGGACTCAGTCCATTTTAACATTGAATCCTATGGAAAAATCGGGTCCATCGCATCGCATCGCATCGCATGCGATTTGGTCGGGTGCGATGCGATGCGATGGACCCGATTTCAAAATCGGCAGCCCAGTTACTACATAAGTACCAAAACTGCTAACAATGGACATGACTGAATATTAATACTAGCAATACACATGTGTATTCGACATGTACTCATGAAACCACACATTTTTGGTAAAGTAAACAAATTTATTTCTATACATGTCACAGTCAATGCCACTGACCAAAAAATAAAAAATCCAAAACAAAAACAACATGGCAGGAATGTACAAAAATAAATAAGAATACAAAACAAATATAATTGCACACAGATGGACTCCAGCACCTCCTATGTGCCACTGCACATGCAGCCAGTGGGAAATGAGGAGGCTGCTGGCCCTTCGACAGCAGGCCAACCTGCACCTGACCATTCTACAGCAGGGCAACCTACACCTGGCCCTTCTGCAGCAGGCCAACCTGCAGCTGGCTCATATGCACCATCAGCAGAATCATTTGGAACACAACCGGGGACTTCACAAGATAGTACCATGGCCATCACTTCAAGTACAGCTGACAGTAATGGCAGGCAAAAGAGGGCAACAGGGGCACCAAAAAGGACATATGAAGCAAGGGCTCATCTGGTTACCCTCAGCACGTGATCGGACACAAGAAGCTGACACACACAGCACAATGGAAGATTTGGGACCACATAACGGTGGAGATTAATGCAGCCACAAGTTCATTTGCGACCACGTTTGGCCTTGGGAGGCTCCTTGGCCTGTGCAGCAGCTCTTCTGGCACGGGCAGATGCTGGGGCAGGTGGAGCAGATGATGTTGAGGGGTTGGCTGGTCTACCCCTCCTGCCAGCAGGGAGTGTTGCCGGTGGTAATGCACCAGAAACGGATGACATTAGGACCCTGTTGCTGGTAACCAGCTCCACCATAAGCTCATTATGGTGGAGGAGGAGATCATTTTGGCGGGTGGCTTGCTCGGCCAGCACCTGAGCACTTGCAGCCATGGCCTGATGTGACTCAGCCATGGCCTGCATGCTCGCAGCGATGGCCTGCTGGGTGCTGACCAAGCTCGCCAGGATCTCCTCGGTCCTATGCATCCGTTCTGATGCCAACTCTCCCTGCTGGTTGATGTCCCCAAGCATGTTGGCCAAGGCGGCCAAATCGGCTTGGTCCGATGGCTGCTGCTGCACAGGCCTACCCCTGGGGCCAGGTGGCACGGACTCCTCCACCTCCTGAGCAGAGTCGTCACCAAGCGGTGGGTTGTCTGTGGAAAAAGATAAACAAAATTAGGACACATTCTAAGATAATTACTTGCACAAGTTTATGGCATGACCAATATTTACCTTCAATAAAAGACGCAAACACTTCAGCTGGGGCCTCGCTATCCATCGTGCTCACCCCCCTGATCTCCTCAACTGATATACAGCTCTCGGCCATCAACTCCAGGGGGGTGAGCTCTAGCCCTGATGGCATGGGCCCGGCCCCAGATGTCTGGCTGTGTTCCCACCGCTTGGTCATCTTCCTCTTCAGGTTGGTTTTGAAGTCCTGCCACCTGCAATGTAAGTTGACATATTAATACATGTCACTCCAGATGTTAGCTGTTGCAGCCATTGCTCTGTGCTACATATTACGACATGTGATTAATGTCCAATAGATAATATTACATGCAACTATGATATCAACCGTTACAATACACATTCACAATCACCCTACTCTAACTCTCAACGAAATAACATGTCAATAATGTCTGTGTATCGTAACAACCTCACGGGCCATTTGCAAAATCCATCTAAGCATCAATTAAATCATTACTTGGCTATTACTGGGCACATGTATCACAAAACAACTTGCCTCTTCTTCACATGGTCCGTCTCACGAACTTGTGGCGCTACTTCATTAATCTCTGCCGTTATCTGTTCCCAAATCTTCCATCTGCGTGTGTGTGTCAGCTTCTCCGATGGACACTCAATCCAATCACGTGCTCGGGGAACCAGGATGGCAAGCTCCTGTGCTTCATATGCCTTATTTTTTTTTGGTGCTTCCTCTGTTGCCCTGGCTCTCCCCTTGCCACGTCCATGGCCACGCCCCCTGTCACGTGTCGCTGCACTTGAAGTGCTGGCCATGGTACTACCTTGTGAAGTCCCCGGTTGTGTTCCAAACAATTCTGCTGATGGTGCATATGAGCCAGCTGCAGGTTGGCCTGCTGCAGAAGGGCCAGGTGCAGGTTGCCCTGCTGTAGAATGGTCAGATGCAGGTTGCCCTGCTGTAGAAGGGCCAGCAGCCTCCTCATTACCCACTGGCCGCATGTGCAGTGGCACATAGGTGGTGCTGGAGTCCATCTGGTCAAATAGTAGCTGCAGGTCTGGGTCCACCTCTGGTTGTGATCCAGACATGTTAGCAACAACATTGTCACCTTCTAATACACCTTTATATACTGTTTGTGTATCCTGTTTGGCGGACATCAGCGGCAGCTGCGTTCCGTGCGTGAGCGTACGTCGCTGTTTTTTCGCGCCGCATACGGTGGCGGAAATTCCATTGTGTAAAACCTGGCGAAAGTTCGACATGAAATACTGGTCACCAATGCTAACATTGCATAGAATCTTCTGATACACCTGTGACTATTGCACAATACACATGCTATTTGCTAGCATGACATGACATTTGATTCATGACTACTGTGGTATTGTGGAGTTTGTTTGCAAGCTAAAAGTAGCCCAATCCCTTAGATAATCCAGGCCACAAGTCATGCAATACTCATCTCTACTGTTATAGACCACACATGTGAGAGGCCTATAAATAGTGACTGGCTGCTAGAATCATTTGTCTCCAGATCTGGACTTGTCAGGGTCTAAGGTAAGCTCTTCCATGCTCCTTGTAGATATGATATCCATTAACAATGTAAGTGTATGAATGTATGCCCCATTGCCTCACTGCCTACAGATTGTTGGGCCAGCAAAGTGCGTGTAGCATTATTGCAACATGTCACATGTTCACTATTTCACTCACAGGTCTTAAACCTGTGTGGGTTCATCTATTGCAGGACAACATGTCCCAGCAATAGATGAAATGTCTCATAGTACATGATGTTGGCAAAAAATGCTGACACCTTTATCTGTGTGTTTAGGACGGTGTGTATTGAGTTCATATTATTGTTACATCATTATAGAGTCAAATGGATCTGCGGGATTTCACGGGGCGGCCATCTATTGTACGTATTGAAGCATACAAATCTATTTGTAGTCGGATATGGCCATTATGTGCATAGGTGCATCAGTATTTATGTTCATTTCTTTATAGGTTGCTGAAGCAATGATGCGCTACATGGAGAGGAGGCTAAGGGCACTTGCGGCTCTCCCCACTCGTCGCCCAAGGAGGCCAGGACGTGCTAGAATCTATCGCACACGGGTGACTCTGTTTGCTATGCCCGATGATGAGGTACTTACTAGGTACCGGTTACCGCCACATGTAATTCTGGATCTGCTCTCGTTAATTGAGAGTGATCTGGAACCTCTACACGGGATCACGACAGCAATTCCGCCTCACACACAGCTGCTGGCGGTGTTGCATTTCTGCGCCTCAGGATCATTCCAACAAGTAGTGGCAGTACTTGCTGGAATATCTCAGCCGGCCTTCTGCCGAATCCTGAGGCGTGTGACGTCGGCCATGTTCAGGCGCAAGGGGCACTTCATGGCCATGACATTTGCCACCGAGACCCTGCGCAGAAGCCAGCAGGCCTTCCATCAAATTGCTGGCTTCCCTAATGTGATAGGGGCTGTGGATGGCACCCATGTACCATTTGTGCCTCCATCTCGAAGTGAGAAGATATATAGGAACCGCAAATTGTTCCACTCACTGAACGTGATGGTGGTATGTGGCCCATCCATGGAGATTCTCGCCTTCAACTCGAAGTTTCCCGGAAGTGCCCATGACTCTCATGTCATCCGACAAACCAGGATATGGCAAAGACTACAAGAGCTGGAAGGCCGTGATGCGTGGGTTCTGGGTGACTCCGGTTACCCATGTACGCCCTGGCTACTTACGCCGTACAGCTACCCAGCACCGGGCCCACAGGAGGCATTCAATCGGGCGCATGTTGCCACCAGGCAAGTGGTGGAGCGCTCAATTGGCCTTTTAAAGGGTCGATTTAGAGTGCTCCACCGCACTGGTGGTGACTTACAATATGCGCCTCAAATGGTGTCGAGGATCGTGGGCCTGTGTATATTTTTCCACAACATTGCTGTGCGGCGTGAGATACCCTTTGATGAGTGGGAGGTACCATCTGAGCCGCAAGATCCGCCCATGCGCCCATCCCGCGCCCCTGAATGCCGGAGGGGATACCAGCTGCGGGACTCTGTGGCGCAAAGATACTTCAGGTACATGTTATCGAGTTGACAGAACACACCAATTTTAGTAAAAATCACCCCTTCAAATAAGTACAGTGTGTTAGTTGTCAGTGTTACAAAACGAAAATTAGCCAGCCTGCCCTCCTAATGGCAAAGAAATAGGAGATATTTATCATATGTGCTTAGTTTTGGGGGAAGTTCAATATAGGTGCTCATTATTATACCTTGTACAAGGGATCTTATGTGTTTGTTATATCTTCATTATTGTAGTTGATACTATCCCTGATGACTGGTGAGTACATTGATTTATTCTCTAATGTGTTGGGGATTTTTTCCTGTGTTGATGTATGATTTGTTTGCAGATATATATATATATATATATCTATATATATATGATATTTGAATTTATTAACATGTTTCAACATTTCAAGGAGCAGGCAGCCAGGCAGCCAGGCACCCAGGCACCCAGGCAGGCAGGCAGGCAGGCAGGCAGGCAGGGCTGGTGTATAATGCTGGTCTCAGGATACCTGCAAGTATGTGTATGTGTCTTTTAAACATAAATGTACGCATACACATAGATGCATAGAGTAAGTAATGCTAACTACAGCTATGCGTTGCTAAGCTATAGCACGCGTTGCTTGGCGGAGCGAGGCGTCATTGGATTTGCTAAGTGCATACACACTGTGTTTTATATATATCAGATTTGTTCATTGCCATACATCAGCACTACTGTTTTGAAGGCATGCGAATTTGTCACCATTTGTGTTGGCGCAGAGACGCTGTTCATGTAAAGATGAACAATAAAGTTATTAACCCAAATAACTGTGATAAACCAATGCCACCACCTGATTGGTTGATAGATGCCATTGTTAACATGGCGGAGACACGAAGGGCAGACCCCTTTTCACCTGCGGAGCTGAGGGTTCTGGTCTCCGTCATGGAGACAAGGCTGGGCCGTGCGGGGCCCTTTATCAGTAACCGGCATAAGCGGAGGGCCTATGCTGCGGCAGGGCGCCGTATTTACGCCCGCACTCGGGTGCGGAGGTCCATCGGGCAGCTCGAGAGGCGGTGGTCGGACCTCCGCAGGCGCCAGCCCCAGCTGCTACAGCAAATCAGGGGCGAAATTGCTGATTGTGAGTATTTTAGCTATGAAATTTCGCACTTACAACATAGCATATATAAACAATAAAATGTGTCTCATGATAAGTGGGTGTCCATGGGTTTAAAAGTCCATAGACTGTTATGTGTGCTTCTTCCTGGTTAACATGCAGTCATGTGGCTTTTATATGTAATGACATAGCATTGAGGATTCTGATGCATACAATGTGCCAGATCTAATATGTGTTACACATTGATAAATGCCAGGGTTGTAATGTTTGAACAAATTACTAACAATCACATAATAATTTAAATGTCACATTTTGGAGCCCATTAACAGTAAGGAGCTACTTTCCTGCATCGTTTGCCATCATTATCACCCTTCCATGTATGTCTTGTTATGGATTAATACATGTGCCCCAATGACCCGACATTGACCATGATTTTTTTTTCTACCACACAGCACGAGCCCGAGCCCGACAGGCACGTGAAGAGGCCGAGGCAGCCCTGGCCCAGGAGGAGGCCCAAGACCCTGAGGAGGAGGTGGCGGCAAGGGTGGAGGAGGAGGAAGTGGAGGAGGAGGAAATGTTGGAGGAGCAAGTGGAGGAGATGGTGGAGGAGATGGTGGAGGAGGTGGTGGAGGAGGAGGAGGTGCCTGAGGAGGTGGTGGAGGAGGAGGAGGTGCCTGAGGAGGTGGTGGTGGAGGAGGTGGAAGAGGAGTTGGTGGCAGAGGAGGAGGTGTTGGTGGCGGAGGAGGAGGTGGAGGAGGAGGTGGTGGTGGTGGAGGAGGAGGTGGAGGAGGAGGTGGTGGTGGTGGAGGAGGTGGTTGTGGCGGAGGAGGTGGACGAGGTCATGGTGGCGGAGGAGCTGGCGGAGGAGGGGGCTGAGGAGGCCACGGTTGCCCCAGAGGTGTCCGATTCCGAGGGGGAGGAGGCATGTCAGGCCCCGGAGTCACATCTGATCGGTATGTTTACATAATGCATCATTCATGAAGTAGTTGTACTGGTATTTGTTATGTAGCACTGGTGATGATAAATGTTGTTACAATACTATTAATACAGACCCCAAAGTGGGTAGCTACAGATACAGGTACGGGTTAGATGGGGTGTCCAAGGCATCCCTTTCATCCAGGACACCTCTGAATTACACAGGTTTGTGGGATGGCTTGGAGCTCCATTTTGACTGCCACATAACCGTTGTAGTTAAACAGGATCCTGGAGTAAAGGGATGAGTGGATCATTTGTGGATTAAATTCACCTGCTGCAAGCGTTGATTATGACCCATCAAATAGTGGAATCTATATTGTTGGTGAATGTTATTTCTAAACTATAGGATGTATGCTATAAATGGAGTATGGGCCGGCCTACCTTGGAATGGAGTCACAAGTTGCCAGTGTCCCAGGAGCCTCCTCTACCTAAACACCCCCTGTAGTTCAGATTGTTTTTTTGCCGTCACAGAATTGTAGGTTGGTTTAGACAGAATTATGATTTGGAGGATGTGTACTGTGCATTCCTGACATTTGCATAACTCCCATGCCACGAACCATCACTGAACTTAGACTGAGGAGATTGTGACAAGTTCTTATTGACGGAGGCCATGACATGCTTGTCATTGGTTAGTCATGGGTGGGTTGTGACTGAGAAGAAACACTATGACTGTTATGTCTTCTGCAGAGTAAAGGGTAGAGGGACAAAAACACAGTATGTAGTAAATAAGTGTGTATGTATGTAGATATGTATGTGTCATATCTATTTATCTATGTGTGTCTCTATCTCTCTACATAGATATATATATATATACACATGTCACCTAGCATTTGTGCAATTTATGTAGCAGTATGTGAAATGTATGCATGAATATCATGACTAATTTTTGCCCCTTTGACATGCCCACAGATGACACCACACCGGCAGATGAGGGAGTTATTGGGGCCCTCCTGCGGGCGGAGCACCATTTGAGGCTCTTACTAGCAGATCTGCAGGACCTTCGCGATCTCCTGATATAATTTATAATTTTATATTTTTTTATTTAAATGTTAATTTTGGTTTATAATAAATGTTTTATGCAAGTTCACAGTTGTTGGTTTTCTTTGCACATTAAACAGTATATGTGTAGATTGTTTATAATCTTTTACACAGGGTCTAATAGAAACCATTGCACTTCAATTGCTGTAAGGGTTAATGTGTGCAATGCATGTGTTAGGCATGCTTGTAACGATATATTGGCATCTAATTGATTCCAATTCCAAATAAGAAGTTTTTTATGAGGATAGGTAATTGAATAAGTGGGTCATGTGATGTATTGCAGAAGATACATAATAGTGGGTTGTTTGGCGTAAATACTCCGCTTACGTGCGGTAGCACCGCTTGGCTCCCGTTCGGATGCGGTATTCCCGAGCATACTCTGTAATACTCTGTAATACCGTGCAGAATCGGAGTGTTTCTCCCGCACACGCATGGTTTGTATGTCGTCCGTAAACATGCCCTGTTCTTAAAGAGTGAGTCCGTCCGAATGCGGAGGACCCGTGGGCGTTTCTACGGACGATGGCCGCACGCGGCAGAACACCGTGGCGTGCAGACCGCTCCGTAAGAATGCGGGAATATCCGCACCGATCAGAATAAGGGCCCATGAGAGCAGTTAAGTTCTGGAACGCTTTGCCAGGAAATGTGGTAACAGCAAACACAGTAAATGAGTTAAAAAAACAAAGGGAAAATTATAGTTATTTGCTAGTCTGATATAAATTAAGATAGGTTGAACTTGATGGACTAACGTCTTTTTTCAACCTAAATTACTATGTTACTGTGTCATCACTGGCCATCGCCAACCATCGCACTGTTTTACTGGCTAAGTAAACCACTTTCCACAGCCTCATACTGAGGAAAGTCGTTCACCCCAGTGAAAATCGCTGGGCTGGGTTACACATGACAAGTATCGGTGAGTGATTTTACATCATTGTTCAGAACACCAAGTGTGTATGCACCTATACTATACAGTAACTAGGTCATTATACCTGAAACTGTTTTTTTTTTTATTCATAGTGAAATTAGACTTTAAATTCACTATTCTACATTAACATAGATGCTTTTTTTTAAACCCGGTTCAAAGGCTAATTGTAAAGATTTCTCGAGACAAATGAATCAAATTTGTTCAGCTGGCTACTGTCACTATGCTAATAAAGCACCTGTTTTATATTTAATAGAATTCATCTAATGCTAATGAAACCTGATCACAACACAATATAAGGGACTTGTATGCTTCTCATTTATGCGTGTTGGAGAGCAAAAAAAAAATAATTCATAACTATCATACTCGCACACATACACACACACACACATATATATATATATATATATATATATATATACAGTGTATATATATATATATATATATATATATATATATATATATATATACATATATATATATATATATACATATATATATTCCTTGTATAAACTGCACTCACATAATTTCTGGTACTTGTTTAGTTTCACGGCGGCAGCGTCTCAGTCCCCGCAGCGTCTGTGTCCCCTTGACCCGCTCGCCCATGCTACGGGCTCGGTGGCTCGCTACGCTCGCCACGCTATCTAAAATCAACTCCATGCCAACATGGATAGTGGGGGTATGAACTATTTATGTTGGCATGGACTTTATTTTAGAAAGTTTACCGAGCGCCGAACCCGGAAGTAGCGGCCGGCCATGCTGCCGCCGTGAAACTAAACAAGTACCTAGCAAAAAATGGAAAAAAGTCTGGGTATTCTCTAGCGCTCCTTAATCCCTCTGCCGCAGTTGTTGTCAATGGTGTTTCAATCTCAACAACACCCCAATAAGTACACAAGTTTACAAGTGAGATGAGAACCATTCTGCAGCGCTGGACAATGTATCAATTTACTGGAAATCTTAAAGAAAGGCGGTCCACTCCTCAATTTCAAGGTAAAAAAAAACCTGAATGCTTTATTAAATCAAACGTCACATAAAAAGAAGGAATTTCAGTGAAGAGTCACACAAAACAGCAGCTGCTCCTCTCACCATGGGTCTCCTTCTGCTGCATCGTTGATTGCTATAATCCCTGTATAACCAAGCTCCTTGATAAAGGTCCTCCATATGGACCGAAACGTCGGGGCATATATGGATATACAAACAAAATGATCGCTATCTAATTGAAAAAATTTTTTTGGGATGGAATAAAAATACCCAAATTGGATTTTATAATCAGTCTTCTGTCTGAATTATAAAGGCGAGTGCCCGACATCCACTACAAGAAACTGTAGAGGATACCCCCGGACTACAATTGGGGGTGTGTGTCAAAACACATTCCCCTTGTCTGGCACCCCAGATTGTTGCACTAAGACATAGTGCGAGTGCGGTCTTACCCTCGAACTATATATATATATATATATATATATATATATATATATATATATATATATATATAGTCCATGTTACTGGCACTCACATCAAATAACAACAGCTTGCTGGGGTGACATTCCAAGGTAGGAAACTTGCTGGAAGATCGCTACTGCATATAGTGGAAGTAAATGGAGTCACTCACCAGTCTTGTGATAAATAAACTGTACAGCACCTTAATAACTATACAGACAAGCACTTGCACTTTAGATTAGGACTCCATATAAATGTACTAGTGTATTATGCATATAACTTGCACAGATGTATGTTTTAAAAGTTAATTGAATAACGGAACCGCAATAAGCAATTCCGGGTCATGTATGGCATAAATAGAGAGGCTTTGGCCATTGCATGTTATCTTGATAAAGGTCCCAGAGGCGGACCGAAACGTCGATGCCCATCACTGTTGCCATGCTGCCTGATTAAAATCCCACTTTTTATTTATCACAAGACTGGTGAGTGACTCCATTTACTTCCACTATATATATGTATATATATATATATATATATATATATATATATATATATATATATATATATATATGTGTATATACAAGAATCCAGATGATGGGCACACTCCTCAGCTGCTTGCGGCCGCCGCGGTGCACCAGCAGGTAAGAAATACAACAGACTTCCAAAGGCGGGCACCCACGGACTTGTTCCCAGAAATAAGTCACTCTTACAAGAGTTTTAGCAAGCTTTCGGGCTTTTATTGTAGCCCTTCGTCAGGCAACATATATACAAATACAAAAAAGACAGAGCTCACCTTATATACCTTTGCACCAGACATCCACCAGATTCGCGCCTCCACTGCGTCCGTCCGTAGCGTGCACAAACACCGGAACTTCCGGGTGTCCCACTTCCGGTGTCCCCCGCTGAAGGCAACGCTCGGCTGGTTGCTATGGAGACGTCATCTGGATGTAAACACAATTGCAACACATAAATATGCTTGCAAAGGGAAAAATAGCTTAAATAACAAGTTACAAATACATAAAACAATTACAAGACATAACAGCATAATCTTGTATGGTATTCTTAACTCCACTAGCCATGACTATACTTAATAATATATCTGAGTACTCTTAGTTTTGCGGAGCATGAGACAAATGACCATGAATAACTATAGGTGAATTTACATAAACACATTGAAGTTGAGCATATCATTAAGACCTTTAGGCTTTACTGTTTGTAAAATAAAAATCCATTTTGCTTCTAGGCGCAAAAGACTTTTGTGCCTATCACCTCTTCTCTTGTTCTCAGGTATGTGGTCAATTATGATGTGCTTAAAACTTGCAAGACTATGATTCAATTCGGCAAAATGCCTGGCCAGGGGTTGGTCAGAAGGTTTACCGGCAAGTGCTGCCCTAATCGATGTTCGGTGCATCGCCATCCGCTCTTTAAAAGGGCGGATGGTTTTCCCGATGTAACATAAGCCATACGGGCACTTTACCATGTAGACCACAAAAGCACTAGTACACGTGAGGGCATGTCTAATAGTGTATTTCTTGCCCGTATGTGGATGAAAGAAGTACTTGGTTGACACAGTGTGCCGGCAAGTCATACATCCGACACATTTGTAGCAACCAGGGTCACGTCTCCGTGTCCTCCTATCAGTTGCCAAATGTTCACTGATATCAGTGTATACTAACCACTCTCGTATGCTTTTGCCCTTTTTGTAGCAGGCACGAATTTTAGTGTGTTTAAAAGTTTTAAGGTCATTGTCATTCGTTATCACAGGCCAAAGCTTATTGCTCCAGTACTTAACATCTTTTTGGGCCATAGTGAAATGCTGGACCCAATTGATGTATTCTTTTTGTTGTATAGATGCTGTCCTTTTGGCATGGCTTAGAGCCTCAGCTCTAGTCACGCCTTCTACTTTGTGTAATGCTCCCTCTAATGTCTGATCAGAGTAGCCACGTTCTTTAAATTTTTTTGTTAATTCATTAAAAGTAGGTTGGACTGCTGTGGAGAGACTGGTGATACGTTTAGCTCTCAGGTACTGAGAATAGGGTAAACTGTTGATAGTACTGGGTGGGTGGTGACTATCTGCCCTAAGGATCATGTTTCTATCTGTTTGTTTGGTGAACAAAGATGTGACAATCTTGTTGTCAACAACCTTGATACACACATCAAGATACGCAATTTCTTCCAAACTCATGCTATATGTGAATTTAATCGAACAATCCTTTGAATTAATATCATGGACAAGATCAATGAAGTCTTCTGCATGCCCCCTCCACAGGAGGATGACGTCATCGATATACCTTTTATAAAAAAGTATCCTATCTCTCATTTCTCTACCAAAAAAGAAGTCTCTTTCAATATCAATCATGTAGGTATTAGCGTAAGCGGGGGCCACAGGGGATCCCATGGCACACCCGCTTACTTGTAAAAAATACCTCCCATTGAATAAAAAATATTTTTTAGTCAAGACAACTCTTAATAATGATAGAAAAAATGATAAATCGGGTCCAGTATAAAGAGGATTGTTCAATAACAATTTTTCTGTAGCCGCCAGCCCCCCCCTCATGGGGGATGTTGGTGTAGAGACTGGTAATGTCCAGTGTGCATAACCATGTACCATCTGGAACATCACCAATCTCCTCCAACTTCAAAAGCAAATCAGTAGTATCTTTAAGATATGTATCCCCATTCTGTACACACGGCTGCATAAAAGCGTCCAAATATTGTGAAATGTTGTTATATAAACCTCCCCGGGCAGAGATTATCGGTCGACCCGGGGGTTTTTCTAAACGTTTATGAATTTTTGGCAGTGTGTACAAAATGGGGACCCTTGGCTGGGAAACTTTCAAAAAGTCACCAACCTGACTCGTAATCAACATATCAAAAATGGCAGCATCAATTAATGCAAATACTTCAGTTTTAAACACATCAGTCGGATCTTTGCGTAATTCACAGTATACATTTTTATCTGAAAGTTGCAAATCGATTTCTTGGCAATATTCTAGGACATTCTGGACAACCACCCCACCCCCTTTGTCCGCAGCTCTAATCACTACATCTCTGTAGCTGCTGAGGTCTTTAAGAGCTTTCCACTCTTCTTTGGACAAATTATTTCTCCTCACAACTGGGCGTGTTTGTGAATCCACTACTTGTGCGTCTAATGCTTTCATAAACCCCATAATGGAAGCATTATGGGTGACAGGCTCAAAAGTGGATTTATTATGGAAACGATTCATGGTAGTAGTATTTACAGTCCCGCTACTGGTCGATCCAGCAGTCTGTCGCTTGGCAAAAAATTCTTTTAATTTTAGTTGACGATTTAGATTGTGCAAATCAATTTTCCAATTCAGTTCATTGAATGGATTTGTTGGTACATAACTTAGTCCTTTATTAAGAACTTTGAGCTCAGTATCAGTCAGAGTCCTATCAGACAAATTAAATACTTGATTTACTTGTTCCTGGTCTTTGTTTTCTTTTTTGAAGCGGCCTCTGCCTCCTCTTCTTGTGCGTTTGGGGCACGACCTCTGCCTCTTCTGGTTGTTACCCCTAAAGGGGGCTTGACACCAGATCTATAATGGTTGGAGTCATCACCAGAGGAAGATGGGGCATCACTAGAAAAGTTATTTTCATAGCGAGATTTCCGCTGTCTAAAAGCACGATTCTTAAATCTGCTATCAGATTTCCCCGACAGCCATCTGTAAACTTGATGTTCAGCATAATCTCTGTTTACCGTGTCTAATTTTCTTTTCTTGAATGCCACCAATTCACGCTTATATGTAGTAATTTGCACTTCCAATTTGTCGACCCAATCTGTCGACTTGTCTTGTATAAACACTGCTTTATTGGAACTTTCATATTCCTTGATTTTTTGTCTGACCAAGCCAAGCTCACGAGCTGATTCCTCCACAACTATCGTCATCAAATCTAGCGAGCACTTGTTCAATACCGCTATCCATTTGCGGCAGAATTCTCCATTATGTCGACCAATATATATATATATAGTCCATGTTACTGGCACTCACATCAAATAACAACAGCTTGCTGGGGTGACATTCCAAGGTAGGAAACTTGCTGGAAGATCGCTACTGCATATAGTGGAAGTAAATGGAGTCACTCACCAGTCTTGTGATAAATAAACTGTACAGCACCTTAATAACTATACAGACAAGCACTTGCACTTTAGATTAGGACTCCATATAAATGTACTAGTGTATTATGCATATAACTTGCACAGATGTATGTTTTAAAAGTTAATTGAATAACGGAACCGCAATAAGCAATTCCGGGTCATGTATGGCATAAATAGAGAGGCTTTGGCCATTGCATGTTATCTTGATAAAGGTCCCAGAGGCGGACCGAAACGTCGATGCCCATCACTGTTGCCATGCTGCCTGATTAAAATCCCACTTTTTATTTATCACAAGACTGGTGAGTGACTCCATTTACTTCCACTATATATATATATATATATATATATATATATATATATATATATATATATATATATATATATATATATATATATATATATATATATATATATATATATATGTGTATATATATATATAATTATATAATGTGTGTACAGATAGAGCTATCCTCATCTAGCCCTTTAATAGGATTAAGTGAGCCAGAGCTGTCGGACTTAGGGGTTTATTCTAGTTCATTCTTTCTGACAAAATCCTTCTTAGATGGACAAAACCATGTGCACTGCAGGGGGGCAGATGTAACATGTGCAGAGAGAATTAGATTTGGGTGAGTTTTTTTGTTTCTGTGCAGGGAAAATACTGACTGCATGATTTTACACTGCAATATAGATCTCACTTTGAAGAAAAATCCCACCCAAATCTAATTCTCTCTGCACAAGTTACATCTGCCCCACCCACAGTGCATATGGTTTTGTCCATCTAAGAAGGATTTTGTCAGAAAGAATGAACTAGAATAACCCCCTTAATCCTACTGTATGCTAATCTTCTACTGAATTATACATGGCTATGCAGAGAAGGCTAGCTGAAAAAGGCTCCATATGTGTGTGTGTATATATATATATATATATATATATATATATATATATTGTACTGTATATAGCTCAGGATGGAGCTGTGCACGCCTCTACCAACTTCCTGCTTCCCGACACAGATCACGGGTCACCCAAATGTAATGTCATCTTGCTGTTCACTGCTACCTGGCAACCAGTGTGAACAATAACAATTGGAATTCAGCGCTATATAGTGTAATAGATCTCACATGAAAATTGCTTATAATGTGATAAGGGATATTACAATAAATATCCAGCGGTAAAAAATATATCCACTATAAACTAAATATGTGATCTGAAATACAAATCATACGTGACTGATAAACAACAAATACTGTAAAGTGCCACACGCTATGCAAAGTCAACAACAAAACTGTTATCCGTATTTCATAATTATCTAGTTACTTATATATAGAATAACATGACCCATCTCACCAAGGGGATGGCCATGTAAATATAACAAAAACATTTTTTGTATCAATATTACATATAGGAAGGAAGCTCCTCATGGTTAACTGCCCCTACATGTCATAATTATGGGCCAGCTCTAATGTAAAGGTTCTGGGTACCCCCTGTTCCTTCTAGTGGATCTATTCTTATGAATGTATCGGAAATTAGACCATGCCCTCTTATTGGACTTATAATGTGACATTGTGGTGTAACTATAAAAAGCAGCTCAACCCCAGTGTTTCTTTAATCCCTTAGGGGCCAAGGTGCTTAGTTTATAAATCCAAGCTGTAGGAATGTTTTCCCCTGTCTCCTCCTCAGATATTATGCCTTTTCAGGGCAAAATTTCTGGCCACCGGTTGTTCACTGGTCCCTTTTGATAAGAGCCACTTTTACGGTGGACCACTGCAATGCCATCCTCTCTCATAATTGGTATTCCGTCTCCCATACATAATGCAGGGAGCATGGGCATGAGATGACATTTGACATAAATGACAAACTTTCTGGTGGATGTAAGATAAAAGTTAATGGACATTATTTTGCCGGTAAAGGGGTGATGAAACAAAGGGCCTGTTAAAAGATACACACAGGTAACGCAAAATTCCAGAATTTTGAATTTATCGATGTCCCGGTTGTTGGAATGTCATGTTTTAACATCCTGGAAAAATTTGCAATGGCTACATTCCAACCTACTCACCCAAACGTTGATCTTGAAAGCTTTTAATTGTTCTGGGATGGCCAAAGTTATAGTTTTGTCCAAGGCTTCATCTTTGAAATGATCTTTGAGCTTTAGATATCGGTTCAGATGGAAGGAATTAACCTCCCACTGAAAGGTGTTGAAAGCTGCTGTGGGTACAAAACAGAGGCCTCGTGACAAGAACTTATTCTCTTCTTTGGTGAAAGTACAGAGGGACAGATTGTATATCTGGCTTAATGCCTCAGAGGAGGTTTCTTTGTGTTTTTGCCCTTGCAGCATATTTTGGCCCCCTCTCCAGGTCCTTCGATTTTTAGACCTGCAATCTGTGCTCTGGTCCACACCCCTAAAGGGATGACACAATGGCTCTTTCATTCTCGAGTTTCTAGAGGGCAGAATCTTCTCCTCAACAGTGGCTGTCTGTGTTCGATGGTATAGGCCCCTGTGAACCAACCATACTCTTTCTGGTGCTCATAAATCATCATTGACTTTGTGGCGCTTCTCTCTTTTGAAGTGCGTTCACTCCTGTTTGTATAGGTCTATGTGTTATATTATATATAACACATATACATTATAATATGACCCACAAGAAACTTTTATTTTAGGTTCCTGCTTCATCCTGGCTAATATGGTTCTCTGTACATGGTGGGTTTTGATATTGATTTTGAATACAATGATGTCCTTAACAATAAATCTTAAAATAAAATACACAGTTTAATCTCCGGCAGCAGGCTGATTTGGTGCAAACTGAATATTGCAGATGTATTCTTATTTGCCAACATTTTTCTGATTAATTGAAGAATTGTTATCCAATATTTAAGTTTATCACTTGTTTTGTGTGTGAGTTCTGCTTTTGTATAGGTTATTCATACTTTGATTCCTTTCTATCAGTTTATGTTACTCTGAATTTGATTTGATTTCTGGACGAAAAGCTGACAGGTAAAATTGCTTGCTTCTAACGACCTGTCAGACACATTTGGCTCCTGCAGACAAACAAAGGCCAGCTGGTCAGTATTGCTTGGCAACTGGCATAATTGTGCAATTAGAAATGGACGGTGTTATTTGCCATACATTTAAGGTTCTAAAATAAGTTTGACTTTACTATCTTAAAGTTGCTATTCAAGAACACAGCATGTGAAGTGGCATTGCAGAGTATGGTAAAATTGTGCTAATATTTTTCTATAGCTTAACTTAGGGGCACAAAAGCTTCTAAAACTGAAAAATTGTAATTAATGTTCATTCTAGAACCTGCCAGCTTTGAAAACCCATGCATTTCCTCTTCCCGGCCTGGGGTATCGCTTTCTGCTGTAGTTCTTCTAGCACAGTGTGGTCTGTATATCAGCATTGATATGCAAACGATACTTCTGCTAGAAACACCACAGCAGACAGTGACATCCCAGGCAGGGAACAGGAACTGCATGGGTTTTCAAAGCTGGCGGGTGCTAGAATGAACACTAGTTATGTTGCCCATAGCAACCAATCAGATTCTGTCTATTATTTTCCAGGATGCAATAGAGAAATGATCGACCAAATCTGATTGGTTGCTATGGGTAACACCTATTTTTATTTTTAGAATTACCCCTTATTGGTGTTACATTTTTTTATCATTTCCGAGGGATATAAAATAGGCATAGGCAATAAACTCTTTGGGTTTGTGTGCAAATCTGGCTGGATTTTTAAAGTGGCAATCGTTTACATGGCATAACATGGTTGGCTTTGTTGTGTATATAATAAAAGCTTTAAAAATCCAGCCAGACTTCCTGCTTCTCGTGGGCTATTGCATTTAGCCTTTAGTATTGAGATTTATTTAAATTTAGAATATGATAGCATTCATGTGAGATGGTATTAAGGTTTTATTACATTACCTCTACTAAGTTTTTCTTTAGTAACTTATTTTATAATGGCCTGCATGACCGGAAGAATGGATTTCCTTTGTGGCAATTTATTAGCTTATTGCCCTAGTCAAAAACATTAAAAGTACATGGTGGGACAGTAAACTTTACGCCAGCCCCATTATTGCCGCTGGCGTTCCAGACACTCCAAACTGGCAGGTGGTGTGCCAGTATCTCGGATGCTAAAGTCAACAAGATGATGATCTGGAAAACAGGCTTCTGTATTTTTAAGGTGATTCAAGAGCAGGAACTGTAAATTATCAACCAGTAAATAATCAGGTAACTGTAATGTCATTTTAGTGGAATAGTAGGTAGTCGTCAGAAAACCAGCATACAGTACATAAAATATTATCTGTCCTGTGTTTAAATTAGTGAGTGGATTTAATGTTTTAAGGCAGGTTAAATACAGGACAGGGGAAAATATTGCATGGAAGTTGACTGGCTGATGATTACATTTTATTTTAAAAAGAAAAATTATATTCTAATTATATGATTATTTACTGATTAAGCAATCACATCTTATGTAAAAAAAAAATCCTTTTAAAATATGACCCAATTAAAAGTTAACACTTATTTATTTACTATGCATAGTAAATTACAAACTAATAGTCCCCCACAAAGGGAACTATTAGTTTTTGTTTGTCTGCACTCTTGAAGAGAAACCTCCAGGATATACTGTAATTGTTGCACATAATGATTCTAGGGAGCACCACCAACCTGTGGTATTTTAAGAGTAGAAAACCTTGATTCATTTGAGAATTGTTGGTATATACTCTAATAGTTTTAATTTAGCCTGGTTGTGTGGTCACAAATCTCACCACATCCCCATGGCAAATGTGCAAAACTGGGAGCCCCAGGTGGTGGCCTCTGGATCAGTAGCCCAAGCTTCCAGCTATACCTACTTATGATTGGCTAACATAGATGCTCTGTACAAAAACAATGTTGTTGAGCATTTGGTAAGAACAAACTAAATATATAAAACTTAACAAATATAATAGAAGAAATCTAAAATAACGGCAGTGTTCTAATATAGATACTCTCTTATGCAGACATGTAAGCTTGGAGCAAACATAAAACAATAGAGAAGAGAAAAGACCAAAACAGCTCTAATCTTATGCAGCTCACAACGAGATCTGAAAACATGCATAAAAAAACCCAAATACAGCAGGTGGTCATCCCAAAATCTCTAAAGCAGTGTAAGGAAGATGCTCTATAAAGGTATATAATAAGCCATTTTGCTGTTGTGCCATATACAGTAATTACCATTCATATTGTTATAAGAAACAACAAACTAACAATAAAAGCACTACATGGATCTAAATATGAGCAATGAAATATATTACAGTTGATCATTAGTGTTACTGCGCAGTTGCTGCTCCATGGTTTATTGCCCCGAGTTATACATTTTTTGACCGTTTACACACGTGGAAACCCTGTGGCTAACTTGCATTAACTCAAAGAACCTGGGTTAAATCCTTGGATTAAGTACAGCCTTGGGTCTTATATCTGCTATACACCGTCGCCCGGGTGCCAGGGATTCCGGGCGAACGGTGGTGCGTGGGCAGCGCAGCAGCGCCAGGCTCACCGCCCGGCGATGTCCCAACAGCCGTCATCCGGATACTGGGGATTCCAGACGGTCGGCGGGGGGCGTATACAATGGCAGGCCGGGGGACGTCACTAGGCAACGTCCCAGCCTGCAATCTGACGCCGGGCGTCGGGGCGTTGCTAGGCAACACACCCGGACTTCCGCCCGGCGTCTGGCGACGTCAGACGCCAGCCTCACTGAAGGGGCGCCTGATTTAAATAAAAAGCCGGCGTCTGCTGCATACAGACGCTGGTTATAGCTCTGGGTAGCTGTTCCTGGTCCCCAGCGTTGCTCTCAACTTCCTGGTTCTCCTGGCAGAGGCTCCCCATTGTGCCTGCTGCCTCCCTGGTGTCTTACCTGCTGTTTCCCTGGTGTCTCGCCTGCTGACCCGGTTCCTGGTTGGTGCAGGGTGCATTCCTATTCGGGCATTTTCTCTACCCTTTGCCTGTGGATCCTCTACCACCTTCCCTATCTACGTAAGTGCTCCAGTGGAGCCTGGTTATATTTCTTTACTCCGTCAGCTGTTCTTGTATACCTGTCTGACCTGCCTGTGGGTTTACTTTGTGGGTTCAGGCCTCTTCCCCGCCGTGGGTCTGGCCTGTCACCCTTCCTGGTGGTTACCAGGTTCCACTTCCTATGTCTTTCATTCTCTTCTTAGTCTTTCTGTAGGCAGGGCGTTTCCGAGTATTTCTGTTTTGGAAATTCGCTCCCCCTCCTGTTGTGTTACCGTGGAGATTCCCTTTACTCTCTCTGGTGTTTGCGACTGGGTCGTGATCCCGTCCTTGGCCTGGTGCCGGCAGATAGGGGTTATTATCAGCTTAGGCCCAGTAGTTAGTCTTTTTCCTTTTGTGCCTACCTCTGACGATTGCAAGCTCTTTGTCCGTACATAGACCTAGCTGCATCGGGGTTGGAGCGGGCATAACTCGCTCCTTCGGACGCGGCGGCAACAGGTGAAGACTAGCTTCTGTAGGGGGTTGCCATCTGTCCGAGGAGCTCAACAGAGTGAGTGTAGGGTTCGCCGTGGCCGTCCTAAACAGCGGTCACGGCTATGGGCTCTCGCCTGACCTCCCTTCTCCCTGGTGCACTAGTGCACAAACCTCAGTCAAAACCTAACAATCTCATTGGTTAGTGGGCAGAAACTATATAGCACAGCTAATTGAATCTTTTTCATGAAAAATAAAACCCATCTACACCAATGAATGAAATATAACATGACATATAAATATGTAACCATACCAAAAACTTGTTACCTCAATTATTTACATGAAAGAGAATCATATAACAAAAGCATTCATTTCACAAACTAGTGATATACCATAACAAGGAGGCACAATCTAAAAAATACACTGAAGCTCAAAACATTCATATACTGTATTTCATAAGCGGGTACATACTATACACTTAAGATCTGAAGATGAGCTGCAACCGCTGAAGCCACTGTTATTTATGTTGTGTGTGGGTTTTATGTGTTCACCGGATCAGTGCTCTGGGTTTTGACTGATCCTTCTTGCCTGGTTTCCATTCATACCTTGGTATGCTCCAAGCAATAAACCATGGGGCAGATATATTAAGCTTTAAAAATAGATAAATCCAAGGGTGATAAGGAGAGATAAACGTCCAGCCAATCACCTGCTAACTGCCATGTTAGAGGCTGTGTTTGAAAAAAGTCAGTAAGGAGCTGATTGGCTGGATGTTTATCTCTCCATATCACCCTCGCATTTATCTCTTGTTAAGGCTTAATACATCTGCCCCCATGCCGGTTATACTCCTGTTTACTCCTATGATATTCCTGTAATTCCTGTGATGTTCCTGGTGATTTCACAGCACTCCGGACCATGGGGAAGTTCTTACCAGGTCTGGGGGCATTGGTGGTGCAGGCGGCAGTGGTGGGGGTCCAGGCAGTGGGTCTCTCTGGCAGCTGTGGGTGGTTCCAGGCAGCTCTGGGGTCTCAGCCATCTAGGGCCTGGCAGCTTGTGTCCCCAGCAGCTGCAGGAGTCTCTGTGGAGGACACAGACTCTGGAGGACACAGATGCCTTCTGGGTTGCGCATGCACCGCACTGTGATGAATTTAAAGGGGACAGCAGGAAATTAGCAAACAGGCTGCAGGGTATAAAAGAAAGTCTCTGGCAGCGTATAGGTTCACCCTGCTCCAGCATCCCAGTGTTTTTCTATTGTCCTGTTACTTGTTACTGACCCTTTCTTAATCCAATTATTTACTCGTGTTTGACCCGGCTTGACTTTGGACTCTTCTTTTGCCTCACCCATTTGGTATCTGACCTACCCGTTTGTTGCTGACCCTACTAGTACACCACACTTCCATATTGTGCCATACCTGTACCAATACCAACTGCCATTTTGGGAGCCGCTTACGACCAAATCCAGATTGGTGGGGTCACTGGCAGAGTTTAAACCCTGGCATGGTTATACTCCGCGCCCCTGTGTCAGGTCATGCCAATTCCTGAGTTGGTTGATTAGTACTCCAGTTTTGTAACAGAGATTCTCAGAGTCCTAGCAAATATGTTACAGTATCAAACTATCTGTTGGTGCAATGTTTGGTGCCCATGTCATTTTGAAATACTAGGTGAAGGACACATTTACAGTCTTTTACGTTTTTTATGGGTTCTGTAATGAAGATTTTTGAGTGTTTCTCTCCTTCCAAATGTGACACACACACACAGATTTAGAAATCAAGACTATAAGGGTGTAATTTTTATATACAGTAGCTCTATGGGGCACTCCAATAGCAGCCTAAATTTGGTTAATAGGGTAGAACAATACTAAAAAGATGTTCCAGAAACATCAATGGGATAATGAAACTTGGAGAATTTTAAATCTTTAAAGTATTCATAAAGACTGTAGCAATAGCTGGTGTAGTTGCATGCATCTGTTAGAGCAGGTATTGTATTTTATCAATGACAGTAGGGGCCTGCTCCATTTTAGTCAAAAGGCAAGAATTGATCAACTTCTGATTCCAGTACATTATAGTCCCCAAAGCACACAGCCAGTATCCAGAGATGAGTGCTTAAAGTGGTTATGGAGGGGTGGTGTAATTCACGTTCCCTGCCTTCTACTTCAACACCCCTTCCTCACCTACATATACTATATGTGTTCCCTACCACCCAATTGCTGGATAGGAAAAGTGCAAACCAATAAAAGGGATTTGGTATTGCAAAAGTTTGGTGTGGCCACACAATAGTATCCCCAGAACAACTTATGCCACAGAGAAGAACAATTCTATTTATGATATACAGTACACCAAGTAGTGATCCTCATTCACATTATTATTATTATTATTATTATTATTATTATTATTATTATTATTATTATTATATATTTTATGTCAATAAAAAATTAACCATAGCTCTAATTATCACCATGCCAGCTTGAAATAATGGGCACTGTTATAAAGGATGCTGACTGTTATTACCAAACTTAAGGACTGTTTATTGGGATAACAATGAGCCACAGGTAAGCATCATTGCCACAAGCTTGAGTGGACACTTTAGTGCACTTTCCACTGAAACTGTGTGACATGGATAGGAGGAGAATTTGAAGTTTCTGTACTCATTATTACTGAACAACTTTTCTTATATTCTACGTTTCATATTATTTTCTTTCTTCTTCAGCTGATAATCAGGTCAGATCAGGAGGACAAGTTACTTAAATGCCTTAGAGATTTCTATCAATTATTTCTGATTCTTGCTCAGATCTGCATACATAATATCATGTAATCTACAATCAATTGCCTCATTAAGGACCACTGGGATAGATTCAAAACCCTTCAGTTTTGAACAGACATGCCCAGTGAATGTCTTTCAAACCTAACCCCATTTATGACTTTAAAGAGACTATTAAATGGAAGTTCATTGAAGTGGTGACAGACTGCATCACCCACTGAAGTGGTCAATCAAGCGTGTCTTCTAAACATTAAATGACACCCCATTATCTACCATATTTACAACTATACCATAACAACCTAAATCTAACAGCTCCTATGTCCTTCTTGAATTAAAACTTCATGGATGCTATAGAAAATGTCATGTGGATTCCCTGATTTAGGTAGATGCAGGCTAAGATACCAATAAAAATATACGCCTCTTTATTAGAGTATTGGTAGAATTTTTCTTATTATTTCATTTGACTAAGAGTATAAGGGCAATTCCAAAGTAACGGATGTAACTTTCGGATACAATGATTGTGGTAAACATCTGAAGTGCTACAAATTTAAAATGCACATAAAGAAGCAGATTTTACCACAATTGTATCTACCACTGGTGAATAAAAATATGAAGTAGGAACAAGCCTCACCATTAATGTCTGCTATAAATCAATGCATTGTTTAAATGTAATTGATGTACCCAGGATACGACATGGTAATTATTGAAATAAAATACATGTCTGATTTCTCTGAAACTACAACAAATATTTATTCTATACTTACTAACAATAAAGCATACACCACACAGACTGTTTTAGTACAAATTTCAGGAAAGTTTATTATTACCTTGACAATATTTAAAGGAATGTATGCGTACCAGTTGTAACCAGAAAATCGTCATGGATCTAACCGTCAAATACAGTACATTAATTGGGAACTGAAAAAAGGCCCCTTGCATTACCTGGTACGGGTCATTTACGTTTCTAACATTGTTTGCCGATGGGTACCATATCTCATAATCTTGTTTTGGCCATAACCACCCACCTCTGGCTGGATGCATCACCGGAACACAGAACTCTCCGTTCTCATTTATATCAATGACAGTCCCACAAAAAATGTGGACATGGGTCATGAAAAAAAGTTGGGCTATTCAAAACATGAATTTCCCAGTGCATCAGTCATAGGGTGGTATGCAATCATCGGCCACTATTTCCGACAGGGGAATTCGCGGCAGGGCCCAATTCAATGCTATCTTTACCAACAGCAATAAAGAGGGTTCAAGGCAAAATGAGCCTGACTTTAAAAGCTGTCGGGCACGTTCTGCCGATATCGGCCGTGAATTGTTGCGATTCATGCTGTAGATCGACAATCCTCGGCCATTTTCACGGCCACGCCCTCTTTTCACTGATTGGCAGATGGGACATTGCCCAACAGCAAATCAGCAGTCGGGATTCAAACTGCCAATGGGCCAGGATCACGACTGTTTGGAGGGATAGAGAGCCGTGATCCTCCCAATAGTCTATAGTCATAGTCTATAGTAATTTAAAAAAATCATTTGGTAACAGTGTGTCACAAGACATGCTGCCATTTTGTCTAATTTCAGTAATGGTTATCAGGCAGACACTGATTGTGACCACTGATTGTCTATTGCTGTTTTCTGCAAACAAGGGTAAGAAACTTGGTTTATTGTAGTATATAATACAAGTTGAGGACATATACTATAAGAATTTATATGTTGATAATCAGTATGTCATGTGGTTTTAATAAGCAACAGAGAAATACAAAAAAGGTAGCTATGACACCTGCAAGGTGTCCATCACATGTACTGTTCGTAAGGCTTTTAAAGGAAGGATTGTGGTTACACAAATGATTTTGAGGTACTCTTGTCAATTAATTACTGATGATTAACACCTTTTCTTTTGTGTTTTTTGCATTTCTGTCATTCTGTTTCTTGATTTCCCCCGCCAGAGCATAACCAGCCCCGGGCTCATTGAGCCGGTACTGGTGACATAAAATCATGGTCCCCGACAAATAGGGGTCCCTTTGATTTAATGAAACCAGCACCAGGCTCAAGGTCCGGCGCTGGTTCCCAAAATACGGGGGACAAAATGACTAGGGGTCCCCTGTATTTTAAGAACCAGCACCGGACCCAACCAGCCAGCAGGGTAATGCCACAGCCAGGGGACACTTATTATATAAGGTCCCGCGGCCAAAGCATTATCCCCGTGGCTTGTCAGCATGGGCAGGGGTCCTGGGGAAGTGGGGACCCCCCCAATGAAGGGGTCCCCCCCCTTCAGGACTTACCAGCCCATGCTGAATGTCCGGGGCTGTCCCCGATGCCCCTGGGCGGTGGGCATCGGGCTGATGGATTGTGTAAAAAAAAGAAGATAAACTATTGTTTTCTACTGGCGAACTATGAGTCCCAGCAAGCCTACCCCGCATGCTGGGACTTGGAGAACCACAAGTCCCTGCATGCGGGGCATTAAAGGGCCCGCTGGCACTTGTAGTTCTACAGTACAAAAAATAGTTAAATAAAACACACACTGACACCCAGAAAAATAAAAGTTTAATACATACACAGCCCACACACACTGATACTTACCTACCTTGAGCCCGTAGGTTGGTCCCTGGATCCTGGGTCCAGGCTCCGGGGCTCCAGGGCAGAAGAGTCCGGTTCCGGGGCCTTGGTCCTGGTTCCGGGGCTGGTCCTGGGGTTCCGGGGCTGGTCCGGGGTCCAGGATCCGATGAAGTCCACAGGGGTACCTGAGGAAGGAAATCCTACTCACATGGTCCCCGGCAACGACATCGCCATCCTCTCCGGCAGACGCGCTGCTCCCGGCTGCTGTGGTACCCGCTCTCGGACTGAAGAGGCGAAGAGATTTTCATCTTCCGCGCCTTTCCTCCGGATGATTCTATTGGCCGCCTAGCTGCCAATCAGGAGCCGACTTTCTCGGCTCCTGATTGGCCGCTAGCCGGCCAATGGCATCATTCTGAGAAGAGGCGCGGAAGATGAACATCTCTGCGCCTCTTCAGTCCGAGAGCGGGTACCACAGCAGCCGGGAGCAGTGCGTCTGCCGGAGAGGATGCCGATGTCGTCGCCGGGGACCAGGTGAGTAGGATTTCCTTCCTCAGGTACCCCTGTGGACTTCATCGGATCCTGGACCCCGGACCAGCCCCGGAACCAAGACCAAGGCCCCGGAACCGGACTCTTCTGCCCCGGAGCCCGGACCCAGGATCCAGGGACCAACCTACGGGCTCAAGGTAGGTAAGTATCAGTGTGTGTGGGCTGTGTATGTATTAAACTTTTATTTTTCTGGGTGTCAGTGTGTGTTTTATTTAACTATTTTTTGTACTGTAGAACTACAAGTGCCAGCGGGCCCTTTAATGCCCCGCATGCAGGGACTTGTGGTTCTCCAAGTCCCAGCATGTGGGGTAGGCTTGCTGGGACTCATAGTTCGCCAGTAGAAAACAATAGTTTATCTTCTTTTTTTTACACAATCCATCAGCCCGATGCCCACCGCCCAGGGGCATCGGGGACAGCCCCGGACTTTCATGATGGGCTGGTAAGTCCTGGAGGGGGGGGACCCCTTCATTGGGGGGGTCCCCACTTCCCCAGGACCCCTGCCCATGCTGACCAGCCACGGGGATAATGCTTTGGCCGCGGGACCTTATATAATAAGTGTCCCCCGGCTGTGGCATTACCCTGCTGGCTGGTTGGGTCCGGTGCTGGTTCTTAAAATATGGGGGACCCCTAGTCATTTTGTCCCCCGTATTTTGGGAACCAGCGCCGGACCTTGAGCCTGGTGCTGGTTTCATTAAATCAAGGGGACCCCTATTTGTCAGGGACCGTGATTTTATGTCACCAGCACCGGCTCAATGAGCCCGGGGCTGGTTATGCTCTGGCGGGGGACCCCGCGCTCGTTTTTTTTATTATTTTAACTGTTTTTTTTTTTTTTTTTCACCAGAAACCTGCACAGAACATTGCGATCTGTGCAGGTTTCTGGCTAATTCGCCCATCAGAACCTGGTCTGATTTTTGGGCAAATTATAGTCACACTTTATACAAATCGCATACCATTAAATATGCGATTTGTATACTTTTAAATGTGAAAACATCTGGATGCGATGTGCTGCGAAAAGCAGCCATCGCATTTCCAGTTTGTCCAACTTGTTGGCAAAAATCGCATTTTTTTCACATTTTCGGAGCTCATTAAATATGCGAAAATGGAAAAAAATGCGATTTCGGACGTTTTTGCGAAAAAATTCGCAAAAGTCTAATAATCTCATCCCATAGAATGTCACCCGTAGTTTCTGACAGTACATATCCTCATGTTATATACTACAATAATCCAAGTTTTTTACCCTTATTTTTAGAAAACAGCAATAGATAATCAGTGGTCACAATCAGTGTCTGTAACCATTACTGGAATAAGACAAAATGGCAGCATGTCATGTGACACACTGTTACCAATCAATTTTTTTTAAATAATATAGACTGACTGATGCACCGGGAAATTCATTTTTTTAATATCCCAACTTATTTTTTTTCATGACCCATGTCCAATTTTTGTTGGAATTGCCCATAATCCTTTTAACCATCAAAGTATAAAGCTTTGAGTGAAACAGTATTATGTTGTGTCTGTCGATCTTCTCATAAGGCCACTCTTGTGGCCACTGCATCCATTGCCGAGAATGGGGCGTGTAAGCATCTTCTATATGTGCCCCACATTCTGGTGTACGATGCAGGACGGCCGATGGTTAACGGCACACCGGGAGCAACTCTGATGAGAGCGGCTTCATCTGTACCATTTGTTTCTCTTGACTGATTTTATTATCTTATGAGAATCCATGGATATTAAATCAACATCTCTTAGGACAGATGTAGCTTTCATCGTTGTCTCTTTATCACTGACAACAAATCTTTGGCAAGTGAGTGCCATCTCCTTTAACTTAACTTGCATTTGACTCTTGAGAGACTCTCTCTTTAAGACTTATTGATGAGGAGTACAACTGGCCACTTTTGGCCGATTCACTTTCCAAATATTGTTTTCCACCCAAGTACATTGATCAAGGTTGCAAGAGAAAAGACTTCTCAACTTGTAAGAAGTTTTTCAGTTTCAGAAACATCCACATCTCCTATGTGACTGACATGAATGCTCATTTTGTCCAGGAGGAAAGCCTGCTACAAAAGATATGACAATACTTAGGATAAGAGAGAGCCTGAAAATCTTTACACTTAAAGGGTGCAATGGCAACAGTTTGTACTCTGCAGCATGCAAACTGATCAATCCCCTTTTGTTACTACTGTATCTTGTATTTTTTGTGGTACTGGTTTTGCAGAGTAAATGATTGCCGCTTTAAAAACTGGAGATTTCTTACCAAATCTCTCACTTTCTGAATCTCTCAACCTGTTAGATTTCCGCCTCTGTCTTTCATGTAAAAAAAACAAACAAATTTAAAAAATCCTCAAGGCAGGGCTGGGCAACACCGGCCCTCCAGATGTTAGTGAACTACACATCACAGGATGCTTTGCATTAGTTTTGCTATGTGGCCATGCTGATACTGATGCAAGGCATGCTGGGATGTGTAGTTCATCAACATCTGGAGGGCCGGTGTTGCCCAGCCCTGCTCAAAGGGGACACTAAATCTTTTGGACAGCTAAACAGGGGCAATCAAACATCTGGAAATTTGGACAGAACAAGACATTGAGTACTTGTAATAATCAGTCTAGTGAGCAAGACAAAACACTTCCAAGAACACCTGAATGCTGTTGCCACATAACTGTCTAAGCACATTTCCCTAACAGACCATGACAAAGAGGCTGATATGTGCTTGCAGTATTGTGGCAAGCACACGCTGCAAGTGTAGGTATGATCACATCTGTATCCTGACGTGCAGTAATGTTTCAGCCACTTGGCTTGTGGGTAAGTGATTGATTGTCATTGTCGTCACTAGCACTGGTCCCAACACACCTCTATCCTAGTCTGTATTGTTTCATGTTCCCAGCAATTGCACTTTTTGTGCATTTAATAAAAATTTCCCAAATCCAGGCATCTGCTTCTGACCAAAGATTTTACAAGATAGTGCTGAAATACCTTACATGATTTATTGATCCAGATGTTACATGATCGTGCTGAAATATTTAGTGTTTATTCTAACACCCGCCATCTTTGAAAACCCATGCAGTTCCTCTTTCCTTCCCAGGGTGTCGCTGTCTGCTGTAGTGCTTCTAGCACTGTGTGGTCTGTATATCAGCACTGATATGCAAACCAGACCTGTGCTAGAAATACCACAGCAGACAGTGATGCCCTAGGCAGGGTAGAGGAACTGCATGGGTTTTGAAAGATGGCGGGTGCTAGAATGATCACTAAAATATCTAACATGGTTCACCAGCTTGGTATACATACCAAAGACAAACGAAGTACTACCAGCATTAGTCATGTCACACTGGTGCATACCGCTCTGCCGCATCCTGCTATCTCTGACATCATTAATCATGTCATACTGGAACAAAGTACCGTGGTGCACTTTTCTATCTCTGATAGTACTCCGGAATGTCCATTTCTGTTAATAAAGTCATAGGCTGCAACCTTTTGACCCTATCGACCTTAGCCATGTCGACCTTTTTCATGACAACCTAAGCCCTGTCTACCTTCTCTTGTTGACCCAATGCATGTCGATATTAATTTGATCAACCCATTGACCCATACCCATTTCAACGAACAGAAATTCTAAAAACATGAGTTATGAGTTGTAATGCATTTGTCTTTTAAATGTGTCCAGTTAATCTGTGATCTTATCTGTCTTGAACTTTTATCAAAATCATTCAGCCTTCAAGAGACAACCATCATTAGTGCCACTGTTACAATTTTACAAGCCCGTTGAGAATAGTTAAGCTAATAAGGTCAATCGTTCAATTAAAATGTGATGAGATCGGGCAGTGAAATGTGTTCTGCTAAGTACATTTTAAAGCCTCCACTTAAAAGCGGTCATGCCTTCAATTAATTCTCAGTTTAATTTCTTCCATAAGATAAACTTAATTTTGCCCCTGAAGTCCACTATGATAAGTAAGTGGCTATATAGAAGGATATGTAATCTAGATAAATATAAGGCACCTCTGTTTCATGTAATGAATTTTGCATGTCTTCCCAATATATAGAGTAGTTCTTTGATATGGCCATGCTAATGCAAAAGGATTACGTTCAATATCTCTATCTTATATGACCTTCTAAGCAGTACATACAACTGTAGTTTAGTCTTGCAATAACAAAGTACAGTGGAAAGTATACCAATATGGGAATAATTAGTGCTTCATCTAATTGAAAGTGTTTTAACTCGTGTAAGTAGATTGTCTATTATTTGTGGTGGGTTGGTCATCGGTTTATGGATGACTTGAGAAATCCTATGATTAGTTAATGTGAAGTTTGTGTAGTTGCTTTTTTGTGAAATAAATGATAGTTAATACTACATTCTAAAGAGGTCAGTTTTCATTGTTCTTGACTTTAGTAAAGCTGCTATAGGGGTAGGTTTATGAAGGCACAACATGGGGAAGAAACAGTATCCGCACCATTATCTGAGCTGATATCAATAAATGTAATTTATTGGTGCTACTGTCTACAAAATAGCATACTGATATACAGAGGCAATGTATGAACAGTCCATAGCAATGACCGTTCTGACACAGCTATTGATAACTGCAAGTGTCTTTGCCCATACGCCATGGCCGAGACCACAATGTCTCTGCCATCTGAGAGGTCTCACGACAGTGAGTCGGTGATACATAGTGCACCAACACTAGGCTGATGCACTATGCACTCTGACAGGGATCACCAGAGACCACAGAGTTAATGCAGCTTGCTGATACTGCTTCCTACTTTTCCTAAATAAAGAGCAACAATTTTGCCCCTATATCCTTAAGTATCTTGATTTTCTTCTCCATGGTTGTTAATTGTCTTATACCTTGTACCCAACGCTTCCTGAAACTAAACATGGTTAAAACTGAACTTCTAATCTTCCATCCCCCGAACATCCCCTCTTCTCCCACTATCTCCATCAGCATTGGTGAAACTGAGATCACCTCCACCGACCAAATACGCTGCCTCGGTATCATCATTGACTCATCCGTCTCTTTCACCCCCCACATTCATGCGCTCACAGTCTTGCCGCTTTCAGCTCCGTAACATCTCGTGCATCAGACCATTCCTCTCCAAAATTCTGATTCACTCTCTTGTCATCTCCCGCCTTGACTATTGCAATATCCTTCTCTCAGGACTACCTCTCACCTGCCTCGCCCCTCTCCAATCCCCTCTGTCTATCTCTTCACTGGCTCCCCATTCCTTTCTGAGATCTCTTTAAACTCCTCACCACCACCTACAACGCTCTCTCCTCCTCCACCGCTCCTTACCTCTCTTCATTGATCTCTATCCACACTCCCTCCCATCCTCTTCGCTCCACTGCCGACCGCCGCCTGACCCTGATTCCCTTACCTCCTTCAAGCACTCCATCAAAACCCACTTCTTCTGACTAGCTTATCCCTCCTTCTCCTAACCTCTTTCGCTCCTCCTATCCTGCCTAGCCTACCCCTCCATCCTTTCCTATCTGTTCCTACTTATCCTATTGTTTTTTTGTTCATCCACCAACCTCCTTTTAGTCTGTTAACTCTTATGAGTAGGGCCCTCCTTCCTCACATACTCACCCTACCTCTTCACCTCACCAGTGTTCCTGCCCTGTTCTTCCCTTCCTCTACTTCATCTTCAGTCTCCACGACAATTTCGACACCTACTTCAGAACTGATGCTGATTTTAGTTCTACCAGCCATACCCCTATTTATGCTGTATTTTATCAACACACCCTGTGCGTTACCTTGTCATTTGTTTTTTGTTGGTACTTCTTTACTTTCACGGCGCTCGCCCACGCTCGCCCACGCTGCGGGCTCGGTGGCTCACTACGCTCGCCACGCTATTTAAAATCAACTCCATGCCAACATGGATAGTGGAGGTATGAACTATCCATGTTGGCATGGCGTTAAGTTCCTTTATTTTACATAGTTTGTGGCGAGCGTAGAAGCCGGAAGTAGCACGGCGCCATGCTGGCGCCGTGAAAGTAAAGAAGTACCTTTTTGTTTGCTATGTACGGCGCTGCAGACACTTTGTGGCGCTTTATAAATAAACAAACTACTACTACTACTTGTAGACAGCTATCATCACCCCATAAATCCAGAGCTAGACATTTTTCTTTGTCTACAACAAATCAGTCTCTTTGATTAAGATTTTTAAATGCCCCTCACTAACTATACTCAAAGCATATATTGATGTTAAAATGAACCAGATGCTGCTGTCCTTTTTAACTGCCTGTTTTTTTTTTTGTCATTGTTTCCTCTTCAGAGCTACCTACTCTTTTTATACTCTCCCCCCCCCCCCTCACCCATGTCCTATATCAGCAATTGAATTCATTATATAGGTTACCCTTGCCATTCTTTTCATCTTTTATATACTGTGTGTACAGTATGCGTGTATATATACATACACAGATGAACTTTGTATCATGCTTTGTCTGATGTAAGGAAAAGTTAGTTTTTCTCATCTATAAACAAGTCCTGGTGGGTTGGGATGCCCAGGGCATTTTTTCAATCCTGGGAATTGGGATTGAAAAATGCTCAATCCCAGGATACCCTGGATCCCAGAATTGGCATTCCTGATTTTGAAACACCCCCCCCTCCCCAAAGCGGCCGCACATTCACTTACTAATGCAGTGGCCGGAGCGGAGAGGCAGGGGTGTGCAGCTAAGCCTGGCTGACTATGAAAGCGGGTGGTCGCTGGTCAGGTGTGCGGACGGTAGTGACACGGCCAGACGTGGAATTGGTCGATCCTGGGATTGGCACCCTACTGGTGAGTGCACTCTTTTTTGCATACATATTTGACTGGCTGACAGTGCCATTGAGGTGATACCCCAGGTCGATGTTTGCTAGTACTGTATATTTACAAAAAAGGATAACTTTTTTTTTAGATAGACCATACAGTAGTATGTGTATACAGCATTTTAAAGATATGCTTCATGCATATATACAGTAGCTAAGTATGAATTATGGATAATGTATCATAAATACTCTCCCCTCTCTAATCAATACATCATCCCTCTTGGATGGTTTAAATCAGGTATGTCCAACCTTGGCCCTCCAGCTGTTGTGAAACTTCACTTCCCAGCATGCCTTGCAATAGTTTTAGCAGTCCCTGATAGCAAAACTGTGGCAAGGCATGATGGGACTTGTACTTTCATAACAGCTGGAGGGCCAAGGTTGGACATGTCTGGTTTAAATAGTTAAATGTGAAAGTGTGCTGATAATTCACCAACCTCTAGAGGAAACATCTGTCTATTGTATTGTTTAGTTTGAAGGCATAAAGGAAAATAAAACTCTGATTTTTTTTTTTTTTTACAATTCTATCAGTTGGTTTAATACCTATGAGGATAGCTTGACATTTACCTGCAGTACAAGTAAAGGATTTGACTGTTTACATTCCCTCCGTCAGAGAAAAGTAACATGACTTTAGTGTATTACCTCCCTGCGTGTCCCTCGTTAACTTGAGGCCTTATACAAATGGAAAACCAATCAGAATCCACTTTTTAATTAAGCATTTTTGTCTACCTAAGGGTTTTACACTTTTTATCAAATCTGCTCACTCTACCTTTTTTAAGAACTTTTTTTTTTTTTTAAGTCTCTAAAGATCTAATTACTTGAATTGTGAATCATATTGATTTGTGGCAGCATAAATAAAAATACTGTAATTGTGTGATTTACATTTATTTTTAGAAAAAAAAAAATCAGAGAAACTTCTATAGAGTCTTTTTTACATATTGTTTTGTGACCAGAGAAATTCTTTATTCTGAACAGTGCTCCAATTTCCACATGTAAAAAATTGCATTCAATTTACCTACCATTATATTTTCTGGGATGATGGCAAATGTTCTGAATGCAGCATATGAAGTATGAACCACTTTAAAAAGTGAACTGTATCTTGTTATATTATCTGATAACATGCAGTGGGAATAAATCACTAAGAGATGTTCTGAATTTTATGATTGTTTTAAGATAGCAAGAAATATAGTTTGAAAAAATACAGAATCACAAACAGACTACGGTATGACAAAATGAAAGTGTTTTTCTTAAATACATGTTTTTCTTTGCATGTTCCTGTAATAAAATTCATACAATTCTTTGTTTTTAAAAACTAACTTTAAAAAAATAAATAAATTCAGCAACGCTTTAAAATCAAAATATGGTGTAACTCGTAATTTCAAATTACGGTTTTCAAACACCCCTTGTGTCAGGTTCTGGGTCTGCTGTGTTCCCGGCCCTGACCGTGGTGGACCAGTGGAGGGCGCTGTGTAGCGGAAGGCCGGAGGCCTGATGAATGACATGCACAGAGGCACTGCCTTGCATACCAGAGTGTTGGCTGAAACCAGAAACAGAGGCGCGGAGTCTAACCTGCCAGCGGTATTCACCAGAGACCCCCGCAAGGGGATATGGACTTCGCTGCGTCTGACAGGCAGGTCGCGGCCCTCTGCCCTGGTCCTCTGGACGTAGGCGGAGAGTGGTAGTGATATTGGAGACACTGGGAATTGGAATAGTCTCTGGAGGGCACAGTGTGAAAGTGTCAACACTGATGTCGACAGCAGGGTCGATGAGATCACTCAACTGCACGATGGTTATTTTGCAGGAGGCTTCTGGAGATGGTATGCCAGGTAAAGATGGTAACAGGAGTAATACTCGACTGCAGAGTGGAATGGCAGGAGTCTTCTGGAGATGACAAACCAGGTAGTATGCAGGAAACTGCGAGAGGTACACGGGGAGACCGGATAACCAGGAGCCTTTGGAAACAGCTGAACACAGGAGGGACTGAGGTCAGATGAACACATATTCAAGGCGATGACTGTGAGTTAGAAGCCGGAATATATCCCCCTTGCTGCGCACTGATTGGTTAGCGTCAGCAGCACCAATCAGTCCAGGGAAAGAGTGAGTACACCTGAGAGGTGTGCAGGTGTGTGGGTCAGAGGTCACCCTGGCTGGACCGCGGGATTGGATCCTCTGGTCAGCTGAGCGCATGTGTCATGGCGGCGCCCATGACGCGCGGGCTCCAGCGTGCCGGCATGTCGATTGCACGGGTCAACACCAGCCAAACATGGGACATCTCGCCAGGCGCTGACAGCTACCAGAGGCCTTACTCTCACCGCTGACCACCGGGAAGGTAATGGACGTGGTCTCAGACGGGGCTGAGACCCACGGTTTGTGACAGTACCCCCCCCTTTTAGGGTGGGCACCGAACACCCTTTAGGCTTGGACGGGTTCTCTTCGTGAAATACTTTGATTAGTCGGGGGGCATGTACATCTTCTGCATCTGCCCAACTCCTCTCCTCAGGACCATATCCTCTCCAATCAACGAGATATTGGAGATGCCCATACCTCCGACGAGAATCAACAATTTTATTAATCTCGAATTCTACTCCCCTGCTGGTTTGAACTTTGGGTAGTGAGGGTGAGGAAGTATGGAAGCGATTCAGGATGAGAGGACGTAACAAAGAGATGTGAAATGAGTTGGGGATGCGTAAAGATTTGGGCAACTTCAGTTTGTATGCGACAGGATTGATCCTTTGTAGAACCGTATAGGGACCAATGAATCTGGGAGCAAATTTCATAGAGGGAACTCTCAGTCTGAGATTCCGTGTGGAAAGCCACACTCTATCTCCTGGGTGCAACTCAGGAACAGCTCTTCTCTTGCGATCTGCAAAGAATTTATACCTTGTTGAAGCTTTCGTGATGTTGGAATGAACCTCTCGCCAGATTTGAGAGAAATGGTTAATGGCTGCTGCGGCTGCAGGTACCTCTATCGCTGGTAACATTTCAAAATTGGGGGCCCGGGGGTTTTGTCCATAGACTATAAAGAAAGGGGAATGACCAGTGGTTGTGTGGTACCTGAAATTATGAGCAAATTCTGCCCATGGGAGGAGTCTCGACCAGTCATCTTGCGAGGATGATATATAAAGACGAAGGAAGGTCTCCAGATCTTGGTTCACCCTTTCTGTCTGACCGTTGGATTGGGGATGATAGCCTGAAGAAAACTTTAATTTGATTTGGAATGCATGAGACAGGGCTCTCCAGAACCGTGCCACAAATTGTACCCCCCGATCGGACACAATTTCGCTAGGCAAGCCATGACTTCTAAAGATATGCTGTACAAACAGCTGAGCCAGAGTGGGAGCGGACGGTAGGCCGGGTAATGGGATGAATCGGGCCATCTTGGAAAACCTGTCAACTATTACCCATATGGTGTTGTACTCTTGGGATTTGGGTAAGTCACAGATAAAGTCCATTGAGATGTGAGTCCAGGGACGAGATGGAACGGACAGAGGATGGAGCTGGCCGGCTGGGGCTTGTCGGGATACTTTGTGCTGTGCACATTCTGGACATGATGCCACGAACTCTTTTACTTCTTTGCCAATCTGTGGCCACCAATAGGATCTCTGAAGAATTTTTAATGTCCCTTGAGCGCCAGGATGCCCAGAGAATAATGACTTGTGAGCCCAGGAAAGAAGCTTCTGACGTAATTCAGTGGGAACGAAGATTTTACCAGGAGGAGGCACAGGCGACACCTGAGTGGGAGCAAAGGCGATGGGGTCCAGAATGGGCCGATTTTCCTGTAGGTCAGAATCTTCTTGCATGGAACGTGATAAGGCATCCGCTTTCACATTCTGAGTGCCAGGACGGTATAACAGCTTGAAAGAAAAACGAGAGAAAAACAAGGACCAACGAGCCTGTCGGGGGTTCATACACTGGGCAGACTGGAGGTACAGGAGGTTTTTATGATCTGTGAAGATCGTCACGGGAAACTTAGCACCTTCTAAAAGATATCTCCATTCTTCGAGAGCTAATTTGATGGCCAGTAATTCTTGGTCTCCAATGGAGTAATTTCTTTCTGCTGGAAGAAACTTGCGAGAGAAGAACCCACAGGGGTGGAGTTTTTCATCACTGTTCTTTTGAGATAGTACAGCACCGACTCCTATGTGAGAGGCATCTACCTCAAGAAAAAAGGGTTTGTCGACATCAGGCTGGGACAGGATAGGAGCAGTGACAAAAGCTTGTTTTAAAAACTGGAAGGCTGCGATGGCTTCTGAGGGCCAGTTGGCTGGATTAGCCCCTTTTTTTGTGAGTGTGGTGATGGGTGCAATCAGCGTGGAGAAGCCTCGAATGAATTTCCTGTAGTAGTTGGAAAACCCTATGAAGCGTTGGACTGCTTTGAGGGAAGTGGGTTGTGACCACCCATTAATAGCCTCTAACTTCTCTGGATCCATACGTAGGTCGAACCCAGAAATGATGTATCCGAGGAAGGGCACAGAAGGGACTTCGAAAGTACATTTGGAGATTTTGCCATACAGTTTGTTTCTGCGAAGACGAGACAATACTTCCTTGACCTGAGTTCGATGAGAGGATAAGTCTTTTGAAAAAATGAGGATGTCATCGAGGTATACCACAAGGCAAACGTAGAGCATGTCCCTAAAGACCTCGTTTACAAATTGCTGGAATACTGCTGGGGCATTACAAAGACCGAAAGGCATTACCAGGTACTCGTAATGACCATCCCGGGTGTTAAATGCGGTCTTCCACTCGTCACCTTCACGGATTCGGTACTTATGTAATATCTGGGCTCCCATTTTTCTTATGAGACCACGTCCCCTCGCGGGGCTCGCTACACTCGCCACGCTTCGGGCACGGTGGCTCGCTGCGCTCGCCACACTATATAAAATCAACTCCAAGCGTAGTTGGATAGTAGGGGTATGAAAAAATTGGGTGCAATTTAACATGGGAGCCCAGATAATACATAAGTACCACGGATTCTTATTAAGTTGTATGCCCCACGGAGATCCAATTTGGTGAAGACTTGGGCACCTCGCACTCGGTCAAAAAGTTCTGTAATCAGAGGAAGGGGGTAACTGTTCTTGACTGTGATACTGTTTAAACCCCGGTAATCGATGCACGGACGGAGGCCTCCATCTTTTTTCTTTACAAAAAAGAAACCTGCGCCTGCTGGTGAACAAGAGCGCCGGATGAAGCCTTTCTGAAGATTCTCTTGTATGTATGCCGACATGGCTTGTGTCTCAGGAACGGACAATGGGTAAGTTCGACCTTTAGGGGGGAATTTCTCTGAGAGAAGGTCAATTTTACAGTCCCAATCACGATGAGGAGGAAGAGTATCAGCGGACTGCTCGCAGAACACATCAGCAAATTCACTATAGACTTCAGGGAGGCCAGGAAGAATTGTTACATTGGCTGAACGAGTGGGCACCACTGACTTGATACACTGCTGTTGGCAATGAGAACTCCATTGCTCGATCTGTAGCGTCTTCCAATTGATGTTTGGGTTATGAAGACGAAACCAGGGAAGACCAAGGACGATTTCATAAGAAGATTTGGGAATAACGAGAAATTTGATCTGTTCCTGGTGCAGCATGCCGACTCTGAGGGTGAGGAGACTGGTACAGAAGCGAACCTCACTGCCTGGGATTCTGCTGCCGTCAACTGCTGTCACAGCTAGGTGTGGAACTAATGGTTCCATTGGAATCTTCAGTTTAGTAACCAGGTCTTGAGAAATAAAGTTCCCGGCCGAGCCGGAGTCTGCCAGGGCGGTACTGGAATGGGTACCAGTAGGGGTATCCAAAGATACGGGTAAGACAAAGTCATATTCTGGAGGAGATTTTGCCACTTGACCCAACCTGACTCCTCCCTTGCAGGTTAGGCCCGGTTGTTTCCCGAACGCTCGGGACAATTGTTAATGAAATGGCTAGGAGCAGCACAATATATGCACAAGCGATTGCGCTGCCTACGGGTGCGTTCTTCGGGAGTCAGTCGTGATCTACCCACTTGCATTGGTTCTTCACGCGTAGGAGACTCAGAACGAATCTTGGGAGAAACTTTGGGAATTAACTTCTTGTGTTTTTCTAGTCCTCTCTCACGAAGACGTAGATCAATCTTGACACATAGAGATATGAGATCTTCCAAGGGGGTAGGAAGGTCGCGAGATGCCAGCTCATCTTTGATCCGGTCAGAAACTCCTAACCAGAAGGCAGCTGTCAGGGCTTCATTGTTCCACTGTAATTCAGACGCGAGAGTTTGAAAGTGGATTACATACTGCCCCATGGGGCGGGACCCTTGCTTAACCTGGAGGATGTCGGTAGCTGCTGACACGGGTCGACCTGGCAAGTCGAATATGCGGCGGAAGGTCAGAAGGAATTGGTCATAGTCTGTCAGCAGAGGATCTGCTTTTTCCCATAAGGGTGATACCCACTTCAGGGCCGAACCAGTTAATAATGACACCATGTATGCGATTTTAATTCTGGCCGTAGGAAAGTTATGAGGAACCAATTCGAACTGAATTTGGCACTGGTTGATAAACCCTCTGCAGGTCTTGGGGTCACCATCGTATTTGGTGGGTGCTGGCAGGTGGAGACGGGATGATAAAGCTGGTGTTGCTGATCTTACGGTAGTGGTTGACACAGAAGTCGACAGGGACTGTTGCAGGGTGTCCAACCGACTGGATACATCTTGTAAGAATTTAATCACCTGCTGCTGAGTAGCTTCTTGGGTCTCCATTCTGGCAGCAACATTTTGAAGAACCGCTGGTCCCACACTTGGGTCTTGGGCCGAGTCCATCGGCCTTGAATATACTGTCAGGTTCTGGGTCTGCTGTGTTCCCGGCCCTGACCGTGGTGGACCAGTGGAGGGCGCTGTGTAGCGGAAGGCCGGAGGCCTGATGAATGACATGCACAGAGGCACTGCCTTGCGTACCAGAGTGTTGGCTGAAACCAGAAACAGAGGCGCGGAGTCTAACCTGCCAGCGGTATTCACCAGAGACCCCCGCAAGGGGATATGGACTTCGCTGCGTCTGACAGGCAGGTCGCGGCCCTCTGCCCTGGTCCTCTGTACGTAGGCGGAGAGTGGTAGTGATATTGGAGACACTGGGAATTGGAATAGTCTCTGGAGGGCACAGTGTGAAAGTGTCAACACTGATGTCGACAGCAGGGTCAATGAGATCACTCAACTGCACGATGGTTATTTTGCAGGAGGCTTCTGGAGATGGTATGCCAGGTAAAGATGGTAACAGGAGTAATACTCGACTGCAGAGTGGAATGGCAGGAGTCTTCTGGAGATGACAAACCAGGTAGTATGCAGGAAACTGCGAGAGGTACACGGGGAGACCGGATAACCAGGAGCCTTTGGAAACAGCTGAACACAGGAGGGACTGAGGTCAGATGAACACATATTCAAGGCGATGACTGTGAGTTAGAAGCCGGAATATATCCCCCTTGCTGCGCACTGATTGGTTAGCGTCAGCAGCACCAATCAGTCCAGGGAAAGAGTGAGTACACCTGAGAGGTGTGCAGGTGTGTGGGTCAGAGGTCACCCTGGCTGGACCGCGGGATTGGATCCTCTGGTCAGCTGAGCGCATGTGTCATGGCGGCGCCCATGACGCGCGGGCTCCAGCGTGCCGGCATGTCGATTGCACGGGTCAACACCAGCCAAACATGGGACATCTCGCCAGGCGCTGACAGCTACCAGAGGCCTTACTCTCACCGCTGACCACCGGGAAGGTAATGGACGTGGTCTCAGACGGGGCTGAGACCCACGGTTTGTGACACCTTGATAGCACGGGTGTGACCTTTTTTTCTTTCATTATTTGCCCAGATGTATTAAAAATTGCATCAAGGCACATACACTATAAGATTCCATCCCAGAAATGGTACAGGTAAAATAAATGAATCAGGGTTCACTTTACTTTATGCTGTAGAGCTACTGCGCATGCTTGGTCATAAAATAGCACATGCTCCAATGGCTGTTACCTTGGAGGGATCCGAGATTTCCTCACCCGGTAAAGCGTGTGATATGTATCACTGAGACTACAATGGCTAACACAATTGCTATTGGAAACCGGGAACCGGGAAATCACAGCAGCTATACATTATTTGATATTTACTGCTGATCCTCTGCAATACTTTCAGGGGATACTTATATTTTAAAGGCATTCTGAGTGATTTTCCCCAAAAAATGTATAAGAAATATACCCCACAAGTGACTTCATCCGCTTGTAACTTGCACTCTGGATGAAGTTGTGCATGGAATGTAATGAGAATGTACAGAAAACATTTTCAGCTGAACCTAGTTGGAAATGGAGAAAGGTCAGGGGGGAGATGATGTGAGGGAAGGGGGTGGAGGACAAAGAGGAGCCAAGGAGTAAGAGGTGAGGAACACAAGAAGTGGGATAAGCCCACAGTAACTTGCCACAAACTGTAGGTGAGTGCCGTGGGGGCATGTGGGGGCACCTCAAATATTGGGGGGATATTATTTAGTCCTAATTGCCTTGCAAAGTACTTTCTGATATACAGATGGGGCAGGTCCCATCTTGGCAGGGGATGGCGATTGCGACGTGAGCCGCCATCCCCCACCAGCACCATCTGCATAGCGAGAAGGGTACGCGCGCGCGTCCCCTTCCGAAGGCACTTCCAGCCGTCGGAAGTGCCTTTTGCGGTTTTGTGGGGGGGTTACTCAAAGCAGAATTATTTTATTGCTGCTTTAGTAGTATTGGCCCTGCTTACTTTTAATTGATGCTAGTGATAGCTGGGCTGGTTACACATAGATGGCTGTTTCATCCCTGCTCCCCACTTCTTAAGGAAGCATAGGAGCTTAACTTAATCCTCATTCCTGCTCCCCACTTCCTAAGAAAGCGGATGAGCTCAACTCAATAAAGCATACATTTTCAGTGTGCGGTCCCGGGGCTCATAGGCGGATCCGATATGATTTCCCGGTGGTCGGGATCCCGGCGGTCGGAATCCCGACACTGGAATCCCGACCGCCGAAATCCCGACAAGGGGGGGACATGGATCGCCCCCCCTTGCGGGCTCGCTGCGCTCGCCACGCAGCGGGCCCGGTGCCTCGCTACGCTCGGCACGATATTTTATTCTCCCTCTATGGGTGTCGTGGACACCCACGGAGGGAGAAAGTTTCGGGATTTCGGCGGTCGGGATTCCAGTGTCGGGATTCCGACCGCCGGGATCCCGACCACCGGGAAATTAACCGCATCCCTCATAGGCAATTGGTAATGCTATTACTAATACCACTCAGTGAGCTGGAGTGGGGTGCCACATTCTGTACCTAGGTATAGCGCTAGGGACCCACAATACAAAGAGAATCCTTGACAATGGCTTGGAGACTTGAATCTTACATTTGCGCAAATTTATGTAACCAATATCTCTGAATTCTATTATCATGTAATGTTCAAGACTGGTTAATAACAGATACCATTGAGTGAGCTGGAGGGAACAATGTATTTTTTAAATGCCTAAAGCTGCCTTATGGTGCTATCGACCCCTGCGCACAGCCATCAGCACCAATAGAGTGTCTCATGGAATGGATGTCAAGTTACAGGCTTGAGTTTGAAAAATGAAAGTTAAAAGCTGATTGGCTGTTGTATCACCTTCCACTTTATCACTACACCAGGCTTAATACTGTACATATGCCCCTCTGTCATCAATGCACCCCATTTGCCCAGGATTTAACTATATCCATGCTTGGCCATAGGTGACTTAATTAGTATAGAAAAAGGGGTGTCTTGCGGTAAGATGCAAGAAAAGGCTGATTAGGTCTTACCTGGGGCACACTTTTAGTTTTAATGTATTTAGTTGTGTTATATGAGTTTAAAACATGCCTTTTATTGCTTAAAGTCTTAAACAGAAGGGTGACAATTGTCACTAGTTGCATTTTGCAAAACAACATTTTGCAGATGGAGAATAAACTTATTTTGATTCATTAACTATTGATTGTATTTTAGCAGTACATTTGCATCTAACGCAAAGATGCAGTGAATTATTTGGGATAATAATACCAATTTAGAATGTCCCAACTAGTGACAATTGTCACCCTTCATTTTTAAGAGTTTAAGCAATAAAAATTAAGTTTTAAACTTATATAATACTACTAAATACATTAAAACTAAAAGTGTGCCCCAGGTAAGACCTAATTAGCCTTTTCTTGCATCTTACCGCAAGACACCCCTTTTTCTATTTAAGAACTTGTCCTGGGAGCACCAGCAACTGGCTATACAAATGATTATCCTTTAGATGACAACTATCTTGGTTTAATCGATACTGTGACATACAGATGGAGCGGGAGACATCTTTGCAGGGGATCGCAGAAGAGTTGCCATCTGCCATCCCCCGCCAGCCGCCATAAGGGGACGCGCGCACACGTCGCCTTACAACAGTGCTCACCCTGGGTCCCCACAGCCTCAACGACGGTCGCCCCGGGTCCTCGCCGCCTTGCCGCACCCCCCCCCCTAACCCTGTCTGTCTCCCTGAAGAGGAGACGGACAGGGTTCCTGTCCCCCGCCGACTGGAAACGGACGAACGTGCATGTGAGACGCGCGCGTGTCCCAGTCTCTATCGCCGGCGCTCGCCAGTGCAAGGGATCTGGTGAGCGCCAGCCAAAGATGTCTCCTGCTCCATCTGTACCGTTGTGATATTATGTGCGGACTCACAAAAAACTTTTCTAAGGACTTAATTAGTATCTCAGTTTGATTTAATCATCTGTGCTGAGCCATGGATATACTTAAATCCTCGACCGTTGGGGTGCCTTGAGGTTTACATTTGTAAACCTTGGGTTCCATAAAGCAACTACAGTATTTGACCTGAGAATTAATTATTTTGTAGCGAACATATTGCGTTATTATATATGTCTGACACTCTGAAATAATGTGCTTGATTCATGGGTAGAGATGAAAGATATAGAAAATATATATATACTTATCTCCACTCAACAAATACTGTATTTGATGTCATAATTGTATCATTATTAAAATTCCAATATCTAGTCCAATAGTAGATAGGGGAATATATTGCATGTGTATTAATCATATACTGTATGTACAGATGTGGCAATGCTTATCTATCTGATGCATGAATGTGAACTAGTGTGAAGGAGAATGGAACACTGTGATTTTTACTCTATTACTTCTATATGTACTGTAAAATACAAAATAACAATGTCTTATGGTAAGGTGTTCTCCTATACTGTATGTATTGCAGAGTTTTATAGAAGCTTGATAGTATGCTATTTGATTTAATTTTGTCAAATGTGTTATATTTAGCATGTTAGTAACCAGAAGTTTAAGGCAAGTGTGATGTTTGATACACATTTGATGTATGTGAAACATTTACACTAATCGCATTGATCATCAAACAGGCTTAGAACCTTGTGTACAGCCCTATAGCTTGCTCACATAGACTTAAGCTGTAGATTCATCCTTCAAGTGTTCTTGACATTTGTCGTGGATTAATTTAAATTGTATGAGAACGTTTACCATACTAGACAGATCTTTGCCCTCAGGACACTGTAGACCCAGTACTAGAACACATAACCCTTTCTGAACTGTTATTAACCATTAGAATAGGAGTAGTTACAATCTTAACATACTGAGTGCAGATATTTTATGAATATATAAGGGGGATCCAGCATAGCATGGCATTACTCTGCCATGGGTATTTGCCAAATGATAGCGTATAAAAGAGCGGCAGTGAACATAAAAGTCTAAAATATGCTTCGGGTTGGGGGCAGGTAGTCCATAGTATGGTATAGTTCTGTTCAGTGGCGTAGCAATAGCTCCTTAGCCCCCGAGGTCGCTTGGAGGTGCTTGGAAAGTTTGGGTGCCGTAGGGTTTGCGGAAGCTATTGCCGCCACCGAATCTCTGATGCCCGCAGTGCCTGTCTGCACTGAGTCCCGGTGCTCCTCCTGCTTCTGGCCTCCTGTCATTTGTAAAATGGCCGCCCCTTCACAGCAGACAGTTATTAAGGATGGACAGAGGAGGCAGCGACCATTTTGGATGTGACATTCAGAGAGAGAAGCAGGAGTGCCGGGACTGAAGATAGCAGCAGGTCAGGGAATCCGCCAAGGACTGCAACGGATCATCATGGCAGAAGATGCATTGGTGAGGGGGTAAGTGCGGGTGAGTGGGGGGAGGGGGGAGTAGGAGGGGACGCACACATTTCAGTGGTAGGGGGTCCAATTGTAGGTATGCCACTGGTACTGTTGTGCTAATTCCAGTATCAGACAGCAGTTCCTCTTGGGCCTGATTCAGCATGGTTCACTTAGTAGCATACATTTGCTGACAAGCGAGCACATAAACACCACCCAGCCAAAGATCCAACCCCCTCAACTTCGAATCCCCTCGGTACCATGTGTCGCATGCAGCCAAAGAGGAGATAAATAATTTAATGGCTGCCGACCATTTAATGATTTCTCTCCCTTCGGTAATAAATCAGTCTAATCTGACTTTTATTTCCATCAGAGTCTGCCGAAGAGGGGGCAGGTGCTGACGTCGGCTGCCCATCCCAAGCAGGCAATGGACCACCTTCATTACCAGGGGAACGACCACAATTTTTATGGAGACATCCATAAAATGATCGGCGTTCCCCCTGCTGCACGGTCCTCCTTCCCCATAGCAAACGGCCCATCGAGTGTGTAACTTGCCAAAACCATTAACTGCCAGGGTTTGCACATGCGCAGAAATGTACCATTTGGCATGCACCTGTGATTAAAAATATGTAGGAAAAACCAAACATCGGCTAAAACTTAGGATCCAAGAATGCATCCGCAGCAACATAAACAAAGTGGATAATCACACCATTCCGAGACATTTTGGGTGAAATTTTATAAGATTCAGTAAATCTCCAGTTTTTTTTAAGTTTTTAAAAATTTTAAAATTTTTGCATTTACAGTGCAAAATCAGTTGGATTTTGCAGTGTAAATGATTGCCGCTTTAAAAAACTGGAGATTTCATACCAAATCTCTCACTTTCTGAATCTCTCATCCTATTAAATTTCCCCCTTTATCACGGATCACAACTCCAACCCAGATTATGTATCTTTTATGGTGATAGAACATGTAAAACTGGGAGATAGAGGAGATCTGGCTAACAAGTTATCAAAGAAAGCTCTATGCATCCATAGGGCCTGAACGAGAATTATAAGAGTGCACCAGTTTTGTGAGATGCTCTTCCGTAATACCTTCTGACATTATAATACCCTATCAGGGACCCGGTGTCCCAATTATGTCATAACATAAAATACAACATAAAGAGACAACACACTGGAAATGCCCAATCTCATCTGATCTTGGGGATTACCCCTATTTTGATTACCCCTATAGAAGTGTTTGGGCCTGTCTGATGCCTGGGAAACATACAGTAGGTTCTGTAGTGAGTGTGTAAGACATGAGACGTCCAGGACCCCATAAAATGGATATCAATTGAACACTAATGTTTCAACAATACCCCCTTTATGCACTTTATACACACTATATTATTTTATTATATTATTATTTGACACATCAATACTAATCTCTGTAACAAATAGCTCCATGTATCTTATGCACTACACATATTAAGTAAATATATTTCTATATACTATTATGACATTGGTACCTGTACGCACATCCTTATAGTTTCTATTTATGATATTCACCATCTAAAGCTAGTGGCACTACAAAATATGTAGTGTGGTGATTTGGTTATATTTGTTTTGTATTTTTTCCATTGTATTGTATTTTGTATAATTATTAGGGACCTATTATTTCATACGGTCCTTGAAAATGAATAATTGTTTGGTTCGTAGTCTTTTGTATGTAATTGCTTATGTTACTATGGTGATTTTTTTGTGTGTGGCTGTCTCTGGGGGCGTATATAACTGAAATTTTGTCTGATTTAGTAAGCAATTTTTAACGATCAACGCTACATAGTTACAATAAATAATGGTTGTTGTATACATACAGTATCATAGGAGGAATTGACAAAAAAAACAATCTGATGTGTAAAACAAATACATCTTTGATGAATAAGAATTCAGAAAACTTTAAATATACTTTATTCCCTGTAAAACTAAAGTATGGTGCACAAATTTATTAAAATTAGGAAAACTGGCATAACTAAAAATGATTATCATTGAACAGTTTTCTTTCTGGTTAGCAGAAAAACTAATGATTGAGCTTTTAAAATGTCTGTTATGCAAAAATAATGAATGGCGTTGCTTTGATAATCATGGACATGTTTTGTTAAGTGCTTACATTATATAATGTGACTACAGAATATCTTTATGCATAATGTATTAGCATATTGTACATTACTCCTAACAATGGGCCTAATTCAGGTAGATTTGCTGTACTACAGCAACATTTGCTTTTAGGCAATTTTCAGTATTGCGCACATGCGTGAGCTTGGAAACTGCGTTCACATTCAGAAAAATGTTACCGCAGTCCAAAAGCCGATGGGAGGCAGCGGAGCGGTGTTGCAAGGGAGTTAACTAGGTTGTAGTGGCTGCAACACAATACATGACCATCCTGTGTCTGGTTTTGTAACTTGGCTGCACAGCCAGGGGGATACCGGTGATGTATGGATGCTTCACTAAAGTGCATAATATTGATGTAAAAGCAATATTTTATAACATTGTATAATGGGGTGCCCTTTCCCAGAGGTGGGCAGCCACCCCCATTTGCTGGCACCAGAGGTTATAGTTTTGTGCGTAATCGCAAAACTACAACATATATTGAATCAGGCTCAAAAACCAGCCGCATGTCTTGCTTCTTAGATATTAAAATGCAACATAATAGGCCTTATTAATAGATATCAAGATTGAAGCCTTGACCTCACCAGTATAAGTGCACATTAAACAGTGCGGGGTATTGCCACGAGGATGCAAATCACAAAAACCACTAACTGTTGAAAGGCCTTAGGTCGACACCTTGAATAGGTTGACATGGCTATGATCGAGAGGGTCGGAAGGTCAACACAAGCATTAGCTCAATGTGCCTTGAGGTTGGTTGGGAATGCCTGCAGTACGGTGTGGAGGGAGAATAAAATAGTGTGCAGAGCACAGCAAGACACCATGGGCCATATTCAATGAGAAAAATTTGCCGTGTTTTATGGCGAGTTTGTGCTATTTTCGCGTTGGAAGGAGCATTTTGCTCTCCAAAAGTGAACCACCCTATTCAATGTGATATTTTCACCGTCTTTGTAAGTGATTTTCGCCGTGTCTCTCCGTGTAGCAATTCTCCATCTTTTCATGGAGAACTGGAATGTGAACTTTGAAACTAAAAGTTTTTTTTTTTAATTTTGGTGTAAAAAAATCAGGATTTTTTTTCTGTGAAAGGGCATGTTATTTTTATTCATGTGCTTATAGCACATGAATATATATTTAATTTAAAAAAAAAAATTAAAAATGTATTATTATTTTTTTACACAGAGCAGCCAGCAGGGGGCCGGAGCTCTCGAGCCGCTCATTAGATATTCATATATTTACTGCACCCGATCATTACATATGCACGATCGGGTGCAGTGAATACTGGGTCCCCCGCTGGCTATAGGGGGGGGGAAGCTTGTGATGCCTGGGTCCCGGGGAGCCCTCCTCCCCTCCACATATGTTCTGGGGCAGCCAGGGAGACTTTAATCTCCCTGGCTGCCACCATCCCCCGGCTCCCTGCCAGCTCCCTGCCGTGGACGCTCGTCCGCTGCAGGGGTTAAGACTCGCCGTGAGTGGCGGCGAGTCTTAACCACATTGAATAGTGGGAGCAGGAGTGGCAGCGAACCCTCCGGAACAGGGCGAGTGCATGGCGAGAGAAAAAATCTCTCGCCATGCTCGGCAAATTTTTCTCATTGAATATGGCCCCATGTCCGAAGCATTGCGAGTGCGGTGGTACACTTAGACTGCCCTCATGTTGACTGTGTCGACATTTTGGACAAAAACGTGAAAAACACGGGATGTTCGACAGTCAAAAGGTCAACATGCGTTTTTGTCTTTGAGGCAACATGTGCCGACAGGCGGTATACCATCCACTACGGCAGGCATTCCCAACCACGGTCTTCACGGCACACCAACAGTGCAGGTTTTAGTGATATCCAGGCTTCAGCACAGATGGTTTAATCAGAATCACTCAGGTACTAATTAAGTCACCTGTGCTCAACCCTGGATATCACTAAAACCTGCACTGTTGGTGTCCCTTGAGGACTGAGGTTGGGAATGCCTGCACTACGGTGTGGAGGGAGAATAAAATAGTGTGCAGAGCACAGCAAGACACCGTGTCCAAAGCATTGTGAGTGCGGTGGTACACTTAGACTGGCCTCATGTCGACTGTGTCGACATTTTGGACAAAACGGTGAAAAACTCATGTTGACCTTTTGACTGTAGACCTTCCCATTGTCGACCTAATGCTTGTGTCGGCCTTCAGACCCTGTTGACCTTAGCCATGTCGACCTATTTCAGGTATCAACCTAAGGCCTGTCGACCTTTAGTTGTTGACCCAATGCATGTCAACATAAATTCAGTAAACACTGTGACCCATACCCTTATTTTTATTAATGGTTTTTACATATCTGCAAAATTAATACTTTAGAACTGGGGTAGCCAACCCTAGTCCTCGAGAGCTACCAACAGTGCATGTTTTGCAGGTCTCCTCACAGAATCACAAGTGAGCTAATTAGCTCCATCTGTGGATCTTTTAAAATGTGTCAGTGATTAATGAGTGCAGCTGTGCAGCAGCTAGGTTGTCTGGAAAATGTGCACTGTTGGTAGCTCTCGAGGGCTAGGGTTGGCTACCACTGCTTTAGAATATTCAGAACAATAATAGAACAACAACTTTTCTCACGGCTGCACATTCCTGGGCTATATTTGCTGATACGGCCAGAGGAAATTTTTGCTTTGCGAGAACGAATCCATGTGTTATGGGTTAAAAATTTAGCAACTTGTAGAGTTGTAACTTTGTCCTTTAAAGAATGACTGCTGGGAACCCGAACTAATATTATGAGTCTGTCTCTGTTCTATCAGCCATAAGATCTTAATACAACCAGATTCAGACAGAAAATTACACATACAGTACATATCTTGTGGCTTGATTTTGTAATAAGTTCTCTTATTTAAGATTTAACTTCCATCTGTTCCGAGTTGATAATGCACAGGAGAAGAAAATGTACTTGGAAAATGTGTAGACAGCAAAGCTTTCAAGTTTAGCTTTGGAAATCAAAATAATTACTGCAAATACCATCATACTTCAACAACTGCTTTAAAAGTTTAAAATATTTAGCATATCTATAATTGTGAATTAAATTACTTTTTAACATACTTTTTGTGCTAATCTTCTCAAAGAAGTGGAGCAGAATGGTGGCACAATGATTAGTTGTGCTGCCTTACAGCATTTGGGGTCATGGGTTCAATAAGCTCTAAGTCACCAGGAGGGCAGATGAAGTATGGGTACTATAGCTAGCGCAGTGACCTGGACTACTCATGTCACTGCATATCTGGGCGGAGCCTGTGGCCAGGTACATTTGCATCTCTTCTGCATTTTTTACATTGACATTGAGGCCTGAGTCTCTTGTTTTAATACTCCAAAGCAGCAATTTGCTATCATGGCCTATGGACCCTGTGGTACTAGGGTCTACCTGTGGTGGTACTGCATAGCACAGGATAAAAATTCAGACCATTTTACAAGTTGTTTTTGGTACTGACATAAGCAGTAGAGAGTGAGGATGGTGGTTAAGTTGGAGGTTGTGATGAGCAGAGGCTCTCCAAGAAGGTCTGCATCTGGCATGTGGAAGCAAATGTTAATGCCAAAGTGGTTTTATGGTGAAGGGCAGCACGGCAACAAGGGCTTATGGTACCCTGTTGTGGCCCCAGCTCCTTTTCATGTGGTGTCATGCACAGGGATTGGGTTGTCGGCACCTGGATACTACAGCAGTCTCCACTCTGGTATAGATAGTAGGAGGATGGTGCGGGGGGCACTTCTGCTGTGTTACTGTCTGCAGGATGTTGTTCCATGCACCATGCAATCTGTAAAATATACAATGGGGATTGCGACATTGCACCCACAGAGCCTCTGTGCAGGGCAGTTACTGTAGTTACTGCACTGGTGAAGGGTACCACTAAGTACCCACCCTTATGTGTTATGTCAAATGTGCAGGTTGCGTCCGGGTGATTTATAGGGGCATTGCTGTGGCTGATAAAGATCTGGGGAGACTGAGTGTTTACTGAGACAGAAGGTATTCATTCTGCAATAAGTCTGTACCACCTATTGCTATCTAAATTAGTAAAATGGAAAGAGCAGCATTAATCTCTAAGTGCTGGAAAATATTAAAAAAAAACAAAGAATTGTGCTATTAGTACTAAGGCATAAGAGATTCCATTTCTGAATGTGTGCAGGACAACAGCATTTGGTGATATTCATTGGGCCTCTAGTTTGTTCAGTAAGCTCACATGGCTGCCTTACTTTTTACACGCTGATCATCTCCATATTTGTTATCAGTAATCAAAAATGCTGAGTTGAGTCCAAGCAGGGTAAGCCATTTTGCTATGAAATACAGAAGTTTTTAGTTTTTCTAGTGTTCATTCTAGCACCCGCCATATTTGAAAACCCATGCAGTTCCTCTTCCCTGCCTGGGGTGTCGCTGTCTGCTGTAGTGCTTCTAGCACAGTGTGGTCTGTATATGAGCACTGATATGCAAACCAGATCTGCGCTAGAAACACCACAGCAGACAGCGACACCCCAGGTAGGGAAGAGGAACTGCATGGGTTTTCAAATATAGCGGGTGCTAGAATGAACACTACTTTCTAAGAAGTTGTCAGTGGTAAGCCTCGAGGTGATGCTGGTGATTCAGAGAGTAGCCTGCCTCCAGATAAGCTGCAATTGTTAGATGTTGCTGCTGAAAATGATTTACCCACCCAGTGGGCCATCACAGTCATGTTCTCTTTGTCTAGTTCCATTTGTGCATAAGATGACAGTGGGGCATTTGTAGGTCAATAATTTTTTTTTTTACTAACATCCTGTTGCAGGTGCAGAATTGCTGTTCAACTAATTTAATTCATAAGGAATTTGGTTGTGGGGACACATATTGGACAAATAATTAATACTAGCATAGGCGTCATAGTGTCAGTGATCCACTGTGCAAGTGGGTGACAGCTGTCATACCACTTGCAAATGATTAACAGGGATTTTTTTTAAGAAAAATACTACTAGCAATGCTCCTTCCCCTTCTGCATTGGGCAAGAACTGCTTCCACTGGTGGATGACTTACACAAACAACATCTTCATCATCTGAACACTTATTAGCACCAATGTCAGCTACACAAATGTCTCTATTATCCACTTCAGCAAATGACAGATATTGTGATAAGAGCTGTCCTTTGTGAAGCAGCTTTGGCGCTGGACTTCTGGGTCTAAGACCCGGGAGTCCCTCTTCACATGCGCAGTGATGGCTCTGGCCATGGGGCATGCTGGGAAGGATTCATCACGGCTCCCTTTAAACACTGTGGTGGAAAGAAGCACATAGGCACCTATAGACTAACGCCAGCTTTTTCTAGCATAACTGCTATATTGCGAAAACCTGGCGGTTTTTAATGCATTTTCCCCTCACCCCCTTGATCTGATAAATAATTGACATGAAATAGATGATCCCATAAATGAATGAGGTACTGGACCTACTGTATTTATTCTAAAATAATGTAATTTGCCATATACTAGTATATGTGTGTATATGTATGTATATATATATATATATATATATATATATATATATATATATATATATATATATATATATATATATATATATATAATTTGCTATGGAAGAACAGGCAACCTTGCTTGGTGCTAGGTCACTGCAATTAAAAATTGAATATCCTCTTCTAAAATAGCTT